>NC_045430.1:253200680-253800680 GCF_902635505.1 Sarcophilus harrisii | reverse complement strand
CCCTTTGAATGGGCAACACAACTGCTTTGAGCCTGCTGCTCTCCGTAAGCAGAGGCCGAGTCATGCACAAATGACCACAGCTGTCCATATGCTCCCCAACTGCAGAGGATCTGACAATTGATCGTCAGAAATACTTGCCTTCTAGAGGAAGGTAATTCAAAGATTTGAATAGTTCCAAGAGAAAAAGGAGGGAATGTAATGTCAAAGGTCACTTTTAATGGGGTGACCAGTTCCTCCATTTGTCCTATTTCGTATTCTGCCTTAAGGTCATGACCGTCCCCTCTTAATGGTTGAGATAAAGGTGCTATAGACATTCTTTAATGTCATTAGAATATCAGTAACCTCCATCTATGAGGCTATCCCCACCTAGGTCTCTGCATTATGTCAATGTTCTTGTTAAACCATAAAAGGCTTACTGTCCCGATAATCGGGGCTCCACCCTTTGAGATAATAGTCTCGTCTAGCCCTGGGATCCATTGGTCCCAGTATTTCTCTCCATTTAATAAATTATTGAATTGGTCTCTAATCTCTGTCTTGCTCAGTTTCTTTTGACATTACAGAGCAACATTAAGAATATGAAACACATACCAGGTTTATACTAGCCAATTAACTCTGATGTTAATGAAAGTAACAATCACTCCCCATCAATAACTTTGACTAGTTTAGCGTTATTTTACCGATTCCTAAAAATGGTTTTTAAAAAATTTACAGCAGGATTCAAGTTGCAAGGAATCTAAAGCAATCATCTTGTTCAACCTCCTCATTCAAAGATGCAAAAACCCAGGGCCAGAACATGGGCTTGAAGGCAGGTCTTTAGACTTCCTTCAGATCAGGGCTTTCCCCACTAGCCCTTGCTCTCCAGCTCACTGTAGCCTTGCAGACATTTCCCCTCAGGCCCCCAAAGAACATCGTAGTTATTCGTAAGTAAGCATCCAGACCCACTATACGAAGAGGCTTTTGTTTTACATTTCCCCAGGTCCTCTTGGTTCGGCCCTGCCGCGATATTTAAATCCCAAGTGTAATGTTTTAGCCCTCTGCGACCGAAGAAAGCGCTAAAAATCCCACACGCTTCAATTCCCTTCGCTAACTGAACGGCTGCTTGGGTCAAAGCAGAAAGCGACCGAGGGAGGCCGACACGCGCCAAGCCCTGAAGGCTTCGGGCGTGGGGGAGGGCTCCCCCGGGCGCAGGGCCGGGCCTGCCAGCCTGTGCCGTGGGCCCGCTCCCCTCCGCAGCCCCGCTTGGGGGTGGGAGGAGCAGCCTGCCAGGCGCCCGAGGCGCGGAAGCGGCCAGGGAAGGTCAGCCTCGGGCTCGGGCCGAGAGGCCGCGCGCGCGATCTCCAAGGAGCCGGGATCCGCGGCACGTGCCCAGGACTGGATTTGAAATTTGCATTAAATGGCCTCTCCCACTGCGGGGACGGCGCGCGCGGGCGCCGGGGTCACAGAGGACAAGGGACCCCAGACCAAGGTCACCGCCTGAGCCTCCGGGGTCGCCGGGGGGCCAAAGGCAGCCGTTTGTCCCGGGGGGGACCTTCGCGGACCGCTGGGTGAGGTCCAGCGCCGCGGGGACCGACGGGGGTCGGGGAGACCAGGGGACGCGCCCGAAGCCCGCACACGCCTGCAGACTTACGTTGGGTGAAAGGTGAAGCAGAGGAAGAAGAGTTACAGCCTCTTTCGCCGCCCCGCGTCTCCGCCTCCCCAACTTCTGTCTCCCAGAAGCTGGGCGAGTAAAAGCCGGCGGAAGTTCTCCAGCACGTGGCGCAGCGCTGGGCGTACACTACGGACGCCGGAATCCTATTGGCTAGTTCTGCCGAAGGGCGGAGCACATCGCTGCCAGCAATTGGCTCGATTCCTGAGAATCGAGGCGGGACTTCCTACCGCGTGCTTCCTTCCCAATCCCAAACGGTTTCCATGGTGACCCCCGCCCAGATGCCTGCACTCATTTCCGGGACTCTCGCCGCGTCCATTGGCTGTTGGTGGAAAGCGCGTGTGCGCGTGCGCGTGCGCTCCAGCCTTGGTACCGGGCTGGAGCAGCCGGAAATCAAGGCGGCTGGAGTGAGTGTAGGGCGCGGCGCTGTCCGGTGGTAGCCCGAGCGGGCTAGTTGCTGCGCTGACGATGTCGGTGTTTCACGACGAGGTGGAGATCGAAGACTTCGAGTACGAGGAGGAAACGGAGACGTACCTCTACCCCTGCCCTTGTGGAGATAACTTCGTCATCACCAAGGTAACGCCCGCACGCGAGGGCCTGGGTGCAAGTTCTGCTGCTCCTCGGCCGTGTGTCCCTGCGGGCCCTGGGCCCGGGGCGTCGCTCTGACTGCGTCTCCAAACCCGGGGTTTTCCGAGATCAATGAGGGGAGGGGTCATCTCCAGAAGTCTAGGGGTCAGAAGTGCCGACTTCTAGTGAACTCTCCCAAGGAAACCCAGCCTCCCTCACCCGGCGGCGTTTGGGCTCGCTCTGACCACAGGATGACTGGCTGCGCCTTCGTGTCACTGGCCCCTTTGCCCAATCAGACTACACGCTAATTTGGTGATTCTCACGTTATACTTTTAGAAATAGTTCAGGATCTGTCCAAGGAGTTTTTGTTTTGTGTTAGTTATATTTACGGAAATTTGTCATATTAGAAATAAAATTTTCTTTCTCATTTTTCCCCTTTTTGATCTGATTTTTCTTGTGCAGCATGAAAAATGTGGAAATATGTCCAGAAGAATTGCACATGTTTAACCTACATTGAATTACTTATTGTCTAGAGGAAGGAGAGAGAAAATTTTGGAATACCAAGTTTGCAAGGGTGAACATTGAAAAGTACCTTTGCATGTATTTTGAAATTAAAAAACTATTAACATTTTTAAAAAAGAAATTGTCATTTTGTAGACCCTCTGTTTCAGAGACCCCTTGTTCGCCTTTAAGAAACTGACAGATAAGAATTTCGAAGGATGCCAAGGCAGCGGTTTGTAGTTTGTGTTTAAAAATCTCTTTTTGACCAGAAAGACCTCACCCTGAGACTTAGAGTCACAAACTTCATAAAAAAAATTTTTAGTCTAATCTAATTATTTTCTTGTTCTTTTCTATGAAAGAGTAAACTCATTCTTTCCCCCACTAGCCCTTCTCTTCAGTCAGTATCAATTTCTCCTTGAAGTTATATTTTTGTTATGTTTTTTTACATTTTCTTTTTATCATGAATATGAGGAACATAAAGGAACTATTCACATGCAAAGAACAGGAAAAGAGGATTTTATATGAAACTGAATCTCCATTATTCAGAATTTATTTTATTTTTTTATATTTATTTTTATTATTATATTATAATTATATATTATATTTAATATTAAATATATTATATAATAATTTATATAATTATATATTTACATAATATATAATAATTTATATAATATTAAACATATTATATTTATATTATATTTTATTTTTAAAAAATATGCATTAGACTTAGCAAGTAGTGCTAATATCTAGTCTTCACATTGATGAGAGCTCTTATTTTCTATTTATTTATTTAGTGTGGTCAAGTTTCAGTGACTTGCCTTAGGTTACACAGCTAGTAAGTGTCTGAAGTCAAATCTTGAACTCAAGACTTTTTATCTCCCCCTGTGGTGAGTTACCTAGCTGCCCTGAGTTTGAATTTAAGTTCTAAAGGTGTTTTCCTTTACTTAGTCATTGTATAAATTGTTGGCTCTGTCTTTCAGCATCAGCTCTTCTGATTCTTCGAATTTTGCTGTTCAGTTTTTATACCATCTTCTCAGTCATCCAGGGTAGCAATCAAGAATGTAATCCTAGATTTCATATTCTCACTTAACCCACATGTCTAATCTGTTGCCTAATTTTGTTTTGAACTTGGCAACAATTCTTACATATTATTCCTTCTTTCTACTCACCCAGCCACCCCTCACCACTTCTTCTCTAGACTTCTGATTGGTCTCTGTATCTCAACAGTTTTAATCACTCCAATCTATTACCAAAGTGATTTTTTTCCTAAATGTAGGTTTGACAATATCATCACCATCCTCTCCCTCCCCCCATACACTCAGTTCCCTATTACCTCCAGGATAAAATAGAAATAGAATAATTTCTGTGGAGAGTGGGATTATAAACGCATTAGTGTGGAAAATTGCTGCCCTGAAGAATCGGATATGATAAGGGATCATAAGTTGTTAGTTGAGGCAGTCAGCATGTTTTCATTATTTCCACCAACTCTGTTCAACAGCACATGAATAGTGCAAAGGAGGAGGGGCTGTGAGTGACCCAAGCTTGGGGTTTGGCAAAGCCTGAGCAATAACAGGAGAAGGGGACCAGGGATGAACAAGATGAGGTGAGATCTTTCAAGACAGTTGTGAAGATCAAGTAAGGCTTCATTTATTTCAAAGTTTGAGTAGATCTGAAGGACTTTAAGTCGTGAGCATACTTAAGCCCCCTCCCTGCTATCCTCCTGAGGGTATATTTAAGTCCCTTTCTTCTTATCCTCCCTATTTCAGTCAAATATGGGCAACTATGTACTTACTGGTCAAGTTCAATTTCTTGGGTAATTCCCGGGTTTAGAATGTAAGATCCTCAGCCAATAAGGATGAGGGTCAGTGGTGGGAGGGGGTATTTGCGTTAGGGATAAAAAGTGTTGACCCTGCCCCCTACAGTGTCTCCTCCCTTCGATTGTCTGCTTGATGGGTGGAACGCCTGATTCTCAAGAGAACGAGAACGGATAATAAACTTTGCTTTGCTTCTAGATATCTCTCCAGCTTTTTTTATTAAATGCTGTCTGAACCACACAAGGACTTGAGAGTAGAGGACAATGTAAAGTTATTCATCCAGGGTTTGAGATAGGGGGAAAAAAAAGAGAGTCATCAGTACTGGTGAGAGAGTACTGGAGAGAAAGAGGACCAAGAGCTGGTCTAGACTTTGTAAGACAGTGGGGAAAGAGGAAATAATAAAATGTTGTGATTAGATGAACATGGAAACGGAAGGTCAGGTGATGGCTAAATCAAGGGAATGACTCTGAATAGCTGAGATGAAGTAGAGTGCAGGTTGTAGGAATTAAGTAGGTTTGAGAAGTTGGGAAGTTAGGGAAATAGTGTTCTATTATTTTCATATGTCATAATTTCTTAAGCCATTCCCCATCTGATAGATGCTCCCCCTTTTTAGTTCTTTGCTAGAACAAAATGTGATGCTATAGAAGTGTTTCAGCACTGGTTGGACCATTTTACAGCTCTATGCGCTGTGCTACCTTAGCTGTCCCTTGAAATTATTTTTAAGTGGAATTTCTCTTTCTTTTCTTAATATGCATTGGTAATATGTAGGAAGTCTGATGATGTGCATGAGTTTATTTTAGATATTCTATTACTTCGCTAAATATTAAAAATATCTTTTAAATTTTTAGTTGAATTTCATTAATCACATCATATACAAAAAAAATGCTACCTACTTGCCCCAATTATTTGACTTCTAAGAATTAGTACATCATGTAACAGTGATAATGTTGGACATACTAATTTGAATTCCAATCTTTCTGAAATAACTGCTAGCATTTCCACATTATATATGAAGTTGACTCTTGGTTTTAGTAAGATAGTATTTACCTGAGGAAAAATACATTCACTCTTTTCTCAAAGTGTGTGTGAGTGTGTACTCACAAACATATATACACATACATCAAGATATTACAGATGTTGTATTTTGTCACAGGCTTTTTTTGATTCAGTTGATATGTGATTTTTAATTTTTAATATCATCTGTTATGTCAGTAGTTTTCTAATATTGAACTCTTTCTCTTTTAAATACTATTTGTTAAATGGGATTGCTCTCTTGCATAGGGGAGGAGAGATACTAGGGAAAACTATGGTAATATAAAAACAAAAGATGTCAATTTTTTTTTCTTAAAGAATGAGAAGAAAGGATGTGGAGGTATCAGTTCTAGATGTGAATCTTTTTTAAAGTAATATTTGTCCCAGTTATATGTAAGGACATTTTCTTAACATTCATTTAAAAACATTTTTTTAGTTCAAATTTTTCTCTCTCCTTCATTTCCTTCCCTGAGATGATAAGCAATTTGATAGGTTATATATATGGAAGAAGACATAGGTCAAAAGAGAAAAAAACAACCATAAAGAAAGTGAAAAATAATATGATTTGATATGCATTCAGACTCCCATCAGTTCTTTCTCTGGAGGTGTATAGATTTTTTTAATCATGAGTCTTTTGGAATTGCCTTGGATCATTGTATTGCTGAAAAGAACTTGGGCATCCATAGTTTATTATATGGCATTGCTGTTACTATGTACAGTGTTCTCTTGTGTCTGCTTACTTTGTATCAGTTCATGTAAGTTTGAACAGGTTTTTCTAAAAGTATCCTGCTCATAGCACAATAGTATTTTTTTAATAGCACAATAGTATTCCATTCTGTTGGAACTTGTTTAGCCATTTCCCAATTGATAGGCATCCCCTCAATCTTTAGTTCTTAGCCATCACAAGAACTGCTAGAATTTTTTTTTTTAAACAAATCGGTCCTTCCCCATTTTTATGTATCTCTTAGAGAAAGAGATTATAGTGGTGTTGCTGACTCAAAAGGTATGTACAATTTGATTGCCTTTTGTGTTTCAAATTGCTTTCTAGAATGGTTGAGTCAGATCATAATTAGTGTTTCAATTTCCTCACATTCCCTCCAGTGTTTATCATTTCCCTTTTCTGTCATGTCAGCTGATCTGAGATGTCAGGTGTTATCTCAGAGTTGTTTTAATCGGTGATTTCCAGCATTTTTTTCATATTATTGTACTGCCTATTCATAGCCTTTATTACCTATCAATTAGGAAACAATGTCTGTTTTTATAAATTTCCCTCAAGTCCTTAATGTAGTCTACAAATGAGACCTTTGTCAAAGACACTGTAAAAATTGTTTCCCAGATTTCTGCTTTCCTTGGTTGCATTGGTTTTGTTTGTGTAAAACTTAAATTTAATATAATCCATTTTATCACTTACAATGTTCTCTGTCTCTTATTTGGTCATCAGTTCTCCCTTCTCCATAGATCTGACAGATGACCTCTTTCTTGTCCTCCTAATTTGTTTATGGTATCATTCTTTCTGTCTAAATCATGTACCCATTTTGATCTTATTTTGGTATATGGTATAAGACACTGGTGTCTACCTAATATCTGCTTGCTATTTTCTATTTTCTTAGCAGTTTTTCTCAAGTAAACTCTAATACTGGGGTCTTTGAATTTGTCAAATAGTAAATTACTGTCATTTACTCTATCAAGTCTTGTGTAACTAATCTATTGTATTGACTCATCATTCTATTTCTTAGCCAGTATCAGATCGTTTTTATGATTACTATTTTATAATATAGTTTGAGATCTGGTGTGAGTAGGCTGCCTTCCTTCACTTTTTTATCCCTTGACAATTTTGATCTTCTGTTCTTCCAGGTGAATTTTGTTATTATTTTTTCTAGTTCTATAAAAATAATTTTTGGTAGTTTGATATAACACTGAATAAGTAAATTAATTTACATGGAATTGTCATTTTTATTATAATTACTTGGCCTATCCATGAGTAATTGATATTTTTCCAGTTGTTTAGATCTGACTTTATTTGTGTAAGAAGTGTTTTGTAATTGTATTCATATAGTTCTTGAATTTGTCTTGGCAGAGAGATACCAAAGTATTTTATATATCTACAGTTATTTTAAATAGAATTTCTCTTTCTATCTCTTGCTGCTAGGCTTTGTTGATAATACAGAGAAATATTGGTGATTTACATATCCTGTAATAATCCTAACAACAAAAGTTGTTAATTGTTTCAACTAGTTTTAATTGACTCTGGGGTTTTCTAGTATATGTCCTCATCTACAAAAAAATAATAGTTTTATTTTCTTATTATCTATTCTAATTCCTTCCATTTCTTTTTCTTTTTTCATTGTTATACCTAACATTTCTATTACAGTATTAAATAATAGTGGTGATAATTGGCATCCTTGCTTCAACTCTAATCTTAGTAGGAAGGCTTCTAGCTGATCCCAATTACAGATAAAGCTAACTGATAGCTTTAGATCAGTGGTTCTCAAAGTGTGGTCTAGAGAATCCTGGGGATCTCTGAAATCCTTTTAGAGGGTCTACAAATTCAAAAAGTTTTTATTTCCAACATGGTAAATGTCTATAAATATAATTCAGATAAAGAAAAACTCTTTGGAGAGATCCTCAATAATTTTTAATAGGCTAAAGATACTGAAAACAAAAGTTTGAGAACCACTGCTTTAGATAGATGTTATTTATTATTTTAAAGAAAGCTTCATTTACTCCTATGTTCTCTAGTGTTGTTAATAAGGATAGGTATTATGTTTTGTCAACAGCTTTCTCTGCATCTATTGAGATAATCGTGTGATTTTTGTTATTGATAGATTCAGTTATGCTGATGGTTTTGCTTATATTGAACCAGTCTATATTCCTGATGCAATTCCATCCTTCTCATAGTATAAAATCCTTGTGATATATTCCTGTAAGCTCCTTGCTAGTATTTTATTTAAAATTTTTGCATCCGTGTTTTCTTTTGGGAAATTTTGTAATCTCCTTTGATTTTCAGAATTTCCAATTTAGTCTTTAATTGGGGATTTAAAATTTGTTCTTTTTGAGTGAGCTCTTCACATTCACAGTTAGGATTACTGTGCATTTCCTGATCTCTCTCCTCTTTCCTTTCACACTGTCCTTCCTCACCAGAGTTGTTCTGACCACTACCTCTCCCAATTTGCTCTCCCTATCACTTCTGTTCTCATCCTTTTTTAAAAAGTCCCTTTCTATATATAGAGTAAGATTGATTTCTATATCCAACTGAGTTTATTATATGTTATTCCTTCTTTGAGCCAATTCTGATGAGAGTAAAAGTCAAATGATTTCCCACTCCATCCCTAATCTTTCTGAGTACTGTAATAGCTCTTTTGTGCCTCTTTATTTGAGATCATTTTTATTTCTACCTTCCCTCTTCTCCCAGGGAAATCCTCTTTCTCACTCCTTAATTCCTTCAAACTCAGTTTATATTCTCACCCTCACCCTCTATTCTTTCTAATTGCTCTAATAATGATACAGTTCTTAAGCGTTATAAGTATCACCTTCCTATATAGGGATGTAAGCAGTTTAACCATATTGTATTCTTTATGTAACCATATTGTTTCTCTTTCCTTTTTACTTTTTTATACTTTTCTTAAATCTCATGTTTGAAAGTCTGATTTTCTTTTCAGCTCTGATCTTTTTATCAAGAATGCTTGGGGGCAGCTAGGTGGCGCAATGGATAGAGCATCAGCCCCGAAGTTAGGAAGATCTGAGTTTGAATGTGCCCTCAAATACTTAGCAAGTCTTAGCCAGTGACCCTTGGCAAGTCACTTAACCCCAATTGCCTCAGCCAAAAAAAAAAAAAAAAAAAAGAATGCTTGAAAGTCCTCTATTTCATTAACTATTAATTTTTTCTTCCTGAAGGTTATGCTCAGTTTCACTGATAAGTGGTTTTTGCTTGTATTCAAAGCTTGTTTGCTTTCCAGAATATCATATTTCCAAACCCTCCAATCCTTTAATGTAGACAGCTGTTAAATCCTATGTAGTCCTGAAAATGGCTCCATGATATTTGAATTGTTTCTTCCTGACTACTTGTAATATTTTTTTCTTCTGGGAGTTCTGGAAGTTGGCTGGGAGATTTCACTTTGGTATCTCTTTCAGCAGATGAATGGTGGATTTTTTCAGTTTCTGTTTCTGGTACTAGAATAAAAGGGCAGATTTCCTTAAATATGATACCCAGATTTTCTTTTTGATCATGACTTTGTAGTCCAATAATTCTTAAGTTCTCTCTCCTGGAACTATTTTCTAGATCATTTGTTTTTCCAATAAAATATTTCACATTTTATTTTTTTTCATTCTTTTGATTTTGTTTGATTGAATCATGATGGGATTATCAGCTTCCATTTCGCCAATTTTAAAGGATTTGTTTTCTTTAATGGATTTTTGTACCTTCTCTCTAAATGACATTCTCAAGGAGTTTAACCACAAAAGGGAGAAGAAATATGGGACAATAGCTGGTGAAGAGAGATGGATCAAGGGACGGTTTTTTTGAGGAGGAAGAGAGACATAGACATGTTTGTAGACCATAGGGAAGTAGCCGGTGGACAGGGAAAGATTGAAAAGAAAGTGGGAGTGAGAAAGAAAAGGAAAAGGGGGCAATCTGGTAGAAAAGGCAAGCCAGAATGGTGCATGTAGAGAGGGTGGTCTTGGCAAGGAGAAGGAGCACTTGGGAGCTTTTGGAGGTTTACAGAGGTATGAATAGGTTTGGAAGAGTTGCTATGGAGGGTAGGATAGGGGATTGATTAAGAAGGTGTAAAAGGGTTGCCTTTCAGGAGCGGGAATCTATTTGAAGTTATGTACTATAAAATTGTCATGGACCAGTCAGGCTAATTTCATGACATTCCTCAGCTTCCATTAGCAGCCTATGGAGAGGAATGAAAGTAGGGGATTGTGGGAGTGATCCAAAGCCAAGATTTGTCAGGGTATGATCAGTGATTTAATAAGAGGACAAAGGCCTCAAGAGAAGAGGACTATGAAAAGTTGAAATAGTTCAACAAGTGATCTTGGTAAGAGAGAGGAGGAATGAGTTAGTGTAGAAGTTTCAGTTCTGTCTGATTCTCTTTGACCCCATTTTAGATTTTTTGGCAAAAATATTAAAGTGGTTTGCCATTTCCTTCTCCAGCACATTTTACAGATGAGGAAACTGACTTACCCAGGACCACTCTGCTACTTAGTGTCCGAGGTTGGATTTGAGCTCATGACATTTGAGTCTTTCTGATCAAAGTCGAGTGCTCTAACCTATTGTGCCACCTAACTACTGTCCCCTAGTTTTAAGAGTAATGGCCTGAAAAAGAACTAAGAGCTCAAGGGATTGGGGGTTGCAAGGCAGAGGAAGAGATGTAATAAGAACAGATTGTGATCACTCAGATAAAGGAATTTTAGAGTTTGTGGATGTGGAAATAGTGGGTTTGTGGGTGATGGCAGAATCAAAGTTTACGACTGTCTTTTATGGGGCTCAGGGAAAGTGGAAGAGTAGGTCATGTGAAATGAGCAAATTGAGGAACTGTGAGATTTAAATGTTTTAGGAGGGAATATCAATATGCATGCTGAACTTTTCTTGTATGAAAACAGGAGTTGAGTAGGAGAGAAAGACTGTGAGCCAGACACTGAATTCATTGAAGAAAAGAAGGAAGGTACCCTGGGGAGTTGTAGACTGCAACTACCAGAATTTTAATCTTATGTGATAGAGATGAATTTAGTCAACCTCAGTGGGATAGAAAGGTTAGAGACTTGGCTGAATGGAACGGATTTCTTATTTAAATTCTCTATTCTGTGAATTTGTGAATTTTATATTTTTGTAAATTCCATTCTGCTTATCACTTTGTTGGCAATTAAAAAGTACTCTGGACTCTGGATAAAGTTCTGGGCCTAAAATCAGGAAGACCTGAGTTAAAATTCTTCCTCGGGTACTAGGTATGTGATTGGGCAAGTCACTCAAACCTCACTTTGACTCAGTTTCCTTTTCTATAAAATGGGGTATAAGCATACCACCCAGGATTGTTGTGAAGATCAAATGAGATATTTGTAAAATGCTGTATTAAATGCTAATCATTATTATCACATAATTGAGCAAAATAGTTTCTGATTTTCTTTATTTGTTTTGAGTTTTCTTTATTCATTTCTTATATTGACAGATTTTTCCTGTTTTTTGAATCAAGTTAGTCTTTTTTTTTCTAATGTTGCAAAAGAACCACCAAGTTTGCTTAACTTGTGTTTATATGTTATCCCCCAGTACCACTGTTCATCCCTACCTTTAAAGACAGTATTCAAAATCAAGTTTGAATTAAAGATAAAAGTATAAAATTAACAATTAAAAATCAAGGAAAAGAAAATTTCTGATGCTAACATAGGGTTTGCTTTTTTTCTGTACCCCTCCACCTCATCCCGCCCTTACTGATACCAGTTACATTAGGCCCTCGTTGGTGAGAATAGCTTGAAAGATTCTGGAGCCAGTTAGGGAGTTCTTAGAAAGAGGAGACTCAATTTTCATAACCCTTTTATATTTCTTCATTTGGCCTCACATGGCTCTCCAAATTAGTACATGGTAATCTTATGTCTGTTCTCAGAAGAAAAAAGAGGTTCTCTTAGATATTGAGCAGGTATATCCTTGTCAAAGGGGCTCTTTCCAGCTGGCTATAGACAACAGTAACCTGTACTCCTGCAGATCTCCATATATGGGTCTAGAATGAGATGATGAAGTGGGGCTGAGATGGCAGTTGCAGAAATGGTTTCTCAGTTTTCTATCAGCTTTTCCATTTTTGTATAGATTAAAAAGAGTTCCATCTTTAGTGTATGCTAAGGGTGCTCCTCCTTTGGGGGACTTTTTAGAGTAATAATTAATAGGGAGCACCTGCTTCTAAGGCTGCACTTTGTGATCTTTGATAGTATCTACCTAAGGGTTAGAGTGTAGCAGGTGAATGTTGCTTGATTTACTCAAGGTGGATGTGAACTATCTGGGTCCTGATGAATGGTATTTTTTCTGTAAAGTTTGTAAAATAGGGGGCTTCCTGTTGGAGTTCACTTAGAGGTAAGAGCAAAAAGCAAGGGACAATTATAGAATAGCTGCCAATTATCTAGAAAGTAACTGGAAAATAACTTTGGCTATGTTCTCATAAGGATTATATCAGAGGCTTCATAGAGGTATTGATGGGTTCCTCCATCCCACCCCCTTGGGACTAATTGTGAAACCTAACTTAGCTTCCTTATGGCAGGTAGAATAAACTTCCAAGATAGAATGAACCCAATGTGGCCCTGTTTATTAATACAGCCATGTATTAATGTATATACAGATATACATCATAGCAAATTGTTGATTCATTTTCACTCCCCTGAGAACAGAACTTAGAGCTGTTATGGAAAATATTGCAGCACTTAAAGATCTGTTGGCTGTGTCACACGGCTCAGATTCAAAAGCGCTGGGGCTAAAGAAGATGAAACCCAGTGGGTAAAAACTAACCCATAGAAAGATGTTCCCCAATACAGTGAAATATAGTATGGTACAGCTTACAGCAGGGCAATGGAGGAGGCAGGATTAGACAGCATTTTTTAAAAAGATGGAGGATTTTAGTGGATTGCAAGCTCAACACGAATGAGCAGTGTGATGTGATGTGGCAAACCCCCAGAATCCTAATTTGATCAGGAAAGCAGCCTGTATGTATAGTGGGGAGGGCATTTGTTGTGGAGTTAGGAAGACCTGGATTAAAATATCACATCAGACACTCCCTAGCTCTCCGATGCAAAATGGCGAATGGGTGGAGTGGATTCAGTGACTTTGAAGGCCTCTAAATTTAAGGTCTTGAGTTTCATGAAGTGAGACATGGTTTCCAGGAATTAAAATTGGTGTGTTACTTATTTATACTTTGCTTTCGTCAGAACTCATCAGGAGTCCTGGGTTCAATTGTGAACCTCACAGTTTAAGAGGGCTGATAAACTGGAATGTGCCCGGGTGGGGAGAGGGCTGGAGATGACCAGAACAATGGGGCAAGGCCTTGAATCTTGTCATCTGAAATCTGCTGTTCAAACTAGTTATGTTTATTCAGGACAAAAGAAGCTCAGGGGAGACATGGCAACCAGATTCCAGTGCTGGGAGAGCTGTCAGGTCGATGAGAAATCTTCTTTTGTTTGGCCCTGGAGAGGAGTTCAGGAGCAGTGTTTGCATATTGCAAAGAGCCCAGTTTACCAGGCTGGATGTCTGGAAAAACTGCTCAATACTTAAGAGCTCTCATAGAAGTCAGTGGACCATATGAAGAGGTGGTACAGGTGTGTCCCCTCTTCTAGGAGTCTTGGAACAGATGCTAGGTGCCCATTTGTGGGGAATGTTATAGTGTTCCCTGAGGTCTCAGGAACTCTTATTCTTTGATGTGATTCACAGACACACACATACACATTTACTGTACACACATGTATACATGTGTACACACATATGTTTGGGACTGGGCCTGAGCCTATAATCTCATTGATATGGTAACTGAGGCTTACCTCAGGGTCATCCTAGACACCTCACTTGCATTCGTCTCTCCATCTGTGTGTATGTATGTATGTACTGTACAATCTGTTATCAAATCTGCTTGTTTCTCTTTTCACAGCATCTC
The DNA here is from genome assembly GCF_902635505.1 of Sarcophilus harrisii. Taxonomy (NCBI): domain Eukaryota; kingdom Metazoa; phylum Chordata; class Mammalia; order Dasyuromorphia; family Dasyuridae; genus Sarcophilus; species Sarcophilus harrisii. The sequence goes on along the minus strand of NC_045430.1, from coordinate 253,786,497 downwards.
TCCTCTGCTTGTCTCCCCTTCCACTGCTCTAGGTAGATCCCTCATTATCTCCTGCCTGGACTGTGGCAGGAGCCTCCTAATTACTGCGCCTCATGTCTCTTCCAGCCCAGCCAGCCCAGCTTTCACTCAGATGCAGTGATTTTCCTAATGTATAGGCAGATCTCTGCCCACCCCCCAAGATATACTCCACAAATGCCTTCAGAATCAAACGCAAAGACCTCACCTGTTTAAAGCCCTCCATAACCCGGCCCTCCCACCTTCTCTTTTCCTGCCCTCCACACTCGAGACCCGTGACCCTCCCAGCTCCTTTCTCCTCCTCTTGGCTTGCCCTCCCACACCTGAAGCGCCTTTTCCCTTCCCTCCACCTTCTCTCTTCCTGGGTCAGCCTTAGATTCAGCTCAGATCTCTGCTTGGGGGCCACTACTCCCTTTGCTCGGAAGTTACCTTCATTGTGTGAATCTTGCACGTACCTCCCTCCCCCCATGAGCTTCTGTGGCTGGGGGGCTGCGGAGTGTGGCCTTTTTTTGGTGTCCTCAGCTCCTAACGGTATACCTGGCGCGTAGTGAGTGCTTAATGAGTGGTCCTTGATGTGACGGAATATCGGGTCTGTGGCAAGTGTCTGGTGACCCCGTGGCTTCCTTCCTTAAAGGTCTTAATGTATAAACACCCAGGTTTACTTTGTGGAGGTGTCATTTTTAAAAATCCCCGGATCCCGGGTTCAGAATCCCGCGTCTAGAAAGCCCTCGCGGGCACTCGGGGGTTAAGGGACTGGTCCAGGCCCGGCCTGGTTGCGGGAGTTTGGTGGCCTAGGGCCGCCGGGGCAGAGGTGCTGCTGCGGGCCGGGCTGCTGCTGCTGCGGGGCCTTCTCCCGCCCGGCGGCTGCCATGGCAACCGCCCTGGCGGCGGCGGCTCGGCGGCAGACGGGCATGCGCAGAGGGGCTCTCCTGGCCGGCTCGGGCAGGCTGGGGAAGCTTTGACGCAGTGCGGAGGTGGGCGGTTTGGCGCCAGGCTGCTCTCGCTTCTGCTCCGCGTACTGAGCTCTACTCTACGCGGGAGGAGCGAAGTTACTATTATTTGGTTTTGTCATAGGAGGATTTGGAGAACGGGGAAGAGGTGGCCACCTGTCCCAGCTGCTCCCTCGTCATCAAGGTGATCTATGATCGAGTAAGTGCTCTCCCTCCCGGGGCGGGGGCAGGGGGCTGGGGAAAAGCCCCCTTTCCCGAGTCCAGGCGGCCGGACACTGGGGGCTCTGTCCTTAGGCTCCCGGGACAGGTGTGGGCGCTCCCTGGACTGCTGTCGCACTTGGCTGGGGGGGGGGGGGGGGGGGGGGGGGGGGTGTGGGGGGGGGGGGGGGGGGGGGGGAAGAGCAGAGGACTTGGTCCCCCTCCTGTGGGGCTCCTGGACAGTGCTCCCTGGGCAGAGCCCGGCCCCAGGGCGGCTGCTGGGTCCCTTCTCTCCCAGCCTGTGAGCTGCTGGGAACCGAATCCATGCATGTCCTAAGGGGGAAAACAATTCTGGGCAATTCACAAAACTCAACTCCAGATTAACCACAATTAATGGTTACACACGCTTGATTAATGGAAACGCATAGATGGTAAAGGTCATTTGTTTAGCTCTCCGAATAAAACGTGAACCAGCCAGAGCTGTTAACAGTTCACAAAAAAATAGATTATTTTAATTTATTTTTCCTGCCCTTTTTGAGTTTGTTCAGTTTCTAACAAAAAAAATTGGTGTGTAATCTTTTTCTGTCATTTAAAATATCAGGAAAGAAGGAGGGGAAACAAGCTAGGGGCTGGGGTTTGATACAAAATGGATAGCTACAGATTGCAAAATCAGAATGTGACGTTAGATTCTGCCATAGCTAGCCTAACAACAGCCTTGACTGACGTACTGGAATATTGAACTAATGGGTCTTTACTAGAAATAAAATTAAATTTTTAACCATTTAAAACTAAAATTCAAGAAATTTGGAGGGCACTTAAACACAAATTTCAATTTTGTATATATTTTAAATGATTATCCATAATTTACAGCTTTTGTTATAAAAATAATTACAAGAAGTAAGTAAAGGAACCTATTAAATTCATTTCAACAAGCATCATTGTCTCCCAGATACCAGATGAGACATTGGTGGTACAAAGATAAAAATATAAGTCTCTGTGCTCAGGGAGCTTACATTCTATTGCATGACGTGCAAAAATCTAAAGAGTGGTGGTTTGGAAATAAAAGATGCAGATGTTTAGTTTTTCTGTGTTTTTTCCCCCCAAATATAAAATATGAAATTAAATATGCATTTTAAATCTGGGAATGGGGGGCTTCTTTACCATGGATTTGCATTTTAATAAGTGCTACAAATTGATTAATAGAATAATATTTAATAGAAAACAAAATTGATAGTATTGAAAAATGTCACTTTAATATTGAACAAAAAGTGGTTTGAATACTTATTGGTTAATGCTATTGTCTCTCTTTCTTAGGATCAATTTATGTGTGGGGAAACAGTCTCTGTTCCTTCGACCAGCAAAGAGTTAGTTAAATGCTGAAGAAAGCTTTGAAAACCTAATTTATACCAAATAACCAAAGGATGTGTCCAGGTGGATATTAAATGTGATACTGAATACTTCTGAATAACAAGAGAGGATTTTGGGTTTTTGTTTTTGCTTGCTTGCAGTGTATTTGCGAAGCAAAGCTGCTTTACATCAATTGCCACATTAATCGTGAAAATAAAGAACTCAATTGACAGAAGGGACAAACCTAGATTTTTACAATTGAACCTAAGTCTTAATATCAATCAAAAATTTTCATTTTCTGGAATTCAAAAAGAAGAATTTCAGATCAGCAAAAGCTCTTATAATTTAATCATTTATATGATAAAACCTGTTAACTTTGATATTTCTCTTTTCCAAAGTGTCATCTACCTCTGCAATTAGTAGTAATCACTGATGCTCATTTAATTGGCTTCAACAGTAAAGATCTTGTCAGTAGCTGGATTGTAATAGGATTAGGAGTGTGCATTGTCTTGTTTTCTGTCATATCCTAACTTCATTAAGTAAAAGCAATGGATATGAAGAGGAAAATAAGTGATCTCTATCCTCAGAGGATAAAAGTCTTCTGTGTCTTAGATACTAGAAACAAAACTCAGTGCGAAATTGCAAGAGACCTTGGAATTCTCATGTCATGTTTTCTCAAAACTAAGAGGAGCATAAAAAGGCAAGCTTTGGGGCTTGATGATAAGAATAAAGTAGTGACCAAAGGGAAGAAAATGAAAGGCGCAACCCCTGTTGAGTCAGGAAGTGAACCAGTTGATTATTCCAAACCAGAGCCAATGGTGTCTCTCTGTCTGATCATTTTCTAAAAGTAAAAGGCAGTGTAATTGCACCAAGGAAGGTGGCTTTGTGTATTTTGGTACCATTACAACATTGTGTCCACTGCATGTAAAAAAGGTGAAGCGTCTCCATTAACCATATCCATTGCTGATGATCATCTTTAAAATGTGAGTGAGACCCATTCTGGATGACAGTACTAGTAAGGACACATTCAGGGCAGGTGCCATGTATGTGAATTTCAGCTAAGTTAGATCCTAATAGTCCTAAAAGCTCGCTGTGGAGAGAGGGAGATAAAAAGACATGTGGATGGTCTTTGCTGTAGTGATGATAGTAGTGAGAAATTAGAGTCATTTGTGGGGAAATTGGAAAATCCACAGCTCATGAAAGGCGTGAATCATCTTCCCTGTGAATACTAAGTTAGCAAACATGCATTGATGACTAAAAAGTTATTTTGGTATTGACTTCTGCAATTAGACAAAGTGGCTTGCCAAAGTAGATATTTTGTTGCTGTTAGATGTGCTGTGCATACCCATATTTAAATTAAAACATGTGCACGTACCTTTTCTGCCTGCCAGTCCTACAAGGTATACACAAAGTTAGTGAGACCAAGGGACAATGAACTAAAAGTTGTGTGTCTGAGGCACTCGGTTCCATGGAGTGCAAAGGAATGTAACTGTTCTAGAAATGTGGAAATGGCATTTGATAGAGTGAGGAGTCCCCTCGCTGCAGGGACACAGTTTCATACAAAAGCAAAGCCGGCCTTGAACACCAGTGGTGGCTTGGACAAAGGAGCATCTGCACTGACTCAGACTAGAATGAGCTGCCGGGAGAAATGGATTGTCCAGTCTGTTGACATTTTTGTAGGTCTTGGCTACCTCTGCTGTTACTGTATCGACGACAGGCACTTTAGTGCAAAATTTGTAGTGAGTGTAAAGGAAGAAGAGGAAGAAGCTGCTTGAGCCCATGAATCCTGCAGGAAGAGAAGCTTGGACAACATGAACAGTTGCTGAATTTGTGATAAATCACAGTGCCATGAAGAGACTCTCTCCACAGCATTGGGCAAGACTACCGAGTTCATTTGAGGGTCTGAACCATGGGGGAAAAGTCCAAGTTCAGGGTTGGGTTTTTTTTTGACATGTAACCAGTTTCCAGTCGCCTAATAATGAGAAATTCTTGGTCATTCATTTCTTCTTTAGGCTCCCTTCTAGTCCCTTTCTTGTTTGCATTTGCAGCTTTTGAGCCATGGCCAAGCTACTGTCAGCTCAAGCTCTGCCCCCTGCTGCTAGCCTGCTATAGCCACTCCCTGCAGCAGTGGGCCGAGGGCTCATTGTGTGACTGAGAGAAATTCTGCAGTGAGGAAGGAATATGCAGATGAGATGCATCGGAGCTAGCTGGAGCCTGAAAAGGGCTAGAGACAGGGCGAGGCTGCTGCAGTAGCCAGATTGGTATGATGGGGTGGCAGTTCCGAAGATGGCTTTCCAGCTTTCCCTTTTTTTGTTCAGAACAATCAGAACAATCATGTATCAAAGATGGTTATGGGGGAGAAAGGGAAAGGAGGATGTTACCTATTGTCTCTGCTTCCTTCCTGTAGGAATCTTCGAGTTATAGGTGGTCAGGAGGAATGAGGGTCATGGGTCAGGCCTCCCCCTAACAAAGGGGATGGGATCTCACCTATAATGGGGTCGTTTGAACTGAGGTGGACACTTCCTGCAAAGTTAAAATTGGAGAGATCTTTTTGACTGATTTTAGAGGTTAAAACAAAGTGAGAAGCAATTACAAGGCACCTCCAGGATATTAGAAATACAGACTTGTGTCTTTCCCTGGTAGACCTGCCTTGGAATTGCCTGGCTGTTGGTAGAAGGACAACTTTGGGCAGTGAGGACCAAGGGCCCTCTGGTAGGTGTACTTGTAGCTTCTTCCCTTGGCTTTATGCAAGAGAAATCTGTGTATTTCTATATATCCTGTGAGAGAAGGATAAGGTCATTTTTATTACACAAAGATCCTTACAAGTGGGTGGGTGGGGGCCTCAATTATGACTATAACTATGTATAAAAGTGTGTGTGCATATAGATTCTCTAGTGGGCAATAGCAATTCTCCATTTGGCAGTTACAAAATTCTTAAACATCTTTATAGATATCATGAAAAAGGTCATAAAAACCAAATTAAATCCTATGAAATGATTCACAGTAGTCATGGATTAATGGATGCTACAGGACAGGCCCAGGAGCCAGTGGGCAGAGCAGAGGCTGCAGGGGGTAAATGGCATCCACTGTCTGAATTATGGAGAGATTCATTGTTGTCATTTCTGCGTGGTTGTTGGGTTTCACCTCATTTTGAGAGTTTAGCCAGAACAGAGCAATAGAAGTTCAGTGGCATGAACTTTGAGGTTTTATTTCACAGGCATTGTAATGATAATAACTCACGTTGTGCAACAATTGGTAGTCTTCAAAGGACTTTGCTCACAACATTTTCTTAATCGTGTCACTGATGTATTTTATTCTTCTGTATCTGTCAATATGAGCATCTTTGTAAGTAGACTTAGAAAATTTAATCTCCAAAACAACTTCAGAGTACTCTGATCATTTTACCCATTTGCATCCAGTATCCCAGTGAGTGGGGGACGTCATGCCTTAGGAGTAAGATTTCTAAACAGAGATTTAGGGAAGCAGTGTGTATAGTGCACCATCCAGCTAAGAGACTTGGATTATTGGTTTTAGTTTGGTTACTAATTAGCTGTTGACATTTGGATAAGATTTAGAATCCGTCTAAGCCTCAGATTCTTCATGTGTAAAATGAGCAGGTCGCTTTAGATGGGCTCTGAACTCTAATCCATCTTGTAACCATTCCTCATTCTGTGACGACAGATTTAAGAAGAGCGACATTAATTTGCTGACCCAAACCAAATTGAACTCAGATATTCAGAGCAAATTAAACTAGGTTTTTGAAAGTGGAAATTCTTAATTTTAATTAAAAAAATTTTTTTTTAAATTCCTTAAGTAATTTCAGTTAATATAATTCTTTCAATTGAAAATGCAGGTGAATGTGAAGACACTAGTCGCAGCACTCATGCAGGTATCACCTAGGCACACAAGTTGTCACTGATGAGGAGCATATTATGTAAGGAGTTTGACCTCCCTATAAATTCATGGATTTTTATTATCCTCCTGTCCTCCCTGCCCTTGCCTAAAAGAGTAGTTTTCACCTCTCTTCAGGAAATACTGTTTTGATAACTGAACTTAATATTCTGTGTTATTTTTGAAAAATTACATTGGATTAATAGTCTCAGTAATAACAACTGGCATTTATATAGTGTCTAAATGTATGGCATAATGCCTAAAAAACAAGCTTTAGAGAGAGGGTGATCTGGCTTCAGGTTTCTTGGCACTTGGTTGTGTCTCTGGGCAATGCCCAAGCCATCTTTAGTGGAAAATTTTCATTGGGGGGAAGAATTTGGATTTGAGTTCTATTTATGCTACTTGCATTTGAGTCATGGCTATTTAAATGGAATCTAATTGAATGTCAGAATGTTCTTTTGAATGGAATGAAAGTACTTAATGTCCTATGTATCATTGTTCTTTTTAGAATTGAACCTTTTCATCAACACTCAAGATAATCAGTGAATGTAAAATGTTATGTATACTAAGATCCACCGATGATGACTGACTCCTCTTTATAGCCTCCATTAGGCCATTGAAATGTCGGATCCCTGGTATATTTGGTTACGTGGTGCCAGTGCTTTTCTCACTATGACTTAACCTGTAAAGCAAATGTTATCACTGTCTCAACTCCAATATTATACCAAAACCGTATTGTGCAATAAAGTGTGTTTGTCTAAATGCAAAACAGCTTGATTGTTTTCATTGACTTTAAAATGAAGCTTTAGGGATGCTTTTTTAGACCATGTCTTTTCCTACTCCTGTATGAGCCATTTCCTATAAAAAGAGAAAGAATGAAGCAAAAATAAGTAATAAAATAAGGAACCTTGTCTGATAAAGCAGACAGACTTCTTTCTATCTGGGGAGGATAGAAAGCTATCTGTTGCAAGGGACGTTGTAGTTACTAAGGGAATCTTTCCACTTCCACTGTTTTAAACATATCTGATTATTTGCTTATCCTTATTTATCACATCACTCATACTCTTTCAGTGTTTCTCTGAATTCCTCATACTCATTTCTTGTTGTATAATATTTCTTTATCACAACCATTTTTCCCCAATTAATAGATTTCACAGATTTTTTTTTTTTCTCAATAATGTTTTAAATCAAATGAAAGGACCTGGATTCAGGGCCCAGCACTGCCATGTCATTTTGGAATCCTGTCTCTTAACCTCACTGAGCTTAATTTCCTTATCTTTAAAATGAATGGAACTAAATGACCCCTCAAGATTCCTTCCAGGTCTATGATGAAATGCCAGTTTCATCAAACAAGTTGTTGCAGTGATAATATGGTAATTTCCTATAGTGCTTTTTCTTTGATTACAGGTAAGCCCTGTTCTCCCTTCACAGCATTTACAGTTACTGATGCCTATGCAAAATTAAAGAGAAAATCTAGGACCACACGTTTTTAATAGAACCTTCTTGATATCCATATGCTCTCACACCTGGGAACATTTGCTTATGCAAACCCTTCAAAGAACAGGATGGACAGTAATTGCACATGGAAGAAAAACTCCAGCCTGGACCTGATTTGGGTGTAATCCTTGATTTAAGCAAGTAGTTGAATTTTCCAGCTTATCCAAGCATCTTTTTTTGTTGTTTGATTGTTTTTTTGTTTTTTTAATTGTTGTTTTTATTATTTTGGTTTATCCTCCATAAGCAATGAGTATTTCTTTTTTTTTTTTATGTTAAATCCAATATGTATAAACAAGTTATACAGTTCTCTTGCTGCACAAGAAAAATCAGATCAAAAAAAGTAAAAGTATTAGACAACAAAATGCAAGTGAACAATAACAGAAAGAGTTGAGAATGTTATGTTGTGATCCACACTCAGTTCCCACAAACCCCTTTCTGGGTGTAGATGGCTCTCCATCACAAATCATTGGAACTGGCATCAATCATCTCATGGTTGGAAAGAGTCACGTTCATCAGAATTGATCTTTGTATAATCTAGTTGTTGCTATGTATAATGATCTGGTTCTGCTCATTTCACTTAGAATCAGTTCATGTAAGCTCTCTAGGTCTCTCTAAAATCATCTTACTGGTCATTTCTTACAGAACAATAATATTCCATAATATTCATACACCACATCTTGTTCAGCCATTCTCCAAGTGATGGGTATCCACTCAGTTTCCGGTTTCTTGCCACCACAAAAAGCACTGCTACAAATATTTTTGCACATATGGGTCCCTTACCCTCCTTTAAGATCTCTTTGGGATATAAGCCCAATAGAAACGCTGCTGGATCAAAGAGTGTGCACGGTTTGATAACTTTTTGAGCATAGTTCCAAATTCCTCTCCAGAATGGCTGGATCCATTCACAACTCCACCCAACAATGCATCAGTGTCCCAGTTTTCCCACATCGTCTTCAATATTCATCATTGTCTTTTCCTGTCATCTTAGCCAATCTGAGAGGTGTGTAGTGATATCTCAGAGTTGTCTTAATTTGTATTTCTCTGATCAATAGTGATTTAGAGCACCTTCTCATATGATTAGAAATGGTTCTAATTTCTTCATCTGAAAATTGTCTTCACATCCTTTGACCATTTATCAATTGGAGAATTCAGGCACCGATTTTATAGCTCACAATAAGTGACAGCATCTGCAGGTGTGAGTAATTAGAGGCTTTTTTTTTTTTTTTTTTTTTGGTAGCTGAAAATTCATCACTATTTCCCACAAAGCAAATTGCTCATAATTACATATTTGATTAGGAAATAATTTTGAAAATTATTTCTTGGTAAAGGCATGTAAAAAGGGACTTTTAAAAGAATATCGGTTTAAAATGTTCTTCCATCCATGCAAAATGTTTTAAATCTCCATTTTGCTTGCAGAATTTAAATCTGTATTTGTTGAACACTAGAGCATGGCAGAGTTAGTACCATAGAGAATGCTAGAGAAATTCTTAGCAGAACAACAGCACAAAAGGAAATTCTGGGAAAGCAAATCATTTTTGTCCTGAGACCCCAGATTCAAGGCAGTTGGTGTTTTTGTTAAATGTTTGCTTTTTCCTATGTGGAAAATCAGTGTGAACTTAATAAATTTTTATAATCCAGTTTAGGAGATTGCAAAGTTTTAGGGCTGATCCAGTGAGTATGATGTCAGGAGCACTGGGAAGATTTCATCTATAAGAAATCCTTTTTCCTTTGGACTGGGTGCTGGATATCCTCTGGGAAAGTGGGGAATACCCTTGACCACTGTGTGACCCCTTGCCCTTTGCCCTGATGATGTGAATGATCAACACACAGGATAAACAAATATAAAAATGGAAACTAGGATGCGGTCCAGGGATGACCAACATTTAGTACTCTGTAGAGGATCTGCTCTAAAGCTAGAAGGACCTTAAGACACCCCACAAAACACCCATCTTGGGTAGTCATAAACACCACAAAACGAGGACTGTGCCAGTCATAAGTAAATGTACACCTGGGTTGGAGGAATTCATTTGGCAACTTAATGGGCCTTATGGACTTGCTGGTCACTGGCTATTTCAGTGAATGTCTCCCTCATCTCCCTTGCTTTGGAGAAAAGGGCCTCGCAGACCAACCTAAATAACTCAGTAAACATTTTTGATTGAAATGTATGTGTTTATTCTCAAAGTAGAAGTGTAGTTTTTTGGGAAACCAGAATATGGCTGCTCTTCCTTTATGACATTCCACTCCTCACAACAAGGCTGGGTTGGGTTTCACACAACAAGCCCTCCATAAATGTTGACAGACTGCCGGGAACCCCATAGCATCACTCCCCACAAATTTAGGAATAGAAACAATACTGAATCCAGTAACAACTGCAGGGGAATTACCAGGGGGGTGGACAGATGGTTAATGACTAGTTTGGAGTGTTAACAATTACCAAATTTAGATTGTCAAGCCTTCTTTATAGAAAACAAATCAGATTCATGCTTGTGTAGGCAAATAACTACCACAAAGAAACCACATGCCATGTGGCAAAACTACAGTCAGTGTTGAAATTGCTAAAGCCAAGAACACTAGGCTTTTTCCACACCCATTGTTGGGTGTGGACCAGCTCCCCTCTCCTTCTTCCCCCCCCCCCAACCTGGGCTGTAGTTCCCATATCCCTACACTTTGTATTATGTGTATCTGTGTCTTTGTCCTACCCCTATCGGCAAAATCTAGGTTTTTGAACTTTATTATCTCATCTTGCACAAATCTTTTCTATGTCTCCCCACCCCCAGCCTTTTGTTTATCAGTCCTGGAACAGACCTCATCCAGGAAGTTTCAAATTGCTTTTGGGTATTGCTAATAAGCCGACAACCTCTCCATAATATTGAGCAGTCTTAGGTAGTCTGAGACTTTTTAAAATTGCATTTGGAATTAATAGGGTTCATATCACCAGTGTTATATAAGCAGTTTTGGATTTTCCAGAACAGTCTTCCGTATCACTGCTCACTCCACCTTGAAAATCTTCCATGGCTGTCTCTTGCCTCCAGGATAAAATCCAAACTGGCCGTGGAGCTCCTCCCAAATCTATCCCCAACCAACCTTTCAGGCCTAATTTCACATTCTTCCCCTTCACATACTCTTATGTTTCAGACATTTACCTCTGTGCTTTTTCAGAGGCTCTTACCACAGAGGTTGGCAGTTTTGGTTGGAGATATAATCGAAAACAGAAATACATTTCAGTAAACAAACATGGATATTGGGGAAAGAAAGCATCTTTTGCATCTGTCTTTTTGATAGCTATGCTCACTGTCTGGTGAGAGACCCTGTTGTAGGGGAAAGGACCTTAGGACTTTCTCCCCTGTGAGGTCACATGATCCAGAGTACCAGGTCTCACTCTTTGGCTTCTGCATTCGTTCAGGAATGGACCCACTAACCTTGTGAATTCTGAAAGCTCGGGAGGGCTCCCTGGCACTCTGGTGTTTAAAGTCCATCCAGGTTTGCAGCCAGTACAGCATGGATGTCCCAAGTAGCACAGAGTCACCCTTGAGAGTGACCAAAAGCCAGGTCCACAGTGGCAGAGATGGACTAATCAGAATTATGCTGCATCCAGATGTAAATTTAGTGGGACCCCATGTTACATAAGAATTGCACTAAGTTTTGAGCCTACTCTCTTCCAATGACAACTATGGTATAGAGAAGAGTATGGAGGTACTGGAATCAGATACTTGTAATTTTTTTTGAAGTTAAAAAAAAAACTTGGTAAAAGCTGGAAAAGAGGGGGGGAGCAAGTTTGAGAAACTAGTCTTAGCATATCTAGTTAGTAGATGCTGAGCAGGTTATCTGCTTAGAGAAGAGATGTAGAATTTCAGGTTGGGCCTTTAAGGCAAGAGGAATAATTTCTGCAGAAAGTGTGATAGAGGTAGAATTGAATAAGAATTTCTCCCTAGGACTGAGGGCCTAGTTGAAGTTTAGAAATGACTATGTGATATGTTTTCAATGGCACCTCAAAAGTGGTGCCATCTTGGCAGTGTGGAGAGGGTCTCATTACTGGATAAAGAGTAAAGCCTTATATGAAAAGATGCTCCAGGTCATTATTAATCAGAGAAATGCAAATTAAGACAACTTTGAGATACCACTACACACCTCTCAGATTGGCTAGGATGACAGGAAAAGATAATGCTGAATGTTGGAGGGGGTGTGGAAAAACTGGGACACTGATACATTGTTGGTGGAATTGTGAATACATCCAGCCATTCTGGAGAGCATTTTGGAACTGTCCTCAAAAAGTTATCAAACTGCATACCCTTTGATCCAGCAGTGCTACTACTGGGCCTATATCCCAAAGAGATTTTAAAGAAGGGAAAGGGACCCACATGTGCAAAAATGTTTGTGGCAGCCCTCTTTGTAGTGGCTAGAAGCTGGAAACTGGGTAGATGCCCATCAGTTGGAGAATAGCTGAGTAAATTATGGTATATGAATGTTATAGAATATTATTGTTCTGTAAGAAATGACCAGCAGGATGATTTCAGAAAGGCCTGGAGAGATTTACATGAACTGATGCTGAGTGAAATGAGCAGGACCAGGAGATCATTATATACTCCAACAACGATATTATATGATGATCAATTCTGATGGACGTGGCTCTCTTCAACAATGAAGATGAACCAAATGTGTTCCATTTGTTCAGCTACACCCAGCGAAAGAAGTCTGGGAAATGAGTGTCAACCATTACATAGCATTTCCAATCTCTGTTTTTGTCCACCTGCATTTTTGATTTCCTTCTCCTTTTTTCCTTATTTTTAAGTCCAATTTTTCTTGTGCAGCAAAATAACTGTATGGACATGTATACATATATTGTATTCAACATATACTTTAATATATTTAACATGTATTGGACTACCTGCCATCTAGAGGAGGGGGTAGGGGGGAAAAGGGGGTAGGGGGAAGGAGGGGAAAAGTTGGAAAAGAGGGTTTTGCAAGGGTCATTGCTGAAAAATTACCCATGCATATATCTTGTAAATAAAAACCTATTTAAAAAAAAAAAGAATAAAGGCTTAATCAGTGTGGAATGTCAGGCTTGGAAGAGCAATAAGATACTGACAAATTTTACAAGAATATCCAGGTTTGATGAATTTGCATTATCCTTGTGAAATCAGAAGCACAACCCTAAGCACTGGCCTTGGATCCTTTTGATTTCACCACTTGCTTATGATCACTGGATCCCATCCCCCTTTCTTTCTCTTCCTTTCTTTCTCCTTGTCTGTCTCTCTCCTCTCCTAATCTTTTTCCTCATTTCCCAGAACTTGTCCTTCCCTCCTCCTCCTCATCTTTGTTATATGTCTTCAATATTTGCTCTTCATCTTGACACTAAAAATTTTGCATAAAACTAGCTAGTTTTATGAAAAGCAAAGCAGTTCTAAATAAACCACATTTTTAAAGAACCACTTAAATACATAACTTGTATTATGATTTACATTTGTAGAGATGTGACCATTGTCTGATTCCCTTTTTTACTGGCCCTTGAATTTTCTTGAGGCCTTCTGAATGATATGGGGAGCTCAGTAAAGAAAAACCCTATTTATTGACAAATTAAGGGGAGCCCAGGTCAAAGCTAATAGCAACAATGAACCAGAAACCCTTCTGGAACAGATTAATAGTTTGATTTTTTTTTTTTTTTTTTAAAGCCAGTATAAGCACCTATCATGTTCTGATATCTCTGTTTAAAAATAATGTCACGGTATTAGTTAAAGAGAATGGACCAAGAAGCTTTTCTTTTCTACCAAATAAACCATTGGTATCCTCTTTTATTACCATTTGCCACCAAATACAATTGAAATAAACTTTATTCCTTTATATTAATTTAAGCCAGCAATCTGTGGTGCAAACATATTTTAAATACCAATAGTAAAAATCATGTAAAAGTTAGAGATCTTTTTTTTTTCCCTTTATTCTTTGCCTTTGACCATACTCTATATAGTAATTGTTACAGAATTTTTCCTACCATTGTTTAACACTCAATATTTGGAAATGTTGTTGAGAATTTGAGGATTTCTTTTAAATCAAGATAAATCTGAAGTCGGGAAAAGGCATTCATTGTGAAATGATCTTTCCTTTTTTAAATAAAGGAAGGCCATCTGGAGCATAATACAAGGAAGAAGAAATGGTTTGAATACTTACCATGTATTGGAAAAGTAATGTGCCCACATGACAGAAGTCAAGAGTAGTATAGCTCATCAAGCCCGTAAAAATCTGCTTGGTTTTACTCCTTTGAAATACATTAAATTCATTCACCCTTTGCAGAAGATGGACATTTTGGGGGAAGTTTCCAAATTCAGACGTTCATGGTCTGAGAATATGGGAGTAGTGCTCCATTTTAGGGAGAGGGATCATTTCATTCAAGGAGGCATAATGCTTTTGAAGAAGCAGAATAATCTAGCTACATATTTAAGCAAAATTTGTACATTGTCACATGGAGGAAAGATTTCCCAATGAACAAATCAGCATTTATTAAGTGCCTTCTATTTAACAACCATTCTAGTCCAGCAGATCCCATGACCCCATGCCAAATGTGGCCACCTCCTGCCCATATGAGGGGAGCCCACCTGTTCCTTCCTTTGAGAACTTCTACCAGTGTCTACTCCCACTTCTCTCCAGCCCAAGTCCTCAAGAGTTCCACTCTTTTTTAGTTAAGGAGAATGAATCAGTGCTTGGTCATGGGCAGCTCTTCTCTCTATGTGTGTCCATCATACCCCAAAGAGTGGGGTTAGGATTTTGTAACCAACTATACTTTTTTTTTTTTTTTTTGGTGGAGATTCAGACATGATTTCATCGGCAGAGGGAATTGCTGGTTAGAAAACTCCCTTGACAAATGCAGATCGGCAACTTTTTGGGACCTTGGAGGCACTGACAGGTTACAAGTCAGGGTCCTGAGGCTGATAAGGGCTAGCTGTAACTCGGGTCTTCCTGCCTTTGGGGCCACTACCCTTGGCTGCCCCCATCCACATATACATACACATGCCATTATGAGTGTGTCTGTCTGGGGCCTTGAAGAGTAAAGTGATTTGCCTACGCGTCAGAAGCAGGATTTGAACCCCATTCTTGGTTGTCCTAAGACTATACATATAGGTGTGTGCATATATATACACACATATACATACACACACACACATCTATCTATATCTATCTATATATATATATCTATATATATCTATAGATATATATATAGATATATATATATATTTCTCATTGTACAGTAATGGGAGACCAAAAGAGGTAAAGAGATTTACTCAAGATCACACAGGTGATCTGTGTGATATTTGACCAGGAAGGAGATACACTGTACAGAACATTTTCTCTTTCACTTCATTTCATGATTGTATGTCCAGTGTTCCCAAAGAGGGCCGTGACATAGGGAAGGTGATATCATGACCATGAGTTGGATTTAAATGAGAGAGGGCCATGCAAGGTCATCTGCCTCACTTTCCCCTTCAGAGCCATTTGGGTTCAGTGGCTAGATGTAGATCAGGATGACTTGAGAGAGCCCCATCTGCAGTGGGAGATCTTGGCCTTTTTAAGCTAAGGTCTACATAGACATGGTCAAAAATGTTCGAGTTCTTTTCTCGTGTCAGATATGAAGAAAGTAGTTTTAAGGTAGGACAGTCTTTTCATCCTGACAGCTGAAGGAAGAGCTTGGTACCTGTCCATACATTCATTTTCTCACAGTGAAGACTATTGATCCTCTTAAGCAGCTAGAACTGATGTTAGATTAAGAATTGGAAGGGACTTCAGATACTATATTCTCCACCCTTTGCATTTTACAGATGAGGAGACTGAGGCCCAAAGAAGGAAGTGACATGGACAAGAAATGATAGAGCTGGGGTGTAAACCTCGGTTTTGTGACTCCAAGCTCTTTGCACTGCATCTTGGTGATATACTCCAAGCCACCCGAGAGCTGGGACCAAGGCAGTTTTTCCTCTAAAGCCTGGGATGTTTTGAGTTCCTGGGAGACCATACACAAAGTCAGGCTTCTGTCTGGTTTCCACTGTTCACCGCTGATCCACAGCATGGATGCGGTCAAACCTCCACACCTGATTGGCTTTCCCATCACACAATTGCAAGGACAGAGTCTTCTCATGGTCGCTCTCTACAGCTTCTATGCATTTCCCAGAAAGGATGTGGACAATCATTCCATTCTAGAAAAAAAAGATTGATCCATTCAGTAAGCACGCATTAAGTGTCTGCCATGTGCTAGGCCCCAGGGACCAAAAGACGCAAACGTGGCTCCTGTATCCCAGAATGTTATCAACTGTCTGTTAACATCTATTATCTAGTCAGTCGAAAAACATGAAGCCCGTGCAGTGTGCCAGGCCCTGTGCTGAACACTGAGAAACCAAAAGAGACAAGTTCAATACAGAGAAGTAAATAGGAAAAACTGCAAAGCACCTGTCTTATGAAGTGGTGCTTTCCTCCAGGTTCTTTCTTTTTGTAAAACCATTCAATGAGATTTCATTTTCCTCATTATCAGATTATCACCCTAGATTCAGAACTGGACCTTAGAGGTGATTGTGTTCAATTTGCTCACTTTCTAGGTGAGGAAATGGGAGGCAGGCATAGTGACTGGCTAGGGATCACACAACTATGAAGTCCAGGATCCTCCCTACTCTGCTATATTGCTTTGTGATCAAAGTGGGGAAAAGGATACAATGACACTAACTGTGAACAAAATACTAAAACACCATAAACTCTGATTTGGCCTGGTCAATGTTGTAGTTAATAGAAGATTCTGGTCCAACAAACGAGACACACTGTTCCCCAGCTAGGCATTTTGTCTGCCTTGTCTGGAACTCTGCTTCTTCAGCTCTATCTCCTGGCTTTCTGAGCCCGCCATCTTCTCTTTAGGCCCTAGGTTCTCCCACTTTTGCAGAGGACTAAAATGTTTCTGAACCCAATTCCTCTGATGACTAAGAAAGCTCTTCAGGATTAGAGAGAGGGCCCATTATGGATATTGTCATTGATGGCACGATCCTGGTTAATGGAGGTTTCCAGTTAATTAGAGATGCAGACAAGACATGTGCTCTCACCATGACCAAAGCACTCTTTCTACTGACATTGTGACATTTTCTCTATTCCTTTTATTCAGCTGATTCAGCCTCCAAAAGGGATTTCTTTATTTCTTGGGAAGCTTAATCAATAATAGCTTATGGGAGGTTGGGAGTGGGGGTGGGCAGCTGGATGGCTCACTGTATAGAGCATTGGCCCTGGAGTAGGAGAACCTGAGTGTGAATTTAGCTTCAGAGACTTAATACTTCTTAGCTGTATGACCCTAGGCAAGTTACTTAACCTCAATTGCCTCACAATTACCCTCCCCTCCCCCCCCAAAAAAACCCAATAGCTCATTTGTCTAAGATTCCTGTAATAAATTGATGTAGTCTTCTCTAGATTCCTACTTGTATTTCCCACAAAAAAAAAAAAAATTCAGCTGCTGCCCTGTGGCTCCTGGCTTCATTCAAGTCCCAGCTAAAATCTGACCTTTAACAAGAAAACTTTGCCTATCCATTCCCCCTCAACCCCCAAGATTAGTGCTTTTTCTCAGAAACTACCTCTGGTTTGCTCTGTATGTGTCTTGTATGTGCATAATTGTTTACATATGTCCCCATTATAGAATCTGGCCACTTTGTGGTCAGGGAATGTTTTTTGCCTGATACATAATAAATGCTTAATGAATACCTGTTGTTATAAAATCATTGCTTGCTTTCTTAATGAGTAATGGAGGGACTGGAAGAAGGAAGAGAATTTGGAACTCAAATTTTCAAAAAAAAAATAAAAAATAAATAATTTTTAAAGGAAAAAATTAGGAGAAGGAAAATAAGAGCTTATCAGTAGTAACAATAGACTGGTCACTATATGTAGCTTTCAGAGAGCAACTCAGAAAATAACAACTAGCATTTATTTAGCACGTACTACCTACTAGACTGTGCTCAGCACTTTATAAATATTCTCTTATTTGATCCTCAAAACACTCCTAGCAGGTGAGTGCTATTATTATGTCCCATTTTAGAGTTGAGGACATGGAGGCAAGAGGTTGTGACTTGAAAGCCATTCATGTGGAAGGTGACCATGATTCTAATCCAGATTCTCAGATTCCAGATTCTTCATTTATTCACATATTAAACCATTCTGGCTCTTGATTTAAGGTAATCTAACATTTGGGAAGGGCATTATGGCTGAAAGGGCAGTTTTTTATGCAGTCTAAGAAAACATTTTGGAAATAGTGTCTATAATCCGGGTGTGTCTTGGCTGAATTAAACAGTAGGGGAAATTTGCCCTGGAAATACTATTCCCCTTTCCTCTCTATGGTAGCTCTAGTCCAGGCCCGTTATAACCTAAGTCCTATTTCCTGCTGCCCTCTCCCTAATGAGGACTGATCTCAAGAAGAGCTCTGGAACTCATTGTGAGTGACTGGTAACAGCTGAAAAGGTGATTTTTTCCCCCCATAAATATTTGTCTTTGATGGAGGATCAGAGTCTAAGACTAAAAGCCGGAAACTGGAATTTTAGATGGGAAGGAGCAGGTGGGATATCTGGGAGATGAGGAATTGTGTTGAGGGTCAGAGGGAAGGCTGACCCCCAAAATATCTGGGGAGGAGAAATGCCCAATGAGGCCAGAAGGGAGGGGTGGTGCCAGGTCATGAGGGACTTCAACAGCTAAACAGGTGAGTTTGCATTTGCTGGGGACATTGAGAAGTGCCTAGAGTTTATTTATAAGCTAGGAAAAGATGTGATATGATGGGCAATTAAGGATAATAACTATCAGTTTGCAGGGGATGGACAGGGAGGAGGGAGAGCCTTGAAGGAGGGTCGGCAGCAGTAATGAGGGCAAAAGAGAAGGGGGCCTGAGCTGAAGGGACAACTTGATGAGTGCAGAGTTGGGGGGGGGAGGGTGGAGATGAGAGATGGGGAGGAGAACCAACAAGAGTGAGTAGCCCGTTGGCTGTGTGGTGTGAGGAAAAGTAGACATTTGTCCAGTCAAAAGCACTTAAGTAGCCTCAGTTCTAAATGTCTAGGAACAAAGAAAAGGCTAAATAGATATAAATGAATGAATGAATGAATAAGTAAATGCCCCTCCCCTGCCTTTAAAGAGCTTCATGGGATGGATGTGTGGGTGCTGTTATTGGCCCCATTTTACAATTGAGGAAACTGAGAGAAGCAAAAACAGCTAAGTGACTTGCTCAGGATCACACAGCTAGGAAATATCTGAAGCTGGATGTAAACTCAGGTCTTTCTATTTTGTTTTTGATTTATTTAATATTTTCCCCCAGTTGCATTCAAAACCAAAATTTTTTATATTTGTTTAAAAAATTTATGAGTTTGTTTCTTTCCCTTGTTCCCACCCACAATTAAGAAAGCACATGTGAAGTTACTCACAATATTTCCATGAAAGTCAAGTTGTGAAAGAAAACATAGATCTCCACTTTAAAGAAAATAAAAACCCTCAAGAAAAATTAAATTTAAAAAGAGAGAGACATAGAGACAGCAGAGAGATGGAGAGATAGAGAGATAAAGATAGGAGAGAATGCCTCAATCTGAATTCAGACACAATCAGTTCCCTCTCTGGGTATGGATAGGAGTTTTGATCCTAGGTCTTTCAGAGTAGTCGTGGATGATTGTGCTCCGGAGAAGAGCAAAGTCATTCCCAGCTGGTCATCCCATAACACGAGTTCAGGTCTTTCTGACTGCAAGTCCAGCCTCTGTCCACTGCACACCTAAGTGGACCGAGGCCAGATCCCTGGGGACACCCACATGTGTGTGTGAAGAACCAAGCAAAGGGGACCGAGGCGGTCAGACAAGGGAAGGGAGCAGGGTCACCAAAACCAAGCCTAGATTACCCGTGAGAAGGAGGAGGTGGCCACGGTGTCATGTGTGTCAGACCAAGGAGGGTGACATTGGGCAGAGAGCTGTGCCAGCATTGGAGGGAGTTAACATAGTTAGTAATGCCGGTAACCACGTCCTTCAGTGCTGAGGGCAGAAGGCAGGTTTGCAGAGATGACGGGATCATTTGGGGGGGATGCCCTTGCCTGTGCCCCTAAAATCCCATCCCATCCTTGGGTTCCACTGATCCCAACCCCTCACTGTCAGCATCAGAGCTTTCCTAAGGAGCTGATGGCTTTCTTCAATAAAGTCAAAGTGGTTTACATCTACCCAGAGCATTCACTTTACCTGTTGGCTGTGGCTAACCTAACCTGCTCTAGAAAGAGGGCACGAGTTGGTCCCTCCCAAAAGCCCCCAAGCCAGCCCTCAGCCACATATCTGCCGTCCTCTCACCAGGCTGCCCGCATACCTCCTGGACCTCCCAGTGCTGCCTGTGGAAGGAGCGCGTCTCCTCTGTACAGTTCTGAAGAGTTACCCGATTTTCTTGGTTCACGTCAAAGCAGAGCCGGGCCTGCTCTCTGCAGCTGATCTGCTTCTTGCCTGTATACTCCAAATGCTGCAAGGGAGAGCATGGTCATTAGCAGGGCTGCCACGGTGGAGGCGGGCGACAGTTCTGCTACATGGCTCCTTTTCCTCTGTTTTTTATCTTTTCTTTAAGAGAGTGGCTCGCTGGGTCAGGGTGCTGGGTGGTGCAGTGGGTAGAGTGCCGGGCCTTTAGTCAGGGAGACTGGAGTTCAAATCCAGCCTCCAGCACTCACTAGCTGTGTGACCCTGGGCAAGTCATGTAGCCCAGTTTGCCACAGTTTCCTCATGTGTAAAATGAGCTGAAGGCTCATGGCCAATCACCAAGAAAACCCCATAAAGAGTCAGTCACAATTGGAAAACTGCTGGGTTGGAGAAAAGGGAGGGACTGTACATACACTCTCACACACACATACACATACACACACACACACACACACACACACACACACACACACACTTTTAACGCTACCTCCAAACCTCTGTCTCCCAGGGTGGGCTGTCTGGGGTTCCATGAAATGCATCTCGATGTGGCTGAAAGCCAGGAGTCCTGCTCCTCCTCTGAGATGAAGAGCTAGACAGGACCCCAGTGTTAGTTACCCCAATTTGCTCACTTTGCAAATGAGGGAACAGGCCCAAATGGGGAGTGCTTGCCAAAGGTCCCATGACAGTTCTAGCACAGCTGCAATTTAGACACTGCAGGCTGTGAGGCCGTTGGGTCTTTCTGAACCTCAGTTTCCTCTCCTGTAAAATGGGGATAATACTGATTATCAGTAAGGTGGTAAGGGTGAGCACATGCATTGAAGAAGTGCTATGTGGATGTCAGGTTTTACACTCTCATCACCTCTTTGCTGGCTTGCGTGGACTAGGAAGAACCCAAATGGTTTAAGTGAATGGAGGCTAGTTAAGAATTGGGAGACCAGGATACACATGAGAGGCTCACAGTCAGAACCGACAGGGCCCCTCTGGAGCTTCTGTTTTCTGGGGCCCCAAAGAAGTTTAATAGCTTCCTCATATTGGTGAGAAGTGACCGGTGGGCTTTGACTCATGTCCTCCGACTCTGAGGCACAGGTTCATTTCTGCTGTCCCCACTATCCCCACTGTCTCCACAGCAGGACTTCCATTTAATTATCTTAATTTGCCCATCTGTAAAAGGGGAATAATCTTCCCAACTTCTATGAGTGGGATGGGGTGGGGATGGTGGAGCAGGAGAGTAACTGTGAGGATTAAACAAGGCAGTGTTTGTGAAGGGGCTTCTGTAGCTCACCACAGTTCAATTCACATGAAAGATGTCATTGTTATTATTGGTGCCGGAGCCCTGACAAGCGAAGAATGTCCGCCCTTGAGGCACAGTGGGGGACAAGTCAGGCTTTATAGTGGGAGGGGGGGGGGGGCAGATTTTGGCCTGCACTGAAGCACAAGGACTCTGGGTGTGTAGGTGGAAGTGAGGACACATGGAAAGAGAGAAACCATGGTGAGAGAATGAGCCCTGTCGTCAGAGGTCCTCAGTTGAATCCCTCTGGCTCACCTGCCTTTATTCAGCTTTAAAATGAGGACAATGGGCTCCAGGGCTCCAAAGAGCCATGTCCCATGATCTGCAGTAAATGATGGGGCACCAAAGGCGAGGTTCCGTCACTCAGCCATTTGGCTGATCCAGATGAAACCGTGGCCCCCTTACCTGCTGCTGCCAGCTGTCACTACAGGGAGAGAGTGTCACCAGGCCTCCTCCAAGTGCCCTTCCAGATGCACAGTCTGCACAGGAGCCAATGCCAGAGTTGTAGAGCTGAAAAGTGGAAATGACACCCAAGTCAATAATGACCCAGAAATCCTCTGTCATCGACTTTGCCTTCCTCGTTCTGGGCAGATTCTGGAGTACAGAATCCAGTTCACAGGCACATAGCTCCTGGGGTCCAAGAGCACAGAGTAGCTGACTGCATGGGCTCTCCCCTTCATGGATAGGTCTCATGGATGATTAAGACAAACATCAAGCAAAAGAATCCCAATGTGATGAGTCTGTTGGCTACCCAGAGGACATTGGAAAAATGATTCTGTATCAGTGTCAGGACTTTCTGTTTGCATGTAGCATTCTTCTACTTGTATCATGCTCCAGAATGCTACACAACAAAAACTTTAGAATGAAACCCCCAGGAAAACGAAAGAGATGGGTCTAGCCATCCACAGTCCTAAACAAAGTGGATGAAAAATGCACATTGCTCAGATTATGATGTTTAGCTGAATCGGGCAGCCCATACATTTAGCCTGATTATGTCTCTGGATGCCCACTTAATCTTGGACAGACACACATAGGAAGTGAGCCGAGCCCACAGTTAAGGGAGAAAAATAAAACACAATGATTATGTTGTGCTGTGATTGGCAAGTTGCATAGGCTGTTGAGAATTCTAGGTTGTTCCCTCATTGGGTCAGAATCCTACCTTTTAACATTAATATTCTGATGATTCAAATGGCCTCAAGTCAAGTAAGACTATCTTTGAAATCTCTACTATTGCCCGGCACTGGGAATCCAGAGTCAAAAATGAAAGCTACAAATCATGATTCTGAGTATTGCAGGAGAATTCAAATGATAAGTAACCAAAAAGAAATAGAAAGTAGCATGGTAAGTGTCAATTGGCTACAGCATGTTACTTGCCTGCTAACAATTATGTTAATTAAAGACACAGAAAGCCACGGAGAGCCAGAAAGAGGCACACCTTGCAGGTAGTGAGAATGACAGGCAACTGTCCTGTTACTGTAGTACTTCTGAGTAACCAGGAGCAAAACGAAACAGAGGAAAGTCTCTGAGTGTTAGATGACACTGCAAGGATGGACTTGTGGAAAGACACAGACAGCGAAAGAACCACATCAAGTGGAAGGGCTTGGAAAGGCTTCCTTCTGAACTTGCTGTGGGAGCCCTGAGCCCCCAAAGTAGCCAGGATGGAGACAGAGCTCTGGGAAAGCTCTCTAGTGTAGTCCTAGAAGGAATCCGGAGAAAGGTCTTTCAGATGCCCTCTAGTCCCCGGCTCAGAATTGTGTGATTACAGAAAACATGGTGGTTCTGTTCAGCTCTTGCCTCCGGAAGCTGGCCTGGAATGCTCTCCCTCTCCTGTTGGAGCACTTTGCTCTCTCCTAGCTCTTTTCAAAGACTCCCTCTTGTAAGAGGCCTTTCCTCATTCTCTCAGTTGTCAGTCACTTCCCCTTTCCATAGTGTGTGTATTGTTTCCTGTCTGCATCCTGCTTTCTATGTATCCACGAACACATCTCCCCCAATAGACTGTAGGGTCCTCGAGAGCAGAGATTGCTCCATTCTTTGTGTCCCCGGTACTTAGCAGTCACTTAGTAAGCGATGGACGGATGGACAGATTTCGGTTGCCCTCCCTCTTTCCCTGGGATCAGTTCTTACCTTTCCGGAGAATCCTGGCTGGTGTTCAGAAGGGTATAACTCTGGAGAGAGGTTGGCTAGAAACCAGTGGAAGGTCCTACACCCCAGCCTTTTCTGCAGCTGAAGCCGTTCGCTGCAGTCCTGTTTCTCAGCCTGGAGGGGAGACACGGGAAGTGAACGCCAGAGGAATAGCATAGCCCGAGAAAGGCCCAGTTCTTGCTTTCACTGTTCTTGGTATCCCTGGTGGTTAGCGCAGAGCCTGACGCGCAGCAGACGCTAAGTAACTGTTGGCTTGCGGAATAATCGGTTGGTTCAAGGCCACTTTCAGAATGCCCGCTACCCCCTGAAGCTGGGCTTTCAAAAAGGGCGGGAGCCGGAGGGGGGAGCGAGACCTGAGACAAACGCGGGGGGTGCCAGAGAACACCCCGGCTAGTGGGGGAGTCATGGGGATGGGCAGCAAGTTGTGGGGCCTTGCGAAGGGCAAGTCCTGGGCCCCAGCCAGAGCCCGAACCAGGTGGCACTGGGAGCAGGAGCCTGCAGGGACTGCCGTGATCCGGGGAGAGCAGAGCAACCCTGGGCCCTCTGCGGGGGCTGCGTCCTTTCCCTTTTGGAGACTCCCAAACTAGGCTGAGCCCTGCAGAGCCCTGCTGGAGGTTCTCGCTGCAGGGAAAGCAGCGGCTTCTCCTCGGGGTGGGCGGCGGTTACCTCGAGTTTGCAGAGCCCGACAGGGCTCCATAGGGAGTCAGGAGCAGGGTGAGGGCCAGATACGGAGCTGGGTGCCAGCCCCTGCGGGGACGGCGGCCTCCTTGGGGGCCCGGTCATGGCCAGAGCCAAGGCGCCTGCGGGGGGCTCAGGCCCTTCTCCCCTTGTCTTCGGGGACTGATCCGGAGAGGGGCCTCCAGGGCTGCAGCCGTAAAGTCAATCCGGAGCGGCAGCCCGGGCCCCGGCCCCGCCTCCTGCTGCTGCTGCCCCTGGCAGCGACGATGGGGACAAGCCCACAGCCCCGAGGTCCCGAGGGAAAGAGCCGCGCATTCTTCCTCCTGGCCAGCAGGGGGCTCCCTTCGCCCTGAGAATGAACGCGCGAGGTGGCGGAAAGGAAATTACCTGAGCGGGGACTGCCGGGCTGCGCGCAGGTGAAAGAGAAAAGCGCCTCCTGAGGAGGCGGCCGGAGGCGGAGGGGGCGCCGGCCGGGGAGACCGCCCTGCCCCGGGGCCCTCCCACAGCTCCCGCTGAGCGGCCCGGAGGGGGCGGGTGGCCCTGGGGGGGCGGGGCAGCTTGGCTAGCTGGGTCCGGGCCGGAGAATGTTCTAGAGGCGGGGAGGGGGGGGGGGGGGGGGGGGGGGGGGGGGGGGGGGGGGGGGGGGGGGGGGGGGGGGGGGGGGGGGGGGGGGGGGGGGGGGGCGGGGTCGCACTCGGAGGGGGCCTGGCTTCAGATCCTGCCACGGACTCTGCTCGGTGCAGGGGCCAGAAGGGAGAGGGTTGGATGAGATGCCCTCCCCGCTCCGCGGTCTGCGCCTGCGCCAGGCGAGAAGCAGCCGCGAGTGGTTGGGGGGGTGGGGGGGTGTCTCCCAGGGCATCTCAGGGAGCTTCGCGGGGCCCGGGGAAAGGGGCTCAGGGGGCACCTGAACCCGGGTCTTCCCGCCTCTGGGCCCGGGACCCCCTGCGCCCTGCGCGGGGTGTCTCCCCCGAATCCGAACGCCGGTCCCGAGGCCGCTGGCTGCGTGGCTGTGGGCAGCCCCAAGGCCGGCACAGAATCCCCTCCCGCCCGCCCGCGTTCCGGATCTCCCTGCAGGCTCCTCATGCTACACAGCAAGACAGCCGTTAGGGCGCGCGTACTCAGTGCGCATTCAATTACACTTTCACATATTTGACGTGTGGTCACCCTGCCGTCGGGGGAGGGGCGGGGGGAGGGGAAAAGTGGGAACAGAAGGATGTGCGGCTGCAGGAGGCAAACGCGGTGGGGCCGCCAGCCTGGCTGCCGGGACCCGGCCCTCCTCCCCGCCCCCCCCCCCCCCCCCCCCCCCCCCCCCCCCCCCCCCCCCCCCCGCAGCTGTCACCGGGCACCCCCCTCCCCCGAGGCTGAGGGAAGCACGGGCAAGCGCGCTTTCATAAAGCGCCTAAGGGATGACGCGGGGCCGGCCGGGGCCAGCCTCCTGCGTCTGCCAGAGGCGCCTCATCTCAGCCCGTCTGGCTCAGCAGGGACCCGGCCGCCCGAAGGAGAGCCTCCCAAACCCGGAAGAAGCGTCCGGGCCAAAACCCTGCCCGCAGCCGGGGCGCCTGGCAGACCAGCCTGCTGGCGCCCTCTGAGCCCCAGGAACGGCGCCTGCGCTCCCTTGCCCCGGGCCGGCAGCGGGCACCGAGAGGCGTCGCGGATCAGCAGCTCGGGAAAGGGGTGGGAGCAGCCCTGGCTACAGGTTAGAGACCAGGGTTTGAATCCTGCTCTCAGGCAGCCCAGAACGAGGGTGGGGCCACGGTGTAGCCCAGAGCACAGACTCCTGAAGGCTCTGAAAACACTTGCCGTCCTTCAGAAGCAGAGGAGAAACCGCGGAATTGAGCATCTACTTGGTTTTCTTTTGCTTCAGACCGGTAGTTCCAGGGCTGCAGGGAGCCTCCTTGTTGTGCGGCTTAGAGTCCCCAAGCTCAGTGAGAGGCGAAGAGACTTGCCCAGTGTCACAGTGAGTGGGGCCACCCCGGCTCTGAGACAGCTGTATCCACCCCGCCACAAGCCTCTCACTATCTGGGTGGCGGGAGCAGCGTGAATGAAGCCCCCGTGGGACCGCTCTGTCTCCTTCACAGCTGGACCCCAAGGGCGCGCTTATCCTCTCCTGTCCCTGACCTCGCCCCTCAGCGCAATGAGAGGCACCTTTTGGGTGGGCTTGCCCAGATTTCAGAAACTTCTAATGACAGCCAGGCTCTGGCCCCATGTGCCTGGCATATAGTAGGTGCTTAATAAATGCTTATTGATCAACACTCACTGGCCCAGTGATCACCAGCAAGTCACAAAGGCTCAATGAGATTCGGCCTCCTTGTCTGTAAAATGGGGATGTTATTATCCGTACTATTTATTGCTCAAGGTTGTTACAGGATGCTGTAAATCTTAATGGCCGCATAAATGTGAGTTATTGCTGCAGCGGCTTTGCTGTCCCGGCTGAATGGCCAGCATTCTAGGTATCCAAGCAGAGCCGATGAGAGATCTGACGGCTTCGCTTGTTCTTTTTATTCCTGGCACGGAAGTGTTTTTGGTAAATGCTTTCTGATTGATTGCTTTATTGATGGATGAGCTCACTTCCAGGCCGGCTGTTTGCATGGAAATTCTCTCCTTGAGTGGGAAGTTAAACTAGGGAACTGACTCTCAAAGGCAGATTGAGAAACCGTGTGGTTGGGGAAGAGTCAGATCAAGCAGAGAGCCTCACCTCTGCCCCGCTCCCAGTGTGACTTCCTTGTCCGCCCAGGTTTTATTGCGGAGGACAGCAGGGTCCTGGCGACCCTCTCGAGGCCTGAGATCCCACGACATCCCAAAGGAAGGCAGACCGACATCTGCTGCTACCCTCCCCACGCCCTGGACTCCCTCTGGGTCCCTTCCCGGCCCCTTTCTCCAGTCGGGGGGTCTTGGGGATGAGAAGCAGCCGGACAGGGCCCGATGCAGGAGGGCCGCCTTCCTTACCTGGCTCAGAGAGAAGGCCTTAGGGTTGTGCTGGTAGAAGGTGTCCTTGAAGGAGCCCAGCCACGTCTCCACGATCCGGATCTTGTTCTTCAGGGCCGCTTCCTGCTCAGGGGAGGTTTTGGGGGCCTGGTTGCGGTAGATGTGCCCCACTCGGGAGCAGGGGAGGATTTCTACAGAGCCCCCGCAGAGCCAAACCTGCCATCCAGGAAAAAGTGAGAAAAAAGGGAGATTCTTCTAGGTTCCCTCTCCAAGGGTCCATAAACATTCCCAGAGAAAGGAGGGAAAGTTAGAGTCTTTAGATCAGAGCTGAACTTTCCAAACTGGAGGGTGTATGTGTATGTGTGTGTATGAGTGAGCACATGTGGGGAGGCAAGGGGACCGCTGTGGGGGAGGAGGCAGTCTGCTCTGCACTCTGCCCTCTCAGAGGCCCTGGCCCCAGGCATGGTGTGTGCACAGAGGGCACAGAGGGGCCTGGCGGGTCCTTGGATGCCCACAGTTTCCTACCTCTGGGCCCACTGTTTCAGATCCCCTGCTCCCCCCCAAACCTCAGTGAAAACCCAGAGATGCGCGTGCAGTCCAGTGGGAGCCCGGCCTGTGCCGCTTACCCGTATGGACAGCTCCAGGTTTTCACTGCCCCAGATGGACATGAGAGAATCATACGCTCCAGTGTTTTGAAAGTAATGGCGGTCGATGGCCACGACTCCACCCGGCACCACAGGGCTCCTGGAGAGGTGAGAGGGCCGTTATTTCAGGCCGAGCCCGGCCACTTTGGGGGTTAAAAAGTCTCGTCCCCCCGTTCAGCAAGCTTGGACTAGGGGTGGATAGCAGCTGGAGCTGCTCTGCTTTGGAGAAGTCAAGTTTTTGTCCCCAAGGGGCTTCCGAGCCCTTTGCCCTGAGTTCTCCAGCACTCTCAGGAGGCCATGCTGCATTCTCTCCTGTCTCATTGAAGGAATCACTGTGGGTCCCTCCAGTCATGAGCTCTCCCCTTATAGGCTGTGGGAATGGCCCTAACCCTAAACCTACTTACCTCTTCTTTGTTCTGTCTCCTGTCCCATCTAACTCCCTATTGGTCTGTTTTGTGTCTGTAATCTACGTATCTTTCTTTTCTGTCTGCATCTGCTCTCTATATCATCTCTATTCTATCATCACCTAGCGCACACAGTAGGTGGTCAGTAAGGGCTTGTGAGGTGCAGTAAAAGGTATACAAAAAGGTCCACGTACTTAACACCTGGGTGGGAAGACCCATCAGCCTTAGGAATGGGATAGATCAACGGTGGGTCTCTCTCTGTGATCCCCTTCCCCTCTGAGCTCACAAAGCTAGAAGGAATACCGGCGGGCACAGTCCAGAGAGGGAAAAACTTTGGCCGGGGCCCCCTAGCTGGCTGTGACAGATCTGGGGCTCAGACCCAGGTCCCTTTGTTTTCAATCTAGATCTAGATGAAACTAGGAAGGAACCAGTTTTGTTCCCAGCCATGGACCCTCCCAGGGGCTCGGAAGAGAGAGGGACAGCTAGATGGCAGAGTGGATAGGAGTCAGGAGGGCCTGAGTTCAGATCCAGCCTCAGACACTTTACTACTTTAACACTTTACTAGCTGTGTGACTCTGGGCAAGCCTTGCCCCTGCCTTACCCCAAAGTCCTCCATATAAAACTTGGCAAAGGTCAGGGGGTAGCACGTGACTTGTGATTTGGCTGCCATCCAGTGCAGAAAGATAAAAAGGGGGTCAGCACGACCCTTTTGGATTCACACTGGATGCTCCCAGCAGATGCTGATGCTGTAAAGACAAGAACCGAGAATGCTGGGAAAGCGCATCTTACCTGATGGGGCTGATGGGAGACTGGCGCAACTTCCTCTCCTGCTCTGGCAAAGGTTTCCAATGGAAATTTAATTCCCAGTCAAATACTCCTCGCTGCAACTCCAAGGAATGATAATATTGAAAATTCTTCCAGTCTATCACATCAATGATAGGAGACACCACTCGACTCCTAAAGAGAAGCATTCAGTGGGGTTAAAAATGATCCCGGATAGTGAAAACCTCATGGGGGGTGTGCCCGTGACTGAGTGTTGGAAGAAGGGATCTCCAGGCTCCCCTTACCCAGCCTGCTCTGAACAGGAACTACCTCCTCA
Organism: Sarcophilus harrisii; assembly: GCF_902635505.1. Taxonomy (NCBI): domain Eukaryota; kingdom Metazoa; phylum Chordata; class Mammalia; order Dasyuromorphia; family Dasyuridae; genus Sarcophilus; species Sarcophilus harrisii. The sequence continues at coordinate 253,757,000 of NC_045430.1, read as the reverse complement.
GCAGCCAGAAGGGGATCATTCCCCCTGCCTCTAGTTGGCAATGGGGAACTCCCTACTTCCCCAAGTGCTCCCCTCATTTGTGGGTGGCTCTGATGGTTGGGAAAATTGTCCTGCATCGGAAGGAAACTCGCCTCCTTCCAAGTCCTTCCTGCTCCTAGCTTTGGTGTCAGGATCTCGGAAAATCCACCAAGAGGTTGGACTAGAAGCCTCTGAGGACCCTGTGCATCCTAAATCTGGGAATCTGGCAAGTCCACACACATGCACGTTCTAAATCAAGTGCTTCCAGGCCACTTCCTTCAAAACACACTCCTCCTACCATTTCAGGTCACCATGACATCTACATGCGTGCGCGCACACCCACCCACGTGCACGTGTACATCAGTGTTTCCTGTCCCAAGAGAATGTAAGCTCCTCAAAGGCAGGAACTCTCGTTTTTGCCTTTCTATCCCCAGTGTCTAGCATATAAGTGATATATAAGTGATCGTTGCTCATTGGTTGATTATCATGGAGGGATTTTTTTTTTTTTTTTTTTTTTTACATTTTACAGATGGAGAAACTGAGCCCAAGTTGGGCAGTGGGCCCCTGACAGAGCTGTTCCCAGAAGCCCCAGCTTTCCTGACATCCCTAATCCCTGCTCCTGTTAGTCCTTAGGAATCTCAAATCTGCTCCTAAACTATCATGTGACCATCTCTCTTTTCTGAGACCACAGACATGAGGTGAATATAAAGAGAGTGGAAGAAACAGATAATTTTATAAATGCCAAGTATAACAAGCACACGAGGGGAGTTGGAGCCCCTACAGGCACTGTATGGCCTGCTCTGCTGCAATCAGCTCTCATGCTTTTTTTTTTTTTTTTTTTTTGAGCATTCAGCATTCAGGGTTAAGTGACTTGCCCAGAGTCACACAACTGGGAAGTGCCATGTCTGAGGCTGGATTTGAACTCAGCCCTTTTGACTCCAGACCAGGGTGCCCCTAGCCCCCTCCACAGCCACATCATTCTACCGAGATTCTGTGATAAATCGTAATGATAATAACAACTAGCATTCCTGCAGATTTGCCAGCACCGTACAAACACTGTCCCCCTTTGATCCTCACAACAACTTGACAGGAGCAGGCTTTAAGCTAGGCTGTGATGACCTTCAAATGCCCTTCACAGTGGAATTCTGGGAGGTCGGTCACCATGATTTCTGCTCCTGCTCCTATTCTATTCTATCCCAAAGGTTCTGCACATCTCAGTGACACGACAAATGGAGGGGAAGGGGTGGTGGTGGTGGGGAAACCTTCCCTTCCCATGGCTGGCAGCTAACCCCGGGGTCTTGGGGCGTTTCCTTCCCTGTCCCAATCTCATTTTACAAACTGTCAGTTTGCTAACTCCTCAGGCCCACTCCTATGACCCGGAGGTAATTAAGGCCTAAAGCCAAGGGTCAGTGGAGACCCAGAATGGTGGCGCCTGAAACGGAGTCCAGGTCTGGGAAGCCAGCCCCATTCTGTGTTTACTCTGAGACCCATCTCCCTACCCTTCGTCTCTGGGGACTGGAGGCGGGCAGTCACAGGGAGAGGCCGTGGGGGGCTTCAGGTTGTCTCCTCAGGAAGTCAGCGGTAATGAGGGTGTCCGGATCCAAGGCCTTTAGGGACCTTCCCCCCCTTGCCTTAGTAGTGGCCACCCATAGAGAACGAGCAGAAGCGGCTTCCTCTCACTAAGGTCTTGGGGGACCAGGAGAACCTTACATCTTGGAGGGGATGGAAAGGGCAGCTCCCCAGTCTCTCTCTCTCTGCTCTGCCTCAGGTGCCTGCTCCTGTGGATTCTCCAGTGGAGTTTGCCCATCCTCCCTTCTCCTTTCTCTTCTCACTACCAGAGGCACCTTTTCTCACCTGGATTCCTCCATAGCTTCCTCAATGTCTTCCTGACTCCATCTTAAATGGGCTAACAGGGTTTGTTTGTTTAGGAGGCGGAAGGGGCATAGAGTTAATCTGGCCCAATCCCTTTAGTTTATAGTTGCGGAAAGGGAGTCCCACAGAAGGGAACTGGCTTGCCCCATGTCACAGCGGAGAAGTAGCAGAACAAAAATCTGACCCCCATCTTCTAACTTCAGACTCGGCTCCATGTTTCTCCTTCCTCATCCTGCTTTCGGAGGCCTCCTCCTAAAAAACAGGAGCTACCAAATGCTCAGCTATGCTCGGTGGTTCCCTCTTATTGACTAAATAAAACCACGTGGCTTAGCTTGGCACTCAATGACCCTTCTGGACGCAGCCCACATGTCCAGGCGTGTGGCAGCATCTGTCCTTCAGCCAAACTGGGTGACTAACCATTTCTAATGTCGTTTCCTTCTCTCCTAGATATCTGCATCTCCCAGTTCCACAAGCATTTATTAAACACCTGTTGCAACAAAAGTGCGAGGCAACGAGGACACAAGAACAACACAAAAGAAACGAAATTGTTTCTTCTCTTGAGGAGCTTCCATTCTACCGGGCGGAAATGACAGGTAAATAAAAATAAAGTGAAGAGTTTGGGATTGGGGAAAAGGAGTACGTCCACTCAGAAATCGGAAAAGGCCTCCGGTAAGATCTGCCACTTGAGGGCCCTGTTGGGAGGAGCAAAGTAGGAAGAGGGAAAGGAGGCAGACTCTGAGGCGGGGGGACAGCCTGGACCGGCTCTGACCACCAGTGACCCAAGTCATCGGAGCTGGGAGGGATTTGGGCATGGACAGAAGGTTCTGTTTCTTGCACATCAGGGGCTAGAGTTGGATGACCTATTCGTTGGGTGAGTCTGTCTGTCCATATAAATATATGTAATGCACACACACACACACAAAATGAGTTTGTTTGTGGTGTAGATGGTGCAGATTGATGACGAGGATATGTCCAGTATAGACTAGGAAGAAGAAATCAGACCAGATCCATTTGGGAAACTGCCGAGTTTTTAATTATCCCAAACTGGTCCCCGGGGGCCAAATCTCATCTTTTTAATAAAAGTGACTTCTTGAGATGCTGCGTTATTACATACCTTGGAATAACCCAGTCTCTCCTCAAACTACAGCCCCCGTGCCAGATGCGGTAGCTGAGGACGATTATCCCCCTCACCCAGGGCTGTGAAGTTTCTTTATTTAAAGGCCCACAAAACAGAGTTCTTGTTTTTACTATAGTCTGGCCCTCCAACAGTCTGAGGGACAGTGAACTGGCCCCCTATTTAAAAAGTTTGAGGACCCCTGCTCTAAAGCAAGAAAGCTGTGGCTGACCTGAGGGCCACCCGGCAGTGGCTCATGGGATAGGCTCAGCGGTGGCCAGGGCTGGTTTGTGCCCAGCCTCCAGGGGGTTCAGTTTTCAGTGTGAGCAGTTATTTACACCTCAGGGATCAACAAACACTGCAAAGGGCTTGATTTATTATTCAGTTGATTATCTATTCCAGAGGTTTCAGACTCCCAGCAGGCTTTCCCACTGCAGCCTGAACCAGATTCATGTGTCATTGGGAAATTTTTAAAAAATATATAATACGATATAGATATCATTAATTTGTGGTTTTCTGAGTCAATATATGCCCTTTAGGGATCCATTCTGAGTTTGACACTGCTGTTCTAGATATAAGGAAGTGATGGAGAAAAATGTTCTTAATGCAGATTAAACTTTAAAGTGTCTCAGGTGCATCCCCCTCCTCTCCCCTCCCCTCCCCTCCCCAGCCTGGTTGTTAAACATCTACCAGCATGTCCCTGGATAGTGTCAAGATGAGAAAAGATCAGCTTAACCGTGAATCAGAGGAAAGGCTGACAGGACACGGAAAGGCTACCATAGAGCCGCTGAATGGGAAATGAGCTGGACCGTGGCTGCCGGCTTTCTGGGTAGATGCTTTATGAGAAGATCCCCAAGTTCCTCCCAGATGCTTCTCAGACCCCCCAAAACTCCTCCCAGAAATTTCTCAGAACCCCAAGACCCCTCCCAGATGTTTCTATGACCCCCAAGGTCCCTCCCAGATGTTTCTCAGGCCCCTAAGGCCCCTCCCTGATGTTTCTTAGACTTCTAAGATCCCTCCCTGATGCTTCTCAAACCTCCTAATGCCCTTCTCAGATGTTTCTTGGACCCCCCCCCCGAGATCTCTCCCACTTGTTTCTCTGACTCCCAAGGCCCCTCCCAGATGTTTCTTAGACCCCCCAAGATGCCTCCCACTTGTTTCTCAGACCCCCAAGACCCCTCCCAGATGTTTCTCTGACCTTCAAGGCCCCTCCCAGATGTTTCTCTGACCTTCAAGGCCCCTCCCAGATGTTTCTCAGGCCCCTGAGATCCCTCCCAGTTGTTTCTCAGACCCCCAAGACCCCTCCCAGATGTTTCTCTGACCTTCAAGGCCCCTCCCAGATGTTTCTCAGGCCCCCGAGGTCCCTCCCAGATGTTTTGCTGACCTCCAACCAAGGTCCCTCCCAAATCTAAGTCTATGATTCTCTGATCTGCATGGGCTCATGGTCCCTCTCATCTCTAACGATCCTGCGTCTGACCCCTCTGCTTCTCTTCAGCAGTGTCTGTCAAGCCGGCCTTAGCAAATGCCCGATTCCACAAAGGAAGCGGCTTCTCCCCCTACCTGCCCCCTCCCCCCACCTGCCCCCTTCTCCCACCTCTCCCCACCTTAGATTCCTAAGGCTGGATCTCAATGGGGCGGCCTTTCCCTTTAGAAACCCCCCTTATCTTTGTTCCATTAACGAGCAGAGCTCTTTCCAAAGTGTCCTTGGCGGACACGGCTGCTCCCCAGCCTTGGGAGTTTGACCCTTCCAGCAGCATCTTGGGGTGGCGATTTTGCTGAAATTGAGGTGGCCTGCGGCCTGGGAGCCCCGGGCACCCCTCTGGCTGAGGAAGGGACTCCTGGCCCACAAGCATAGAGAGCCAGCTGGCTTAGTGTTCAGCTCTCACCACAGCAGGACACAGGCCCTGTCGAGCCCATTTTTCAGGCAGGGAAAGTGTTCCGTGACTTGCCCACAGTCTCACGGCTGGTCAGAGCAGGGGCCCCTCAGCCAACAGCAGAACAGGTGGCTGAACCCTCGGGCTGATGGAGCTCACCCCTAGGTATACAGAGCCCTCTGGCAGCAGGGACATGAGCCTGGGCTCCAGCTGCTAGTTTTCATTCATCAGTTCTGAGCACCCCAAAGATTTGCCGACTATCTTTTTTAATCTGCCCTGAACTGCTCTAGTGCACTCAGAACTTGGTCTTTGCCCCTTGGGGCCACCTGTGCAGGCCGGGCCCCAAACTGGTCCTGCCTCCAGCACTTCAGCTGTGTGACTCTGGGCAAATCATCTCACTTCTGCCGGCCTTCGTTTCCCCGTCTGTAAAATGAAGGTAATGACAGCACCTGTCTCTGGGCTGTTGTGAGAATAAAAGGTGGGGATATTTGTAATGAGCCTTGCAAGCCTTGCAAGCCTTGCGGAGCTGCTGCTGCTGTTGTTATAATAATAATACAACAGTGTGTGAGCTACAATGCCGCAGGTCTGAGTTTGCTTCCCACAGGAGGGCACGGGCCTTTCCGGGCCCCTTGGCCAGCAGCCCTTGGGGGGCCTCTCCGGCCCCATAGGTGCCCACTGCCCCCCCATCTGGTCCAGTGCCACCCCCAGGCCCGTGGTACCTGTCCCCGGCTATCCTGCTGAGCAGAGGCTCGAGCCAGCCCTTGTGGCACTCGCAGTGGGAGTCCATGAAGACCAGTACGTCCCCGGCAGCACGGGCGGCCCCCAGCATGCGACCCTTGATGACTCCTAGTCTCTTGTTGCTCCTGAGAAGTCGTACCCGCTCCAGCTGGGCCACGTGGTCACTGAGCGCAGATTTGAGGTGACCTGGAATGAACGGGATCAGCATTAGTGCCGGTGTGGAGCCCCCTGGGAGCAGGGCTGGGCGGCGTCTGGGCCACGGATGAAGCCAGGAGGACCCTGTCCAGTTCCTGCCCCAGCTGCTCACGGGCTGTGTCTCTGTCTAGTTTCCTCATCCATGAAATGGGAATGATAGTGGCACCCATCTCATGGAGTATGCGAAACACTAAACAAACCTATAAAAATATCAGCTAGTATTACTAAGTAGTACTAGTGGTAATCAGTGATTAATTAATCAGTGATAAGTTAGAATTAATTGAATTCTATATGGTAATGGTAAATGCTGATTGATTAACTCTCTGCTATGAAGAACTAACTGGGCTAACTTACTGGCAACAGCTTTGATCCTAAGCTTAAGAATATTATCTGTTAGGGCTTCAAGGATCCATGGTTTTACCAATACCCTCAGTGTTGGTGAGCAGTTTTGGCACCCAGGGCAAGCACCCTGCAGTGCCAGGAGAAAGTAACATCAGAGTGTAGCAGTACCATTCCCTTAAGTCAGCTCTGTAATGTGTGCAGCAAATATAATACAAGGAGGGATTAAGGCAATTCCAGTTGAGTTGGAAGGAAATGAATGACTGTTGTGGTTGAATGTGGATGAAGGAGTGTGTCTGCTCCATTTTCGTGCCCTCTAGATTTTAATTCCGGGGGTTTGGCTTACCCCATTCTAGCAAGGGTCCCTCCACTAATAGGGGTCTCTCGAATATGCTGCAACCTTCCTCTAAGGTTTTCCTTTTTTCCTTTTTGTGGGTGTTTTTAGATCTAAAAATTCTAGGTTCGGTACCAGAGGAATGACTATAATGGTGGAAATTTAGATCCCTTTATAGGAGTGATCAAGGAGCTATTTAATAACTCTTCTCACCAAAGGCCTGCAGAAATTTCTGTGGCTGAAAAAATTCATCCGCTCTGATGAGCGAGGAGGGGCGGGGCAGACATTTCCTCTGTTTCTGGGCCTAGCTGTAGCCCCCTCCCAGTGGGTTCACTTGCTGGAACCTGTGTTCCTCTGTCAGAACCCAGGCCGCTCCCTTATGTGACTGGGAAATCTGAGTAGGGCCCAGCTAATTCTTAAGGCTGTGTTGTACAATATGGCAAATATGGATTGGGCCCTGGGTTGTGTCTCAGGGACAGAGAAAAATAAAACAGTCCCTGTTCCAGGACCTTGTGTGCTTGGGGAAAAGGGAAAAGTGGAAGCGGGGAGAGAGGCAGAGACAGACAGAGACAGAGAGAGAGACGGAGAGAGACAGAGAGAGACATGTAGCAGGATTTAAACCCAGCTCCAGGGCCCCCAAGTTAATTATTCCTTCTGCTAAGCTAGCCCGTCTGCTGTCACGTACAGTAACACAGGTTTTACCGACTTTTTAGTCATCTGCCCTCCTCTTCCAATTCTTTTCTGTTTATTGACAAGTCCTGCCCTCACGAGCTGCCAGGAATTCAGAAACCAGGGAAACAAGCTTATTATAAGAGCCATGAAAAGGGAGCTAATAATGCCCCACCTGAGGAGCTAAATACTACATTGCCTGAGTCTTGTGACAGCTACTTCCCAGGTGATGGATTTCCCCCTGGAGTGTGCCAGTAAATGTTTAACTACTGGCTCTCCCAAAAGGCACAATACACTTTTGAGTGTAATAATTTAGCTTAAATTATAAACATTTTTTTAAACATGGGTTTCTTAAATCTAGACAATCAGCAAAATAGGAACTTAGACTTGCATTTGTAATTTTTGCTGCTTTCCAAGATGCGAATGCTCTCTGTGAACATTTAACAATCAGCTTCCTGAGCCTAATCGTTGAGCGGCTCCCCCTCCCTATTGCTGAGGGGACTTTTTGGAGCAGGTGGCCTCAGACCCTCTGGGAGCCGCTGTGAGCATAGAGCACATGTCCCCTGGGCTTGCCTACCTCCGGCTCCAAGAAGCTCACTTCTCTTTTTCCTTTGGAGGCGATCAGGGCTGACTGATCTGCCAGGTCACACAGCTAGGAAGAGTCTGAGCCTGGATTTGGACTCTGGCCTGGAGTCCAGGGCCTGTGCTCTGCCCACCGGCCGCCCAAGCTCGGGGTTGCTCTCAGGTACCCCGTCCATTTCTGGAGTCTCTCCTCCTCCTGTAAATTCTGCTCTCAATCACGAAGCCTGTGCCTCAGTTTCCTCATTTGTAAAAGCAGGGGCGACAATGCCGGGCCCTCCCTCCAGGGTTGTCGTGAGCGTCTTTGAGAGGCCTCAGTGCAGCGCCTGCACATGGCAGGGCCGCATCAATGGCAGCTTGTCGTCATCATTGTCATCATCATCATTATTGGGTCTCTCAGTTTTCCACAGGGCGGCTCTCAGGCGTCACCAACCTCGTCCTCCACTGAACAAATGCTGCCCGTGCCTTTGGTCTTGGCCTTTGGGGGCCTTTGGGGGCCAGGGTGGGAGGGGAGAGCTGAAAGTTGTCCGGGGGCCGTTCTCTGGCCGGGGTAGGGGTCTGACTGTCCTAGCCTGGCTTACGTTTTACCTCTTCTGATCTGCTCACACCCCGTGGGGCGGGCCTGGAAGCGGGTGATCACCACAGTGCTCCATCCAATGCTCTGCCAGCAGGACCCCAGCTCTGGCCAGTGGGAAAGCCCGGGGTCACTGCCTTGGGGCTGCAGAGGGGGCAGACTGGCTCCATCGAGTGCAGTGAGACAGCACCAGGCCCAGCTCCTGAAGAAATGGCTCCTAGAAGCCCAGCTCCTGGACGCCCGCTTACAAGCCCCAGTTCTGCCGTTTGCTGGCTTTGGTGGTTCTGTTGGTTTTTGACCTCCCATCCCCCTGTCTTTGGGATTTCCTGGCAGAGACACTGGGGCCGTTGGCCATTTTCTTCTCCAGCTCATTTTACAGATGAGGAAACTGAGGCAAAGGGGGTTAAGTGACTTGCTTAGGGTCACACAGCAAGTGCCCTAGCCTCCCGCAGCCCAAGCCTCTCTATAGGAGACTGAGCACGAGGCCGGAGGGGCGTGGGCAGGAGAATTTCCTCCCTGGGAGTTCCCTACACCAATGAAATCACATTGAGGGATTCCCCCCAGAAAGATAATGGGGCCCCAAGTGGTCATGTGCTTTGTTCAGGGTCCTCTTACTACAAATCGGTCCCCCTCTCCCGCTGTTCCACACTGTCCCTGCCTTTTTTACAGGGAGGGGAAATTGAGGCACAAAGCAGTTATGTACCTTGTCTGAGGTCACAAAGAGAATGAGGGGCAGAGGGAGAGCCCACAGCGTTCTGAGACCCGGCAGATCAGCCTTTCCATGAGGCTGCATTGTACCAGTTTGCCCGTGCTCACCAATGCCCCCTGGGCTCACTTGCCCACCCGCTGCTCTCCCTGGGACCCAAAGCCTTAAGAGAGAAGGGGAAGGTGGTGGGGGGAAGGGGAGGCCTCTACCTTGTTGGCTGAGGTCATCAACAAGGATGATCTCCTTGAGGAAGGCTCTGGGGGTCGTGTCCAAGACACTGTGCACGGTTCTGAGGAGAGTGGACCAGGCCTCGTCATGGAAACAGATGATGACGCTGGCTGTGGGCAGGTCGTCACCATAGTCCTGCTGCAGACACCTGGGGGTCACAGGGTGACAGGGGAGAAAACAGAACCGAGAATGAGAGGCCTGAGAAGGGTCTTCCAGGGAGAAGGGGCGCATTGTCCTGGCTCACGGTGGTCCCTCACTGTACCCCCGTCTGCTGTCTCTGTGCAGCAGGGGCTCTTAACCTAATGGGATTACCTCACGTGCTTTAGGGAGTCAAATGAGACGATGCCCATATATTCCTTCTCATGCCTCTGAATTCTTTGATTGTTCCATAAACAAACCAAAAAATCAGATGAGGAAACAAGTTGTTTTTCTCCTGACTTGGGACTGACTGAGGGACCCTAACTCCATGGCTTCGGGACCTTATTGTCCCGAAGAGACAATAGTGTTTTCTGTTTGTCTTTTCAAACCCCAGGCAAGTTACTCCAAGACTTAGCTGTTCCTTAAATTGTTTCTGATTTGGGATTTTTCCTTACACCTTAGAAGCTGTTTCTCCTCTGATGGGAGGGTATGGCTGATCATAATTTGTGAACCACTGGGCTTCAGTGGAACTAGGGAATGGTTGGGAGGGGTCTCACAAGGAAGAGAGCTCTGATCCTGTCTTCCTTTTAAATCCTAGCGTGGGGGCTTAGAGTTATATTAGGGAATTTTTATTATTAGTATTTTTAATGTTTTTAAAAAACTTGCACAAAGCAGAATTGAGATTTGTTTTCTACCCTTTCTACCCTTATAACTCCCCTGGAAAGGAGGGAGGAAATTGGAGGGATCACACTCAAATCCAAAGATGGGAGAGCAAGAAAAAAGAGATAAGCACATTTTTTTCTACGCTTGGGACCCTCCAAACCCTGCCAGCAGCTCCCCCAAGTGGTTACCCACATATAGCACTTTGGCCACCTTCAAGTGTTACCGGCATAGCCCAGGTATTACTGTGCTTGGATTTTCATTAGACTTTCCATATGTGGGAGCTCGCTTTCAGCAAAGAGACAGATGCTTATGTTCTCCTTGTTCAGGGAAAATGGAAGCAGTGAGGTTGAGATCATGAGATTATATCCCAAAGCTGGGTCATCTGGACTAACTTCCTAATTTTATAGGCAACAGAGTCCCAGGAACCTCATATTTATGTTGTTTGCTAGCTAACGGACGGGTCTAATTTGCCCGGGCAGTAAGCATCAGAGGCAAAATTCAAAGTGGGGTCCTCGGCTCCCGCTACATATGATGGGGGGCTTGGCCCGTTGGAGCTTTGGAAACCGGGCGCAGGCTTCCTCCAGGACAGGGGCTCCTGCAGCGAGTGCACAGCAGAGCCATCCCTGTCCAGCAGACAACTTCATTTTCGCGGGTGGTGAGTCTGGCCCGGTTCCATGAGAACAGAGTCATTAGCAGGAGGGAGGGGAAAGCCTCAGAACTTGGCGTCCTGGGGGGAGCCTCTGTACTCTGGGCGAACCTGGTCTGGGCTTTGTGTGCGATGATGAAGCTGCTGGATGGGATTCTGGACCAGGGAGCTCAGTATTGCAAACAGAAGTCTGGCAGGCCCTTGTGTCTCGTGGCCCATTAGAGGCTTTTAAGAGAAGCCAGAGGTTTATGATTCTGTGTCTGGCAAGGCGATATGAGTGGGAGGCAGGCCCAGGCAGACATGGCTGGATGGAGCCGCTCGCTTCGGGCCAGGTGGGGTTGGAAATAAGGTGTCGATTCCTTTGGGTTCTTTTGGGGGGGGGGAAGGGGGGGTCATCTGCCAAGTGGGGGTTTCTCTGGCTTAGATAGGACACAGAAGGAGCGGGGACGAAACCTCGGACAATCCTGTCAAAACCACGGGGCTCTTGGACACATGCACCCCATGAGTTTGGAGGTGACCTGAACGTTTCCAATAAGCAATCAGATCGGGAGTGCCCTTGTGTGTCTGATGGGGAAGGAGGGGCAGGGCAGGACAGGGCCTTTTATAATATAAGCTTCTTACGGGAAAGGACCCTTTGTTTTCATTGGGTCCTCCGCACTCTGCACAAAGCAGGTAGTTAAACCTATGTCAACTTGAATTTGGTATGTAGAAACATTAATTTTGAAGTCAGCAGACTAAGTTTCAAATCCCACCTTTGTCTCCTGTGCTTTTGTGACCTGGGCAAGCTATTTAACCTCCGGACGCTGGCTGAAAATGTGGGGGCCCAACTACATGGTCTCCCAAGGCTCTTCTCGCTCCCACTCCTTGATCTTGTGAATTGAGGTTTTGGGGTCTTCTTTACTGGTCTTCTATGATATGTGTAACTGGGGAGCTCATTAGATTCAACCAGAGAAACGGAGGGGTGACCTTTGTATTTAGAATGAAAGGTTATGGGGAAAAGAGCCATTTGGGGCCTTAGGATTTTTATGAGCCTCCCCTTGGACCAGTAAATTGCCTGGGAAACTGGTGGTTGTGGGAAAGCCTCTTTTATTCTACAGCTGAGAACTGGTCATTGATGAGGTGCCAGTCGGTTCTCATTTGTTGTGAGCCGTGACAAACCCCTCTGCTCTTCCCAGGGTTTGAAAGAGCTAAGCCAGTCTGGAGCTCCGGACCAGACACACAAGCTCTCTCCAGCTAGAAATGTCCTTATCAGAAAAAAAAGAAGCAATTACTCACTCCCAGCATCAATATTCGGGGGTGCGTAATGGGGTGTCCTGTCCTTTCTCACCAGCCTGGACAGATGGCCATGAAGAGGGATTTTGTAAGGCTGCATAGACAGATCTGCTTATTAAAGGGAAGTTCTTCACTGAGAATTCCCTTCCCCAGGGTCAGCCCACAAAATAAAAAAGGATAATTATACTCAAGTGAAGGATTGCCCCCATTTCTGTCATAATAATTGTAGAAACAGAGGGGAACCACATGGGACTGGGGCCCATTTTGGACTCCAGTGCAGTGAATAGAGACCATTGGGCTTAGAGAGAGGAGCACCTGAGTTCAGATTGTGCAGTGAAAAAAGTTTGCCTTGTTGTGTGTCTCTTAAACTTCATTCTGCCTCTGTTTCCTCAACTGCAAAATAATAAGAACATCCATCATAGGGTTCTTGGGAGGATAAAATAAAGTAATATATGCAAAGTGTTTTGCAAGTCTTAAAACACACAAATCAGCTACTCATAATAATTACTTGATTTGTTTCTTTTTGGGGGGAAGTGAGTTGCCAGGACCAAAGAATTCATTCCTACATGCCCAGAATGCTGGTAGTGAGCCTCCCTGTACTTAGCGAGGCCAGTCATCCTCAAGCAAACAGAGTCTGTCACTAGGGCCACCATCTTTGAAGCTGTTTCAGCATAGAAGAACCTGCTAGACCATATCCCAACTAACATGGCCTTTGAGAGTCCAGGGTCACCACACCACCATGGAATGGAATAAGCATTTATTAAGCACCTACTATGTGCCAGATGCTGTGCTAAGCACTTTGTAAATAGTGTCTGATGCCTTGGGACACCAGAGGAAGACTTATGGGGGATGAGTAATTATGATGATAGTTTTGGACTGATCCTGTGAATTCATTGGTAAAGGGAGCTAGCTCTTTGTGAGGAAACTTCCTTCACCTATATTGATCAGCAGGATCTTAGAGAGTTGCCTGGGAAATTAAAGGGTTAGATGATTTGTCCGGGACCACACAACCAATATAGGTCAGGGGCAAGACTTGAATCCTGTCTTCTTGACTCTAAGTCTGACTTTCTAATCACTAAGCCACGCTAACTCCTCATTATCTTCCTTAAAAAACTAAAAACAAAAGTAATCATTATGTTGATTGTTGATTAGTATAACTTGAGTATATAATTTGGACTAGACTGTTGCTACTATATAGGTTTAATATGGCATCAATCCAGCAGGGAAGAACTGTGATCTCATAAAGACAGTCCCTGGCACAGTGCTCTGCACATAGTAGGCACTTACTGCATTTGAGGAATTGCCCAGTTGGTCTTTCCCGGCATCTATACGTGAGAGCCGGCAACAGTCATAACAATAGCATAAAATTAGCTCTCTAGGTGGAAATACATTCTCCATAACCTAACAGAGCAGACATCCAGCTGGTACAAAAATAACGCCCAGCTTCCCAGATCCAGTGGGAGAGGCCTTGGATACAGCCAGAGACACGGCTATAAGCTCCACCATTTTCACACTTACCCAGGCTCTGGCCCTTCTCTGGAAAAGCCCTGCTGTTGGCAGATGGGGAATCAGCTGGATGGGGGGGCTGGAGGAGGTTTGCCTTGTTTCACCTGCAAAGTGGATAATCCATTCACAGATAATTGAAAGATGGCTGCCCCTTGCATATAGAGCCCTCGTACTACAAAGAATGCTCAGTGCTCACGTGGGCTTGGACTCAGCCTCCCTCTCAATCCCCCTGCAAAGGCAAATATCACCTACATTTTCCAGTTAGATGATCTGCTCTGGAGCACCCAGCAAGTAAGTATTGACTTCGATTAAGTGAGGAACTCAACAAATTCATCTTTATTAATCTCCATTTCTCTGGGGCCTTTTTTTGCCCATTTGCCCCAACTAAGGAGTGTAATAATCACCATATCACACCCGCATCTCCCATATTCTCGGGTTTATAAAGGGTTTAGATCCCAACAACCTGCTAAGGCAGGTTTAACAATAATAATTAGCTCCACTTCACAGGCACACAGACTCAAAATTATCATCCTTAAAACTAGGAACAAGAATAATTATTTGATTGTTGACTTGTATAATCCAGGACAAAAGCTAAGATTTCAGGCCAAGACTCTTGCTAGCTCCTCCATCTACCTCTCTTCATATAATTCCAGTCAACAGTTCAATTCTACGGACATTTATTAAGCTCTTATGATGTACCTGGCACCATACTAGAGCTGGGGAATGACAATAATCAAGCAGTTGCCTTCAGGAAGTTCTCATTCTACTGGACAACATGCACATAGAAAAGCAAATGCTTACAAAGTCCGTGTTTTTGATGGAGGAGAGAGATCCTGGGAAGGAAGAGAAAAGGCCTCCTCCTCCTCCCTCCTCCTCCTCCTCTTCCTCCCCCCTCCTCTTCCTCCTTCTCTTCCTCCTCTCACTCTCTCTCCTTCTCCTCCTTCTCTTCCTCCTCTTCCTCCTTCTCCTCCTCTTCCTCCTCTTCCTCCTCCTCCTCCTCCTCTTTCTCCTCATTGTGATTTCACTGCCAAGCAGAAGAGTTTGTATTTTCTCTTTGAGGCAACACAAAAGCACTAAAGCTTGTGGACTGGAAAGTGGCACAGTCTTAGAGGCGCCAATGTGGCCCCTGTGTGGAGTGGATTGAGGAGAGCAGAGGCTGGGCAGAAGGAGGCCAGTTTTGGAGGCTACAGCCATAGTCTAGATGAGAGGTCACTAGGGGACTGGCCACATGAGTGGAGAAAAGGGGATGGATGCCAGAGAAGCAAAATCAGCAAGCCCTAGCAACTGGCTGGTGTGGAAAGGGACTGAGAATAGAGTTAATGGTGCTTTGGAGGGTATAAAACTGGGTGATTGGAAGCGGGATGGTGTAGCTGGAAGCAATCAGGAAGACCTCAGTCAAATCTGGCCCCAGACATTTACTGTCTGTGTGACTCTGGGCAAGGTACTTCACCCTGGTGCCTCAGTTTCCCCATCTGTGAAATGATCTGGAGAAGGAAAGGGCTGACATTCCAGTATCTGCCGAGAAAGCCCCACATGAGCTCACGAAGAGTTGGAAATGATGGACCAACCACCACAAAGCTTCCTTAAGCCAGGCCTAGTTTCTTACCAAGCCCTTTACAGCTTCCTTACCTTCTGGGGCTCCTAAGAGCCAGGGGCTCTGACACCATTGGGGCTTAAATAAGGAAGGGGAGAATGATGAATGCTTGTGGAATTAAACATCTCCATACAATAAAGTGACTCTTCTCTGAAAGACCCTCAAGGGCAGGAGAATGGAGGATCTGCCAAGAGGGCCTGCTAGCGGGGGACCTGGTTCTGCTCCTCTGCCAGCTGGCCCTGGGTGGCAACCACCCGACAGCACCTTCTTCTTGAGCTGGCTAGACTGGGAGCCATGAGGCAGATCTTAGGGGTCACTGGCTCTCAGTTCCTGACCCTCTGCTCTCCCAGCCCTTCCCTGGGGTCCCACCCCCTCAGCCCAGCTCAGGCTGCTGGGACAGTCAGCACCAGCCTCACTTGGATCTGAATGGAATTGTCCAGTCAGGACCCTCACTCCCCATGGAATCCAGAGGACTTTCTGCTGGCTCTGCTAGGGGAAAGAGGGAGGGAGAAAGCAAAGGAAGACCTAGATGATGGAGCATCGGAGAGCCAGAGCTGGGAAGACCTTCAGATCCCAGGCCAGTGGCTTTCTTCCTAAGAAGAGGGAAGCAGAGGCAAGGGGAAGGCACCTGGGGCAAGGGGAAGGCACACGAAGGCAGCCCTTCCCTTAGGACCGCACCACCTCTCAGGAGCCATGGAGCCCACAAACCATCGATATAAGCACAAGAGATGTAAAAAATTCCTACTCTACAGAAGCCACTGTATATCTTCAGGGGAGGACATCTAAGAGCTAGATACCCAAGTGGGGCTTCCCAACTGGACTCCATTCATCCTCTGGCCCAACTCCATGAAGCTCTCCAGGCTGGCCCACATTGACCTGCCTCTTCACTCACCTGTCACCCTGTAACCATTCACCTTATGAGCTGCCGTTATTTCACCTCCTCGGCAAGTTTCCCGACAACACCTGGGATCTCTCCCATTGCCATCATTGGCTCTCACATCATTCATTTCTAGGCAGGCTCTAGGCTCCCCCCAGGAATTACGTTAGTGACAAATATAGCTGACCTGGAGCTACAACTAGCAACGATAACAAGTATCACTGAAAACATTTATAATCATGAATGCTTTGAGGGAAGCAGAGCATTTTATTTGGCCCTCATGTGGCATGTATGTGTCAAAGATGAGATTTGAATTCAGGTTTTTCAGACTGCAAGGGAGAGGAATGGGGACGGTCCTGAGAATCACACATATAGAAAACTCCTGGATAAAAAGAAACTCCCTCCCGCAGTGTAGATCATCGCCTGATTTGATATTTACAGTTTAAAGATACCTACAATACTAGAAGATTATAACTTTCTTGGGAGGGCGTGAATTGGCTTTCTTAAGCCTGCAGGTTGGTTCCCCCTCCACCTCATCTCCCCAAAGTCCAGCCCTTTTCTCCACAGTCTCAGGGGGCAAGGGCTGTTGTCACTGCTCATCTTTGTGTCCCCACACCTAGACCAGTCCCTCAAACCTAGCAGGGCTCAATAAACACTTATTGTAGTTAAATGGCACACGTGCCTTCATACCGTGGGCAGGGCTGTGTCTATGAAGGGTGTTCGGTGTGAGGACAGGGAATAAACGAGGTGGGCAGGACTGGACAGGGGGGTCCTGCAGTGAAAGACACGCATCTAAAATCTTGAAGGAGAAGGAGAATATGGAAAAGGCCACCTGGATGTTCTAAGCCCCAGGGAGGGAGGGCTGCTCTTGGATTTCTGCAGGGTGTTGGAGAGTCCGGCCAAGAGCTTGGCGGTCCCAAGGGCCACTGGGTATTTAGGGGTGCTAGGGACTCGGGAGGCTTGGTTCTCTTTAAAAGTGGAAGAGACTAGGAGCGGTTTAGTATCATCTCCCCAGTGGTCTGGGATCTGTGCTAGGTTCCATGCTGGTGATAGCTGCCATAGGCTAAAAGGCAGGTGGAAAGGATTTTGGACTGACCCTTAAGAAGACTGGGTTTGGTTCCCAACTCCAGCTGTAGACAAGGCTCTTGGCCCTGATATTTTCGTCTGGACAATGGGGAAGGATTAGCAGGGGGCTGAATTAGATAGACTTCCTCCTGGATTCACTTAAAAGACATGGGCATCCTAGGCTAGCTTTTGAAGATGGTGCTTCTTGGGGGTGCTGTCCCCAGAGGCTTCGAACCTTCCTTATAATGCAAGTCATGGTAAGTTCCTTAAAGGCAGGGACTGCTTTGATCTTTGTGTTCTCAAAATCTGGTAGTGCCTAGCACATAGTAGGTGTTTAATAAATAAATACTGATTGATATGTATCCTTGGTGTCTAGCATAGTACCAGAAACACAGTAGTCATGTAGTAAATGTCTGCTTATTGATTCCTTAATCATAAAGCACCTAATTGACCTGGAGAGAGTGAGTTTTTGATATTAAATATATAAACATTTAAATTTAGTCATAATTTTAATATTTCAATTTTAAAATATTTATTTAGATGTATTTGTTTATTTAAAACTTAAATGCAAAATAAGAAAAAGCAAAATAGAAAAAGAAAGAAAAAGAAAAAAAAATTGTCATGCCCAGCAGAACATCAGGGAAGATTCAAAATATTTAACAATAAATTTCCGTTTCCATAAAGCATATATAATAGAAAACATCGCATTCATGACTGTCTATCTTTTCTTTGCTTCCTTGCAGGTTTTCTTTCATCCTCTGCTGTGCACTTTTTGCTTTATTTTTTTTCTCTCCTTTCATCCTTTCCCCTACCCCAAGCAGGCTACAGTTAAGCACAGGTATGTGTGTGTGTGTGTGTGTGTGTGTGTGTGTATCATATGCATATTATATATACATACACACATTTATACACACCTGCACGCAGAGACATACACTCATGTATATACATACACATACATCTAAAACAATATTAATATGACTTAATATAGATTTCTCTTGATTGAATCTTTTTAAAAAAAAAAAAGACTTTGTCTAAGAGCGATAATTACTACCCCTACTTTTTTTTTTTCTAATAAATTCTACTCCTAATCATTATCATCACATTTGTATATATTTCCTATTTCCTATTCCTGACAGCTCTGGAACTTTACATCTTTATGCCAGCAGAGGGCACCCCAAACCTTGGGAAGTGATCAGGGGCCTTCAGTCTTCCTGGCTAAGTGAGGAGACCCCTCTCTTGAGGGAGGAGGGAGGGAGAAGTGGCCAGTCCTGCCTCTGGGGGATGCAGAACTAAAGATTATGGGGAAACAGTCAGACTCCCCACTCCTTACAGCCTACTTCAGATGAGAAGCTTTCTGAAACCGCTGTGGATGCGTAAGGGGCACTGTCCAGCTCAAGGAAATGGCCTTGGGTTTCTCCCAACTAGGCATCTGTCTGTCTGTCTGTCTCTACCTCTGCTTTCTTTTTCTCTCCTTTCTTTCTTCCTCCTCTCTCTCTGTATCTCTCTTGCTCTCCCCACCTTTTTCCTTGCATCTCTCTGTCTCTCTTTGTCTCTGTCTCTCTCCTTTCTTTTTTTCTCCTCTTTCTTTCTCCTCTCTCTCTCTCTGTATCTCCTGGTCTCCCCACCTCCTTTTACCTCTGTCTCTCTGTATTTCTTTGTCTCTCTCAATCTCTTTCTCTCTCCTCTGTCAGTCCTTCTCATTCCTCTCTCTCTGTCTGTATCTCTCTTACTCTCCCTGCTCCTTTCATTCTCTCTCTCTCTCTCTCTCTCTCTCTCTCTCTCTCTCTCTCTCTCTCTCTCTCTCTCTCTCTCTCTCTCTCTCTCTCTCTCTCTCTCTCTCTCTGTCTCTCTCTCTCTGTCTCTGTCTCTGTCTCTCTCTGTCTCTCTCTCTCTCACACACACACACACACACACCAAAGAAGCATGGATTTACTGCTCAAAAAGCAACAGGGGAAGGTCTTAGTTAAAATACTGTCTTTCTCCTTATCATAATTCTTTTGCTTTTGGGCTAATCATGTTATAAGAAGGGATAACAATATATGATAGAAAGAGATAAAAGATAGGTAGGTAGGTAGAGAAATGGTAGGTTGAGAGATGGATAGATAGGTAGACAGACAGTTAGGAAGATTGACAGACAGATGGTTGTTTGCCCCCCCCCCCTTTTTTTTTTCCAAAGAGGACCATGACTTCAGGAAGATGATGTGATTACATGCAAAGGAACTGGAGTTCAGTGAGGGAGAGGTGTGCAAGGTCACCTGCTTCACTTTCCCCTCCAGAACCATCTGGGTCCAGTGGCCAGATAGAGATCAGTTTGACAGGAGATTACCCTGGATGCAATGGGAGACCTTGGTCTTTTTAAAGGTTTCACTTTGACTGAGGTCACACCCATTCAGTGACTAAAGCTAGAGAGCAACGGAGGCAAAGAGGCAAAAGTTCTATACTTCCATGTCTTTGACACTTAAAGACCTGAAAAAATGAGAGAAAAGGGAGGAGATAAATGAATGGATGGATGAATGGATTGAGAGAAGGAGAGGAAAGAAGGAAGGAAAGGAGGGAAGGAGGAAGAAATGAAGAAAAAAAAGAAAAACAAAGAATGGAAGAAAGAAGAAAATAAGGAAGGAAGGAAGAAAAAAGGAAGAAAAAAAGAAATAAAAGAAAAAATAAAGGAAAGAAGGAACAAAAAAGAAAGAAAATGAGAAAGGAAAGAAGAAAAGAAACAAAGGAAAGAAAAAAGGAAGAAAACAAGAAAAAGGAAGGAAAGAAGAAAAATAAAGGAAGAAGAAAAGAAAAAGAGAAATGAAGAAAGAAAAAGGAAGAAAAGAAGAAAGAAATGAAGGGAAAAAAAGAAAAAGGAAGAAAGAAAGAAAAAAGGAAGGAAGAAAGAAAAAGGAAGGAAGGAAGCCCTTGAAATCTCCAAGTCCAGGGTCATGATCTCTGCCTGTCTTGCTTTTGCTCTCCAGCCCAGAGCACGGCTACCTCTGTGGCTGGAGCTCTTGGTGTTGGACCTCAGCACTCAGAACTTACCTCCTGGGAATGGTGTCAGGCTGCTGAGTCACTCAGGTTTGGCAAGGACTCCATCACTGAGTGTCCTTGGAATGTGATTGCCATTTTTTTTTTTTTTTGATACTTTGGATCAATACTGAATAATAAAAATTGTGATTCCATCTTACTCAATGACATCTGGTATTTATATAGCACTTGATTTTTCATCCAGATTGATGATTTCATCAATGGGGGAGGGGAACTCCCAGAGCAGAATGGCTCTCTCCTGATCTGATTGGCAGCCCATCTGGAGCTGAGCCTCTTAATGGGTTTCCTGGGTCCCTGACCCTGGTCACATGGAAGAGTATACCCCAGCCTTTTCTTTCTCCCCCGTTTCCTCTCTCGTTTCAGCCTATTATTCCAGGGAGGGGAATATTGTGCTTTGATTTTCCCCATTTTACAGATGAGGTACCCGAGGGTAAGTGGGAGTTCTCCACCGCCACATGGTTGGCAACCCTAACGCTCCGACTCCAAGTCTGTGACTCCCCGTCTATTAAAAACCAGCCTCAACTAACAGTAAAAGCAGAAAGCCTCCAGTTCTCAGCCTCGCGGAACTTCCCGGGTGGGAAGGGAGCCCGAGAGGTCAGCCAGGGCGAGCCCCTCCTTTCCGAGCTGAGCACAGAGCTCGGTGCGGAGAGCGCCGGAGCCGGGGACGCTCGGGTCCTCCCCGGGAAGCCGACCGAGCCGCTCCTTCCCGAGCTAGCCTCCCCCGTCGGCTCGGCCGCCCGGCGTGGGCCGGGCTTTCGCGGGGGAAGCGCGCCCCACGCAAACGGCCCCTTCTGCTCTCGGGGGGCCCGGCGCCCCAGCCTGCCGTGGGGCCGGCTCTAGGACGGTGCTCAGAGGGCACGGGACCCGGAGCCGGGAGCCCCGATTAAAGCTCTGGCGCGGCCATCCCGACTTGTGGCAGGTTGGCCCCCGGCCTCAGTGTGGCCGTCTGTAAACCGCGGGGGTTGCCTAGAAGGTCCCCTCCGGCTCTTGACTGTCGGGGTCGGCGGGAGCGCGGTAGGGGGGAGATAGCTCGGGGCTGGCGGGAGATAACAGGTCCTCGGGAGGGGAGGGAGGGAGGAGGTGGAGGGAGTCCTGAGGGGCCGCCCCTTTTTCCCGAGGCCGGGGGAGGGGGTGGCCGAGTTACTCACAGGGGATCGCGGACCTCCGGCAGCTCCCTGCGCAGAGAGATCCGCTGGCTTAGGACTTCATTGAAGCCGTAGGCGTCCGGCCCAAACTTCTCTTCCCCATCATCCGCGTCCGAGTCTGGCGGGGAGAGGCCTTCCAGCTCGGCCCCCCAGGGCAGGGCGGGCCCGGCCAGGGCTCCCTCCTCCGGCCTCCGGCCCTGCTGCCCCACCAGCCGGTAGCGCCCTGTCCTCCTGCTCTGGCTCTGGTTCCGCCTGTCCCTGGGGGACGCCACCGCCACCAGGAGCTCGTCCTCTTTCAGGGAGATGAAGGGGGCCAGGCCCTCCAGGGGGTAGTACTCCTGGCTCTCCTCCTCGGTCTCCAGCACCCAGTCCTGGGGTTTGCCAAAGTCCACCTGGTGGCCCAGCGGGGGGCTGGGCTTCTCCGCCTGGGCCGAGGGGTCCCCGGACAGGTCCTGGAGCGGGGGGTGCAGCAGGGTCACCGTCACCAGCAAGCAGCCCAGCATCAGCACCCCGGCCAGGAACTGCAGCCTGCGGGGCCCGGCTCTGGCCCGCCTCCTCAGGAGCATGTTGCCGGAGGGCCCCCAGCACAGCAGCTCATGTTCGGCCTCCCTCGGAGGTCCGGGGCTCCCCCCCAGGCCAAGGGCCTTCTAGCACAGCGGGGTTCCTCCCAGGAGACGGGAACGGGGTCTCCCGCCTCCCTCCGACATCTGCCAGCGCTAGGTGGTACCTGCTGGCCCCAGTTGGCTCGGTTCTGGCCGGACACGAGCCCTCCACTCCTGTGCGGAGTGGTTCTGGTGACTGCTCAGGAGCCCTCTGGGGTTGACCTCAGCTTAGATTTCCCCGCTCCCCCACACCTCCCACCTCCCCACTTTTGCCCCTTTTTCTTGCAAATGATTTTTTAAAAAGTCATCCATCCATCTTTCTCAATTGCTCCTTCCCCTGTGTTTTCCTGCCCTGCCAAGTTGCTAATGGATGCCCGGGGGAGCCGCTTGGTCCCTCTCCCGAGCAGCTTTGACAGCCCCGGTGCCTGTTTGGATGCTCCGAGTCAGGTCGGATCAACAGATGGAAACGAGTCAGCCCCTGACTTTGTTTCACACATAACTCCGGCGCTCAGTCAGGGAGCCGCGTGCCAGACATAATACGGAGCAAAGTGGGTGTCTTTCTCTCGGTCCTAATGCCCTCACTGTTCCTTGGCCTGGCCCAAGTCTGCGGAGCAGGACTTGTGGAGAAAACGAAAGCAGGGGCTCTGCCAGATCCAGACAGGAACAGCTCGCGAAGCCAGATTACAATCTCTTTATAGAATGGATTTCTTTTCCTTCCAGGAGTGGCAGAGGAAGTTTTTCTTGCTACTCGCGCCCATACTGCCTTTCCTATTCTACAGCGTCTGAAACATCCCCAGGAGATGGGGGTGACCCCCTATTACAGAAAGTGCAGCATCCCCAGAAGTGGGGGTGACTTACCCATTATAGAAAGTCTGCAGTATCCCCAGAAAGTGGGAGTGACCCCCCTATTATAGAAAGTCTGAAACATCCCCAGGAGATGGGAGTGATCCCCCATTACAGAAAATGCAGCATCCCCAGAAGGTGGGAGTGACTCCCCTATTATAGAAAGTCTGAAACATCCCCAGGAGATGGGAGTGGATCCCCCATTACAGAAGATGCAGCATCCCCAGAAGGTGGGAGTGACTCCCCTATTATAGAAAGTCTGAAACATCCCCAGGAGATGGGAGTGATCCCCCATTACAGAAAATGCAGCATCCCCAGAAGGTGGGAGTGACTCCCCTATTATAGAAAGTCTGAAACATCCCCAGGAGATGGGAGTGATCCCCCATTACAGAAAATGCAGCATCCCCAGAAGGTAGGAGTGACTCCCCTATTATAAAAGTCGGAAACATCCCCAGGAGATGGGAGTGATCCCCCATTACAGAAAATGCAGCATCCCCAGAAGGTAGGAGTGACTCCCCTATTATAAAAGTCGGAAACATCCCCAGAAGGTGGGGGTGACCCCTCCCATTATAGAAAGTCTGCAATATCCCAAAAAACTGAAGGCAGCTGCTTAATGCATACTCGAACCTGAGACTTTCCCAAGCACTTTGAGTATGAACATGTGTGTTTATTGGGGTTCACTCCAGTGCTAAGCCCTGTCCCACAGTCATGGCAATAATCCCAAAAACTTTTAGAAAAGCCTTGCTTTAATGATCCCTAGTTGCCTTTAATAACATGTGTGTAGCTTCCTCCAGTGCTAACCCTGTCCTCACAGAGTCCATGGCAATTAGTCAAAAACTTGTTAAAGCCCTTGCTTTACTCCCATTCCTTTCTGCAGAAATATTAATCCTCATCCTGCAACCTGTGCCTCTTGAGATCTTCTCCAGGTGGTAGTTCACCATACGAGTTGGCCTTTAGTCCTCATTTCGTGCATTGAATTTAAATGTAGGCATCCATTATGTTGGGTCCTTGAGATCTCATTCTGCAGGGTGAGTTCATAAAATCTTCCTAGAGTTTGGCTCCAGTTCTTTTCATTGGTATTGATTTACTGCAAAAAATGCTATACTCTTACTATCTGGTCCATATCATAGTTCTGCATGTCCAGTTTCATGAGAATACCTTTCTTCCAATATTGTGCTCTAAGATTCCTAAATACTCATTGATATTCTACTGCTACAACGATTTTATTGCATAATAATATTCTGGTGCTGTACTTTCTTATATCATAGTTTCTTTAGCCATGTCCCAGTTTGTGAGAATACACTTTCTTCCAATACTTAGTGCTGTAAGATCTGCAAAACAACTCACATAGATTCTGTCTTGTTTTTCATGTCCTCACATAATATTCTATGAAGTAAACTTTTTATATATCACTATTGGATGCTATTAAGATATCTTAGTAATTTAGAGGCTAAATGAATCCAACCTATAGTCACTTTAAAAATTTGCAAAACTGATCTGAATTTTCTTCCTGAGGTTTACAAAAGTATAAGATTCGATTCATAAGAATAAGTAGTTATCTCATGAAAGTCACCATTAAGATACTTGAAGGTACTTAGAGTAACATCTAGTCGAATCACCTATATTCACATGGCCCATACAATTTTGGAGACAAGGGGTATGAATCTGGATACTTCCTAGAGGTTTACAAAGTATACAGATCTCGATTCACTTGGAACATCTAGATTATGACTCTTTGTAGATAAGTACCAAATTTCAGAACTGGAAGGTACTTCAGAGACCATCTTGTCCGAATCACCTCCCTCATGGCCCAACAAGGGGACAAGGGGTATGAGATTGGATACCTCCAGTAGAGGGGAAAAGAGACAGCTCATTTCACTTTTGGAACATTCTCTTGGGTTATCAATTTCTTTGTAAGATCAAACTAAAATATGCCTCTCAGGGACTTACTTCCCCAATTCCTTGCTGTTGGTTCTGTCATCTGGTGACAAGCAGACCAAATCTCATCCCTTTTTTCACAGGGTATCCTTTTAAAATGCTTGAAGGAAGCTATTACAGCCCTTCTTGTTCAGGCTAAGTAGCCATTCAATCACCTGAGTCTTGGACATGAGGTTGGCAAAACAAATATGGCCCTAGATAGAGGAAGAAAGGCCATCCTTTGGGTTAGACAGTCATAATAACCCACATTGATGGCATTATGAAAGGCACTTTTCCCTAGCAGTCCTAGAAGGAAGGCAGTGAAGAACAATGGGTCCTTCCCAATCCCCTCAATTATTAGTACTCTCTTCCTCCTGTAACTACTTTTAATTAATTCACATGTATGTATGTAGAGCTATAGATACAGATATCTATAAATCGAAGCTTTTTGGCTGGTTATCTATCCGTTGTTCTTGAAGACGATCAACATGACATCACTGTGTCCAAGTCAAATTAGTGTGTCCGACTGTGACTGATCAGACCATCAGATTTAAGCCATACACAAAGGTCTCCTGGTCATACCAACCTCGTATAAGCAGGGATGTACTGGAGCCAGCTCAAACTGGTTTTTAAGAGTCAGATGTTAAATGTTCAGTTTCCAAGCATTTCCAACTCAGAAATCAAGCTTAAGGAGAAACGGTGCCAGTGGCACTCTGCTCTGGCCAGACCATATGTAAGGTGATGTGCTTGGTTCTGAGGACCATGATTTATGAAGGACCTCATTGATCTGGAGAATATTCACAAGGAGGGCATCCTTGTGATGATGATGATGATGAACCATGATGAAAGACAATGAGTTGCTTCCACAGCATCCTGTGGGTCCCATGGACCTACTGAAGGAACTAGGGGTACAGAAGAAAAAATTGGGGGATAGCAAGATGGATATGATAGTTGACTTCAGATATTTGAAAGGCCATCATATGAAAGAGAGATTAGATTTGTTTTGAGACCAGATGGAAGAGCTAAGAGTAATGGATAGCATGGTATCATGGAAAGAACTCTAGGGATTAAGACCTGGGTTTAAATACCACCTCTGATGCATATCACTTATGTGATGTGGAACAAAGTCTTTTTTTAGTGCCTGTAAAATAAGAGGATTTCAGTCCTTTCTAGCTCCAAATCTCTGATCCTCTTAGGCTCAAAGAGGAACATTCAGATTAGAAGGAGGGTTGAAATTCTGAACAATTAGAACTATGTAAAAGTGGAATGTGAATATCTCCAGATGGGGTGAGTTCCCCCTCAGTGAAGTTCTTCATGCCCAGGCTTAGTGATCACTTGTTGGGTGTGTTCTAATGGGATTCTTTTTTGGGTATGGATGGATCTAAATGACCACTGAGGTCTATTCCAACACTGAAATTCTTTAATTCTGTGTTTTCCAAGGCTGGTTTGGTCCCAACTAAAACCCTTGATTTCAGTTCAAAACCAACCAAGCTGATGTTTCCTTAAGGAGTCCAGCCCAGGCCTGAAAGTTTCCCAGTCCTAAAGGCCCCAAGGATGCTGAACTATGGCAGGCAGCAAGCATTTATTAAGCCCTTATGCTGTGCCAGGCACCATTTCCAGAACACGTTGGGAGTTCGTTTGGGCTGTCATTCAGTGTTCTCAGAGATGAAGTCCAGTTTGGTCCGAGCTACCCTATGATCCCTCCTGAACTTCTGGGGCCTACCTTGTTGGAGTTGTCCCTTATTTTAAATTATCTCTGTATGATCTTGTAGCCTATCGATGATCAGAAACCACAGCTGTCTTTGACTCGCCTAGCAAAACAGGAAAGGCTTCCTTTTTATCAAGGAGAAAGCTGATACTCAAGAGGATGACTTGCTTATGACCACCCAGCTTGGACATTATGAAACTGGGATTTGAACCCTGATCTCCTGCCTTCCCATGAAGACCTTTTTTTACCGAGACAACCTTGGCTCACACCAGGATGGACTCAGGACCTCATTTTGAAACTACTGGCTCTCAGCAATCAACAGTTTAACGGGCCAAAAGGAGGGAAGTTAGAAACATTCCATCTTTCACTTCTAAAGGACATTGAGTTTATGCTGGAAAAATAGCCCCAGGCAGCCCTCCATCTTGGAGAATCTGGACAGATGAGGGCTTTGACAGCTTAGCCCCTGGGGGTCACTTGGGGAATAGTGTTGAGTTTTCAATGTCTCTTCCCTTGCCTTCCCGTGCCCACCAGCCAGCGTCCTCTTGGCACAGAGAAGCCAGTCTATTGGGCAAACAACTCTTTGGTTTTTTTGTTTGCACAGAAAAGAGTTAGGTGTTTTTGGTTCTGCCCAAAATCAGTACAAACTGTCCTGGAGCGTGAGGACACGGAGCCTTTATTAGGGATCGGCTGCTGAAAGACAAATGGAGAGGGCTGGCCCTGTGGCATCCAGAGCTGGGAGGCTCTCTTGTGACCGATCCCCATTCTTAGCAGAAGGGAAGAGAAGAACAAGTTGAGTCTAATCTATTCCTCATCCCCCAGAGTAATTAGGCAGTACTGTAGTTAGTGTGTCAGTCTTGGAGTAGAGAAGATATGAGTTCAAATCCTGTCTCAGACTCTGTGTTGCATAACTTTGAGCAAATCAATTTACCTCTCACTCTCAGTTACCTCACCTGTAAAGTGGGAATAACAATAGATTTTACCCCACCTGGTTGTTGTGAAGATCCGCTAAGAAAGCATATATAAAGCACTTTGCAAACCATAAGGAACTATATAAATTCCAGCTATTATTTTTGTATTTACTGTTTGCATTCTTTTTTCTGACCTGTGTTCATATTTGTTGCCATAATTTTCCAATTGGTCTTCCTGGTGTGTTTCCTTTATAAGTCAGACCAAGAGGCCCTCAGTAATTCTTGTCTTGATCACTACAGGGAAAGAGAGAATGATTTGGCCAAATAATGCCTTTTTTTTTTTTTTAAGGCAAGCTGAGTTCTGGCCTGTCAAACAATCAAAACACTTTTCTTCTGCAAGGCACCAGAAAAAAATCAAGGAATACCTGGACACACCTTGAATCAGAGGCAGGGTCTCTTTGTTCCATATCATCTCACACTGCAGAAGTCTGTTTCCCCAGTACCCACCTGGGTTGGCACTAGGCAGACCTCCTCTTCCCTATTCTTATAAACATTTCCAGAACCAGCTCCTTATTGGCCTTTCTCCCATTCCACTTGCATAAATCTGCTTCCTTTCAGCTTCTGTCAAGTCCAGGTTTGCCTTCTGAGACCAAACATAGCAAGCCTCTTCAGGTAGTTGAAGGCAGGTGTCATATCTTTGCCCTTTGTCATATCAAGTTTAAACCACCCCCCTTCCCTCACCCAATTCTCATGGCATGATCTTGAAACTCTGTCCTCCTGTCGCCCTTATTTGGATGCTCTTTCTCCAATTCCAAAGTCCTACGAGTTAAGAGTAGAAAACTCCTTAGAAAGTCCCAGTTCATTCTCCAAACGCTCAGTTTCCTCACCACTCACACAGGTTGCAAAGTCTTAGAAAATGGTTAGTTTTCCAACCTGCTCTGATTGTTGTGATTTCAAAGAAGCCTTCTAGTTGTGTGTTAATAATTAATTAGAACAGCATTGATTCCAGCTCAGCTTCTTCCTCTCCATCACCAGCGATCAAAGCTCCGGATTTTGACATGTTAACAGTTGGCACAAAGCAGAGATAAAATGTACAACTGGAGTCTTTGTGATGAGAGGCAAACTCTACTGCTTATTACCTGTGACTTCATTGAAGAGGATCTGTGCTCTATGGAAACTGGTGTTTAGAACATCACAGCCATTTGGGAGGAAACCCATGGGGACATAAGCGGGATTCTGCCCCGGGGCAAAGCCCAGGATCAGCATGTCCTGGGAACAGGGGACGGTATCAGCAATAGAAGATAAAATACTTTGGCAGAGTTTACATTGGATTTGGAGAAGTCAGTAAGAGAATTCTTTGCTCCTCACCCTCAACTTCTACTATCCCCAACTGTCTTTCTTCATCCTGCTGTCTGATTTTTCTCCTCACACTCCAGGAGCTCTTGAGTGAATCACTGAGCATCTCTTGATCTCAATCTGCTAATCTGGAAAATGAAGGAATTGGATTATATGACTTCTTAAGGTCCCTTCTTGCTCTAAATCTTTAACCCTACAATCCTATTATAACCTAAGTAATTTTACTTACTACATATTCATGGTCTGTGGTCCCAGTGAGGTCCTCACTGCACTTCCTCCTTCTACCTCATTCCTTATGGTGTCTCTTCCCCTTTTCTTCTCTCCTTTCTCTTCCATCCCATGTACATGAGTTTTTCTCTAACCTTACTGAGAACCTCAGGGAGGGGTTCCTCAGCTCCCTCCCCCTTTTAGGTTTCAAAACCCCTCAGCAACAGCATCTAGTGATTCCTTCTTCCTTCTTGTTGCTTAATTGCTCTATGAGTTTCATCTGGGCCAGAAGAAATGACAATTTTGAAGAATTCAAAGAAACGTGAAAATCTGTATGAATTGTTGCAGAGTAAAGTGTGGAGAACCAGGAAAAGCTTATATACAATGATAAGGGGAACATCAACTAAAAGGACTACAGGATGCTGAATTTTGTGTGATTATAATGAACACTCTTGGCTACGGAGATGAGGAAATACTCTTCTAATTGGCTAGATGGTGGAATATGGGTATGGAATATTGCAGATGCTGTCAGGATAATAGGGGGCATGGGAGGGTACCTCACAGGCCATTTAGTCCAAGGATGCTTGAACGGTGGGTCACAATCCCAAATGGCTTTGAGTAACTGAATGTGGGGGCTGTGAAATTATGATTTATTAGCAGGAAATGCTTGATTTGCATACCTGTTTTATATAACTATATACCTGAAGTCACGTAAAAATTTCTCAGGCAAAAAGGACTCACGAGTGGAAAAAGTGTAAGAAGCTGTGAATCCTAGTCCAACTCCATTATAATGGAGGCGTCCAAAGCCCAGAGTGGTTAAATGGCAGAGACAGCCAACTTAGGAAGAGGGGTTTGACTCCAGGTGCTTTGATTCCAGAGCCAGAAAAGATCTGAGGCATCATTTGGCTTTTTGTTTTTGTTTGTTCCAAGGAGAGACCGGGGTGGGGATTAGGGAATGCGGGGAGAGATGAGCACATCTAGAAATGGCATTGATGTAACAACTCATGACATCAATAAAGTTAAACAGAACCAAATTTTGTTCTTCATCTGTTAAATGAGGGATCTGGAGTAGGTCACCTTGAAAAGAAGCCATTTGGCCCGTTTGGGATTCTGTCACGTTTCTGGGGGAATTTCTGAGTAATCTGGAGAGAATGAGGCTTCCAAAAAGAAGCACATGTGCTTTCTAAGTGGCCCCTCGAGAAGGCACAGAGGCAAAAACACACTCCCTTTTAATTAGCCTCCCAAGTGGGAGAGTTTTTCTCTAACAGATGGGAGGCCGGCCGCTTAGTGGATCGGAGACAGGGTAGCTGACCATGGCTGATCTCCCGTCAGTCACCGATGTCCCCATTCCTGGAACACTCCTTTGGCTCCTTTCAAAAGCCGTCCAGGTGCTATCTCTTGCATGAGGCTTCTCTTGATACCTCTTCCCCACCACGGGTGTTAGTGCTATTTCCTGCTCGCGATGTTACTTTGGCTACAGAGGTAGCGAGGTCTCACAGTGCACTGAACCGGAGGTAGGAGGCCCTGAGTTCAAATGTGACTTAGGACTGTGTGATTCTAGGCAAATCACTTAATCTGTCTGCCTCAGTTTTCTCATCTGCAAAACAAAGATATTAGCTTTGTATGAACTTCCTGGTCTAAATGCGTGTGATATTCCCCTCCCCTCCAAAAACCACCCCTAAAATAAACCAGAATATAACTTTTGGAGGACAGTAACTGTTTCATTTTTTACTTATTTTTATTTGTTTATTTCCCTTGTACCTAGCAGGGTACCTGGTAACATAATAATAAAAACAATAATAAGTAGATTTATATTATACTTTAAAGTTTGCAAATCACGTTTCATCTCCTGTTATTTGATCCTGTTGTTTGATCATTGTTATTACTCTACAGGAAACTGAGGCTGATAGAAACCACTAAGTCCAAAGTATCTGAGGCACGATTTGAACTCAGTTCTCCAGTCTCTAAGTCACAACTTAAGCCTTTAAGATCACTGGGTCTTTAAGTCACCAACTAGCTCCTAGTGATGGGTATTTATTCATTAAACACTTCTTGAACTGAACTGTGTGTCCCTGGGCAACTTACCTATGTGAAGCTGAATTTTTCATCTGTTCTAGGAAGGAGGTTAGACTGACTGACCTCTGAGTTCTCAAAGCCTGGGTCTGGCCAGTCCCATCAGTCATATTTTCTTGCTTTACAACAATGATGGGACTTCTGGACCTGCTGGGGCCCTGTTGGTGGCTGGGTCCAGGAAAACCAAGCCCAAGGAGGCAGTTCCGGGCTGTATTGTCCCGTTGGAAAGGCTCTGCCTGTCCTTGCCCATCTTGGGGGGAAGCTCCAGGCGGCCTGGGCGATTTCCGAGCCTCACTCCTGGCACACCCACACAGTGGGTCACCACTGGAGAACTTGTGACTCCCAGGCAGCTCACTGTGCCCAGGCTGTCCCCCTTGTATGAGCTTTTGGCAGAGGGAGCGGCAGGAGGGCTATGGGAAGCCCGTGTGAAAAGCGAGCAGGATCTGGGTGAGCAGTGAAGATTCCAGGCTAGGAGTCCCAGCCAAAGTCTTTGGAGACTGCCCAAGAAATGGGCTTGGTGTGAGAGGTGGGATTCACCCCAGGTGCCATCAGTGAACTCCCCCCTCCCCCGCCATGTCCTTCCCTCTCTCCATCCTCCCTGAGCTTGGCACCACTTGTGTGGTGCCTGGTGGGGGGATGTGCCTTAAAGGAAATGTTGACTGGAGACTAGGGTTGAGGACGCCTTCTCTGGAGCCCAGGGAGCTGGGCTCCAGGCCTGGGAGTCAGTCGGCTCCTCTCCGCCTTGTGCTCCAGTTTGGGAGGAACCGTCCCTGGAGAAAGCCTTTGAAAACTCTGTAATGTCTCCGAAAAACATGATTCAGGCCCAGTGAGAGGCAGCCCGTGGTTGGAGACAATTGTTGACAACCTGGAGGTATGTTCATAGATGAGGAGTCAGTATAATTTCCCAATCCTAGGCGTGGGGATGCCGGGGGAGGGGGGCTGAGTAAACAGAGCTGCTTTCCAGTGGGGTTCAGAGCTGTTGTTTTGAAAAGTCTTTAATTAGGGGGAGCTTCCAAGTGCCAGCCCAGCAGCCTCGGCGCCCCTGCAACGTTTGGGAGGACAAAAAAGAAGGGAGCACCGACATCGTGGCATGGGGCGATCGGTTGTAGGAGCTAAGAAGGTTTGTCAATCAAAAAGCATCTTATAAGTACCTACTATGTGCTCGGTGCTGTGCTAGGCCATAGGGCTACAAGTACAAATAGGAGACAGTCCCTACTCTCAGGGAGCTTACACTGTCCTGGGGACATACAGCATGTCACAGATTAGTAGTCGCAGGATGTACCTGTGGTACGCAGTGATTTGGAGTCAGGAAGGAATACTAACAACTGAGGAAATCAGCAAAGGCCTCTAGAATAGAGGACACACAGTATCTCCCTTAACAAATTATCATATTATATTAATATTACACTCAGTAATAAATGCTTATTGATTCTTGGCACAAATAATTGTCTTCAGGAATTTAAAGGACTATCATGTGAAGAAGAGAGAAGATCTTTTTTCTTTGCTTGGCCATAGACGGAGGATTGAGTCCAGTGGTTGGTGCCCTGCAAGGAGAACTGAACTTGAGCTTGACTCATGGCTCTGTTCCTTCCTAGCTATGTGACATTAGGTGAGTTACTTCACTGGGTTCCCTCTGATATTCTGTAAAACTCTAAATCTGTCATACTTAGTTACGGGGAGACTGAGTCCATCACATCTAAAGAACTGTCTCACAATTGGAATTATGAAATCATAGATGTAGAAATGAAAAGGGCCTTCAAAATCATAAGATTATAGATGGAAAGAGACTTCAGAGTCACTGGATTGTGGATAAAAAGGGCCTTCAAGGTCACAGGATTGTGGATGGAGGAGGCCTTCAAGGCCACAGGATTGTGGAGAGAAAGGGACTTTAAGGTCATAGAATTATAGATGAAAAGAGTCTTCAAAGCCACAGGATTGTGGGTGGAAAGAGCCTTCAAAGTCACTGGATTGTGGATAAAAAGGGCCTTCATGGTCACAGGATTATGGATGGAAAGGGCCTTCAAGGTCACTGGATTGTGGGTTGAAAGGGCTTTCAAGGTCACTGGATTATGGATGGAAAGGGCTTCAAAGTCACCCAATCCCTTCATTTTTCAGAAAAAGAAACTGAGACCCACAGGGGTTAACTGTCATCCAAGATGCCCACCCAAGAACCAAGATTTGAACTCAGTTCCTCTTAATTCCAGGAGCAACTCGATGGTCTGATGGGTAGAGTGCCAGTCAGGAAGATCTGAGTTCAAATCTAGCCTCAGATACTTAGTAGCTGTGTGTTCCTGGGCAAGTCATCTATCCCTGTGTGTCTCAGTTTCCTCCTCTGTAAAATGAGTCAGAGAAGGAAATGGCAAACCATTCCAGTATATTTGACAAGAAAACCCCCAAAATAGGGTCATGAAGAATTGGATGCAATTGTAACTTCTGAACAACAACCTCTTACACCACATCCAGCAGTTCTTCCACTGAACCACGCTGTTTGGAAAATGAAGTAGGTTAACTCATGAAGTAGTGAGTATCCTGTCACTGGATGTGTCCAAGCAAAAGGCAGGCGACTAGTGGCCAAAGGTGATAGAAGGGATTTGTCTGTCCAGCTAGAGCTTGCAGTGAGGGTATGCAGTGGGATGGTAGAGGGGGCAGCAGGCGGGGGGGAGGCCCCTTTGCTTTAGGGCTGAGAATTTAAACTTGAACATGGTCCCTAGAAGAAAGGAAGGGGAGGATGTTGCCCCATGCTTTCAAACTCATGCTTTGTTCCTCAGTGGCTCTAGTAGAAGATCTTGCCTGTCCAGCTAAGTTAGGATGTCCAGAGCATGGTACAGCTGGAACAAAAGCCTCAGTGCCCTGAATTAGGAGAACTGCCCATGGCCACTGCAGACACCTCAGCCTGTGGCCACAGAAGTGGTTCTTACTGTTTTCTTTGTCTGTCCAAGATATTTTTTCCTTGGGGTTTTGAACATCTGAGAAGTGAACTCATGCGAGTCATTAGCCGCTGTGAGCCCTGCCCCATATTTACAGATGGCTAGTTCCCTGCAGGGGAAGCTCCCCTTGGCATGAGATGCTGTCCAACTGAAACTCATTTAGGAGAAGCTAGAATGAAGAGCCGGCTCGTTGCACCTGGGCATAAATCACGAACAAGCCCTCGAGATGCGGATCATTTCTTTATGCACTTACCATGTTTTGGGCACTGAGTTACAGAGATGAATGAAACAGCCCCTGCCCTCAAGAAGCTTACATTTCTAAAGAGGGAGGGAGGAGCAGCAAAGGGCTTTTTTGGGGTACTTTTCTTGGATTCTAGCACTTAGCATGCTTGGCACATAGTAGGTGCTTAGTAAATGCTTGTGGACTTGATTCACTTGTTTTCCTTAACTCAGAATCTTCTTCCTAATGCTAGGCCACGTGTCCTTGCTGGCTTTTGGATGTGAGATGCTCTAGAAGGGACACTGTTCCTACTCCCTACCTCAGATGTCCCTCAGGTAGCAGCCCAGGGTTCCAATCACTTATGCTCCACCCCACTCTGCTGGATGAACCTAACCTTTTTACAAAAGTCTTGGTTATTTCCAGTTCCGCTGTTCTAAACCCCCCAGCCAATGCTGGGGGGGAGGGGGAGGGGGGAGGACCTTGAGCATGGTGTAAAGGAAAGGCTATTAGAAATGGAGTTAGTGAACCTGGATTCACATCCCCTGTTCTGTCAATTCGTGATTTTGAACAAGTCACAATCTCTGTGGGATTGATTCCCTCACCTTTAAGGTCGGAGGGTAAACGCAGAATAAATAGCTCAAAAGCCCCTCCCAATTCTGAATCTACCATCCGATCTCTTGCCTGAGGAATCTGCCTTTTTATCTCCAGTGCCTAGCACATAGTAGGCACTTATGCTTGTTGAATGAATGAATGAACGAATGAATGAATGAATAGTAGTTGCCATCCCTGGGTGGAATTGGAAGAAACATTTATAAATTATAGCCCAAATGGGCTAAATCATGTTGCAAATATGTTTAAAACCTTATTTTAAAACAAGAAGGGGAAATGTGAGATCTCAGCTCAGCATAATAACTTGGGTATTATTTTTGGTATCTATTCGCATACATGCAAGGGTCCCCACTCTCCATGTATGCAAAACAAAATAAAAATGAATTAATCAGTCAAATTGACTGTAATTGTAGTCCAACCCAATATGGAGTCATACAAACTACAGAACTGAATTTTTGACCTTAATAATTTAAGTAGATTCTTGATCTACTTATACTTACTGAGTGTGTCTGTATAGCAGTTATACACACACACACACACACACACACACACACAAAATATATGATATGCTAACACATTTTTAGTTGTTCAGTGATTTTCAGTCATATCTGATTCTTTGGGATTTTCCTGGCAGAGGTACTAGAAAAGTTTGCCATTTCCACATAGGTGTGTGTGTATATATACGAACATATTGATATTGATAGGAGTCTGTGAGCCTTTCACCTCTGCCCGCTGGGATTCTGGGATCCCTTGGATGTGCCATAGGGATGTTGGGGAAATGGAAGGGTAGGGCAATATGCAGGAAGAGAAGCTTTATATCCACATATCCCCACACTGCCAGGAAAGAAGGTGACAGTCTTAAAGCTGGTCATCAAGACTATCTCACTTTATTTTATATATATACATATATACATATATGTATATATATATATATGTTTGATTCTCAATTTAACAAACAGAAACATCAGCATTTCCACATACAAAGCAGAAGGGAAAAGAAGGATGGCATGCTTGGCTTGGAACCTATACTCCATATTCAGTCAGTCAATAAGTATTTATTAAATGCTAAAGGCACCTGAGAAGCCAGGTTGGCTCAAATGTACCTTTATATTTATTCATATAAATATAAAAGTGAAACAGCCCCTGCCTTCAAGGAGTTTATATTTTACCATAAACTCTTCAGATGATCAGGGAACTAAAGTGAGCAAATCCCTCCATACAAATGATTTTTTGAATCCCACCCACTTAGAAGTCAGGGGCTAAGTGGCTAGCTTGCCAAGATGGCTTATTTTCTGCACGTGCATGTTCCAATATGGTCGTGAAAAGTCCTCCCTCTTATTGCTTTATGGTAACACCCCTATATGGGATGGTATGCTGGCACAGTCTGGTGGAACGTTGCCATTTGTCCCTTCCCTTCCCTTCCTCTTGGAGCAAACTCCTGTGACTTCCCATGTTCTAAGGGGGCCTGTGGTCAGATCTTGAGAGGAGAAGGTGGGAAAAAGGTATTCGACTTAGAAATCCCTCATCAAAATAAAATGCTGGGGAAGTCTCTAGAGTTTCAGAAAAATAAAGGCTATTTTTGTACCACGGGCCGGATTAAAACTATCCCCCCGCCCCCCACCCCGGGATCAGATATCCGCAGAGGAAAGAATCCCAACTTCCTGCATTCTGAAGCCCAAGCTGCTGTTGCCATGGTCTTGAGTTAAATATGTCTCATTTCCATCTGCCTGGGAGCTCAGCTGGCATTCAGATTAAAATAGAAGTGACTCAGTAAGACATCCTTAACCTGTGCCCACTGTCGACACTTTGGTGCATTACCCAAATGATGTTGTCACTGTCTCTGAGTGATAGGGTAGCCCAGGATGGAACCTCTCCAGGAGCTGGGGAAGGGATGAGGGCCCAAATTACCTGAGAAGCCAGCTTGACTCAGACAAATGATCAGCTTCCCTCCATCCCCCCTCCTGGCCTGGTACTGACCTCCTTGGGATCTCTATTTGTATAAATTCCTCCCTCTCTCATCTTAGGCCTTTGGATTTCAGTAACTATAGATGAGGAAACTGTGGCAAATAGGGTTAAGTGACTTGTTCACAGCTAGTAAGTATCTGAGATCAGATTTGAACGGTAGCTAACAAGCCCCAACCAGTGTGTTAACCTTAAAAGTTATCTAGGAGACACAATTAGCTCTTAGCAAAGACATTTACTAAGAAAAAATAGTAGCTACAAAACAGCCTTGTCATACTTCTTATAAATATATACAACATTTATGAGAATAATAGGGTGCAAACTTAGAGTACAGTGGTAGTGGGAGGTGTAGGGTTAATGTGTGGGAAAGACAGCCTCTACTACTTCAGGGTCTGCAAGTCCTTTATCTTTATGTAGAGTCTTCATGAAAAGTCTCTTAGGTGTAAAGACTCTACCAATTGGGTTGCTCAGCCGGGTCTACTTCTCTCTTTGGACAACGGATTCTATTTAGAAGATACTTCCTCCCTCAAGTTACTCCTTTCTTTATCCATATCTGTTTGAAGTGTGTATCTCAAGGGCTCCTCAAA
Source organism: Sarcophilus harrisii (assembly GCF_902635505.1). Lineage (NCBI taxonomy): Eukaryota > Metazoa > Chordata > Mammalia > Dasyuromorphia > Dasyuridae > Sarcophilus > Sarcophilus harrisii. The sequence continues at coordinate 253,719,905 of NC_045430.1, read as the reverse complement.
CTCTCTTGAACAGATGAGCTCTCAAATTGTTGGATGGGATGTCTCCATCTAGGCAAACCATTTCATGACGGATGGGCAAGAGGAGGAGCGAGAAACCTCTTCCACCCTGCTTCTCGGTTTCTTCCACAAAGGGTTTCAAGTCTGATTGACTTGCTGGCCCCCATGACTTGATTATTTATTTATTTATTATGTCTGATTTTTGCTCATTCAATCAGGTTACTCCCTTTAATTCAATAAGAAAAAGGAGTTTACACATCATAAAGAAATCAGTGTATAAATATACCTTACAATTAGTTTAATGCTTCATTAACACCTTGTCATTACATCTTAGGCCTTCTAAGATGGAGTTGGTTTAAAAAATGATCCATTATGTCAATATTAATACAAATAATTTTAAATCTAGAGAAAAATAACGACTAATATTTATATAGTGCTTTCTATATACCAGGTGTTGTATTAAGCACTTTACAATTATTATCTCATTTGATCCTTACAACAATCCAAGGAAATAAAAGGAAAAAGCAACAAATATCTTTCCTGACTGTGGAGAGTGGGAATATTTTTGATTTTAAAAAACCAAACAAAACAAATAGAACCTATTATTGAAGACAAAAGCAATGTGTCTAATTAAACAAAAATTAAAGGATTTTGTGCAGGTAAAAAAAAAAAAAAAAACCCCAACAAGAACATTAAAATGAAAAGAAGATGGAGAAAAATATTTACAATAATTATTCAAGGAACGTCTGACATCCAGAAACTATATGGAATTGATGCTTATCTATAAGCCTCATAAAACCTAATTTCCATTAGCGAAATGATCAAAAAACATAAATGGGCAATTTATTTGAGAGGAAATACAAATTGATAGTAACTAACTGAAAAGATGCTCAGATTCTCTAATAATCCCAGAAATGCAAATCCAGATTACCTTTCTCCCACTGGGGTGATGAAAATCATCCAAAGAAAGAAAGAGAAAGAGAAGGGGGGGGAGACGAGGGAGAAAAAGAGACAGAGAGACATAGAGAAATCCAGTTTTGGCCAGCCTTACATTGGAAAGACAAGGGCTGGCAACTATATTGTTGGTGAGACAGTGGAATGGTACAAACATTTTGGTTACACATGGTGTGACCATGTGTACGCAGCATGGCAATTACACATTTAGGTTAGGGGACATTCCTGTGGAAACTGCCTTCAGCAATTTAGTACTGACATAATTTGCAACTGGTGAATAATGAAAGAGTTTTACGGAACTGCCTGGGGCTCTCCAAGAAGGCACAATTAATACCCATATTTTGGCTCTGAATTACTCATTTCTTACTGGCCAGGGAACTGGGGAAGGCCTTCATTCTTTAAGGAGAAACTTCCCTCAACAAAGTTAAAGATGATATTTTCTCCAGCCTCTGGGTCTTCATCAAATAATGTCCATTCCAACAGAGGTTAAAGGACATTGTTATGAAAGTAGAAGCATTAGATCTAGGGAGGATTTGAACCCAGTTCTTGCTTACTCCAGACTTACTCCTCTCCTTGATTCACTTCATCCAAACTGAATTTTCCCTGGGTGCCAAGCAAAAAGAAGCCAGAATATTCTTTTGCTCTCTCCCCTTTCCAGATGCCTGTCTCAGCATAAAGGAGTCACACTGACTCGCTCGATATGCAGTGAGTCACAAAGCCTTTTTGACACAGCAATCCCATTGCTAGGGCTTTATCCCAAAACATCATAAAAAGGAAAAGAGGACCTTTCTGTACAAAAATATTTATAGCTGCTCTAGAGGTTTGTAATAGCAAAGAGTAGAAATAACTTCTATTCTGACAAATGAAAAATGGCTGAACAAGTTGTGCCATTTTAATGTAACAGGATTATTGTGTTGTAAAAATGATATATGAAGCACTCAAGGAAATATGGAAAGAACTATATGAAGATTTGCAAACAAGATTAGTAGAACAAGAACCTAACTACAAGCACATGAAAAAGAGAGAAAAAGTAAGAGAAAGAATAAGAAATAAGGAAAGGATGGAATGAAGAAAGGAAGGAAAAAAGGAAAGAGAGAGAAAAAAGGAGGAAGGAGGAAGGAAGGAAGGAAGGAAGGAAGGAAGAAAGGAAGGAAGGAAGGAAGGAAAGAAAGAAGGAAGCAAATAAGGAAGGAAAGAAGGAAGGAAGGAAGAAAGGAAGCCTGTATGCTGTGGGATCTGCTGATAAACATGACATGGTCAACTCCATCTGGGGTCAGAGCACCTGAGCCTGAATCCTGGCTTTGATGTAGTGGCTTGGGCAAGTCCCTTAATCTCCATTTGCCTCAGTGTCCTTATCAGTAAAGTGAAGAGGTTATATTAGATGACTTCTCCAATCTATTCTAGTGGGGCAGTGGGGAGTACGACCCTTAGTGTGACCCTGAACAAGCCATCTCACCCAGATTACCTCTTATCTTCTATAATCCATTCTAGCTCGACAGCCCAGTGGTCTTCCCTGTGCCTGGTTCTTGAAGGGACAGGAAGCATCCGCAGTTATAGTGGGAGCAGGAAGGCACTAATACAGATTCCAGAAGTAGCCCAGGTGAGTGTCCAGCCCCACAGTGTAGGGATGTAGCAGAATCCCATGGTGCCGAAAGAAATGATGAAGGGAGAAGAACAGAGAAGCTTGGGAAGACTTGTGTGAATGAATGCTGAGGGAAGTAAGCAGGGATCTGGAGAACAGTCCACGTGTAATAACAATATTATAAACAAAAACTCTGAAAGATTCAACAACTCTGATCAATGCAGAGACAGCCTTGATTCCGAAGGATTCAAGTGTGTGTGCTATGGTAACATGAATCAGAACTTTCCCACACCAACAGGAATTAGGCCAAGGGGTATGTCAGAGCCAGCTTCTACCAGCCCTCTTAAATTTTCAGTGTGAGCATTTATCCTTGGAAACTGCAAAAACACAAAAAATCAGAGCTTGATTTAATGTTTTGTTGATCATGTAAATTTTAAGAAAGTGATGGGGAGGAGGGGAGCCAAGATGGCAGGGGGAAGGGAGGGACAAATTTTAGAGCATCAAAACCCACAAAAAGGCAGAGGGGAAACAATTTTCCAGCCAAAGGTGGCTCTGAAGGTTGGCAGGAAGAGTCTGCTGCATTGGGTTGGTCTGGAGTGCATTTGGGGCACAAGCCACACCAGCACAGCCCAGGGCCCAGGAAACCAGGGCCTTAAATTGATGGCAGGTACAGCAATCTCCTGACCCCACAGTCCACAGAGGCCAATAATAACTTAGCAGGAAAGTTTTGGTGCACTCGGGTGAGAAAGGAGCCAGCCCAGAATTGGGAGCTCCTGAATCAACAGCAGTGGCAGCTGTGGCTTCTAGAGATCTCAGCTCAGAGGCAGGGGTGCTGGACAGCCAGTCAGTGGGAGATTTCAGGGTACCCCTTTGCTGGCAGTGAGACAGGACTCTTGCTTTGCTCATACTCAGATCTGGGTGGCAATGCTGGCTCACAGTACGGGCCCTAGAAGGATCTCTGAGGATAGTTGCACAAAACTCCCGAAGTCTGGGATACTGCACCTTCTACCCTGGAAACAGAATCCTATTTTAACAAAGAATTAAAAGCTAAGGGGGAAAATGAGTAAACAACAGAAAAAAAATTCTGACCATAGATCGTTACTATGGGGGCAGCTAGTTAATGCACTGGCCCTGGAGTCAGGAGGCCCTGAGTTCAAAATTGGCCTCAGACACTTAACTATTCCTAGCTGCTTAACCCCAATTGCCTCACCCACCACCAAAAAAAGTTACCATGGTGACAAGAAAGATCAAAATGAACATTCAGAAGATGATAACAAAGCCTCCAAAGAAAAATAAAACTTGGTCTTAAGCCATGGAAGAGCTCAAAAGGAATTTTGAAAATCAAGTATGAGAGGGAGAGGAAAAAATGAGAAGAGAAATGAGGGTGATGCAAAAAGAAATACATGAGGAGAAGAAAATCTTAAAAAGCAAGACTGGCCAAAGGGGAAAGGAGGAACAAAAGCTCACTGAAGAAAATAATTCCTTAAAAATTAAAATTGAGAAAATGGAAGCTAATGACTTTTTAAGAAATCAAGACACAATTAAACAAATCCTAAAGAAGAACAACAACAACAAAAATAGAAAACTGTGAAATATCTTATTGGAAGAAAGTGATGGAGAAAATTTTAATGATGTAGATTAAATTTTAAAATTTATCCTGTGTATGGATTGTTTGCTTGTTTTTTTCGAAAAGCTACTTGTTAAACATTACTAGTACCAGCCAGGTTAGGCACCCCACCTCTTCCTTTCCTCTTGTGACAGAGATTAGATTTCCTCAGAGGAGGAAAATTGGTCCCTAATGATTGGCCCCTACTTTTCTGATACAATTTTCTGCTCCCCTAAGGGCATAGAAGGTGGGACTGGATAGTCTGGGACTTTTACCCAAGTTGCCATCCCCTGCCCCACTGCCCTGCTACCCTTCTGACCAGACAGGTTTCCCTATAGTACACAGTGTATCTGTTTATTCAAGGTCCTTGTTTTGCCTCCTCCTTTGGACAGAACTTTCTTTTTTTTTCTTTTTGGAGTTAGGGCTTTTTATTTCATTTTTTTTCCACTTGGGAATTGTTAATACTTTTGAACCAAAATTATATTTCATCTTCTTTTTTAAAAAAATTATAGCTTTTTATTGACAGAACATATGCATGGGTAATTTTTACAACATTGTCCCTTGCACTCACTTCTGTTCCAACTTTTCCCTTGCCTCCCTCCACCCCCTCCTCTAGATGGCAAGCAGTCTTATACATGTTAAACATGTTAAAGTATATCCTAGATACAATATATGTGTGCAGAACTGAACAGTTCTCTTGTTGCACAGGAAGAATTGGATTCAGAAGGTAGAAATAACCTGGAAAGAAAAACAAAAATGCAAACCGTTTACATTCATTTCCCAGGGTTCCTTCTCTGGGTGTAGCTGCTTCTGGACAGACCTTTCTACTAGAACATTGGCTGTGCAGCTGGATTCTCAAAGCCCATGGTCCCCCGACTCCCACGTGCTGGGGCTGGGACTCTGTCCCCACATGAACATTTCTGCACAGTTATCGTGGTTCTGGGAAGATTCAGGGAGAATCTCTGTGTTGTTGATGGTGGGGAGTGGGAAGGACAAGGGGCAAAGGATGGGGGTTTGGCCCAGTATTCTGTGGGCACCGAGGCTGCATTTGCCAACAAGGGAAGAGTTTATACACTTGGGATCCATCACCCCTGAGGACCCTTGGTTCCTGCTGGAAGCTGCCCTGATCCTTGTGATTATAATTCACCTGAGAGGCTGCCAAGGTTCCCCCCTGCCCCCCCTCCTCTGCCCTCTCCTGGGCAGGGACCCCTGTGACCCAGATCTATTTGGAGCCCTCTGAAGTGGCAAGGACGGCCAACTTTTCAAAATAAATAAAAACCAGTGGCCGGAATCAGCAAACAGGCTCCAAGTGAGGTAAGCACTGGCAGGCCGGCTGTTCCTTCTGGGTGGGTGGGTAGGCTCGCACGGCAAGCAAGCCTCATAAATGTTTCATTTCCCTGTGGTCCCAGGCCCGTGGCCAAATAGTTTCATGGAGTGGGAGGAGGGTGAAAACATTTGTGCTTGGAACAAAGTGCCGGGCACTGGCAGGTTCCCACCAGGAGGGCGTGAAGGAGAAGGGTGCTGGCCTTTAGGGTCAGCCTTGGGGGGTGTGCCCTGATAATGCCAGGCACATTGGCGACCATTGGAGGGGGTCTCAGGGTCAGTAACGGGGAAACCCGGCCTGGCATCCTGCAGTCAGGAGTCATCCCTCTGGGTGAGAACTGGACCCAGGCACCAGGAAGGGCTTTCACCAGCTCCCGTTTCCATCACATGGATGGTTTGAAAAACGCTTTCCTTCCAATGAGCCAATAACAAATCATGTCAATGCTATTCCTCCATTATGTGGAGAATCGGAGGAAGGAAGGATGGGAAATAAAGGAAAGAGTGCTAGTTCTGACCTCAAATCTGGACTCTGCCATTTATTACCAGGGCAAGTCATTCGCCCTCTTGGGCTTCATCTGTAGTGAAAGGGCTGGATTATGAGATGGCCTCGAGGTCCCTTCCATGATCCTGTGGGTTTGAAGAGACTGGCCCAAGGTCCTACAGCTTGGGAGTGCTGGGCCTGCGACATTATGCCCCCAAATGAACATTTCTGCACAAATACTGTGACTCTTGATCTCTATTTATGGATAGTGGGGAGTGGGAAGAGCAAGGGGGAAGGGTTGGTTCCAAGCCCAGTGCCATTTTGTTCAGCTGTAGGAGAAGACTCTGTGCTTCATGAAAGGGCCTTTATGTGACAGAGTTATTTATGTGAAAATAAGCCATTATTCCCACTGCCTAGCATTGTTTCTCTCTCCACAGCATTTTCCTGGCCTTGTTCTGTGGCAAATCCACCTCTCCCCATTTACACAGTTTGGGGTCTATTGTTCCTGGGCCCCATTTTCCATTTAATCCCTTGAGGGAAGTCCCTCTAACAGACTAAGAGGAAGATCAAAGTGGGGAGCGAAAGCCCTGCTGGGCTGGGCCCTGCCCCCATTCACATGTGCTCATGAGGGTTATGAGAGGTCCCCCCTGAACACCAGAGGGAGTAACACAGTGTTCTTCCCCGCTGGCCCATCTTCTAGCTGTACAGATTTGCAAAGAATTCTTCCCGATGAGCCGTCCTTGGCAGAGGCTCCTGTTCAAGGATCATTGCCATAGTCAGACACATTATGGTAATGTTAGAATTTTGGTTCTCTTGGAGAAGGAAGGACAACAACCAACCGACATGTGACTTTGGAGTATGTAAAAGGTATCGGAATGGGGATCTTGAGAGATGACAGTCTCTACATTGTTAGTCTTATTCTGCAAAGTTACCTATACCTGCCTCCACACCAAAAGAATGTGGCATCTCTCCAAGGTTACCAATGATGCCTTTAAAAAAACCAATAAAAACCCCATTGATGCTTTGTGGTAAGTGATGGCTCCCTGGAAGGAGGAGGAGGAAGCAGGGAGAGATGGCAGTCTAAGAAATGCAAGAAGCCAAAGGTACCAATAAAAACCTATTTTAAAATTATGAATGTTTGTGTTTTTATGTCATAGTCATCTCTAGAAATTTCTTGCTCTCCCTCCTCGTTCCCTTATCTTGGAAACTGAATCTTCCCTGTAGCAAAGAAATGCTCCTAAGCACAGATTCACTGACTGTGTCTGACAGTTAGTATTACATCCCACCCCAACAATCTCCCACCTCTCTGACCCCCTACTTCATTGTTTGTTCTCTGTGCTCATTAGTGTTTTGTAAGTACTAAGAGCTGACTTCCTTTGAGTGTTCTTTCCGTTGACATAATTATAATCTTTCTGAGTTTTGTCTCTTTCTGCTTATCTCATGCTGCATCAGGTCATCTACATCTTCCCACATGTGGCTAAATTCCTCATACCGCACAATCACATTCGTACAAAATACTTTGTTCAGCCATTTACAAATTGATGGGTTCCCACCCTGTTTTGCTCTTTTGCTACTACACACACAAAAACATTGCCAAGAATATTTTTTAATTTATCGATTGCTTCTGTCTTTGGCTTTCTTGGGACATATGCCATTAGCTGATCACTGGATCAAATGATATGAAAAGCTTTTCTTTAATACTCCCAAATTAATATCCAGAATGGTTAGGCCAGTTACACCATTAATCCCTTAACTACTGCATCCAAATATCTTTTCTCGGTCCTCCTCCCACTTGACTTCCTTTTGAATTGTTGATCATTTCTTTCTTGCCAGCTATTCTCTCCACTCTCGACTGCAGTGAAACAACTGTCTCATCATTCTCCTTCCTATTTGAACACTTCTTCCCAGACTCAATCAGCATGCTGAAACTCTTTGCTGAATTCCATCCCCTCCATTGTCAACTGCCTGCTGGACAGCTCCGATGTATGTCCTGTGAGAAAGTTAAACTCAATCTGCCCAAAATGGAACTCTTTATGTTCCCCTCCAAACACACCCTCTTCCAAATGGCTGTTGAGTGCACCACCAAGCTTTCCATGACTTAGACTGATTGCCTTGGAGCCACCCTGGACTCTTCCCTTTCCCTTAGCCCACATCCAAACAGTGGCCAAGTCTTAAGTTTTCCTCGTCTAGCTCTACCTCCAATTCTCCCTCCCTCAGTACTTGTGGGAATACCTCTCTCATGAGCCCCCTCCTCCTCACTCACACGACCACCATTCTGTTGCAGACTTTCACCACCTCTGAACTGCACTGTAAACTCCTCTCTCCCAAATGACCTCCTGTGGCTCAATTTTTTTCCTTTCCAATCTATGCTCCACAAATGCCAGAATGATTTTTCTAAAGCACAGGTCTGACCATGTTACTTTTACTTTACTGTTTAAGTGTGACTTTAGTGGTACCCTAATGCCTCTAGGGAAAAAAAAAAAAAATATATATATATATATATATATATATATATATATAGGCTCCTCAGTTTGCATTTAAAGCCCTCCAGACTCTGGCCCCAGCTAGGTTTCCAGATGTATTTTACATTATTTCTCTTCTAGCACTCTCTGTTCTCTGAACTCAGCAATTCTTTGCCCATTTCCACAAACTTTCACAGTCTCTCACCCATGTTTGGAATGAATTCCTCTTTCATCTCCACTTATTGGAATTTTTATCTCCTTTTAAGGCTCAGGTCATGTGCCACCTTCTAAAGAAAGCCTTTCCTCATCCCTCCATTTGTTACCCTCCCTCTCCTTTTTTTTTTCTCTTTTCTCTATCTTATCTGTCTGTCCCCTTTCTTTTTCTCTCTCCTTAAATCCCCTTCTGTACATTTATTTGTCTAGCTATGTGTTTTATTCCTCAGTGTGTAGAATGTCAGCTTTTTGAGGACAGAGTCACCTTCGGTTTTGCCTTTATATGCCCACTCCTTAGTGCTGTGCTTGGCTCACAGCTGGAGCTTTAAAAATGCTTGCTGAATTATTATTCCACCTCTTCATAATGCAATCAAGTGTCAGTCAATTCTGGAAGGATTATGAAAAGCCAGGCACATTATCCTATTGTTGGTGAAGCTGTGAATTAATATGACCATTTTTGGAAAGCAGGTAGGAATTATGCAAATAAAGTGTCTAAAATATATTGCTAAGTATATGTTCCAAGCAGGTCATTGATTAAAAAAAGAAAAAGAAAGACACAACATACACCAAAGTACTAATAAGTGAGTGCAGTTTTTTGTTGTTGTTGTACAAGAACTCAAGACAAAGTAAGTGCCCATAATTGGGAAATGTCTAAACATATTGTGATACAGGAAAGAAATAAAATATTACTATGCTGGAAGAAATGACTAATGATGAATGAAGAGCCACACAAAAAGACTTATATGAACTAGTGCAAAGTGAAATAAGAAGAGCCAAGAATATATACAATGGTGAGAATAATGTAAATAGAACAACTACCAAAAATATGACAAAATGACAAAGAACGAGGTTAATCTTAAAGAAGAGATATAAAAGATACTCCCACCTGCTCATGTTCCTGGATGGGAAACATTGTAAATGTTTGCCTGGTTTTTTAAATTATTATTTCTATTCATTATTATTATATTATATATTATTATTTCTACATAATAATATACATTATATATCTATAATCATATTATATATTATATTATAAGTATATAATAAATAATATATTATATAATGTTTATTATTATTAATCTCTTTTACTGGGATTTTGTCTTGCTCCTTTATATTTTTTAAAACAAAATTTGTTGTTTTATGGGATGGCTTTCTGGATGGAGAAGGGATAACAGGAAAATTAGGTTTATAGAAACAAGAGAAATCAATGGAAATTTTTTTTTGTTTTTAAACCTATTTGTTGACTGTTTCCTTCAATGATTAAAATAGAGTGCCAGGGGCAGCTCGGTGGCGCAGTGGATAGAGCCCCAGCCCTGAAGTCAGGAGAACCTGAGTTCAAATTTGACCTCAGACACTTAATACTTCCTAGTTGTGTAACCCTGGGCAAATCACTTAACCCCAATTGCCTCAGCAAAAAAAAAATAATAATAATAATAATAATAATGAAAATAAAATAAAATAAAATAGAATCCCAGAGAGGAAAAAGGTTTTATTGTAGAAGAAAAGAAGGGTTCATAGTAGAAGGAAAGAACAAGAGAGGAAAGACTAAAAAAATGGCAGTGCTCCTGAAGAACAGGGCTTGAATCTTGAAACAGCTACTTGTGAGTTGGAACCGATGTGCTTGGGAACATCTGGACTCTGCTTCCAAACTCCTACCTAGGTATTCACATAACTCTGAGGTCTTCAGACTGAATGAGGAGAAGGAAAGAAAGGCAGCAAGGAGCAGCTATGGCGTAGTCTGATGGCTCTCCATTCTCGGGCACTTTTTGGTCTTTCTGGGACTGAAGGAGCAAGTTGATCATTAGATAAGGGGGATGATATATAGCACTGAAAGAAATGTATTGGCTTAATACTGAAAAAGCTACTTGCAACTGAGATGGAACATATTACTCAGGAAAGAGAAGCACCAAATATTATGTAGTCTGCCTTCAGGGGGAAAAAAACCACCCACTTCTTGTAAAAAACACTGTTTTTTGGGATGGAGGATTTGATTTCAAGCAATGAGTCATTACTGTGTTTTTTTCCTCTAGAAAAAAAAAGTGTGTGGTTGGTTTGGTTTTTTAAAAAGGCTTCTAGAAGCAAGCTTCTAATAGTGCTTAATTTTGCATTCTGAGTGAGATAATTCACCTATTGTCTAATGGCAATCGCTAAAGGGAAGAGGGGTCTAGACCCAGCTCTAACTAGAGCCAATAGTTAAATGTTCTTTTGCTGTTGTTCATTTGTTTTAATCTGATTCTCTATGACCCTGTTTGGCAGAGATACTGGAGCAGTTTGCCATTCCCTTCTCCAGGTCATTTTCCAGATGAGGAAACTGAGGCAAAGAGGGTGAAGTGATTTGCCCGAGATCACACAACTGGTAAGTTTCTGAGGCTGAATATGAACTCAGGAAGGTGACTCTATCTAGTGCTATCCCAGCTAATATTTACACCTCAGAAATCAGTAAATACTACAAACTAACATTTGATTAACATTTAAATAAACATTTGTCCTGTTGATTTTCTAGACTCAAGAAACTGATTGGGAAAAATATTAATAAATAGATTAAACTTAACCGTTGTATCTTCAGTACATTCCCTCTCACCCCACACCAAAGACCAGTTATTAAATATTTACCAGCAATTCTTCAGTATGCTGGAGAGATAAAGTTGAAGGGTGAGAGAGAGAGGGTGAACAGCTTTTTCCATGCAGGGTCACTGTAGATGAGGAGAAATATGAGAGAGGAGCTTGCATATAATTGGTACTTAATAAATTTATTGAACTGGATTGAGTTTTACAGTTGGGGAAACTGAGGCTCCAAAAGGTCAGGACAAATTGCCCAATGTTATATAATACAAGTCTCTTGACCTAATGAATTATTCCTCTTTCACCAAAAAAAAAAAAAAATTACATTCACTTTTTTATTGCAAATTGTCCCTTATTATTCCCAGTGCATAGCCCAGTGAATGGCACATTGTAGGTGTTTAATAAATGCTTGTTGATTAACTGGTTAATTAATGGAGTCTCTCCAAGGTCCCTTTCAGAGCTAATAACTTCTGGGTTTGTGATTTTGTGACTCTAAAAAAGTAAGATATCATTAAGATGCTGAAAATAAACTGAGATTAAAATCTTATAAAAAGAGGGTACCATTTAAAAGGGCCTAAGAATAGCAAAGGAGTCTGGGGAACTAACAGAAGCCACGAGAGTGGGGAGCTTTTTAAGTAAATGGTTGTGTGGGCTTGGGGAAAAACTAGCAGGGTGGGTGTGGGGGAAGTGGAAATGTCTCCAAAATAAATGGGGCAAGTTCCTGGGGGATGCTAAGAAGCCTGGATATGTGGAGACATAATCAGGTGCATGAGAAAGGAGGGCCAGCTCATAAAAAGATGGGAAAGATCATTGGGAAACATTCCATTTTCTTAGAGAAGAGGAAGGTCAAGTATGAGCACCCCTCTTTGCTGCTTCATGAGAGAGGGCGTGTAACGTAAGGGAAATGATCACGAAGTGATTTGCCGCCGGACATCTGAGTTCCTATCTGCCTTCAGACACTAGCTGTGTGCTGTGGGCAAGTGATGTAACACTTCTGTCTGCCTACCGCCCAGGATTATTGTGAGGATCCAGCGAGATATTTATAAAAGGCTTAGCATGTTGCTTTCTAAATGTTAGCTCTTGTGGTTGTTATATTTCTCTTTATTATGGTTAAGGGGTGCAGTGGATAGAGTACTTGACTTGAAATCAGGAAAACTAAGTTTAAAACTTGCCTCAGACACTCGTGTCTGTGAGTGACCTTAGTCAGTCACTTAAAAACTCTCAACCTCAGTTTCCTCATTTATATAAAGGAGATAATTGTAGCTTCCACTTCCCAGGATTTCCAAGGATTTAAGGAGATAACACATGTGCTAGCCTTAAAATGCTGTCTAAATGCTAGCTACTATTCCAAGCTTCCTCTGATAGCTAGAGAGAGCAGGAAAGTGAGCCCCAGTGACTGAACAATAAAGCAGAGATTTGCAGGGACTTTCTGCTCCTTTCCTTTGCCTCTCAAGCTTTTAACACATACACTTTTATTAGGTTCTTTCTCTATCGCCTTAGACTTGCCAAAACATCATTCTCTAATTTTTCTGAAGCTCCTGTCTGCTTGGACTCACCCAGCTTCTTCTTAGCTGCAATCTCTGATTCTTTTGCAAGCCTTATCCCCCTCCTCCCTCTTCCTTAATGGCTCTTTGGAGGTTGTAGATGTCTTCAAAATGCTTCTGCATTTCCAAGATAGAATCAAGGGCCATGGAGCTTGAAGGGACCTTCTTGGTGCTCAAGGCGCTCAGGACACCAGCCCTCTCAGTGGACCATGAAGCCCAGGGCCACAAAGCCAGAACAGGGAAAGGCCTGGAAATGCACATTGTTCTTGGGATCCAGCTCTTCCTTCTGACTCTGATGAGGACCAATCAGCCTTAGCTTCCCTCTCTGGCTGGATGTTCCCAAAGCAAGAAGCAGTGGTAAGGATGGCCCAAAGTTCCAAGTCCCTTAGCTCAGCAGAGCTGGGGCCCCTCATGATGGGAGGAGTTGGGTGATGATGGAAGAAAAGTGGTCTGTGCAATATTCCCCAAATGGTGGCTGTGTTCTAGTTGGGAGGACCAAGGACAGGCACCTCGGACACTTAGATAATTTTCAGGTGAATTTCCAAACCACCTAGCTATCATTTCGGAGAGTTGGGGAACTTAATTTTTTTTTCCTAAGACAGTTGGGGTTAATTGTCTTGCTCAGGGTCACACAGCCAGGAACTGTGAAGTGTCTGAGGTCAGATTTGAACTCAGGTCCTCCTGACTTCAGGGCTGGTGCTCTATCCACTGCATCACTTAGCTGCCCCAGAGTTGGAAAACTTAGAAGAACCCATGGCTTGAGGATTTTAAGAGAACAATTATAGCTGTTTAAAAGGAAAAGGGGGCAACTAACAGAAATGGGAGAGAGTGGGGACAAGAATAATTGTGTGAGGGGAGATTACAGCTAAACTGCTGGCAGTCACTGGCCTTGACTCTACCCCCTATCCAGTTCTGTGTCCATCCTGGCACCCCATTTTCCTCATCTATAAAATGGGGAAGTTAAGAGGTACATAGAGAATTGAGTCAGGAAAATCATCTTCCCAAGTTCATATCCAATCTTCTAGAGCCCTCCCCTCTTCTTGTATCTCCTTTGCCTTCTACTTTCCTGCAGGGTAAAATAGATTTCTATATCCATATTGAGTGTGTATTCCTCTTTAAGTCAATTCTGATGAGAGTAAGATTCACTCACTTCCTCTCCTCTCCACCTCTTCCCCTTTTCCCCTGTAAAAGCTTTTTCTTGCCTATTTATGGCAGATAATTTATGCCATTCTATATCTCCCTTTTCCATTCTCTCATTCTTTAATTTTATCCCTTCATATTTGATTCATACCTGTGCCCTCTGTGTGTGTGTGTGAGTGTGTATATATATATATATATACCATCTGCCATAATAATGAGAAAGTTCTTATGTGTTACAAGTATTATTTTCCCATGTAGGAATGTAAATAGATAAGTTTTATTAAATCCCTTATGATATCCTTTTCCTAATTACCTCCTTAAGCTTCTCCAGAATCCTATATTTGAAAACCAAAATTTTTATTAGCTCTGGTTTTTATATTGTGAATACTTGAAAGTCCTTTATTTCATTGAATATCTGCCTTTTCCCCTGAAGCATTATACTGAGTTTTGTTTGGGTAGGTGATTCTTGGTTGTAATCCTAGCTCCATTGCTCTCCAGAATATCCTATTCCAAGACCACCAATCCTTTGATTGAAACTACTAAATCTTGTATTATTTTAACTATGGCTCCACTATACTTGTATTGTTTCTTTCTGGATGCTTGTAATATTTTCTCTTGGACTTGGGAGTTCTGCAATTATAATATTTCTGGGAGTTTTCATCTTGGAATCTCTTTTAGGAAATGATCAGTGGATTCTTTCAATTTCTATTTTACCCTCTAGTAAATACCTTCTAGAATATCAGGACAGTTTCCTTGATAATTTCTTAAAAGGTGATGTTCAGGCTCTTTTTTATTATGGTTTTCAGAAGACCAAAATTTTTAAAACGATCTCTCCTAGACTTATTTTCTAGCTCAGTTGTTTTTCCAATGAGATATTTCACATTTTTTCCTATTTTTTCATTTTGGTTTTGCTTTATTGTTTCTTGATTCTCATAAAGTCATTAGCATCCATTTGCTCAATTTTAATTTTCAGACATTCTTCTCCTCATTATGTTAAGACATTATGGTAAGAATGTTAAGACATTCTTCTCCTCATTAGCTTTTTGTATTGCCTTTTGCATCGCTCTCATTTCTCTTCCCAGTTTTTCTTCTGTCTCTCTTACTTGATTTTCAAAACCCTTTTGAGCTCTTCCATGACCTGAGATCAATTCTTATTTTTATTGGAGGCTTTAGATGTAAGAGCTTTGACTTTGTTATCTTCTTCTGAGTGTGTGTTTTAATATTTCTTGTCATTGTAGTATCTTTCTGCGGTCAGAATCTTTTTCTGTTGTCTGCTCATTTCCCCAGCCTATTACTAGGCTTTTAATTAACTCTTTATTAAAGTAGGGCTCATTTCCAGGGTAGAGGGTGCACTCTCCCAAGCTGTTTTCAGAGATCTTTCTATGGACTTGACCACAAGCCCATGAACTATGAGGAGGGTCCCTGATCCACTGTGGCTATAAGTTCTAGTGTGCTAGAGCAGCAAAGTCCTTCCTCAGTTGTAGTAACGGGACCTCTGGTGTGCTGAGGCCTCTGGAAGCTGTCACTGCCATTGCTACCACCTGCTCCTGGTTTGCTGGTTTCCTAAAGCCCCCTCATCCTAATTGAGACAAACCTTTTCTGACTTTGCAAGTGGTCTTTGGTGTCTCTGGGAAAAATGAACCAATCAGGCAAGAGACCATGGCAGCAAGATATGTTAGAGAAGCACTGGGAGGAATTGAATAAGCTGAAGCAGAATTAAGCAGAAGCAGGAAAACAATATACATGAGTGCTACAACAATGGAAACAGAAAGAACCTTTGTGTCTTCCCAGAAACATGTACCCATACAACTGAATAATGTGTGACCATAATGGTTAAATATGGCCCCAGAAAAGAGCTTAGTAAATGCAATTCTCTTCCTTCTTTGCAGGAATGACAGACGAGGGGTGTGGACTATGGCATACATTGTCAGGCACAATTGAAATGTTGGTTTTGTTGAAATACAATTTTTTCCTAATCTTGATTATGAGGGGTGGCTCACTCAGTAGGGGAGAAAGGAAGAATATATTTAGAAATGAAAATAATATGGAAACAAAAGATGTGAAAGCTGAGATTAAAAAAAAAATGAAAATAGCAGAGAGAACAGGCAAATGACTAAAGACACACAAATGAACAAAAATATTGCAAGCACTGAGAAAACTTCCTGAAACTAGAACTAGAAGTTGTAGTTGTAGTTGAACTTTGCTAGACCATAGAAATTAAATAGACGTCTCTTTACAGGGGTCTTTTTGGGTAGTTTTTCATGACAGGAACTCTCTAGCTGTGGTTTCCCCCCCAAATTAGAATCCCTTCCAAGGCAATATGTGGCCAGGATTCCCCTGGGAAAGCGAAAACAGCCAAAAATTGCCAAGCAACCCTGCTTTGTGACTCAGAATCTGCCATCTGTTACACAGATTTTAATTGGACCATCGAATGGCAGTTGTTGGCTGGAAAATATTTTCAAGTTCACACAATGGTGTTTTCTTCCCAAAATGATTAATTTTTTTGGCATGTCTAATTACTCAGGCTTTGTAATGAGCCCTTTTGAAGCTGTCAGGCCAGTTGTCAAAGCCTTAGAGATCCAGAGCTGAGAGGCCAGACCATCTAATCCAGCCCCTCCTTATTTTATAGATAAAGAATGAATTTCTCACAGCTAATCAGTTTCTGAAGTAGGATTTTAACTCAAGGCTTCCTGCCTCTAAGTCCAGTGGATGCAGAAGTGGAGAAGTTTCTTGAATGGGGCTAAGGAACTTCTCACTGACTTACAGTCATTTAACTTGTTTGCCTCTCTTTGCCTCAGTTTCCTCATCTGTAAAAGGGGGCAATAGTGGTACTCACTTCCAAAAGGTCATAAATGAAGCATTCTGCAAACTTCACATGCATGTTAGCTATTGTCATTCATCCTGGGGCTGGGCAGCATGTCCCAGGGGGCATCCAAAGACCAGGAACATTTTTAATTCAGCATTTCTGATTAGGAGATAAACACTAGGCTGTGACTGTACAGATTGGGAGCACCTGGAAACTCCACCAAAGGCAGGTTGATCCCATCTCTGCCATTCATCGTCTGAGAGTTGCCATAGGGCTTGGGGTTGGGTGTTTTGTCCAAGGTCACAACTGTAGGACCCTGTTCAAGTCATTGAATCCTGTCTGTTTCTGAGTCAGAGAAGGAAATACAAATTTCTCCAATATCTGCCAGGAAAACACCAAACGGGGTCACAAAGAGCGGGACGTGACTGAATAACAACAACAGCGCAGGTCACAAGTAGCTGAACCCCAGCCCAGCCCCAGCCCTCTTTTCACTATTCCCCACCCTGGGCCCACTCCCCATCCTCGTGGTTTCTGTGAATGTCCCAGAACTTCTATAATTTCTTGCCCCAAAGTACACTAGCTCGAGAAACCCTTGTTTTTCTAAGCGAATATTACACGCTGTCCTCCCCAACAGCCCATCAGCTGTTGTGTTCTCACAACAAACTAATTTTAGCACCAGCCAGAGCCAAAGCAATTAAAAGGTAAATAGGCTTCCAAAAAACAATTGCACAATTCACTCCAAGCCAAGAAGAGGCTTGTGTTATTGTTACCCAGCGGTTCCAGTCATTTCTGTATAAATGCCAGAATCCAAGCTCTCTGGGGTTGCATGGACCAGACCAAGGCTGGGGGTGGCCTACGGAGGCTGACTAGGATGGGCCCGCACCAGGCTGGGGGAAGCCCAGGCAGGCGGGCGGTTCAGATCCGGGAGTCAGACAGTGGGCAGACAGGAGGGCCTGGGGAGAAGGACATTTTTTCAGAGGATCAAAATGCCAAATTGTGAGATTAAATGACAGCTTCATGACATTGTGAGCTCCTTGAGGGCAGGAATTGCCTTTTGCCTCCTTTGGTATCACCAGGGCTTAGCCCAGTCCCTAGAAGGTGTTTAATAAGTGTGTATTAAGCAATGGGTTACCTCACATTGATATAGTTTTTTTGCTCACCTCCTCCCTTTGACCTGACATGGTACAGCTGAAAGAATGGAAGCTGTGATGTCCAAGGACCTGAGTTCGAGGCAATGGGCAAGACACTTAACCCCCGAGGATCAGTTTCTCAGCTATAAATGAGAGGTCCGGTGGTTCCCAAGGTCCTTTCCATCTCTGAGATCCTGGGTAAATAGAGCCAAGCTTATTAGGCTTGACACTCCCCCACCTCACTTCTACTATTCCAGGTGACAGAAAATAGGAGCCAAGTTCAAGTCTAAATTTCTTTGACCCAGTCCTGCGATGATGGGGAAATTGCTGACAATTATCTGGCAAACACTGGTACTGGCTGCCTCAGGCCTATTGTGGTAAAAACCTGAAAAGCTTAAATGTTAGATAAACCAAGGGATGATGACGATGACGACAACAATGATGACGATTAAGACAAAGAAACTATCTGGCCAGGTTAAACCCCTCCCTGCCGTGTTTAAGTATCAGTCAGCAGGCTTTAATATCCACCTGCTGTGGGCCAGGCTCTGGGGACGGTGCTGAGAAAACAGAAATAAAAATGAAATGATGTGGGGGGGGTCATTTTAATGGGGAAGAGAGTGTGTGCAAAGTAGCTTGAAAGCATCCTGGGGAGCCTTTCAGGCCCAACCAGTGCCAGGAGGAGCAAGAGGGGCTGAGCTTCCCAGACATAGAAGAGATGGAAAGCCTTTACCTTGCAGGGAATGGAGTTGTGAGTGTGGAAGGCCCAGGGTCTTGCCCAGTGTCTCCCCCCATCGCCACCAGATTGGTGGTCACCTGCACCACACACAAAGCTGAGAACACAAAGGGAGTGTGGCTGGAAAAGTGCACGTGGCCTGGTCTCGTGGCCCAGTTTTGCGGCCTTTGCCTGGGACTAGAATGAGCTGGACCCACACTCACTGGCTGGAGGAGTCAAAGTTTCCCAAGTGGACCTATCTGTAGGCCGGGACTCAGAGTTTTCTCTGATTTGGCCGGATTTTCTAAGCTCTGAACGGAGTTGGGTTTGGGGAATGGCAAAAGCCAACGAGAAAATAACCACCATGATCCCGTAGCAGAGAATCTATCTTGGAAATGAGGTCAGAGGGGAAGGTTGGCCCCGGTGTCCTGCCTTCCCGACATTTCAGTTTGTACATGGAAAAATCCTCGGATGCTCTGGGAACAGATTGGGAGCCATTTGTGGGGGGAGCCTGCTCTTCTCCCTCTGCTCTCACACTTCCCAAAGCTCAGAATGTGAGAGTCTTCCAAGGCTTTGGAAGTCCACGGGGAAAGGTGGGGCCAGTACTCCCAGCTCCAGAGTCGATGGGGTCCCTTCCCACAAGTCTGTACTGCTCCTCTGTCTGAGATGAGCAAACCCAGCCCCCGCTTTTTGCAGAGGAAAAAACCGAGGATTTGAAGAAACAAATTGATTGGCCGGAGATCACACAGCTGTTTAGTGGCAAAATCAAGAAGCAAGCCCAGCCTCCTCAGAGAAATGGATCCATCCCTGCTTTTTTCAGGATATCTGTTTTATCCACGCAAAGTTTAAAATGTCCAGTTGAATGCAGTTCAATACTATTCAACTGAATGAATATTTTTATTAAGCAGGCCCACTGCCAGGTACAGGGATTACAAAGACAAAAAATTTATCCTTATTAAACTCACTTTCTACTGGAGGAGCCGGCATGTACATGGGGAAGCAATATAAAACATAAAATCAGCCAATAGACCAATAATTATCTTACCGATATTATCTAAGACATATAACCAATCAATAAGCAGTAATTAAATACTTATTGGATCCCATGATCTGTACTAAGTTCTGAGGAAAGGCAGAACCAGTTCTGCCCTTAAGGAAGTGAATGCTAAGAAGCAGGGAAGAGGAATAGATACCATATAATTACATATTAAAATAGATATACTCTATAACATAGATGTCACAGATAAAAACAATTTAGTTGATTGTGGGAAGGGGGAAGTATTAAAAACTTGGGTGCTTCTTTGATATTTGTAGCATATTGTCATTTTAAAAAAGAAATACAAAGTCATAACATGGTACAAAAGCGCTTTCATTGACATAGCTATGTGTGTTTTTAAATTTTAAATTTCTAGAGACAGTCATCTTATATTTAAAAATAAAATCCTTTCAGTAATCTAATACATTTGTATTAGATTGAAGCTATTGCCTTTAATATCTGTTGGGAAGGAAATGGTCAGAGTTTTCAATCTTTTATTGCATGTTTCCTTTTTCTTTACAAACAGAACAGTGTTTAAAGTTATGTATACAGTGAGCATCTACAACAAGAAGTAATTATTTTCTGAGACATTTTTAATGATTTAACAATTCTGCAAATCATTTCCTGGCTTCTACAGCTGTAGATTCTGACTGTGAATCCCTTGCTTGCCCGTGCACAAGTGTATTTGTAGTACCGGATATGCAGATTTAGTACTTTTTGTTTGTTAGTAATTGTTCTTCATGTGCAAAGTTTTGGTTGAAATGTTAAATGATGGAAAAGTCTTGTGGACGTGAATGTGAAGATGGGAGTGTTAGTGTCCGAGGCGAGGCAAGAGATTAGGTCTCTGTGGTTTGTTCTTGGAGCTGTTTTGGCTTACAATTCTCGCCATTGGGTTGGGAGTTACAGAAAGTGCTTGGTGGTGGGCTGGCCAAATACCATCAGACCAGGATGGCCACCCAGCGTTCAACAGCCCTTCAAACCACAAGCTGTCCTTCAGTGAGCGTCTTTCCATTTGTTTATTCTGTCAAGTCTCCAGGAAGTAGGAGCCCGCGTGGTCCAGGAAAATGTCCTCATGCGTTTGTGTGATGTGATACCAGCCAAGGGGAGGGGGGCCGGAGTCAGCGCCACCTGCTTTTAGCCAGCAGTTGACCTTTCCTGCATATTCCTCATGGCCCAGATAGCTCCCAGAAGAGTGGCTGCTTGTAAATCATTTCAGAGAGCCCTGGCAGGATGGAAGACTGCCCGCCAAGGAAGCGACAGGCCCCTTCTTGGAAGCCCTTCCATTCCCAGGGTTCATACATTTCGCTGGTGAGTGGAAAGGGATGGAGCTTGTCACCCTGCGCCTTCCTCTCTCCAAGATCCTGGGCTCACAGAACCCCCTTAGATCTTGGGAACGGCCTTGAAAAGATAGTAATATCGGCTTGTTGCCCTAGCATGAGCCCATTCCGATCCAACTGAATCACCTGGAGGGCAGCCCCGTCCCTGAAACGCATCCCTTCAGAGTCGCCGGGGGCAGCTCCAAACAAGGCATTCTGTCGCAGGGCCACCTTGGGCCCCCAACAAGAAATTACCTTTTCCTCTCACCAAGATGCCAAGGAAAGAGGGGGTGTAGTGACCAGAGAGCTGGCCCACGAACCTAGCTCGCACTTTAGTTTCCTACTCTGACCCATGAGGACTGAGTCACCCATCTCACTTACTCTCTCAGGGCTGAGGCTGCTGTCTGAGACTGTAACATGTGGAGATGTCGGCCGGCATTAATGAAGGAAGCTTCCTCCATTATGGCATCACTATCACAGTCTCAGACCCTTTCCCTAGCAAAGTCCCAGTGGCCACATCCACACCCACAGAGGAAGAACCATTTTCAGATATTAGTGAGCCAGCCAGTTAGCAGGTGCTCAGCTCTTACCATGTACCAGGCTGGGAATACAAAGATAATAAAAATTCGGTCCCTGCTCTTGAGGATCTCAAGTCTATTAGGAGAAGCGACGCACAAAGAACTGGATAAACAAGATAAACTGGGGCAGCCCCAGAGGGGAAGTGCAAAATTAACAAGATTGGGAGAGGAAGGGAAGGACTTCATGGAAGGGAGGGTTGTAGGTGAAACTTGAAGCCCCAGGTCAAGAGTCATTAGATTGATCGAAGAATTCCATTCATCAGCACCTCTGTCACACACACACACACACACACACACACACACACACACACATCCCTCAGATACAGGTTGATCAGTCCTAAAGAAAGCCTGTAACTGAGATTCTCAGAAAAATACTTTTAGCCCACAGCCTTTGGCTCTCCTGGGATCAGAGAAATATGGGAAGATGATGTAGAAGGAAATGAAACAAGGCAGCAAAATCATATTCATGGTGACTACCACAAAGTAAATGAAGAAATCCTACGATCACAGGTCTAGAGCTGGAAAGGAAAATTTCCAAATAGAAAAGTGATGTGATTAGAAAAGCATTTTAGGAGGATGATTCAAACAGCAGGATGAAAAAATGGGCTGGGAAGGAAAGAGATTGGAAGCCAGGAAGAAAGCAATTATAATAATCAAGGCAAATAACCTTGAGTTGAGGTGCTATAATGACAATAGAGAGGAGGGAGACAGTTGTTCAGAGTTGTTCTTTAGGAAAGGCAGCTGGAGTTAATCCTTTACAAAATGCCATGAAATGTTAATTCAACAAATACAGAGTATCCCAAAAGTCTTTGTGCACTTTAAAACTTTTATAATTTGAATCTTTGGGGATTTGGGGGCTACTTTATATATTTTAAAGAACATTCCAGGCAAAGTGGAGAATATGAAAATAAATGTGTCCTAGACTCTAATCTCATGGAGATTTTGGGGATAGGGAATGGTTGGGGAAAAGGCAAGATTTGAACTCAGATCTATACTCTAATCTCATGGAGATTTTGGGGATAGGGAATGGTTGGGGAAAAGGCAAGATTTGAACTCAGATCCTCTAGAACCAAAGTTTGTGTTCTTTCTTGTAATACAGAGTGTTCGGGATGGGAAGGATCACTCTGGGCTGTGGTGGTCCAGGAGGGCTTAAGAGAGGCAGGGACATATGGGCAGTGGCTAGTCACCCCCTTGCTCAGTGTTAGATTTGGATGTGAGCCGGAGATGTTCCATTTCACATACCATTTGGTGTAAAACCATCTCAAGCATCTTCAGAGCCAAGAAGAATGTCACTGATTTTCTCATAAAGGCCTTTATAAGCCCCAGCAACTGAGCCCAGAATGTAAAGGGCTTTGAGGCTGTATTTGAGCGAAATGACTTCAGCATGTGTGAGAAACAGGACCAAGTGGGTAATTTGGCAGAAGGAGCGGTTAAAACCGGCGGCCAGTGGGAACAGGCTGGCCCTCCAGCCCCTGGCAGAGAGCGGGTCTCCTTTCTTCTGCGCGGCTGAGAATTTACCCAGAAGATTGAGCCAAGTGCTTTCTAAGGCAGGGTGGACTCTGGGTAAATTCTGCCCAGTGTGGGGTTTGCTCCTTGGAAAGGGAGAGATGGGGAAGAGAGGAAGATGATGGAGAAAAGAGCAGAGGGAGGTGGCAGGAAGACACTGTGGTACAACATGACCTTTATGGAAGACTAAGAATAATAACTAGCATTTACATAATCTTTAAGGTTTACAAATATTATCTCATTTTATCCTCTCAACAATCTTGGGAGGAAGGGGTGATTATTATCCCCATTTTATAGGTGAGGAAACTGAGGCAGGTAGAAGTCAGGTGCTTTGCTCTGGGTCACACAGTTGCTAAGTATTTGAGAAAGGTAGTACTTTTTTTTCCTTAGGAGGACATGTTTCCATTCTTTCCCCAATCAGCTCCTGCATACAGTCCCTAAGATCCTCTAAAAGTACAAAGGAAAAGCACATAAAGTACATGCAAAGGAAATCCTCTTTATACAAATTTAATTATATTGGTTCAACCTTTTCTTCAAATAGTTTCAACCACCTAAAAAAACCCTAAAAAAAAGGAAGCTTCCTATTTGGCTCCTGCTATATTTTTACAAGAGGTGGGACTGGGAGGAAATGATGCTAAGGCATGAATGGCATGGAAAAAATCTGAGATCTGTGCCCATCATCAGCAGGTGCAGTGGATTCTGGGGTAATTTCAAGTGTGTTGTTTTGTGTCAAGGGAAGAAGGACTGGCAGCGCAGCTGGCACACCCTGGTTGTCGGCTTGGTCAGGACATTTTGAAATTGGAGTCTGGTGGGGGATATATTTAGATAGGTCCTCAGGGTAGGTCCCCGCCCTGCAAAGATGCAGATGGTACATGTACCCTTCTAGGCTCTCTCACCCTTCAGGATTGTTGTCCACCCCCACCTTTCTCCAGCAGTCCTTCCTTTTAACCTTCCAGACTGGAGCTAGTACAGTCTAGCCCCAGAAGGCAGAAAAGGGCCTAATAAGTGGTAGGTGCAGAGAGTCAGTTTTTTATCCCATTTAAAGAAGAGTTCCCTAAAATGAGTGTTGTCAAAGAGTACAATAAGCTGCTTTGCAAGATGGTAAAGATCTTCAAACATTCAATTTTTTTTTCAGGAGATCAACAAACATTTATTCAGCACCTACTATATGCCAGATATAGTCCTAGCTCCTAAGGATATAAAACCAAAAATGAAAGAATTCTTGCCCTCGAGGAAGGAGCTTATGTTTTGCCAAAGAAGAAAATATGTTTACTTATAAATTAGATATAAAATATATACAAAAATAAAGAGTAATTAGGAGGAAGAAGGGGAGCACATAGCAGCTGGGGGGAGGAGGTAAACAAAAAAGCCTCAGGTAAAGGGGAGTTGTTTGATTTGAGTTGAGAAGAAAACAACTAAGGTGAGGTGGGAGTTTATTCCAGGGCTGGAGATAGGCCATTGCCAAGCTATCAAAGGTAGACTCCATGTGTGAGGAGCCATAAGGAGGTCAGCTTGACTGGGCAGCATATTTGTTGTTGTTCAGTCATTTCAGTCATGTCTGATTCTTAGTGACACCATTTAGAGTTTTCTTGGCAAAGATACTAGAGTAGTCGGCCATTTCCTTCTCCAGCTCATTTTACAGAGGAGGAAACTGAGGCAGACAGGGTGAAGAGACTTGACCAAAATCACACGGATAGTTTGTGTCTGATGCCAAATGTGAAAGAGCAGGACAGTTTTGTAGGAAGGAGAATAATGTAGAAGGCTGGAAAGGTAGGTTTTAGAGAGCCCTGAATTCCAAAAAGAGGAATTCTAGATGTAATAGGGAACCAGCAGTTTGATGAATAAAAGAAATCCGCAAGGATGGGGCAGACCTTCAGTTTTGTCAGACTGGTTGTCAAGGAGATTTCTGGTCAGTTATGAGGTGAACTTAATGGCCTCCAAGATCCTTCCCCTTTCCCCAATTCTGTGATTCCCCTACATATACTTCACATAAAAACCTTCTCTCTGGTTCATTTACTAGTTCAAGGGGACCCATCCTACCATTGAAACTACTGTACCTGATTCTTTAACTCTTTCTTGGTCAGCTCATCTCAGGATCACAGGACCTCAGAATAGGGAAGGACCCAAGAAGCCATTTAATCCAAGCTACACCAGATCAAAGCATTTCCTCTCTCCGAGAACTCCCCAACAAATGGCCATCCATTAGTTTGAACCAGGGAATGAGAGACCCCCATCCTCAAGGACTCATGTGACCCTTAGTATCTAAACCACAAGAAAAGCTCATTCTCAGCTTTCTGAACATTAAGGAAGCATCGCACAGATTGTGAATAGAAAGCTGGCCTCTGGCTTCAGAGTCAGAAGCCAGGTCTCTATCGGCTCCATGGCACTAGTTACGGGACCCTGGTACTTGATTTCTAAAAGTCCAGGTTATAGACAAGTTGCCATTTTGAGTCAGTGTAGAGAGTTTACATACCAGGAGTTCCCAACATGGATAAAATCCCAGTGCTGGACCAAGAAAAATCTCCAGACCCATCACAGATTCCGTGCCATGCCTGATTTAAAGAAACTTTCTTTTGAAAGACTAACCCATGATGGAGGTATGTTGGTGGGAGAGGGGAGAGAACAGAAAGGCAGTAATTCACTTTGAAGACCTCTTTACAGACAACGGTTATGAGGATTCACTTTTACTGGAAATGACTAAAACGGTGGAAGCAAACGGGTTCAGAGGAAGCATCTCACCACGGGACTGCAGAGCCAATCAGGGAGCTATTCCCATCCAAATTGCCATTTGAAATATCTTTAATGACTAATGCGAGGGAAATTTTGAAAAGCTCCTCCATCACATGTCATCAGGGATACAGCAGCAGCTGTGTCAGGATACATGTAACACCCAAATTTGGATCAGGATCCTGAGAAGAATGAAAGAAAAAAGACTTCCCTCCTTCTCTAAGTACATTGATAGGCTCTGAGTTGGGAGGGACCATAGAGGTCATTTGGTTCAACCTCCTCACTTTATGGATGTGGAAACTGAGGCTCAGGAGAAAGTTGAGTGGCCCATCCAAGGTCACAGAAGTGGTACCAGATACGTAACTCAAACCTGGCCTCTCTCACTTGAGCATCAGTGTCCTAGGAAGTAGCAGAATTGGGATTTGACTCCAAGGACCAGTGCCTTTAGACTCCATCCTGCTACCTCTAGGGCAGGAGTCATAGGGAAAAGCAAAAGGAACATTAGCTACTTGGTCTCTCTAGTGTTCCCAGTCACACAATGTTAAAGAGAGCTTTCAATGCCCAGCATGAGAACTAGGGTGAAGGACAGTGCTTCTTTCAATGAATAATCAAGTACAGCTTCCTGTTGTGAAAGGAAATGATTCTTCTGCTTTTAAATTGAATTTCTAAATTGAATATTAGAGTAAATGAAACCAGGAAACAAAATTGGGGAAGAGGTGAGCTTTGGACATGTTCCTTTTTCTCTCTTGGAAAAATTAAATTGGTTTGTGGCATTTCATGACTTTTGAGAGTCTAGATCAAATATCCATTGTTGGAAACTATTCCTGACTCATCCACCTATAAAACCTCAACTCTAAGGGGTTCCATGCTTAGAATGATAGCATTTCACTAATGGAAGGAATTTTAAAGGTCATCTACTCTAATCTGCATTTGGACAGGATTCTTTTTTTCTCCTTCTTCTCCTTTTCTTCCTTTTCCTCCCCTTCCTCTTTTTCTTTTTCTTTTCCCTCTCCTCCTCTTTTTCCTCTTCCTTCATCATTTTCTCCCTTTCCTCTTCCTCCTCCTTTCTTTCTTCCTTCTCCTTCTCCTTCTTCTCTTAAGCTCTGCCCAATAATATCTGAGTGACCTTGAGCACATGTAAAGGAACTTCTAATATGCCTTTCTACTTCATATCCTAGGAACTATAAACCCTGAATTACCTCTTTCATTAATGCTGATTTCCACCCTTCTGCCTTAGCAAACTATCTTCTTGAATTTCTAGCTGAAAAACAATTTATCACTTGGCGACTAGTTGTTTGGGGATGTCACCCTTCTAACTCAGTAGGTCAACAGATAGCAAGCAAAGTTTGTCACTAGACTGGACTCTGCTGTAGTAGCCTTTGTGAGTCCAGTGTTGGCTCCATAGCATGATGAGGCCTCGAATGGCTCAAATCTAGGACTTTCCATTGGCTCTCATTGCCTTTTATTGGCAAAGTGCAAAAAGAGCCATTTTTGAAATGTTCAACATGTTTCTATGTTTTCTCTGCTCCTCTCAGAAAGGTTTTTTGACCATATTTTCCTAATTTCATATTTAGAAGCATTTCCTCTACTTCTCAAGATAGAATGAAGCCCTGTTTCTTTATTGGTGTCTCAGGGGAAGAAAACAGTTGGAGAGAACTATACCCCTTTACTTGCTGTGGATTACTGGGTCTTGAGTATGGACAATATTCATAAAGTAACCAACATAATTCTGGAACCATCACATTACAATGCAAAAGTTAAGGACATGGAGAAAAAATGACAGCTCCTTATCTGGCCAAATATATATGAGTAGCTCGCAGACAGCCTGTGACTGCAACAATGGAGGACTTGGAAATCGTGAGGTTCTGACTCATGTGGGGAATTGTGGCTGAGATCCAAACCTTGTTAGGATTGCAGGACAATGTACCAGAGTGGGGAAGATGGACACCAGGTGAGGCTATGAAACTCGCAGTGATTTGGACTGCTTTTTTCTCCCTCCCCTCTTCCCAAGGGTTGCCTGTTGTGACTCTGAGAAGCAAGTCTAGCTTTAATGTTGCACATTCATTATTTCCCACCTATTTGTCTTAGGTGACCAGTGGTTTGCTTTGGTGCTATTTGGGAGCCAAAACAGGATCCATGACAGAGAAGATCTGACTTGGTGTCCTCGTTCTTCACGCCTGAACTCACTCCCCCATCACAGGGTGAGATGGTTGAGTCAGAGGCACCTCCCTGGCAGTCTGATAGGACGGGGTGGGGGGCAACCAGGAGGTCTGAGGATCTTGAAAGAAGGACTCTTGGGTGAAAAAGTACTCTGAGGGGAAATGGCATTCAAGGAATCAGTCTAACCACCATGGCCAGAGATGGACTGAAGCCTTCTATAGCCCGATGATGATGATCTCATCTTAGTAATTCCCCTTTCACACTATGGAAAGACTGCTTTAGCTTGCCCCCACCTCTTGTCACTTACTCTAGCTTTTTTAGGGATTCCTCTTTTTTCCTACACATTTTAAAGCTCCATAGTATACGTGCAGTGTGGCTGCTAAAGTATCCCCATGGCCTATTCAGCTTTTAACACATCCATGAGAACTAGAGCTGCCTGAACTCATTAAGCTCAAATTTGGCTCAGCAGACACACATCTGGCTCCCCGGGACTGTCCTCAGAAACTTAAAGTCATATATAGAATATTTCTGAGACACTTTCAGAGAGGTCTTTGGATGATGATTCTAACA
Organism: Sarcophilus harrisii; assembly: GCF_902635505.1. NCBI lineage: Eukaryota > Metazoa > Chordata > Mammalia > Dasyuromorphia > Dasyuridae > Sarcophilus > Sarcophilus harrisii. Next base: position 253,691,500 of record NC_045430.1, on the reverse strand, counting down.
GAACCTCGAGGATGGGGGTGGTGCTCGAATCTCATCTGGAAGAGGGACAATGGTAGTTTCACTGGATTAACCTGTACTTGAAACCCGAGGTGGGAAAAGAATGGGAGATACCCACTATTGGGATGGCAGCTTTGTTATTGACTGGATAATAATTATTGGAGACTTCATACAATGAATTTGGACTCAGGGCCTTGCTTGCAGATTGGGAAAAGATCAATGAGTTAAAGGAGAAAGCCGAATGCATTTTTGTTCCAGCTGGAAAGCCAGGGTCTGTCTCCTGAATATAGCCTAGAATGTGACTGACAGCAAAAGGGCAGTCGGTCCCAGACTTCTCCCTGGGAATGTTCTTAATAAAATAAGTACAGAGGGGGTGAAGGAGAGAAGGCAGAGAAATAAAAGAACCAAAGATAAGGGGACCTTAGACATCATAAAGTCTAATTTTCTCATTTTTTAGATGAAGAAGCAGAAGCAGTTTAAGTGCATTTGCCCAAAATGACCAAGGAACTGCCAAAGCTGATATTTGAACTCAGGACTTTCAACTCCAAGTCTAACATTTTCTTAGGTAGACATGTTGCAATGATGGTGACTTGTCTCAGGGGTCCTGGTGAAGAAAATTTCTAGATTGAGTCCCCTTAAACCACCTGATGAAATTATAGGATATAGAAAGAAACTGACAGAGAAATTGAGATGTGGATATTTTATCCCTTTCATAGGTGGAAGAAATAATATATAGGGCACAATATGCATTTTTCATCTAAGACGTGTGAAGGAACCCCCCCAATCAACTTGATGGAATTATTTGGTGGGTGGTCATTGTCTGGCTGAAGGATTAGCCACGAGCAAGTTAGCCAGCTCAGTTGGTAGTCTTCCCTGGCAATGTTGAAGAAAAATAGCTATGGAGGAAAAATCCAGCTCTTCAAAGGGAATTTCTCTTTGACTTTTTTCCCTTGTGATCTTTGCAGAGCCCAGCTAGGACAGTCTGTTCTTACTAGCTCATGAGAAAAATTATTATATTTTCTATGTGAGCATTTTCACATTGCAAATCAGCAAGCACCGCAAATCAGAGCTTAATTTGTTGTCTTGTTAATCATCTAGACTTTGAAAAGTCATGTTAATAAGACATTAAATTTCTATTACATTTTAAAATATGACGTACAAACTTTTTTTTTCAGAGACAACTGTTTCATCTTTAGTCCTTTAGACCCACGCTTAATCATTCTAGTGATCAGTCTTCCAAAGTTTGTTTTGTTTTTTTAGTAACAGTATTGTCTTTGTATAAATTGCTCTGCTAGTAAAGGAAACATGTTCCAGGCAAGTCAAACCACCACCACTGCTTTGACCACATCTCCTCTTAGATTTTGATGGAAAAAACCCAGGAACCTGAATTGTAAAGTCTGAGAATAGCCAGGCTTCTAGCCCATCAGCCACCATCCTGGGCAGCTGGGCAGTGGAGATGTAGCCTGGACCTGCTCCTGCAGGGGTTACAGCCACAGTTCCTGAAGATCCAGAAAAAAGTGTTCTTGCCACCAAACTTCTTGGCCCTATCGATTCAAAATAAAAAATGGATACGATTTTATGAGTGGAAGCACCATTACAGAAAAGATATCTGCTTTGCCCCTAGCAACCACTGGGCTTTTCCATCTGACTTTCTTTCCCCATTGGAACTGTAAGCTCCTTGAGGGCAGGAGCTGTCTTACCTTTTTATTATTATTTATTTGTATCCCCTGTGCTTGCACACTTAGTAAATGCTTCACACATTGTTAGGGACATCAACTCAATGCATACTCTTAAGAGACCAACCTACAGGTGTAGATGCCTGAGGTTTTCATAAAAAAGTTTGATGGGCCAGGAATGCTTAAAGCAATAGACTTTTATTCCTGTGTTTTTGAAAAGCTTAAAGACTATAGAGGAACTTCCAGGTCTGGGAGTAAAAACAGCAAAAAAAATACAATCAGAGTGGTCACGGAAGCCTCTGTAAAGTGGCCTTCACATGACTATAGGAGAAGCAAGGGAGGCCGATGAGATAAAACCTCTCTATCCGTCTCTCTTCCTTCCTCCTACCTGGTGGCTAGGATGCCTGAATCCCCCATCACCTCTGAACTGGAGAAGCCCAGTGAGTTCCATGGCTACAGAGGAGACAGGTTCTCATTCAACCATATCTGATTACTTTCCCATCTCAGATGCTACAAAAAAAGGGGCCATTCAAGACTGGCTGACTGATGGGGCTCTTACTGCAAGGGATGGATCATGGAAGCTCCCACAAAGATCAGAAGGAAGGAGTATGGCGAAAACATATGTCCCCTGGCATGAGCGAGGCTGAGCTCCGAATCCCACAGAAGTTTTTTTGGACTCTCCTCGTGGTTCAGGGAAAGGCCACGGCAACTATTTGAAAGAATGGAGGGACTAATTCATGAGGAATGAGATTAAAGGCACGCAGAATGTATTGCTTGGCCAAAGAATGAGTAGTAGGGTGGAGAGCAGAGGAGAAGGAAGGGACATGACTGCAGTTTTCAAGTATGCGGAATGGTTCCAATTGCCAAGCCGGGAAGAGTAGGTGCTTGGTACGGTCTGAGAGGGCACAGGAAGAAGGGAATTAAAATGAAAATCTGAAAACAACATGAAAAAAACAAGTTTGGGAGAGTGTCCAAAGAACAGTGGGAGGGAATTCACTTCATATTCTGGAACATGTCATCTCTGAGTGATTTAGAGTAAAAAATTCTCTACTGTCTCCTCAATGTTGTTGACTACTTTGAGTGAAAAATAAAAAATTGTGACATCTCACAACTTAAAAAAAATAATAAAATATCCCTAAGTGGGGCAGCTAGGTTGCACGGTGGTTAGAACACTGAGCCTGAAGTCAGGAGAACTGGAATTCAAATCTGGCTTCGGACAATTGACAATTTTCAGCTGTGTGATCCTGGGCAAGCCACTTAACTCCAATTGCCTCTTCAAAAACAACAGCAAAAAACATCCCTAAGACATGGTGCCTTTGAATATTAACTCTTAAATGTCCGAGAGCAGATCCCTTTATACATTTTCCACACTACTTGGGACAGTACAGTCCGAGCTTTTCATCAAAGCATCGTTAAACTGACCAGAACATGGAGAGGTCACCTCGTCTGTAGGGTGACCTTCCTTTTCCTCCAGGACCACAGCATATCTGAGACCTGGCGAGGATTAAGTCGTCCCCGAGAGCTCGCAGTTCTCCCACTTGCTGCCTATGTGACCCTGGACAAGATACTTACCCTGACTGTGTCTTGGTGTTCTCCGTAAGATGAGAGGACTGGACTAAATGATCTCCGATGTGCCTCCTAACTGTAAATGACCCTCTCTCATTTTTAAAGGTCTCTGGAGGCTGTAATCTACTGCCCTTAATAGTCCACCCCATTCTCTTCCCTGACTGGAAATTCCTCCAGAGGTTCAACTTATAACAAACTGTAGTCTGGTACCTGACATACAGGAAGCTATATCTATACCCATATCTATCTATCCATCCATCCATCCATCCATCTCTCTAGTTATCTGCCTTAGGAAAATGACCTTCTTTTATGCTATTATTATTATTAGATTATTTGATTCTTACAACCACCCTAGGATATAGGTACAATTATTGTCCCCATTTTACAGATGAGGAAGCCGAGGCAAACAATATTAAGCTGGCTTGCCCAGGATCACACAGTTAGTGAATATTGAGACCACATTTGAGTTCAGGTCTTCCTGACTGCAGGCCTGGCCCTCTGTCCACTCTACCTCCCAGTTAACTCAACCCCCCTTGATGGTGGATGAGCAATAGCAACTATCTCAGCCACAAGGCTAGGAGGAATGTTCAGAACATTTTATTCCAGGCCTTCCGGAGCACACTGGGCAGTTTCGCCAAGTCTCCTGGATGTGTTCTTGAGTCATTGGAAGAGGCATTAGCTGCAAGGAGCAAACTTTGTTTTGGGCGGATGGTTTGGAGAAGCTGCTCGGTACAATTCCCACTCATATCTCCCTGCCTTCATTATTCAAGTCTTGCAGAGCATCATTTATCAAAAATATGCAAGTGTCACGGTGTTTGTTTCCTTTTCCCTTCAGAGGCTGTGGGCTAAACATCCTGAATTGGCAGCACAACTTCGGGGGTGGGGAGGAGAGAGGAAGCCATCAAAGTTTCCAGTCTTGAGTTCTAGAATCTACTGGGTTCATTTTAATGGCCAAAAGGAATCTTATCCAGGCAGGATGGTCTGGACATCTGGTTCTGCAAAGTGGTGCTTTTCCCAAGACCTGCTTTCTGGGACTGGGATCAGCAGGGTCAGTGGGAGCACTCCAGGGGGGAAAAGGCCCCAAAGAAGTTGCACCCCAGCCAAGTCTGGGGTTTGGTGGTTCTGGGTCATTGTCTCATTTCCAACAGAAATCTGAGCCCCCCGCTATATCTGCTGTTCGACCACATCTGCAAGCTCTTGGGGAAGCTACTGAGGCGTCTGTGGGGGCCGATCAGAAGTTCTGCCCAGGCTGAATCGGTCCCCGACCATATGGCCTCCACTAACCCCGCTTTAAAGCTAACCAGTATTTTCCTTTCGCGGCCGATCCCAACCTACTTCCCATTTTCCAAAACCTGGTTCAACTTCAATCTGTTCCAGTTAATGCTTATGAATCCCTAATACTTAGTTTTTCTTTCCCTTGACCAATTGTTTCTTGGCCCCAGTTTCTGTATCTGCAAAACGGACATGGAACAGCATCTAATCCTAAGGGTTGTTGTGAGAATCAGTGCTTTGCAAACTTTGAAGCACTATGTAAATGCTAGCTAGCGTAATTCTTATTGCTCAAAGAAGAAAGCATTTTGATTCTAGGGAGCAATAAACAAGAGATAAACTAAAACTTAACTGTCTCTTTAATTAGAAAGCTGGGGAGTCCAGTGGATAGAGTGCTGGGCCTGAATTTAGCTTCCTGAATTGAAATCTGACCTCAAATACTTAACTGTGGGCAAATCACTTCATTCTGGCTGCCTCAGTTTCCTCTTAAAATGAATTGGAGAAGGAAATGGAAACCCACTTCAAGAAAACCCCAAATAGGGTCCAGAAGAGTCAGATGTGACTGAACAATAACATACACCAGCCACTGTGTTAAGCATTGACTTTGTTGCTGTGGGCAAATATAATTTCAATTTTTTTTTTTTATTTAATAGCCTTTTATTTACAGGATATATACATGGGTAACTTTACAGCATTAACAATTGCCAAACCTCTTGTTCCAATTGTTCACCTATTACCCCCCCCCCCCCTAGATGGCAGGATGACCAGTAGATGTTAAATATATTAAAATATAACTTAGATACACAATAAGTATACATGACCAAAACATTATTTTGCTGTAGAAAAGAATCAGAGCTCTGAATTATTGTACTAATTAGCTTGTGAAGGAAATCAAAAATGCATGTGTGCATAAATATAGGGATTAGAATTAATGTAATGGTTTTAGTCATCTCCCAGAGTTATTTTCTAGGGCATAGCTAGTTCAGTTCCATTACTGCTCCATTAGAAATGATTTGGTTGATCTCGTTGCTGAGGATGGCCTGATCCATCAGAACTGGATCATCATATAGTATTGTTGTGAAGTATATAATGATCTCCTGGTCCTGCTCATTTCACTCAGCATCAGTTAGTTAAGTCTCTCAGGCCTTTCTGAAATCATCCTGTTGGTCATTTCTTACAGAACAGTAATATTCCATAATTTTCATATACACAATTTATTCAGCCATTCTCCAACTGATGGACATCCATTCAGTTTCCAGTTTCTAACCACTACAAAAGGGCTGCCACAAACATTCGTGCACATACAGGTCCCTTTCCCTTCTTTATAATCTCTTTGGGATATAATCCCAGTAGTAATACTACTGGATCAAAGGGTATGCACGTTTGATAACTTTTGAGCATAGTTTCCAAACTACTCTCCAAAATGGTTGGATTAGTTCACAACTCCACCAACAATGCATCAATGTCCAGTTTTTCCGCATCCCTCAACAATCATCATTATTTTTCCTGTCATCTTAGCCAATCTGACAGGTGTGTAGTAGTATCTTAGAGTTGTCTTAATTTGCATTTCTCTGAGTTAATAATGACTTGGAGCATCTTTTCTATGACTAGAAATAGTTTCAATTTCTTCATCTGAGAAATTGTCTAGTTCATATACTGACCATTTTCAATTGGAGAATGGCTTGATTTTTATAAATTAGGTTAATTCTCTATATATTTTGGAAATGAGGCCTTTATCAGAACAACTTTGACTGTAAAATATTTTCCCAGTTTATGGCTTCCCTTCTAATCTTGTCTGCATTAGTTTGTTTGTACAAAAACTTTTCAGTTTAGTATATCGAAAATTTTCTATTTTGTGATCAGTAATGATCTCTAGTTCTGCTTTGGTCATAAGACCTTCCCCTTCCACAGGTCTGAGAGGTAAACTATCCTATGTTCCTCTAGATTTATTAATAATTTCATTCTTTATGCCTAGGTCATGAACCCATTTTGACCTTATCTTGGTGTCTGATGTTAAGTATGGATCAATGCCTAGTTTCTGACCATATTAGTTTCCAATTTTCCCAACAATTTTATCAAACAGTAAGTTCTTATCCCAAAGCTGGGATCTTTAGGGTTTTGTCAAAGACTAGGTTGCTATATTTGTTGACTGTTTTATCCATTGAACCTCATCTGTTCCACTGATCAACTAATCTATTCCTTAGCCAATACCAAATAGTTTGGTACTGCTGACTCTATAATATAATTTTAGATCTGGTACAGCTAACACCATCATTTGATTTTTTTCATTAATTCCTTAGAATTCTTGACCTTTGTGTTTTCCATATGAACTTTGTTGTTATTTTTTCTAGGTCATTAAAATAGTTTTTGGGAGTCTGATTGGTATAGCGCTAAATAAATAGATTAGTTTAGGTAGTATGATCATCTTTATGATATTTGCTTGCCCATTCCAAGAGCATTTAATATTTTCCCAGTTAATTAGATCAGACTTAATTTGTGTGAAAAGTGGTCTGTAATTTTGCTCATAAAGTTTCTGATTTTCCCTTGGCAGATAGATTCCTAAATATTTTATATTATCAGTGGTTAGCTTTAAATGGAATTTCTTTTGTAACTCATGACTGTTGGAGTTTTGTTAGTATATATAAGAATGCTGATGACTTATGTGGGTTTATTTTATAACCAGACAACTTTGTAAAAGTTGTGGATTTCTAATATACTTTTTAGAATCTCTCGGGGTTCTCTAAAGTATACCATCATGTGCTATGCGGACAAAGAGTGATTAATTTGGCTTCCTCATTGCCTATTCTTATTCCTTTAATCTTTTCTCAGCTCTTATTGCTATAAGCTAGTGTTTCTAATACAATATTAAATAATGCTTGTGATAGTGGAACCTTGTTTCACTCCAGATCTTATTGGGAATGGTTGCAGTTTGTCTCCAGTACATATGATGCTTACTGATGGTTTTAAATAGATGCTGCTGATTATTTTAAGGAAAAGTCCATTTATTCCTATACTCTCAAGTGTTTTTAATAGGAATGGATGTTGGATTTTATCAAATGCTTTTCTGCATCTATTGAGATGATCATATGGTTTTGATTAATTTGGTTATACGCATGGCCAATTATATTGATAGTTTTCTAATATTGAACCAGCCCTGCATTCCTGGTATAAATCCTACTTGATCATAGTGTATTATCTTGGAGATGATTTTCTGTAGTCTTTTTGCTAATATCTTATTTAGAGATTTTAGCATCAATATTCATTAGGAGATTGGTCTATAATTTTTCTTTCTCTGTTTTCAGCCTACCTGGTTTAGGTATCAGTACCATGTCTGTGTCATAGAAGGAATTTGGTAGGACTCCTTCATTCCCTATTTTATCAAATAATTTATATATGCATTAGGGACCAATTGTTCTTTAAATGTTTGGTAAAATTCACATGTAAATCCATCTGGTCCTGGGGATTTTTTTCTTAGGGAGTTGTTTAATTGCCTGTTCTATTTCTTTTTCTGAAATGGGACTATTCAAGCAATTACTTCCTCCTCTGTTAGTCTGGGAAGTCTTATATTTTGGAGGTAGTCATCCATTTCACTTAGGTTATCAAATTTATTGGCATAAAGTTGAGCAAAATAACTCCTTATTATTTCTCTAATTTCCTCTTCATTGGTGGAAAGTTCTCCTTTTCATTTTAAGACTACTAATTTCATTTTCCTCCCTCTTTTCTAATCAGATTTACTAAAAGGCTTATCTATTTTATTTGGCTTTTTCATAGAACCAACTCTTAGTTTTATTAATTAGTTCAAAGTTTTTACTTTCAATATTTTTAATTTCTCCTTTTAATTTTAAATTTCAATTTAGTATTTGATTAGGGGTTTTTAATTTGGTCTTTTAGTTTTTTTTAGTTGCAAGCCCAATTCATTAATCTTTTCTTTCTCTGTTTTTATTCAAGTAAGCCTCTAAGGATATAAAATTCCCTCTTACTACCTCTTTGGCTGCATCCACAAATTTTGGTATGATGTCATCATTGTCATTATCTTGAGTGAAATTATTAATTGTATCTATAATTTGCTGCTTCACCCAATCATTCTTTAAGATGAGATTGTTTAGTTTCAATTACTTTTGGTCTATTTCCCCTAATTTTTTGTTGAATGTAGTTTTTATTGCATCATGATCTGAGAAAGCATTTACTATTTTGCTTTCTTGCATTTAATTTGAGGTCTTTATGTCCTAATATATGGTCAATTTTGAATAGGTTCCATGAACTGCTGAGAAGAAAGTATATTCCTTCTATCTCCATTCAATTTTCTCCAAAGATCAACATACCTAATTTTTCTAATATTCTATTTACTTCTTTAATTTCTTTCTTATTTGTTTTGTGGTTTGATTTGTCTAATTCTGAGAGTTGCAAGGTTGAGATCTCCTACTATTACAATTTTGTTGTCTATTTCTTCTTGCAACTCTCTTAACTTCTCCTTTAGGAAGCTGAGTGCCATCACTTGGTGCATATATGTTTAATATTGATATTGCTTAGTTGTTTATGCTACCTTGTGAGGATGTAGTTTCCTTCCTTATCTCTTTTAATTAGATCTATTTTTACTTTTGCTTGATCTGAGATAAGGATGGCTACCTCTTTTTGACTTTCACCTGAAGCATAGATGATTGTTGCTCCAGTCACTTTCCTTTACTCTATATGTATCCCCTGCTTTAAATGTGTTTCTTGTAAACAACATATTGTAGGGTTCTGACTTTATGATCCAGTCTGCTATCTGCCTCCCTCTTTATGGGGGAGTTCATCCCATTCACATTCTGAGTTAGAATTACTAAATCTGTATTTCCTGCCATCCTAATAACCCCAGATTGATGCTTTACTTATTCTTGCCTCCCTAACCTCTTTCCCCTTTTAAACTTATGTTCCCTCTTGTGATGCACGATACTTGTCCTCTTTATAATCCCTCCCTCCCCCTTTGAGTCTTTCCCCTTCCTTCCCTTATTACTCTTTCTTTTCCTTTTTCCTCTCCCCGTTTTTAATGTAGGAGAATTTTCTCTAAAAGCAAATGTCAATTATTTTTTCTTTGATAGCCAACTCTGATGAGGTAAGATTCACACAATGTTTCCTCCCCTCTCTAAATTCCCTCAGATATGTATTAAGTTTCCTTAGCCTCTTTGTGAGGATGTGGTTTCTCTTTTTATCCCTCACTTCCACACCTTATTCTGCCATCATCCCTTTTCCATATCTACTTCCCTTTTTATAGTTATATCAGTACAATCAAATTTTATGTATTCTTTTTGTATATCCACAACAAATGCACAATTCTGAGAGTTATTTTTACGCTTATTTCTTGCATCTCTTGAGTTCTATTCTTGGAGATCAAATTTTTGTGCTTAATTCTGGTTTTTTCTTCAGAAACAAATGGAATTCATTTTGTTTCATTAAATGTCCATCTTTCTTCTGGAAGAAAATGCTCAGTTCACTGGGTAGTTTATTCTTGGCTGCATCCCAAGTTCTTGTGCCTTTCAGATATATCATTTCAGGCCCTTCTTTCCTTTAATGTAGAGCAGCCAGATCTTGGGTGATCCTTATTGTGACACCTGTATTATTTAAATGGTTTTTTTGGCTGCTTGTAAAATTTTTTTTCCTTAATCTATAGTTCTGAAATTTTGCCTACAATATTCCTTAGGTTTTATTTTTGGGTTTCTTTCAGAAGGTGTTCGAGATTCTTTCAATGCCTATTTACCTTCTAGTTCTATTACATCTAGGACAGTTCTCTTTGATGATTTCTTGTAAATAGTATCTAGGCTCTTTTTCATCATAGTTTTGGAAGGTCCAATAATCCTCAGATTATCTCTCCTGAGATCTTTTACAAGTCTGTCGTTTTTACAAGTAGATAATTCCTGGTTTTTCAGTTTGTCATTTTTTGTTTTGCTTGACTGATTCTTGCTGTCTCAATGAATCGTTAGTTTCAATTTGTTCAGTTCTAATTTTTAAAATTATTTCTTCATTAGTTTTTACTTCTTTCTGTATATGTCAATTGAGGTTTTGAATGTATTGTTTTGGTCTGTGGAATTTTTTCCATTTCACTAGTTTTTTTTTAGTGAATTATTTTCTTTTCCAATTCCAGGATTCCTACTTCGCGTGTTGCTTTGTCTTTTCAATTCACGGATCCTACTTTCTTGCGTGTTCTTTGTCTTTCCAATTCCAAATCCTACTTTCTAGTGAGTATTCTTTATTTTTCCAATTCGTATTTCAGGAGATTGTTGTCTCTCTGATAAAGGCTTCTCTTTGCCTTTCCCCATTTATCTTCTAACTCTCTTTGAGACTTTTAATGGTCTCTTCTATAGAGAGCATCATGTAAGGAGGACAGTCTGATGCATTTTGCTGTTTGGGTCTCTTCAGGTTTGCTGACCTGCTACTTTTTCTGCATAGAAGCTGTCAATCTTCTTTTCATCTTTTATTCATGTTTAAAACCTTTAGGGGTGAGGTTCTCCTAGGCAAGGGGTTGCCAGCTTCCTCTACAGAGCAGGAAGAATTTAAGCTCGATTTCCAGGCTCGAGAGAGAGTATGGGGTGCTCTAGGTGAGTTTCTCCTTCCCCAACAGGAAGTGATTCAGACACTGGCTTGAGACTATCAAACTGTTTAGTAGGGCTGAGTGGGTTAGCGAGTTGCCTCTCGGCTAAGAGAACTAAGGGGTGAAGAGTGTCACTGCCCCAGGCTGAACCTCTTTTGAGACTGTAGTATTGAAGCAGCTGACCAGCAGACCACAGACCTCAGACCACAGACACTTGCATAAATCTGCCGTGTCTCTGCCTGATGCAAATCGGCCCTGGAAAAGCTCTATGGATTTAAGCGAGAGCTCCCACTAGCAGCAGATTGGAGGCTAACCAGGCTCAATCTCCTGCTGATCAGGAACGAACCTACCAAGGAGAAGCCCGAACTGCGGAGTTGGGGCTGCGGCTTGTACTGAGATCTGGTGCTTTCACCCTGGGTTTGAGACTCTCCTCAGAACCTTAATTTCTCTCCCTGTCTGATGAGTTCCCCTGGCCCCAGACCAACCTTTTTGGTCGAGACTACAGATTTTCTTGCCGGTGAGTTGTTCTACTATCTTATCTTTCGGAATTGCTTAGCAGTCAAGACTATTTTTGAGGCTCGAGTATAATATTGATAAAGAGAGGTAAGAAGAAGCTTAGAAAAGTCGTGTGTCTTCTCATCATCTGGCTCAACGCCCCTAATTTCAATTTTCAAGAACTAATCTAAAAACAAATTTTTAGAAGACAATCCATTTAAAAATAAATTTTATGTTTTTTTTTACATATCCTATATTTCCTGATATATCCATCCTCCTTTGCTCCCAAAGAGGAAAACTCCCTTATAAATTTTTTTAAGAGGAACAAAACAAACCCCCCAATTTGAAATAGTTTTAGAAAAAAAGCTTATTAGATCATTTGGGAAAGGAGAATGAGCCAGAAAAAAAGATATGGCTCTTTCTCCTCCAGACTCTGGAAGGTTTATATTATATAGAATTTGGATAAGGGTACCTGCAAGAATGAAGTTAAGTGATTTTTGCTGAGAAGACAACTTAAAAGCAAAGTAGAATGTGAGATTATTTAGCAGTAAATATAAACACTCAATAAAATTTAGACAAAACCAAAACACAAAGGAATCCAAAACACAAGCTTAATTGGACCTAAAACAAGACCTGGTGAATGTTTGGGTAGATCCAGGACTTGGGGGGTCCCAAATCCCTTGTAACTATCTCTAGCTTTCCCAGAGAGTTACTGAGGTCAGGGTGACATTTTCTGTTGAAACAATTTCTACTTAAACCGTTAGGTTCATACAATTTTAATAAATGATAAATAATAATCCACAATCCTCTCTTTTCAGGAAAACTAATCAATCCATCAGCCAGTCAACAAACGTTTATTATGTAACAGGCATTGTGCTAAGCACTAGAGGAACAAAGAAAGGCAAAAACAAAACAAAACCAGTCCCTGTTCTTAAATAGCTCAGTCTAATAGGAGGCACAACATTCAAATAACTATGTACAAACAAGATGTGCATATAGGATAAATTGAACATATTTTAAAGTATTAAGATTAAGGAAAGCAGGAAAAGGCTTCTGGGGGAGGGGGGTGTTGACTATGTCTTTATCTTGCTTGTACACAGTTGTTTGTATATTGTCTCTTTCATTAAACTGTAAACTCCTTGAGAGCAGGGATGATTTTTTTTTTTTTTTAACCTTTCTTTATATCCTCGGTGCTTAGCACAACACACAGTAGCCTTTTCGTAAATGTTTGGTGGCTATTGATTGACCAAAGGGGATCATGCTATGTGACTTTTTTACAACTCAGCATTCTTTCTGTAAAATTCAATACTAGCCCTCTACAACACAACAGCCTCCCACAAGATTTTTTTCTCCCTAAATTCTTTTTCTTGATCTTAGCTCTGGCCTTTTTCCTAAGTATATATTTTCAGGGCAGAATTTAACTTAGATAATTCTCTTTCTAGCTGTTCCCTAGTCTTCCTTCAATTACCAGAGTAACAAACCCTGGGTTTATCAAGGTTCTCTAAAGAGTCTTGACTCTGGGGGAAGAAATATGACCAAGATCTGAGTATCTAGAGAAGAATTGTTAATAAGATGCAGCGCACGTGGGATCTGCATTTACTCCTTAACCTCTTGCTCAGCTAAGTTGGCTCCCCTTGGCAACATTCCCTTCAGAGCTCGAGGGGCAACCCGGGCAATACCCAGGAGAGGGTATTGTGTATCCTCCTAAGGATAGTTCCATGTTACCTGAGGATTGTCCTTTTACTTCTTGAGAGACAGCCTGGTATCAAGAGTGAGTCTAGGGCAGCTGGGTGGTGCAGTGGATAAAGCACCAGCCCTGAAGACAGGAGGACTTGAGTTCAAATCTGGCCTCAGACACTTAACACTTCCTGGCTGTGTGACTCTGGGGAAGTCACTTAACCCCAATTGCCTCAGAAAAGAAAAAAAAAAAGAATGAGTCTAGGAGTCTATCCCACATCCTGGCTGCATCCAGACACTTAGCTCCTTAATGCCCATAGCAGCTCTCAACACTACAAATCAACAGAGCAGGTTCTGACATGCGTTTCAAGATGGAAGATCCTCATGGGGAGTTGGTTCTACTGCTGTAATCACAGATCTAGTGCCACTAAAATGCCACAAATGTGCCGGACACTCTCCTGAAGGACAGGAAGTGTCAAAAATCTCAGCTGTCACTTCATGTGGATAATTGTCGACAAACACTTATTAAGCACCTGCTATAGGCCAGGTGTTATGCTAAGCTAAAAAGAAGCAAAAGACATTTTCTATCCTCCAGGAGCTCACAATCTAGTGGCTAGACCAAGATGTTAACAATGGAGGGTCACATCCCTGGGATCCATCCTCCCATACACCGACCCTACTGCAGGGAGAAGATTCCCCACCCCACCTTTGTTACAGAGTTGAGCCCCTCCTGATCCCTTGAGCCTTCATCCATTCTTGGCAGCTAGACGACGGCCATGAACCTTGAGTGAAGTTCAAATCTGCCACATTTACCAGCTGTAAGATCCTGGGCAAGTAACTTAACCTTTGCTCCCTCAGGTGTAAAATGGGGTAATAATAATCCCCATCTCCCAAGATTGTTGTGAATGTCAAATGAGATTATATTAAAGCACTTTGCAAACTTTAATTGTTCAATCTTCTCACACCAAGTAACAAAAGTCTACTGAGGTGATTCTCCTACTATGTTCTAATATTCTCTTTGCCAGCAACCTCCACATTCACCAGCTTATGCCATCCACCCTGATCTGTTTATTTCCTGGTGCCCCTTAACTATTCCCTACAAAATTCTAACTGATCATCACCTGCTTCTCAGTTGTTCCTCCAGTAGTGAAATTAATGGTTAGGCAAATGGTAGTGCATTCCTTGTGTTTTTCCCCAGGTCAAGCCAATTACCAGTCTTAGAGCCCCAAAGAGCTTAAAGGTCTTACCCAAAGTCACTTCCAAATCATAACCAGAGGTAAAAGCCCCAGTCTACTTAGGGCCAGCCAGCCAAGGTACTCTACCCCTCCAGAAGTAAATAGAATATTTCTTATACTGTGCTAAAAGTTAGGTCTGGCAGTCATATCGTCGGCCAACATTAAAATCTAAGAAAACACCATCTGGGACATCACGTGCCATCTCAGACACCGTGGACAGCAATCTAGGCTCTGTTTCCAAAGTCTGGCAATTCCTAATCTAGTATAGTCCTCCAGATGGTTTGAAGGGAGAATGGAAACCTGATCAAAGCCACATCTCCGGCTATGGCTACAAAAGGCCTGAAATTCGGTCCTTAGGACAAAGTTGGCATTGCTAAGCTAATGCATCGGAGAAGAGCCCGGAGGATGTTCCTGAGGGCTCTTCAAGCAGGGCACCAGTGCACATGTCTTATCAAAGAGGCAATCTTGTAGGATTAGGCTCAGACTCATGCAATCCCATACTTGAAGACACTGGGGAACAATCGCTGGACAGCTGTGATTAAAGCACGGCTCTTGGATTCTTCCTTGATCATGGGCCTGCTTGTGTGATTTGTTTCCCCTCTGACATTTCTATCTAAGTTGGTGGAACTGATGATTTAACTTGCCACTACTCTGGTAAAAACAAAAAGACAGTGTCTACTTGATTCGCTGGGAAAGATGGTCTAATAATAAAAAATTATACTGGACCAAAAAAGGTCCTTTGCCCTTTTCTTTTCATTCAG
The DNA here is from genome assembly GCF_902635505.1 of Sarcophilus harrisii. Lineage (NCBI taxonomy): Eukaryota > Metazoa > Chordata > Mammalia > Dasyuromorphia > Dasyuridae > Sarcophilus > Sarcophilus harrisii. Next base: position 253,676,259 of record NC_045430.1, on the reverse strand, counting down.
AGGCCCTTTAGTTCTAAACCCTTGATGTGGTCCAGTTTTAGTTTGGTGATGGGGAATCCTAACGGAGAATAAGTAGGCTCCTTTTCTTACATTATTTATGCCATTATGTCATTTGACCCTAGCACCTCAGGTTGAAAATTAATTAAATCTTAAGTTTATCTCATGTTTAAAGTTTGCCCAAAAGAAGGAGCAGAAAGATACTCAATATTCAAAGGAAAGTACATATGGGACAGCTACTTATTTACTACACACAAAAGAAGAAAACTTGACTAGGATATAACTACCTTTATAACTTTATATATAACATTATAACTTGAATAATATAAACTATTTTCCCCGGACACTGAGATTTCAACATCATTACATGATGCAATTTCCAGAACTGTTAAATAGACATATTATAATTGGCCTTGACTTTTTAGTGTCCAAACAACTTTAGGTTCATGTCTTCTGGCAAGCTCTGCCAATGTTGATCTCCTCCCCTAGTATCTTCTCAGTGTTGAAATCCAAGTTAAGAATGCATCTGTCTTAATAGAGGCCAAATCTTTTAATGTGTTAGTTTTACTCAAATCATGTCCCCTTTCATTTTAAATTTTTTTGTTATAAAAGATTTCTTTCTAAGAGAAAAAAGTGGGATACATTGGGAAATCTAGGTATGTGAAAACAAAAGAAAATCCATAAAATTTTATTTTTAAAAATGATGTGTTCTAAAAATTGTTTTGAAAACTTAAAACTTAAATCTTGAAAATTTAAATCAAAATTTTTAAAAAATCCTTAAAACATGAAAAAACTTACATCTGCTCATAGACACAATGTTATGGTTAGATTCCACAGTCTAATAAAGAACAAGATTATAAACAAATTGGAGGAACATAGGATAGTTTATCTCTCAGACTTGTGGAAGAGGAAGAAATTTGTGACTAAAGACGAACTAGAGACCATTATTGATCACAAAATAGAAAATTTTATTACATCAAATTAAAAAGCTTCTGTACAAACAAAACTAATGTAAACAAGATTAGAAGGGAAGCAACAAACTGGGAAAACATCTTCACAGTTAAAGGTTCTGATAAAGGCCTCATTTCCAAAATATAGAGAGCTGACTCTAATTTATAAGAAACCAAGCCATTCTCCAATTGATAAATGGTCAAAGGATATGAACAGACAATTTCAGATGATGAAATTGAAATCATTACCACTCATATGAAAGAGTGTTCCAAATCATTATTAATCAGAGAAATGCAAATTAAGACAACTCTGAGATACCATTACACACCTGTCAGATTGGCTAAGATGACAGGAAAAAATAATGATGATTGTTGGAGGGGATGCGGGGAAAACTGGGACACTGATGCATTGTTGGTGGAGTTGTGAACGAATCCAACCATTCTGGAGAGCAATCTGGAGTTATGCCCAAAAAGTTATCAAACTGTGCATACAACTTTGATCCAGCAGTGTTTCTACTGGGCTTATACCCCAAGGAGATACTAAAGAAGGAAAGGGACCAGTATGTGCCAAAATGTTTGTGGAGTCCTGTTTGTAGTGGTAGAAGTTGAAACTGAGTGGATGCCCATCAGTTGGAGAATGGTTGGGTAAATTGTAGTATATGAATGTTATGGAATATTATTGTTCTGTAAGAAATGACCAGCAAGATGAATACAGAGAAGCGTGGAGAGAATTACATGAACTGATGCTAAGTGAAATGAGCAGAACCAAGAGATCATTATATACGTCAACAATGATACTGTAGGAAGATGTAATCTGATGGAAGTGGATTTCTTTGACAAAGAGACCTAATTCAGTTTCAATTGATCAATGATGGACAGAAGCAGCTACACCCAAAGAAAAAAACACTGGGAAATGAATGTAAACTGTTTGCATTTTTGTTTTTCTTCTCGGGTTATTTCTACCTTCTGAATCCAATTCTCCCTGAGCAACAAGAGAACTGTTAGGTTCTGCACCCATATAGTGTATCTAGGATATACTAGGACATATTCAACATATATAGGACTGCTTGCCATCTAGGGGGGGGTGGAGGGTGGGAGGGAAAAATCGGAACAGAAGTGAGTGCAAGGGATAATGTTGTAAAAAAAATGACCCTGGCATGGATTCTGTCAATAAAAAGTTACTATAATTAAAAAAAAAAGATTCCACAGTCTACAAAGTCCCTAATAAACTGAGATATAATACTAAGACCCTAAACAAATCACTCAATTTCTTTCTGCCTCAGTTTCCTCATATGTAAAATGGGGATAATAATAGTATATACCTCACTGAGTTGTGAGGCTCTCATGAGAGTGAAGTGCTTAATACAGTGCATGGTGCATAGTAGGTGCTTAATGAATGGCTATTTTCTTCCTTTCTTTCATCTACTACTAATAAAAAATGTCTGATCAGACGTTAAATGTAAAAAATAACCAATGGACAGCCTCCAGATATCAGGAGGCACCTCAGCCTTTTGAATAGACTCCTATGGCAAATTTATGGAAGATCATGAATAATAGTTACATGATCTAGACAGTTTTTAATGTATTTTTATTTATGTCTCTTGTTTTTGCATCATCTAAATTTCCTCCTATATTCCTTCCCACTCCCAGATATCCTTTATAGCAAATAATTTTTAAAAGGAAAAAATTAGTAAACTGGATCAATATATTGAAAAAAATCTGAAATTATATACTATATTTCATACCTGTGGGCAAAGGAGATGGGAGATGTGCCTTCCTGTAATTCATCTTTGGGGCCTAAACTATCATTTCATGACATTTGGTTTTAATTGTTTTGTGGTAGTTTTTTTCATTTTCCTTAGTGTCCTCAATATATAGTGTTTCTGGTTCTGCTTATTTTACTTTGCATCAGTTCACATACATTTTGCTATGTTGCTTGGTCTTCATCATGTTCAGATGTTTTATAGCACAGTAGTGTTCTATTACATCCATGAACTAAAGATTGTTTAGATTCCCAAATGAAGGGCATTTCCTTTATTTCCTCTACTTTGCTATCCCAAAAATCACTGCTATAAATATTTTTGATGAATATGGAGCTCTTTTTTTTTGTTATTTATTTCCCTAGGCCATATGCCTAACAGTAGAATCTCAAAGAGTACAGATGTCTTAGTTGCTTTATCTGCATAAATATAAACTGGTTTCCACAGTTTTACAACTCCACCAACTATGCATTAGTGTCCATTGTGGAGGGAACATTCACATAGATGAAATTTCAGAGACATTGAAATATTAGTGTTAGAGTGGTCTTTATAAATTCTATTGATACTTCCATCATGCCATAAGTTTCAGTCTGAGTTCTCCAGTCTTATTCTGGTTGTGTCAAGTCCTATTAAGTTGAAAGGTTTCCAGGTCCAGTCCAGGAGATGGATTACATGTCTATTACTCACTGAGCTAAGTTTGAAGAGGCTCATCCGTTGACCTCAAATTGTTGAATGTTTTGTAATACCATAGCAACTATCGAAATCTATCCATCTACTTCTTTATAGAAAATTTGTGACCTGGAGGAAAAAGTATCTGGCAATAAAATCACAGATGCTTGAAATATTGAAGTCAGAACTGTTTCTACTACACCTAAGTACCATTTATCATGTTGGTTTTTATGGGAAAATGTATTTATCACATTGGTTTTTTATGGGGAAATCTAACTTTGTCTTGGGAACAAAACTTGTCCCATTGAAGGGGCAGAACCTCCACTGGAGAGAAACATATTAAATATTCTTGGACACTAATAGCTAATTTCTTCTTTATTCTTCTGTATCCCTTCAAGACACTTCTCCCCTGTGATTTACTAAATCTAGTCCCAGGTATTCTCTTTTGAAAACAAAGGGCAATTGTTCAAATGGGAGTAGAAGTTCCAAGCTAAGACTTGAGGAATCATACAATTTAAGAGCTGAGAAAGACTTTAGTGGTCCTCTGGCCAGGATCAAGATGTGAAAGTTGAGTCTCAGTGAATAATGGGATTGGCCCAACCTCATACAGTTAGCTGGGTCCAGAGCCAATTGTCTTCACTGCCAGTCTAAATTTCTTCTGGGCCAATATATAGCTGCTCACTCACCAAATATACTCATTTCTGTGTATATTGTTTCTAATGCCTGAATTGATTGTTTCTAATGCCTGAAACAAATTAGAGAACAATTAATTTTTCCCCTAGATCCTATTCACTCTTACTCCCCCTTTCTCAGAAAAACGGATTAAAACATGACCATAGAGCCTAACTATGTATTAGAATACATTGGATGCTTTTCTTTAAATAATTTTTTAAAGGAGCCAAATCTTTGTTTTTTTTTCACAACATGACTAATATGGAAATGTTTTGTACAACCTATATCAAATTGCTTGCTGTCTCAGGAAGGGAGGTGAAGAAGAAGGGAGAAGGAGGGAGGGAGAGAATTTAGAATTCAAAATTTTTTATAAACAAATTTTACATATTGTTTTCGCATTTAATTAAAAAAAATTTATCCTTCATTCCTAGCTCATTCCCTGCCCCCACCTCTGTAGACTTCCTTCTTTAAAATTAAAGTCTTGAACATGATAAATATGAAAATATGTTTAGAAGAATTGTACATGTTTAACCTATATTGGATTGTTTATTTAGGAGAAAGGGGAGGAGAGAGAAGAAATATTTGGAATACAAGATTTTGCAGGTGCATCTTTTGCAAAGGTGAATATTGAAAATTATTTTGGCACGTATTTGGAAAAATAAAATACTATTTAAATAAATAAATAAACTTCATGTCTTGTCTTCTCCAGAGATTTTCCTGACTCAATGAAGGAAACAATCAAAAAGACTTCTGGAATTTCAGACTTGATTAGAGAGAGGTAGAGATACCAAGTCAGGAAATATGTTGGAAATCAATGGGAAGTGGTTGGTTTCCCAGACTTCCTAAAAGCTCTATCCTAGGGAACTTCCCCTCTGGGTTGGCCTAAGAAGAAGAATTCTAGGGCTTTTTCTGTATGTAACTAGCCCACATGCATTTAAAATGCAAGTCAGTGATGTCTAGATTTATCAAGATTCATAAATAAAGGGAAGGAAATATTGTTCTTTTCTCAGTCTATCCCATTTTATTTTTCTGTCTGCTTAGACCCTTACTGTACCAGCTTGCTATAGTATTGTTGTGGAATTGGACCAAGAACAATATTTTTTTTGAGGAAGATTGTCCAATAGGGACATGATTTCCTAGAGAGACTGGGGCTGACTCTGCCCAGTACAGTCACAGGAAGTTGGATATGGGCACCAGTCTAAGAAGAGCAATAAATTGGATAAAAGGGAAATCAGAAAGGACAGAACTGTGCCAGTGTGGGATGTTGCACCATCCTAATATAAATACACTTGCAGATCAGAGTGCTCAGGTGATGTTTCTCCACCTGGATGATGATGTGGAAGTCGCTTCTTATATAAGGGGAAAATCTGGAGTGGCAGTGAAGCATGCACGGAAATGTATAACTGGTTCCAGTTGCTACCATGTGATTGAGAAAAACTTTTCTTTGACTGGCTTCATAGTCAGAATAGTTAGCATCTTCAAAAAGGCTTCATTGTCTTCAGCTGAATTCTGATGGTACCCTGGGTGGGGGTCCAGTAAGGGGAAGGGTCATAAATCTGTCCTCCCTCTTTGAGGGCTTGAGAAATGGGGCCTGCTTGGCCCCATTCATTCATTCTTCCCATCCTAGTTTCAACGAGTGGCGTTCTCAACCAAAAAGAGCCACAGGAATCTGGGAGTTGAAACCCAAGTTCATTATGGCAGCCAATCCAGCTTTGTTCCCTGGGGAGCAAGGAATAACCTTTGGTGTAATTTCTGGATCCTCTTGCTACAGAGAGAATCTGAATCAGGACATAAACTTTCAGAATCAACACCAGTTCAGAAGTAAGCTAAATTTTGAGCCTACTCCCTTAGAAAATGAAGGAGCGAGTACATCCCAGAGATATTAAAGGGAAATGTCTGTATAATTGCTCTTCTTATATCTTCACTCATGGCAAAGAATGGCGATTTGTTAATGCTTTTGTATTTTGAATTTGATATACAAGATGAAGGAAATATGGCTAGACAGAAGTTCCTGTGGAAAAAATCTGAGGGTTTTGAGACTTAAAAATCAGTATGAGTCAACAGTGTCTTATAGCAGCCCAAAAATGTAATGTTTTCCTAGGCTACAAGAAGGGGGGTCAGAATGGGGGTAGGAATGAGAAGGGAAAAGGTTATAGTCCTTCCCTCTTCTGCTTTGGTCAGACCATTCTAAAGGACTACGTTCAATTCTAGGGACCACATTTTAGGAAGGACTAACAAGTAAGCTAACAAATTCCAAGGGGTAGACTGGAAACTATACCACAGATCAGTCAAAAAAAATAGAAAGAATCAGAAAAGTTTGTGGGTCAAAATGGGTTAGAGAGGATCACAGAGGACAAAATGGATCCTTTTGATTACCTAAAATTATAGATTTTGCACACACACACACACACACACACACACTTAATACAGTTAAAATTGCAAGGAAAACTAATTAATGGGGGAGGAAATCATTAAAGTTTTTCTCTGATAAAAGTCTCACATCTAAGAAACATAAGGAATTGATTCAAAGATATAAGAATGAGAGCAATGCCCCCAATAGATAAATGGTCAAAGGATAGCAATGGGCAATTCTCAAAGGAAGAAATCTCGACTCTATCAACAATTCTGTGAAAAAAGGCTAAAATTATTGGCAATTGGAGAAATGACAAAATGAAACCTCACACCCATCAGATTGGCAAAGAAGATGAAAAAGAAGTGTGACAATTGTTGAAAGAGTTGCAGGAAAATAGATGGATTATTGTATTATTGGTGAAACTGTGAATCGATCTAGCCATTCTGAAAAGCAGCTCCTAATTTTGTCTCAGCAATAACACTATTAGGTTTCTATGTAAAAAAAAAACTTAGAGCAAGAAGAAAAGGATCAAGTAGTGGCAAAGAACTGGAAACTAAGGAGGTTCCCATTAACTGAGGAATGACTGAAGAAATTATGCTACATGAAGGTAATGAAATATTTGTGTGCCTTAAGAAATGACCAAAAGGATAATTTCAGAGAAACCTAGGAAAACTTATATGAAGAAGGGAGCAGAACTAGGAGAACAATTAAAATAATAACACAACTTTGAAAGACATAAAAACTTTGATCGAGGCAATGAAAAATCATCATTCCAAAAAACCCAGGATGAAACATATTACTTCTTCACAGAGAAGAGACAGACTCAAGATATAGAATGAAACATATTTTTTGTCAATGGCCAATATGAAGATCTGTTTTGCTTGACTATGTAATATATATAATATATTATATATAAATGTTTTTATATTTAAAAACTCTTATAATAATAATAGCTAATAACACAGTGTCAAGCACCATATTAAGTATTTTGCGGTTATTAGATCATTTGATCCTCATTAAACCCTGGAAGGTGGAAACAATTATTATCTCCACTTTATAGTTGAGGCAGAGTTTGAGTGACTTGCCCAAAGTCTCATAGCTAATAAGTATCTGAGGACGAATTTGATCTCAGATCTTTATAACTTCAGAGTTCTATCCACTGAGTCACCTCACTGTCCTTGTAATAGAGAGATAGATGGATAGATAAATATAGCTCAATCCACTGAGTCACTAGCTGTTTTTGTAATAGAGATGTAGATAGATATATAATATACTACACATATCCATATATATACATTTATATATATGTATATACACTATTTGTCTATGTGCAAAGTACTGGACTAGGTATAAAAGATACAAAGTTATTACCCAAAGAATTACTCAGTCCTTAACTATAGATACATAGATGATACAGAGACAGACAGAAAGAGACACAGAGAGAGAGACACAGACACACACACATGCAGAGAGATGATAGGTAGATAGATAGTTACTATATATACATATATATATATATATGTTACACGAGTTTTCTTTTTTCTTTTTCAATGACAATAATTAGGGGAAGAAGAGAATTAATGACAGTTGCCCCCTTCCCTCCTCCCTCCCCCCAAAACAAGGGAAAAAATAGAGGAACATGAAAGCTCTTTTTTAAATGCACAGAAGAGATTAGGAAGACAATCAAAAAGAAACACAAAGGAAAAACAAGCTGCATGCAACACAGTCTCATATGCAATCATTTTTTCTGTTTTATTTAATATGTGGAAATGTTCATTTTATTTGGTGTGAAGTTCAGAATAGATATTAAGATATAATAGAATAGATATAAAAAGAAGGAAAGATCCCCAGGACCAGATGGATTTACATGTGAATTTTACCAAACATTTAAGGAACAATTGGCCCCAATGCTATATAAATTATTTGATAAAATAGGGAATGAAGGAGTCCTACCAAATTCCTTCTATGACACAGACATGGTACTGATACCTAAACCAGGTAGGCTGAAAACAGAGAAGAAAATTATAGACCAATCTCCCTAATGAATATTGATGCTAAAATCTTAAATAAGATATTAGCAAAAAGACTACAGAAAATCATCTCCAAGATAATACACTATGATCAAGTAGGATTTATATCAGGAATGCAGGGCTGGTTCAATATTAGGAAAACTATCAATATAATTGGCCATGTTAATAACCAAATTAACAAAAACCATATGATCATCTCAATAGATGCAGAAAAAGCATTTGATAAAATCCAACATCCATTCCTATTAAAAACACTTGAGAGTATAGGAATAAATGGACTTTTCCTTAAAATAATCAGCAGCATCTATTTAAAACCATCAGTAAGCATCATATGTAATGGAGACAAACTGCAACCATTCCCAATAAGATCTGGAGTGAAACAAGGTTGCCCACTATCACCGTTACTATTTAATATTGTATTAGAAACGCTAGCTATAGCAATAAGAGCTGAGAAAGAGATTAAAGGAATAAGAATAGGCAATGAGGAAGCCAAATTATCACTCTTTGCCGATGACATGATGGTATACTTAGAGAACCCCAGAGATTCTGCTAAAAGTTATTAGAAATAATCCACAACTTTAGCAAAGTTGCTGGTTATAAAATAAACCCACATAAGTCATCAGCATTCTTATATATCACTAACAAAATCCAACAGTCAGAGTTACAAAGAGAAATTCCATTTAAAGTAACTACTGATAATATAAAATATTTAGGAATCTATCTGCCAAGGAAAATCAGAAACTTTATGAGCAAAATTACAGACCACTTTTCACACAAATTAAGTCTGATCTAACCAATTGAAAAATATTAAATGCTCTTGGATAGGCGAGCAAATATAATAAAGATGACAATATTACCTAAACTAATATATTTATTTAGCGCTATACTGAATCAGACTCCCAAAAAACTATTTTAATGACCTAGAAAAAATAACAACAAAGTTCATATGGAAAAACAAAAGGTCAAGAATTTCAAGGGAATTAATGAAAAAAAATCAAATGATGGTGGCTTAGCTGTACCAGATCTAAAACTATATTATAGAGCAGCAGTTACCAAAACTATTTGGTATTGGCTAAGGAATAGATTAGTTGATCAGTGGAATAGATTAGGTTCAAGGGATAAAACAGTCAACAAATATAGCAACCTAGTCTTTGATAAACCCAAAGATCCCAGCTTTGGGATAAGAACTTACTGTCTGATAAAATTGCTGGGAAAATTGGAAACTAATATGGCAGAAACTAGGCATTGATCCATACTTAACCAGACACCAAGATAAGGTCAAAATGGGTTCATGACCTAGGCATAAAGAATGAAATTATTAATAAATTAGAGGAACATAGGATAGTTTACCTCTCAGACCTGTGGAAGGGGAAGGTTTTTATGACCAAAGCAGAACTAGAGATCATTACTGATCACAAAATAGAAAATTTCGATTATACCAAACTGAAAAGTTTTTGTACAAACAAAACTAATGCAGACAAGATTAGAAGGGAAGCAATAAACTGGGAAAATATTTTACAGTCAAAGGTTCTGATAAAGGCCTCATTTCCAAAATATATAGAGAATTAACTCTAATTTATAAAAATCAAGCCATTCTCTAATTGAAAAATGGTCAAAGGATATGAACAGACAATTCTCAGATGAAGAAATTGAAACTATTTCTAGTCATATGAAAAGATGCTCCAAGTCATTATTAATCAGAGAAATGCAAATTAAGACAACTCTAAGATACCACTACACACCTGTCAGATTGGCTAAGATGACAGGAAAAATAATGATGATTGTTGGAGGGGATGTGGGAAAACTGGGACATTGATTCATTGTTGGTGGAGTTGTGAACGAATCCAACCATTTTGAGAGTAGTTTGGAACTATGCTCAAAAAGTTATCAAACTGTGCATACCCTTTGATCCAGCAGTGTTACTACTGGATTATATCCCAAAGAGATTATAAAGAAGGGAAAGGGACCTGTATGTGCACGAATGTTTGTGGCAGCCCTTTTGTAGTGGCTAGAAACTGAAACTGAATGGATGTCCATCAGTTGGAGAATGGCTGAATAAATTGTGGTATATGAAAATTATGGAATATTACTGTTCTGTAAGAAATGACCAACAGGATGATTTCAGAAAGGCCTGGAGAGACTTACACGAACTGATGCTGAGTGAAATGAGCAGGACCAGGAGATCATTATATACTTCAACAACAATACTAGATGATGACCAGTTCTGATGGATCAGGCCATCCTCAGCAACGAGATCAACCAAATCATTTCTAATGGAGCAGTAATGAACTGAACTAGCTATACCCAGAAAAAGAACTCTGGGAGATGACTAAAAACCATTACATTGAATTCCCAATCCCTATATTTATGCACACCTGCATCTTTGATTTCCTTCACAAGCTAATTGTACAATAATTCAGAGTCTGATTCTTTTTGTACAGCAAAACAATGTTTTGGTCATGTATACTTATTGTGTATCTAAGTTATATTTTAATATATTTAACATCTACTGGTCATCCTGCCATCTAGGGAGGTGGGGGGTAAGAGGTGAAAAATTGGAACAAGAGGTTTGGCAGTTGTTAATGCTGTAAAGTTACCCATGTATATATCCTGTAAATAAAAGGCTATTAAATTTAAAAAAAAAAAAAAAAGGAGTTAAGGCCAAAGTTGAACTCAGGTCATTCTGACTAGGACCAACACCCTGTTCACTTTGCCACCTCAATGTAACAAATGTCTATCTAGTATTTAAGTTTTGAAAAGTGCTTCAATAAATATCTAAGAAATATTTGAACTCAAAAAAAAAAAAAAAGAAGGAAAGACTTGGAGGGAATCCATAACTGTTTATAACAGATATAATAAAATAGATATAAAGAAAAGGAAAGACATGGAGGAGGTGGGGAGATCCATAACTGTCTATAACAGATAGAATAGAATAGATATAAAGAGGAGGAAAGACTTGGAGGAGGAGGGAGATTTATAACTGTCTTAAATATTTGAAAAGCTATTACAAGGAAAAGAGCTTCAGATCCTTCTGCCTGTCCTTTAAGGGCAGAAGTAGGAACATTGGGCAGAGAGGCAGGTGTCAGCTCAGGATAAGAAAAATCCTTAATTAAATGACTTTCATTAAGGCTGCCCAAAAGTAGAATGAGAAAGCAAAAATTAGGTGACCACTTGGTGAAAGTGTTATCAAAGAAATTCTCAGGCATAGCTTGGCTAAAAGGCCTCAGGGGTCTCTTCCAAATTAGATTCTTTGATTCTGTTTCCAAGGTGGGAGCTAGCTTCCCAAAAATGCTCAGAATATAGAATACCCGAGTGGGAGAAAATATTTTGCAGTCATTAGTGGAAGCATAAGCCAAAAGAGTGAGAAAATCCACACCAGGCGCTTCATGTCATGGGACGCTGTCTGACTATATTTTGAAATTTGGCAAGGTAAATCTCTAAAAATCTTAGTAATGACAACAAAGAAATAGCTCATCATCTTGAGGATCCATCTTCAATGTCAATAAGTTTCATGACTCTTGGGTCACATAATAGTGGGCCAATCTAATCAACTAATGTTCCCTTCCAAATCTGAATTTCCATGACTGTTTAGGATCCTTAAGCATCCAGAATGTACCAGTGGTACAAAGGCTGATCTGAGGTCCTTGCTGCTCAAAGCCAGGGGCAAGGTGGGAGCAACAAGGTCAAGAGGCACATTGAAAAAGTATATAAAAATGACCAAGAAATAAGAATAAGTATTTTCATGCTAATACTTAATACTCTACTTTCAACTTTTCAAAGTATTTTCCTTGATTTTATTGGTTTTTTTGAAATGAAGAGTCTACACTGAATGAAGTATAGATTTCCATTGAAATTTTTTTTTAACTTTTTTTGTATGGTTCAAAAAATAGGAATCTTGTGGAAGGGGCTGAGGGAGGAAAGCATTTAGCAACACTTCCTCCACTCCCAGGTTTTTTGGGGGGATTTTGTTTTCTGTCAAACCTATGATTTCATTGATGTAAGAGAGGCACCTGCTCTGTAACAGAGTATTAGAAAGTTATCTGGAAGTTAAGCTGCTTATGGAGAGTTAACATAGCTAACAGTAGGTGTCAGACAGAACTTGAATCAGGGACTTTCTGACTGGTGGCTACTGTGAATCCTCTTTACCCTTTCCTACTCCTAGTTATGTGAGGTCCTTTGTGAAAGCTTTTCCCTCAATCTCTAAGTTCCACCCTTTTCATCCAGGGCAAATTATCTTCATCTTTAATAAGTAATCATTGGAGACCTGGGACTGTTTGCCCCATTCTCTGATAGGGTACCAGATTATAGTTTTTAGAGCTGGACAGGAGCTTATTTTTCAGATAAGAGGGACATAGAAAACTTCGGAACCTCCTTTAGGTTTGAGATCATCATTGTTCATCTTCTGTTTTTTTAGCACAGTGTCTCCTCAAACATAGACAAAGAATATGTCTGGTGAGTGTGTGGAGGCTTGGACCGATAGATGGATGGATTCTTTGCTTTGTAGAGAAGAAATAGATCATAAATTAAGGACGTTATGGACCAATAAGGTATTAGAAACCTTTATATTCAAGTCTGCCACAAGAGACTAGAAGTATCGCAGCCAGCCCATTGGCAGTGGTTCACATATGAGACAGTAACAGGTGGCAGAGCTGCTGATGGGCTTGGAGGGATGGCGGGTGGGGACAAACAAGAAGGGGGAGAGTGAAGAGGAAAATAACCTGACCTCTTCTCTCAGCATGCTGGGAACCCATGCATATTGCTTCTTGCTGTCTTGCTGAAAATGCAAGCATCCCCTTTTTCTTTTACTGGGAGCCACCTAGCATAGGTGCCTAGGTTTCAAACTTAAATCTAAACCATTTTTGAAAACACTGTTTTATTCTGGAGGAAAGCTTGGATCAGCATAAGGGCCACAGCAGGGAAACAAGATGTGATGGTTACTATAAAATGTCTTTGCCATAAATATGCTTTCTGTAACAAATTCCAGTTTAATCTCTGGATGCTGAGGTAAGAAGGCCCACCTCCTCGCAGCAAGTGAAAGAGTTAAATTCGCAATTCTTCTTGGGGCCCCTCTCACAAGAAGATAGACACATGGCAAGAAACCACATAGTCTTTTCCTGTCTGCCTTGAAAAACATAATAAGGTGGAGAAATTTTTGTATGTAATTTAATAAAGAACCAAATTTGTCATGGAAAATTTTTGGGAAAACAACTGAATCGAGTCATATAAATGGAGAGATGAAGTCAGGATCAGTGACTAAGGCATGACTCTGCCTCAATTCATCCAGGTTTTCCCATTGTTCACATTTCCCTCAGCATCCCTCCCTCTACCACAAGATTTCTAGGAGAGGCCCAGCGGTGCTGAAAAATCAAGACTGTTCCCGACTCTGAGAAAGCTGTTTGCCACCCCCAAATTCTCTACCTTAGTCATAGGGTAGGTGTATGCTTTGGAGGAGATCACAGTCAGTTTTAAGGAGTGAAGGTGCTGTGTGATTTGGCACCTTTCCTCCTTTCAGGCTGGGCTTAGAAGTAGTCTCACAGCCTATGATGCAAAATATCATCTTTAGCAGGAGCTAGAGTGGGTGGGCATCAGAGACAAAAGGAGATGAAAAAAAGAAATGAGAAAGAGGAGAAAGGGGGAGAAAAAGAAGGAGAGAGAGGAGGGAGAAGGAAGAAAGAATGAGGGAGGAGAGACAAAGACAGAGAGAGAGAGAAGAGAGAGAGAGAGAAAGAGAGAGAGAGAAAGAGAGAGAGAGAGAGAGAGGAGAGAGAGAGAAGGAGGGAGGGAGAGAGAAACAGAGAATGAGAGAGAGAAAGAACAAGAAAGAGAGAACAAGAAACAGAGTGAAAGAGACAGGAGGGAGGGAGGGAGGGAAGAAGGGAAGGAAGAAGAGAGAGAAGTGATAAACTTAGAGAATGCATGGCCTAAAGCATGAGAATGAGAGGCCAGGAACCAGTTCTTGCCACTTTGGGTAACATTTCTATTGTGATCTTTCCTCAGTCTTTGCCTGAATCTCTTCTCTCTCTCTCATTTGGGTATAGGTCTTTCTCTCCTACTTGAAGATAAGTTCCTAGAGGCCAGGGACTGGGTCATGTTTTTGCCTCCCCAGTGGCAAGGAAAGTGTCTGGCATCTAATAGGTATTAGTTAAATAATTGATCAATGAATGAATGAATGCGACATGCCCACCCCAAATCAGCATTGATTGAACTCCTTGGATAGAAATCAATCCATCAACATTTACTGAGCACTTAAAGAATCATACTTTCCTCCATACTCTCCTCCCTCATTCTTTCTTCCTTCTCTCTCCTCTCTCTCCTTCTTTTTCTTTTTCTCCCCCTTTCTCCTCTTTCTCATTTCTTTTTTTCTTCTCCTTTTGTCTCTAATGCCCACACACTCTAGCTCCTGCTAAAGACGATATTTTGCATCACAGGCTGTGAGACTACTTCTAAGCCCAGCCTGAAAGGAGGAAAGGTGCCAAATCACACAGCTCCTTCACTCCTTAAAACTGACTGTGATCTCCTCCGACGCACACACCTACCCCATGACTAAGGTAGAGAATTTGGGGGTGGCAAACAGCTTTCTCAGAGTCCGGAACATTCCTGATTTTTCAGCACCGCTGGGCCTCTCCTAGACGTCTTGTGGTAGAGGGAGGGATGCTGAGGGAAATGTGAACAATGGGAAAACCTGGATGAATTGAGGCAGAGTCATGCCTTAGTCACTAAATCATACTTAAGCTAGATGGGGGGTAGAGAAGTAACATAAAACATGCCCTCAAATGGGAGGCCTACCCTAAAGTTTATGAGTACTCACAATAGGGTTTTAAAAACTGATTATATATGAGTATCTTTTATTCATCATTATTCTAGTTTTAACATTTTGTGATTCTATTTATTCTAACGGCCATAGAAGTATAAAATAATGACATTTATCCATGTTTAACAATAGTAAATTTAATCAGAAAGTGGCAGAACTACTCTGTTTTGTCATTATATAATTAATTTATCCTTTAAAGTTAGCCTAGTTATATTTTTAATGCCATAATTTTAGGGGCCCAGTGAATAGGGCACTGACTATGGAGTCAAGAGCACCTGAGTTCAAACCCAGTCTCAGACATTAGATGTGTGACCTTGGACATTTAACCAGATTGCCTTCCCCAAATAAAAATAAATACCCTTACCTTCATTTTCTTTTTGACCTGATTGCTGCTAATGATGGATATAAATCAGCATTTTCTCAGTAAATTAATAGACTTTGCTTGGGGCAGTGAGAAGTCTAGTGTCTTGTCCAGAGTTATATGATCAGTATATGACAGGTGGGACTTGAACCCAGTCCTTCCTGGTCTGAAGCCTACTTTTTGTTCCATAGACCACATCACCTTCCTGAAAGTAGAGCTGTCCAAAAGTGAAATAGGCTGCCATTTTTCGTAGTCATTCTAGCCAAGGTGATTCCTAGGGTATCTTGGGCTCATGAGTTTAAAATTAGAAGGAACCTTAGAGATTATCTCAGCCTCTCATTTTATAGATGAAGAAGCTAGACTGGATTGGAGAGATACAGGGTAAGGGTGATGGAACTGTAGAGTTGGCAGGGGTGAGCTGGAGGCGCAGGAACCAGGGCATCTAGCAAGGGGCTTAGCCCAGAATTGTTAGCCTAACTCTTGTTGTTGCTGCTGCTGTTATTGTTCCTGCTTTGTTCTTGAAGGACGTCCCAAGGGTAATGCCTTGACTTGCCTGTGAATTGGAGAAGAGGAGTGCCAAGCTAAGGCAGATGAGGAGTTTGCAGTTTTCAGTAGTCAGGAAGAGATGGAGTCTTAAAAACAAGAACCAGAAAATACCTTTGCACCTGAGACAAAGTCGGGGGGAGGAGGCGAGCGTGGGCAACGAGAGTGAGAGGTTTTGAGGGGTAGAGGAGAGTTGATGAGGGTCACATGGGATGGTTAAGTCTCCTGGGTGAAGTAGGAGGCTGTTATCTGTAAGTGCGCTGAGTGGGGTGCAGACGGGAACTTCAGGAAGGGAAAGGGTTGGAACAGTCACTATAGGAAACAAGGGAAAAGAGTTTAGAAAGATGGTCAGACGATAGCAAGAGCTGACTGCCTGATTCAGCCAATACTGAATTTCAGTCATGTCTGACTCTTTGTGGCCCCATTTGGGTTTTCTTGGCAAAAGTACCTTTTTCCTTCTCCAGCCCATTTTACACATGAGGAAACTGAGGCAGACAGGGTGAAGTCACTTGCCTGGCTAGTAAGTATCTGAAGCTGGATTGGAACTCAAGAAGATGAATATTTCTGACTCTAGACCTGGCGCTTCATCCACCGTGCCTTCTCGTCACCAAGAGTATCTAGAAAAGACCAAGTAAAAAAAGTAAGGGTGGGAAGGTTCAGAGGGAAAGATAATGCACCAGCATGGATTGATCCCAAGACAAGAGTTGTTTGTCCTCTGTCGTCTTGTGTACTTTTGACTGGCAGGAGACATACCTGGGTCCAAAGATGCCCATAAAAAGTCATTGCAATTGTCTTGGAATGGGAACCCTGGGAATTTTTGTGTATTTTAAATGGAGTAGGGGTGGGGAGGTTGAGGCTAAAGGAGAATGTTTTCCTCATTTCAAAAGAATTCTAAGTCTATCAAGAAACTTGAGCTTTTGATACCTCAGTGGAGCCATGATTTCCTCAATTTATGGTGTTGACCCTCTACTCACCCATACTTTCTCATCCAATAAAATTCTCATCTATAAACTCTCTATAGAAGATCTTAACCTTTTGTCTGTAACAATACAGCATTTAAATCATCCATCTGTTAGCTCAGGAGACACAAGTT
Organism: Sarcophilus harrisii; assembly: GCF_902635505.1. NCBI lineage: Eukaryota > Metazoa > Chordata > Mammalia > Dasyuromorphia > Dasyuridae > Sarcophilus > Sarcophilus harrisii. Next base: position 253,659,020 of record NC_045430.1, on the reverse strand, counting down.
TATGTCTTCTATTGTCCTTTTTTGAGAAGTCCATTGGGGCACCCCAGGTGCAGGATAAGTAATTTTTGGACATGGCCAATGTGGGAATCTATTTTATTTATAAATGTGTTCTTTTTTTTTTTTCTTTCTTTTTTTCAGTATTTGAGGGGAAAATGGGAGGGATAGAACACTAATTTTTGTTCATGTTAAAAATAAAAAAGGAAAGTGGGGGGAATGAAAGAAACTGTATTGAGGATGGAAATGGTGTTCTTTGGTAAGTTCTTTGGTAATGATGGGAAATTATTAGGTAGCTTAAGTTGGATGATCAACTTAGTGAATGCTGGATCTGTTTCCTCCAGACCTGCAATGGGGATGAGAGCTGCCTCCTGTCTCACAATTGTGAAATTGGGCCCTGCCAAGTAATTGAACCATGGACTGTAAACAGGACTACTGAATCCCCTGATAATTAAGCTTCTGACCTCATGATGAACACCCTCCAAAATTATGAGTGATCTTTTTATTGCCAAGTGTAATGGCCTTTTTTTTTTTTTATCGTAATTCTTCTTCACCTATCTTCAGCCTTCAACAGTAATCTTCAGAATAGTTTCTCCTCATTAGGCTATTGGGACACTGATTTCTCCTAGTCATGCTATTTCACCACACCATCTCAGATTCTTTTTTAATCTTCTTCCAAGTCATGCCCACTAATGATCAGCCAGTATTCCTCTCCTCTCCTGTGTCACTGTCCTGGTCCTCTTTGCTTCTCCCTATATATTGTCTTGCCTAGTGATCAACTTTTCTCTAACACACCTCAGTATTCAATCTATTGTTGAATCTTATCTCTTGCTACTGTCATAATATTATCAATTCAGATAGTATTTGTACCATGGGAGAATGATAGTGCCTAGCACATAGTAGGCTTTTAATAAATGTTTATTCTCTCCCTTGCCTCCTTTTTTACTGGCACAGCTAACACCCTCTTAAAGGCCATCATCACCACTCACTTGGACAATTAGATTTCCAATTGGTCTTTTGCCTTCTTCTTTCTTCTTTCTCCAGTTCATCCTCCACTCAGCTGCCAAAGTGATATTCCTTTATATCGGCAAGTCTGACCATGTCATCCCCTAAATCAATAAACTTCCAAGGGTCTCTATTACTTTGCATCAAAAATATAAAGTCCTCTGATTGAGTTGAAAAGCCTTTCACCAGTTGACCCCTTCCTACTTTTTCAGTTTTCTTACCCTTTCCATTCTATCCATAGCCACACATACCTTGTAATCCACTCTCATTCCTCAAACAAGACACTTGATTCTGAGCCTTTTTTGTCTCCAGTGGTTGGAATGTGTCCCTCCTCATCTTCATCTCTTGGCTTCCTTCAAGTCCCAATTCAAGGTTTCTCTTAAGAACTGTGGAATTGATTGTATGACATGGAAGACGCTATCATGGGACCGCCAGAAGGGCGGTTTATAGGGATTATTTGTGTCTGATCTGTGGCGGAGCATTCCAAGCTCATATTGGTCTGATCAGCCACAGTTGGACATGCTGTTAACTTAACTTTAAAATAGGAAACATTGACTATTTTATAATTGACTATTTTTATAAAATAATATATTATTTATGGTTTATTTTGGTCTTCTTTATTATTTTGGTCTTCTTCAAGAATTAAGGACACCAACCAACCAACCAAAAACCAAAACCCCACCTCCTACAAGGAGCTTTTCCCCCATCCCTCGTAATTCTAATGCCTTCCTCTGTTAATTGTTTCCTATTTATCCTGTAAAGAGCTTGTTTTTACATAGCTGTCTACTTATTATCTCTCTATTAGCCTGGGAGTTTCTTGAGAAAAGGGAGTATCTTTCTCTGTATCCCCAGCACTTAGTAGAGTGCTTGGCACATAGTAGGTGTTTAATAAGTGCTTATTGACCTATGTTAAATTTTCTTGCCTTCTATATACCACACAATCTAGCTACACTGCTCTTTTTGCTGTTCCTCCAGAGAGATAACCTATGCTCTATGTTCTCCCTCCCTCTCTGTACCTTATAAGGTTCCCTGGCTTCCTTTAAGACTCAGCTCAAACGACTCTCCCCTCTCCAAACTTTAAATGCATAATTATGTTCATTTTTTGTCCCCTATTATTGAGAACAGGGACCATATTTTTGCCTTTTTTGTATCTCTAGTACTTAGTACAATGCCTGGCAGATAAAAAACACTTAACAAATGTTTGTTGACTGAATGACTAAGTGACTCATAGATGGTGCCACTAACTAACAGTTTTTGTACATCGGTTAAATCATGGGAGTGGGATGTGGGAAAGAGATGTAGCAGCAGACCAGAATCCTGGGGGGAGGGAGGTTTGGGCAGAATTGATTGTAGGATGTGGAAGGCATTGGCACAGGACCATCCAGCAGGGCGTGCCCTCATCAGAGAAGCAAAGCAGAATTGAATTAGCTCAGATGTGAGCTATGTGAGCCCATGAGAGGTTGAAGAGATCTGGTGGCTTCCTATTTTAATTAATTGTTCTTTGCATCTAAAGTTTAATTCTTTCTTTCCTGTTGAAGGAATGGAAGTATTGCCAGGGACTGTTCTAAATTAAGACTCTGCTTGTAGGGTTTTAGGAGCATGGAAAGGAGAAGATAGAGAGAGGGAAAGGGTCTTCGGGGAACTTTTTGGCTGGGGCAGAAAGTATGTGGAGCACAAAGGAAACTCTCCAGGGACAAAGCTGCTCCAAAGGGAATCAACCATGGTCTTCACAGGGTGGACAGAGTGACAAAGAGTGGGGTCATAAGTTTCATTCCTTTGTTTGTTCCAGGGAACCGTGTGTCCTCCACTCATGTGCCAATATTTAATCCAATATCTTCCCTGTTGTTATCCAAAATGCAGATCCGTTCTTAGTATGTCTCGGGACTGGGTGTGTGTAGCCCAAGGTTTTGGCCACAACCAAGATTATAAGTAGACTGCAAAGTATGCATGCTCTTTTTTGGACTCTGCTAGGAACCGGCATGCCCCATCCTTGCCATTTCATTGACCAATGGCTTCGCTAGCATGGGTAGAAAGTCACCAGGATTCATCTCATGTTGGCAAGAATTGGAACCTGGTTTTACTCCTGACCCTCCACAGCAGCTTCAGCTGGTTTCAGTTAGCCTCTTAGATCCTCTTGTGAGGAAACCTTAAAGAGAATCTCTAGCAATGTATATCCATTTCCAAGAAATATCTTGCCCTTTTGGAATGAGCAGGGGGTAATTTGTTCCTTCTTGTAAACCTTAATTAATAGTTAATAAATATTAAGTATAACCTATATCAAATTGATTACCATCTTGGTAGGAGGGAAGGAGAGAGAAAAAATGGAAATAAAAATATAAAAGTAAATGTTGAAATCTAATAAGTAATTTTTTAAATTTAAAATATCTCCAATGATTATGAATCCCTTTTGAAGACAGCTCAGGTACAGCATTTCTAATAGTGAGCATAACACTGCCTGTTTCTTCTCATTCTTGTTTTAAGTAGAGATAAATTTAAATTAAAAAAAAATTAATGTCTACTAAACACCTACTATATGTCAGGCACTGTGCTAAGCATTGGGGATACAAAGAAAGATAAAAGAGCTCCTGTTCCTGTCCTCAAAGAATTCAGTCTAACAGGGAAATAACATGAAATGATGATATGCAGACAGAAGCATAAATGGGAATTAATTATCAGAGGAAAGGCCATATAACAAAGGGATTTCCCTGGAAGTACATGCTCCTGTTTCTATTAGTGTAAGACCATGCCTTGCTCATCTCTGAAACTATCTCTGTACCTTGCACAGAGTGGGGGCTTGGTAAATTGCCACGTCAGATTTAATTCAAAAGGGGGAAGGACTCATTTTACTGGAGGTAAGAGGGGGGAAGAGTTGTGGCAAAAATGCTTCCTGCTTTGAGATATTGAGATGGAGAAAGGGAAGAAGGCTTAAACTAATCCTAAATTAACCCTCTGCAAGGAGACAAGGATTTTTTTTTTAAGTAGCAGCCAGATGGATTCTCCATCTGCTACTCAGTTCAGTACTGAGGCCTGGAGGGAGCAGAAAGAATTGGGGAAAGCCCTGGATCTGGAACTCTGGTCCTGTGCCTTTTTTACCTGGGTGACCTCAGCCAATCCTCTCTAGATTTCTTACACTTTAAGTACCTTCTCTGTGATACAGGAACACTGTTCCTCCAACAAAACACTCCACCTCCCATCCCCTCACCTTTTATTGACTGTGTCCCATGTCTGGAATACTATGTCTGCTCACCTTTACCTCTTAGAGCCCCTCAAGTCCCAGCTAAAATCCCACTTCTACTGCTTGCTTGTTCTCCCTCCAGACTGTGAGCTCCTTAAGAGAAGTAGAGACTGTCTTTTACCTTTCTTTGTATCCCCAGAATGTCACATAGTGCCTTATGTATAGGAGGCACTTAAATATTTATTGACTGACTTACTGATTCCAGCCACTGCAGCCTCATGGAGTCTTATCTCAAGCTAGTATCTTCATCTCCCTTCTACAACCTTGTACTTTTTACCTAGGTCCCCTACTCTGAGAGAAGAGCTTCATCTTATTGGGGCCTAAGCTCTTAAAGAAATGATCTCCCACATGTATTCCCTTCTACCTACCCACCCTCCTTTGCTTGTCTTCCCCATTAGAATGTCACCTTCTTAAGGACAGAAATCATTTTATTTGTATTTATATCTCCAGTGCTTAGTATAATGCCTAGCATGTAGAAGTATTTAATAAATTTTCTATCTACCATCTATCTGTCCATTCATCCATTCATCTAGCTAGCTATCAATCTAGCCAGCCATCTATTTTTATCTATCCATCCTTCTTATCCATCTACCTGTCTCTCTGTCTCTGTCTCTGTCTCTGTCTCTGTCTCTGTCTGTCTCTGTCTGTCTGTCTCTCTTCTCTGTCTCTGTCTCTCTCTTTTCTCTCTCTCTCGCTGTATTTCAGTTGATTGATTGATTGTTTCTGAGCCCCAGTTTCCACATCTATAAGCTAAGGGGATAAGATTAGGTATTTCCTAAGGTGTCTAGGGATGGGGTGGGGAAAAAGTGGGAAATTCAGGAATGGTTTCAGGGAAGAAGTAGCATTTAAGTTGGTCCTTATGAAGGTAAGCATGTGTTCAGCTTATGGGATATGGTCTATACAAATGCATAGAGGACTGGTGAGGGCAGAATGAGATCACAGAATGGGTAACAGTGTCCTTTGGCTAGAATGAGGCACACATAGGGGCAGTGCTGAAGAATAAGGGAGGAATCAAACTGGGGATGATCCCAAGTGCTAAATCAAAGAGGCACAATTGGAAAGAGCTGGAGTCAGGAAGATCCAGAGTCAAATCTGACCTCAGACACTAGCTGAGCAAGTCACTTAACCTCTATCTGTCTCAATTTCTACACCTGTAAAATGGGGATAACAATGGTGGCCACCTACCAGAATTGTTGATAATTGTTAATACCAGATAAAATGAGATAATATTAATTTGTAAAGCACCTAGCACAGTGCACATAATAGGCATTTAAGAAATGCTTGTTCCTTTCCTTCCTTCCTTTTAGTCTTTGGTTTATAATAAAGAACTTCTCCGGTGTCCCATCATGGGACATCTGAGGCCTTGAAGGCTATTGTAGAGGAGTTCAGGTTCCACCAAATTTGCAAACTGCTTTGGATAGGATCTAATGATAGATTGTATGTCTCTTTTTGGGGCCATTTCTTATTTGAATCGATTTTTGTAAGCTCATAGGATAACAGAAGTGGAAAGGACCTCAGAGACCATGTAATCTAAATTCCCCATTTTACAGAGGGGGAAACTGAGGTTCAGAGAGAGGAAAATGACAGCCAGGGTCACAAAGCTGATAAACTAACTAAATTTAGAGAGAACTGTCGCCACCTCATTGGCTACAGGGCAGTGAGTATTTCAGGAACAGCTCTTAAAGATTTACCAAGTTATAGATTTGTTGTCTGCACCAATGGAGGGAGTAATCATATTGGTTAAATCCTTGAATGAAATTCTGACACATCCTTGAATTACTGAAGTGTTTTTTGGCCAGTTGGGAGCCAGGGAAGGTTCTTATTCAAGAAAATAAGATTAGCAGGCCTATATACTAGGAAGATTATTTTAGTGCTGTCTATAAGCCTTGGAAAAATGCCCAGCTAGGGAGAACAAGGGAGTTGAAGTTCTTTGAAAGTGTGCAATTAAGCAAACCAGAGTCAGATAGATAGCGATAGAAAGATGGAGACAGACAGAAACAGCTCAGAGAGAGAAAGAGAGAGAGGAGAAAGAGAAGGGAGAGAGAGAGAGAGAGAGAGAGAGAGAGAGAGAGAGAGAGAGAGAGAGAGAGAGAAGAGAGAGGAATAAGAAAAAGAATAAGGAGGAGGAGGAAAGAAGTAGGAGGAGGAGGAGGGAGGAAGAGAGGGAGGAAGAAAGGAAGGAAAAACAAAAATAAAAACAGAAACAGCTGGGGAAGAGAGGAGAGGTGTGTGTGGGGGAAGGGATATGGAGCAAAGCCACAGGAACTCACGATAGAGAGTGGTGACTTGGGACACTTCAGAGCATCCCTGAACTACTGAGGAAAAAAACCTGCTAATTTGTCTCTGTAAATGTCTGAGAGTTCAATTGGCCTTAGGAAAAGGGCCATTCATTGGAGGGCTTCTCCTTACTTTCCAAGTGTTTTGTTTGCAGATTCTGTTTAGTTTTCTTTCAACTCTTTGGAAAAGTTTAATACTATGGATTGTGTTAATACTTAACACTGTGAGCTGAGCTTTCAGGTGAGCAGTTGGTTTCTGTATATGTGGCCCATGGATGTATCTTCCCAGGCTTCTTGGATGGGCTCCATGAATAGAGAAGTCAAGAATCCCCCTAGATTTGCCCAGATCCTTCATGTCCTGAGTCTCTGATGTTTAAGTCCTCTTTGTATGGTGACATCTCCTCTACTGTGTGGGAGCTCAGTAGAGGCCAGGATCATGTCTTATTCATGGTGAATATTGGGTGAATTTCAATTCAAGTTATTGATTGGGGGCTGATGAGGGGATTGGCTGTAGACCAAGAAATCTGATGAAGTAATGGCAGTAACACACCTTCTTGGTGCCTTAAAATGATGATGTGGTTTGGTAAGAAGAGGCAGTAAAACCTCTTAGAAGTATGGCGATCCCCATTTCCTTGTTTGTACTAAATCTCTCCCAGGCCCTTTTGTCTTATTATGGTTCTCTTGAGTAAGGCCTTAATCATGTTTCTTCTGAATCATATTTCACAGCCAGCCCCTCCTTACTTCCCAGCTCCAGAGGGGCCGGGGTGTAAAATCCAAGAACCTGGCAAGGCCGTCCATCCTCAGTGCAGATTTTCAGAGTCCCTGACTCTTTATTACAGACACATTGAGGAGGAGTTGCCAAAGATCATCTAGGGAGCATTAAAGTTGGGGAGATTGTTCTGCTTGTTGCTACAACAGTGGAGTCACTAAGGAAACAGCCCCTTTCCCCTCTTGGGCCAGCAAAGCATCTCCCCTTAACTCCTTTCCTCCCCCAGGCTGGGCCAGTTATTGATAAACCTACAATTGCTGCCATCCTCCTTCACACCATCCCCAAGAGATGCCAATTGCTTGTCAGGCTGTCCTGATCAGCAAAAAGGAACTTCCAGAAAGGTTCAAAGAAACCAAGTCATGGATAGGCAAATTCTCTCTCTCTCTCTCTCTCTCCCTCCCCCCCCCCCTTTAAAAATGTTTTTCTTTTTATTTTTTAATTAACAAAAACCATTGTCTCTCTGTCCCATAGTCTCCTCCCTGAACTGGAAAATAAAAAAAAAAAAATCACCTAAATAAGTATGTATATGTCAAGCAAAATAAATTCCTATATAGGCCATATCCAAAAAATACATATATTATTCTGCCTATTTAGTCCATCCTCTCTTTGGCTGAATGGGAAGCATGCTTTATCATCAGTTCGATTGGTCAATGTCTTTTCTTTTCTTTCTTTCTTTCTTTTTTTTTTTTTTGCTGAGGCAATTGGGGTTAAGTGACTTGCCCAGAGTCACACAGCTAGGAAGTGTTAAGTGTCTGAGGTCCTCCTGAATTCAGGACTGGTGCTATATCCACTGCACCATCCAGCAGCCCCTGGTCAATGGCTTTCAAAGTGGTTGGGGAAACCCACTCTTGGTGTCTTACATCTTGGAGCCAATCCTCCTCCCTAAGCCATTTCCTAATAAATTTGTGTATATGAAAACTCCCAGTGTCAAGTCCCCCGAGAAAAGCTTTTCTGTTATGCACTAGTCTTTGCCAGGAAGGTAATGTTACAACTTGTTAATGGCACCACAAAGGAAAAAAAAATAATGTTTAAAAAATATTTTGAATAAACCCTTTTAATTCCTGGCAATATTTTCTGCTTCATTTGGCTATTTGAAATCTGTGACTCTGAAAGTATTTTTCAGCCTTTCTGCTTCATCTATTTTCCAGCCTCCTCTTAGCCCAGTTTGGTTTCTTGCAATTTTCTTCTATTTCCCCCTTGGACTGGACTTTCTAATAATTGGTCGTTGCTGAAAGATGATACTTTCCCCCAATCCCTTACTCCCTAACCGCCCCCCCCCCCCAACTCCAAACCTGCCCCAAAGCCACACGCTGCCAAGTTGCCTGTGAATGGAAAAAACCCACTAGCCCCACGTTTTGGACTTTTAAAAGTCATTCCATTGTCTCCTTGGCTCTGAAATAATTTAGATGACCTTGCCTGAAATCGTCAGCCTTGGCAGGCACCTTGTTTACAATGGTCCCCAAGGCGGCCGGTGGCTCTGTTCCTGGGATGATGATGTTACGGGATTGGGAAATTCTGCCCCAAACAATGTTGCAAACACAAAGTTCTTCACATAGTTGTTTTTAAATAGAATTTTGTATAAACACACAAGCCACTTTCTCAAGTGCTGCTCTTCCCTCACTGGGTGAGAAAGGATATTCACAGACTAAAGGAGCCCCCTTTGTCTTGGCCAATTCTTATATGAATTGTTTTTGTTTATTCATGAGATAGAATGGATCTCAAAGAGAGAGGGGCAAATGACTTGACCAGCATCACAAAACCAGTAGGTGGCAGAGCTGGGATTTGGCAGGTGATTTTAAAACCAATAATCTTCATTATATACCTCAACAAGGATACTGGAGGAGGAAGTGTTCTGATGGAAGTGCATTTCTTCGACAAAGAGAAGATCTAACTCAGTTTCAGTTAATCAATGATGGACAGAAGCAGCTACACCCAAAGAAAGAACACTGGGAAATGAGAGTAAACTGTTTGCATTTTTGTTTTTCTTCCCAGGTTATTTTTACCTTCTGAATCCAATTCTCCCTGAACAACAAGAGAACTGTTTGGTTCTGCACCATATATTGTATCTAGGATATACCGCGACATATTTAACATGTATAGGACTGCCTGCCATCTGGGGGAGAAGGTGGAGAGAGGGAGGGGAAAAATCAGAACAGAAGTGAGTGCAAGGGATAATGTTGTAAAAAATTACCCAGGCATGGGTTCTGTCAATAAAAAGTTATAATAAAAAAACCCCCAATAATCTTTCCATTGACCCATGTTCTCTCTCTCTACTATCTTACTGAAATTCATAGTTATCTTTTAGAAAACCACTCATACTCCTGCTGACTAGAGATGGAGTCATTTCCTTTTTAAAAAGGCCTAAACCTGCCTCCTTTTGGGACTTTGCTTTTTATATATGGCCAACAATCATTGTTAGGTCACTCTGCTAGTCTGGAGACAAATGAGCCTCCAAGCTGATGAATCCTCAGATAAAAGTCTGGCCTTTAAGCTATGATGGTAGGATTTTCTGTAAACCCCAAGCTATCTTGAGAATTCTCAGAGATTATACACACAAATAAATTACATTCCTATGGGCACAGCTCAGTTAAGGAAGGAGGGAAGGAAGGAAGGAAGGAAGGAAGGAAAGAAGGAAAGAAGGAAGGAAGGAAGGAAGGAAGGAAGGAAGGAAGGAAGGAAGGAAGAAGGGAAGAGTGCTGTTGTCCCATTGACCTTGAGTAGGTAAAAGAAGCCATTTTTGCCTTAATTTTTAACTAACCTTAATGGCATTTTTTTCTCCCAAGTCAAAGGGCAAAAAGCTTTATTATGCAGTCATAAGGTGGGCAAATTTGGGGAAAGACTCAGACTAAATACCTAATGAACTTGCATTTTACAAGAGGGGACATTTTATAGTTAGGGAACAACCTGAGGGGGTTGATTTCTTGATTAGATACAGTATCTGTGGGGTCCAGATAGTCTTATCAATGTAAGGAACTCAACAGGGATCCATGCAACAAAGGCCCACTTAATGTCAAACTGCCTCAGTCAAATAGGCCTGATAAAAACCTTGCCTCCTTTAATTGGGCACCTACTTGAGGGCAAGGAATGACACATTTTGGGACTTCTCTTTAAGGATAGACTGCTGGAATCCTTACAAGTGTTAACTCATTAGAGTTGACAGAGACAATAATTATCTAATTTAGCATGGTTCAGTATGATTGATCTGATCTTACAAGATGTTATGGGCCAGAAGAAACAAGGTACTAATGGAACTGATAGAAACAATGCTTGTGTTCACACCTTTAAGAGAGCTCATAGAAGCAAGAAGCTCTTGGGGCCAGAGAGCACTCTGGGACAGACACAGGAGGACTCTGGGAGGAAGCCCACAAGCCCACTCTCGGAGATGGAGTCAGATTCATTCACTTCATCTCACACCACTGTGGTGACTGGGCTCTTGCACTTCCCCCACTGAAAGGCTCTCCAGAAAGCTGCCCAGCCCCAGGAAAGGAGACGAGATTCACTCCATTTTCCACCTTTGTGCTGGCTGGAGGCTGAAGGACAAACCTTTGGATTTGGAGACATTCGGAAAGAGCTCTTGGAACCAAGCAGAGAGAGAGGCCGCCAAGAAAACTAACTGGGCTATTTTGGAAGAAGCAATAAAAGATCTGAACTTTTAACACCTGGCTGCATTTGGGGTGATTATTGATCTGAACTGATACTAGGGCTACCTCCAGAAAACCTCCCCAAGAAACCTGCTCCCAGAAAGAACCTTCATATTATAAAAAAGAAAAGAACACCACAGGAGACGGGCAACTCGGCAGAGTGAGGCAAGAGTTTATATAGAAAAGAGAAAGTAAAAAAAAAAAAAAAGAAAGAAAGTGAACAGAGCAGGAAAATTGGAAGATTTCAGATAAGATTTTGCATATGTTGGGACAATTTCAGATAAGGATATACATGGGAAATTCCTGTGATTAGATTTATTTCAGATAAGATTAAACATGGAAAAGGTAAAAGGCCCTTTTGTTCTAATGAAGTCAGAGAGACAGAGAAAGATACAGAGTCACAGAGACAGATAGAGTCAGATATAGAGATAAAGAACGGATTCTATTGCTTTGCCTATAGTCTAAAGAGATCAGAGAAGTAGGAAAAGATCTTGTCCGTACAAAATAATTTATAACGGCTCTTTTTGTGATGACCAAAACACTAGAAACTAAAGAAATGGCTGCCAATTAAGTAGTGGGTGAACAGTTGTGGCATAGGAATGTTACAGAATATTGTGCTGGAAGAAACCAGGAAACAGATTTTTAAAAATACAAAGATGTGTCAACTGATGCAGAGTTAAGTAAGCAGAACCAGAAAAACTTATATTCATATAATAAAAAATGAGTTATTTTGAAGACTTTTAAAAGTTGATGAAGAATGAAATCAGGGCAACAGTTTGTACAATAACAATACTATAAAGACAGACCGTTTGGAAAGCTGTAATCAATACATTGACCATCCATGATTCCAGAGGAAAAGTGTAGAGAGGATATATTGATGTTATAGGTGACATCTTTTTTTGCATATGACCACTGAGGGGTTGGTTTTGCTTGATTCTGAATAATTGTCACAAAGAATTGGTTTTCATTTTTTATTCCCCCCCCCCCCATAGAGCAGTAGATGGAATCGAGAGAAAATAGCTTTTTGTTCATTAAAAAACACTTTAAAAATAGAGAGGTGAGAGGGTGCTATAGATGTAGAATATTGCTTGCATTTTTAGATGAGGTCACTGTATTGTTAGTTTTGCTTAATTATTTTATTTGTTACAAGCTCTCCTGGAATGGAGTGATCTCAAAATGTTTATAATGTAAAAACAGAAGATGTCAATACGCCTTTTTTTTTTTTTTTTTTCTTTTTGAGCCTATTCTTTCTCACTTGGTGAGAACTCCATGAAGAGCTTTGGGTGGAAAAGGGCCAGAAAAGCATCATTCCTTGAAAGAATAAGTTTCTTCTATAAGACTCATTCCCAGAACCAAAAGGTTATGAGCTGAAATGTCGGTGGAGTGGGATGTGGAAAGTCAAAGGTCAGAAGAGGCAGCCAGGAATGAGAAGACTCCCTAAGGCAGAAATCTCCAGTGTTTCCATGGTTCAAATTCCAATGGAACCTCCCTGCAGATAGGTCCAGGACTAAAGACCTCCTGGGGTGAAGATGTTGATTGATAGCTGGGAGATATCATCTTCTTTCCCATCTTAGCCCAGAAGATGGGAAAAGCTCTCCTGGTCTGTGACTGGACCATATGACTTCTTGGAGCCTCACACAGCTGGAGGGTGGCGTAGGAAGGGGAAAGAAAGGGAGGAAGTGTTCATCTCTTGGACAGAAGAAACAAAGAGGCAGGAGCTAGGCAGAGACACAGCCCCTGAGATGATAGAAGGGACCAGGGCATGAAGCTTCAGCAGCAGAGGTGAGTCTCAGGCTTTGTCAGTGTTCAGCAGTGCTTTCTCCCAAGCACATTTTCATCTTCTCACTTCCTACATTTCCAGGGCTAAATACAATACCTCCCCCCACCCTCAACACTGTATCTGAGGCAGACCCTCCTCATTCATGCCTTGAGTATTATAGTAGCTGCTGGGGACTTTGCCTATCTCAAGGCTTTCCCCACTTCACTCACTCTCCATTTTGCCACCAAAATGACTTTCCCAAAGTGACAAATCTGTTTCTGTTCCCCTTTACTAAATAAATTCCAACGGTTCCCTGTCACCTCCTGCAAATAAGAAATGATCTGCTTGGTATTCAGAGCCCTTCTCCCTTTCCAATCTTACATCTTACCTCTAACACATACTCTGTGATCCAGAGACTGCTCTGCTGGTTGTTCTCCCCATCCCCAGATTCTTACAAGCATTTCCTGTGGCCGTTCCTCCCTCTCCCTCCACATCTCTGCTTTCTGGTTTTTTTGGCTTATTAGGTGTCTGGGTCAAAATGTCCAACAGATATTATGTAGGAATTGGGAAAGAGAGCTCAAGAGAGAGACTGAGGTAGGATCAATATACCTGTGAGGAACTTAGGCTTTATCTGTTTATATTCTGACATAGGAGGATGATACTTGTAACTCCTTAGGACATTCTCAATATTCTGGCAGTTAGAAAGACTACACAGAACCAGAGGGGATGAGTGTGAGTGGAATATAAAGGGATAATCTCTTTTTTAAAAAGGTTAAAAAGGAGTGAGATAGAATGTACTGGGAAAAGGGAAAGGGAGAAGGGGAATGGTGCAAATTATCTGCCCTAAGAAAAGGGCAAGAAAAAGCTTTTCCAGTGGAGGGGTGAGGAGGAGGAGAGGTTGAGTGAGAGACCATTATTACTCTCATCAGAACTGGCTCAAATAGGAGACACCATAAATACTCAATAGATGTATAGAAATCTATCTTAGCCTAGAGAAAAATAGAAGGGGAAGGAGGGAGGTGATAAAAGAACAACTCATTTTGAGGTAGACAGTGGTCAATAGCAAAACAATTTTGAGGAGAGTCAGGGTGAAAGGAGAGAGAGAATAAATGGGGGAAATACAATTAGCAATAGTAATTGCATAAATAATTTTAGAAGCAAGTTTTTCTAATGAAATATCATTGTTCTCTGGGAAACGAGCAGAATGTTTCCAGGTGAAAAACAAAACATGGAAAGTCCTTCGTGAACAAAGTGATATATACCATATATGAAATGATAGTAATGTTCTGGGTGACCAGTTGTAAAGGAATTTTGTAGTTCTTGGTAACAATCATTCACAACTATTATGAATCCTATCCATTCACAGAGGAGGAATGATTGTGTCTGAATACAGATTGAAGCATTCTCTATTCCCTCTTTATCTCTCTCTATTTTTATTTATTTATTTATTTATTTTTGCTGAGGCAATTGGGGTTAAGTGACTTGTTAAGTCACACAGCCAGGAAGTATTAAGTGTCTGAGGACAAATTTAAACTCAGGTCCTCCTGACTTCAGAGTACCAAACCTGGTACTCTATCCACTGCACCACCTAGCTGCCCCTTTATTGCTCTGTTTTTATTTTATTTTATTTTATTTTTTTATTTAATAGCCTTTTATTTACAGGTTATATGTATGGGTAACTTTACAGCATTAACAATTGCCAAACCTCTTGTTCAATTTTTCACCTCTTACCCCCCACCCCCCCCAGATGGCAGGATGACCAGTAGATGTTAAATATATTAAAATATAAATTAGATACACAATAAGTATACCTGACCAAACCGTTATTTTGCTGTACAAAAAGAATCAGACTCTGAAATATTGTACAATTAGCTTGTGAAGGAAATCCAAAATGCAGATGGGCATAAATATAGGGATTGGGAGTTCAATGTAATGGTTTTTAGTCATCTCCCAGAGTTCTTTCTCTGGGCGTAGCTGGTTCAGTTCATTACTGCTCCATTGGAAATGATTTGGTTGATCTCCTTGCTGAGGATGGCCTGGTCCATCAGAACTGGTCATCATATAGTATTGTTGTTGAAGTATATAATGATCTCCTGGTCCTGCTCATTTCACTCAGCATCAGTTCGTGTAAGTCTCTCCAGGCCTTTCTGAAATTATCCTGTTGGTCATTTCTTACAGAACAGTAATATTCCATAATATTCTATACCACAATTTATTCAGCCATTCTCCAACTGATGGACATCCATTCAGTTTCCAGTTTCTAGCCACTACAAAAAGGGCTGCCACAAACATTCGTGCACATACAGGTCCCTTTCCCTTCTTTATGATCTCTTTGGGATATAAGCCCAGTAGTAACACTGCTGGATCAAAGGGTATGCACAGTTTGATAACTTTTTGAGCATAGTTCCAAACTACTCTCCAGAATGGTTGGATTGCTCACAAGCTCCACCAACAATGCATCAATGTCCCAGTTTTCCCGCATTCCCTCCAACAATCATCATTATTTTTTCCTGTCATCTTAGCCAATCTGACAGGTGTGTAGTGGTATCTTAGAGTTGTCTTAATTTGCATTTCTCTGATTAATAATGACTTGGAGTATTGCTCTGTTTTTAACTTAATCTCTCTTGAGGCTTTTTATTTTCATTAGGGTGGGAGATTCATTTTTTTCATAACTTTTATGGCAATATTTTGGATAATTTCAAATGTGGTTTCTTAATTGTGAGTGGGAATCAGGAAAAGAATCTACAAAGCAAATGTAAAAAAATTTTCTTTTGAATGTAACTTGGCTAAAGAATTAAATAAATTAAAATTTAAAAAAACCCAACAACAACAATAACAAAAAGAGACCATTCACTTTTATACTTTGGAGGTTATAATAGTAACTTTGTATTTCAATTAGCAAAACTCAAATGAATGAGAATGTGTGAAACCAGAGTGCAGAGAGTTTAAAACCGAAAGAAAGGGGAAAGAATAAGTGGGAAAAGCAATAGAATTACTAGATAAAGAGGATATCCTGATAAAGTCCTTGGTAGTTGGCTGGGCATTGAAAGGAGAGAGCCTGAATTTCTCTCTGAGCTATTCCCTGGACAGTGCTAGAGTTCCCTGGGTGACAGCGGCTGCCAGATGCCAATTGTGGGTTGGTGATGATGGAGTTTCCAAGACAGAAGGTGGGAGCTGGTGGGAGCTGATGGGAGCAGGGTCTTTGACTCCTGCTCCTTGCCTTAAACAGCTTTACCGGATCACCGGCTTGCTTATGGGCTTGAGCACTAGAATGGGTCAAGATTTCTTAGCTAAAGTTCCTGAAAGCTCCTACTGATGGGGAGGAGGGGAATTGGTTCTGAAGAGGAGAGGGCGGTTACAGTGCATCCTGAAGAGAGAGACCAGCTTGAAGGCCTAGATAACAAGGATGTCATGGTAGAAGAAATGCATCAGACTGCAGGAGAAAGCTTCAAAGGTCTGAAATAAAGAAGGACTGAATGGGATGAGCTGGGGGAGGGGAGATTTCTCAGAGGCTGTAGGACCCTAGTATAAGTTTCAGGGAGTTTCATGACCCATAGGAATTAGACAGCGTTGCTCCAGGCTTGGGGATCTGAGTTGAAAGCTCAGCTCTGTGAATTATAGGATGGCAACTCGTGAGCCTGGAGCTGCTCTCCCTGAAAGTGAAAGGGGAAGGAGCATTTCAAGCCCAAATCTTCAGAGCAAAACTCTAAAATACCACCAGAGAGTGCACTTGATGAGATATTGCTGTTTTGTGTGGGGAAGGGACAGTCATCTTCCATATAATATTTGTCTGTGTCTGTGTCTCTGTGCAGCATATCTGTGTTGTGGCTGTTCTGTGAGCTAGATTTTGTAACCTGAACAGAATTCAAATGCAGACAGCAAGAAGAAAAACTGCTATACTGGGAAAGATTTCTTAACACTCTTAACTCCCACCCTAGAAGGAAAAAAACAAGTTTGAATTTTTCCTGTGGACCCAGTTCTGGCCATGCTAGGGGTTAGAGAAATAAAGTTAGTTAATTTTTGAAAGCAATGATTGGGGAGTTTGGCAATTAGTCGTTTCAAGATTGCAAAAGTGCTTAGCATAAAACAAATGTTATGTAAAACAAAATAACTTCTTTAGTGGATTTAATTGCTTCATATTGGATAAGGTTATGTGGGTTTTTAGATGTGACCAGCTTACAATGCTGATGTTGAGATAAATGATTTTTGTATGTGTGTAAAGTAACCTGGAAACTAATTCAACTAAATTAGGGCCTCCATGAGGAGGATGGTCCATAGAGGGTGGGAGCTGATGGAAGTGGGGTTTCTGACTCCTGCTCCTTGCCTTAAGCAGCATTATCCTACCACTTACACACCAGAATGGGTCAATCTTTTTTAGCTAAAGTGGTTCCTGAAAGCTCCCACTGATGGGTGGGGGTTGGTTCTGATTGGGAGAGGGCCGATTACAATGGAAACTGAGGAGAGGGATCAATCTGAAAGCAGAGATAACCAGGATGTCCTGGTGGAAGAAATGCACCAGCACTTGTGTGGGGAAGCTTTGATGGTATAAAATGGAGACTGAATGGGACCTGGGGAGAGAGTTCTCAGAGGCTGTAGGACCCTAGACATAAGTTTCAGCGAGTCATATGATCCCTTTTCTCAGAGCATCAGGTCCAAGAGCTTGAGTTAAGACCCTCTGGGTCTGGCCCCACTTTTCATCCACATACAGAGTGAAAGGCTTTTCTAAATTAGGTAGAGCCAGGGCAGGGGCAGAAGTCATTTTGGCTTTCAAGGTCTTAAAAGCTTTGGCCTGATCTGGGCCCCAGTCAAGGAGAATATTGTCTGGACCTTGAATGGGGATTAGATTATGGTCCAAATATTTGATGGATGGCAGGCAATGTGAGCTTTGGAAAAGGAGACCCTGTAGCCTCTAGAGGCCAGAAGAGTTTTTTGTGGCTGCATCTAGGGAAGCCTCTCAGGTGGGACTGCAGATCAAAGTATCATTTACATACTGGATGAAACTGCTTTTAACCTGCTCCAAATCCCTTAAATCTTTAGCCAGTGCCTGTCCAAAAATCTGTGGGCCATCTCAGAAGTCCTGGGGCACAGCTATCCATGTTAATTGATAGGGATACTCCCCTGGCTTTGTCCACTCAAAAGCAAAAAGAAATTGTGAGTCTTCATGTAAAGGTATACAAAGGCATCTTTAAGATCTAGAGTGGAAAACCACTTTGTGTCTCCTGGGATCTGGGTAAGGATAGAATAGGATTTAGGCACAATGGGGTGAATCGGAATAACTGCCTCATTAACTGCTCTGAGGTCCTGCACCATAGGAAACTCCCCATTCTGCTTTCTAACAGGGAGATTTGGGGTATTGCAGGGAGACTCACAGGGAACTAAAAGCTGGTGCTTAAAAAATTTCTCAATAAGGGGTTGCAATCCCTCCCTCGCTTCTGCCTTTATTGGGTTTTGGCATTTATGGGGGAATACACTGGGTCTCACAGCCTGACTAAAGCTGGGAAAGCATGAGTGATTCACCCAGGGATTCCTTGGTCCCAGACAGAGGAATCTATTTTCTCCCAGATTTCAGAGGGAACATGGGAGAGCTTTGAAAGAAGCACAAAAAGACCATCTGGAGGTCTGAGAAGGTAAAATTGGGTCCCTAATTTCATCATTAAATCGCCCCAATAAGGGAGTAGGACAGGAGGGAATAATAAGAAAGAAGTGTTTAAATAACAGGCCACCAAACTGGCAAAACAGAGGGAAGGTCTCTAAACGATTCTTAAGTTTCCCTTTAATTCCCATTATTCTATGGGGGAAAGGGCAAGTGAGACCAGAGTGTTGAAGCAAGACAGAGAGGCAAAAAGAAATTCAATGGTCTTATTGCTCACATCTGAGGATACCCAAAGTTCTGCTGTCATGGTGGAGCAAAGGGGAGCCTGACCAAGCATGCATGGCATTGGGGGGAGGCAGCTTGTCCCCTGTGAGCAGTCTCTCTTCCAGTGTCCCTCCCGGTTGCACTTAGGGCAAGGATCAGGGGGTTTCCTCTGAAGACAGTTGCGGGTCTGTTGGCCCTGTCCATTACATCTGAAGCATGAACTCCAATGGTTCTTGGATATGGCAGCAACTAAAATTTGGGCCTGTTCTCCATTTTTTGCTTTAACTCTGCGGTCTTCCTCCTCTGCTACTGTTCAATCCCTGTTATTAAATAATCCAAAACTCTTTCTAACAGCTGAACTGGGCAAGTTTGAAGGCTAAAATTTAACTTCTGCAGCTTCCTCTGTATATCTGGGGCAGATTGTTTAATATTAATATCTCCCCAGGAAAGAGCAAATTGGAGAGCAATGACCTTAAACCCTTGAGTAAATTTTGTAGCGTTCTCAGAGTAATGGCCAAGTTTTTCCTTAATCTGGGAGAGAAAGTACACCTGTATCCTGAGTGTTCCTCCCCAAGAGTCTTGCTACTTTTCTCAGGGGGTAGAGGTTAGAAGAGGTGGCTGAATCAGGATCCTGAGGAGGAGAAAAGAGGTCCCATTCCTTGTATCAGAGGGAAAGAGGAGTGGGGGTAGGGAAATCTCAGCATTTGATTCAGGAGGTGAGGGGGACAGAGTTGAAGAAATATTATTGGACATAATGTCCTGTCTTTGCACATGGGTACAGAAGAGGGGTCCTGTGTCCCTAAAGGAATGGAAAGGAGGGGGGTTATTTAAAACGTTAGTATCTAATTTTGATTCCCCTCCAGTAAATTTTAACAGAATCTTGCAGTGCTGTTATAATTTAGGATCTTGGGAAAAGGCCACGAAGGCTTGAACATAGAGAACTTCAGTCCACTTGCCTTGTCTTTGGCAAAACAAATCAAGCTGCTGGACATTCCTGTATTTATTTGAGACATTAATAGTTCATTTTCCTGGTTCCACAAAATATACTGAGACCAGGCAATATTGGAAAAGAAAATAAGTTTCTTAGTTTTGAGATCTTTCACGCCAAATTTGTTTCTGTTTTTTAAGAGACAGCCTAAAAAAAAAAAAAGAGAAAAAGCCTAAGGGAGAGTCCTTAGGGATAGAGACAGAGGTGGACTGTCCCATTTTGCCACAAGTCTGATTCTATAGCACCGACCTCTCAGGCGTCGCTAGAGAGGGAGATAGGTGACAGAAGTCCCCTGCTTAAGGGTACTTCTGCTAAAAGATGCAGGAACTCTGAATCTAGGCATCCCTAGTCAAGGAAGTGGACTGAGCATAAAGCTCCCAACAGCCCCAAACCTTCCCAGGTTTTTGGGTTGTCCCAGCTATAGAATAGATAATAGAGGCAAGAGGAGGCTTACCTTGGGGAGGAGGATGTAACATTTCATGGATTCCCATATGGGCCACCAAATGTTGAGGGGTGAGATACCCCAACAACAATGGGGGTCCCCAGGCAGGTGTTGCAGGTTTTGAAAAAAAAAAAAAAAAAAAGCAGTCCCAATCTCTAAATGAGTTCTTTGGCAAAAATGGGTTTATTATCAATGAGAAGTCTCTTAGTGGGCTAGTTCCTGATTAGGAATTAGCAAAGGTTGGGATACAGAGCTTTGATTTTTTGGGACTAGGGAGACATTTCCAGATGAATTGAGGGACTAATTTCCAGGTCTATAATGGGTGGTATTTATGTCCCAAGCCAAGATCTTGAAATGAATTGTAAGTGCGGATTATTATGGAATTTGATATGCTTCTCTGTAAAACTTTTTGATTCAGCTTTTGTTTTTTCCTCCATCTCTGGTTGGAGGACCATGGTCCAATCAAGGACAGATATATGGCTTTCTTTATTGATAGGGCAACAGAATTGCCATCGTCTTCCTTCTCTTCTTCTCTACCTCCCCTGACACTCTCAATCTTCATTAGACCATTGTATCAAACTTCCTTTTAACTATTACAGAGACAGAGAGTCTGCCTCTCTCAAAATTATCTTTGTATTATACTTAAACAATTTGCAAAGGCGTTGATGAAAGGATTAATTTCAGGTCCTTTAATTCCCCTATTAGTCCCACAGATCAGCTTGAAAATAAGATGGAAAAGTGTAGAGAACCTCTAGGAAGCTAGAAACTTCAATAACTGGGACGGTCTCCTCCTAAATTTAATCTGTGGTGTATTTAAGCTTGAAATCATGAGAAAACAAAAGGTCCTGGCACAATTATTGGGGCATTGTGAACTTTACATAAAATTGAATCCTTAGAAGCTAACAAGATGCTTCAGAGAGTTAGAACATAGAAAACAGAAACCAGGGTTGCTCACAGAACAAGACTTCTTATAATGACATATGGTTTTAAGGTATATAAGCAGAATGATTTCTCTTAATGATTCTGTTGAATCTTTGTCTTCCACCTGATTATTCCTGAGTCTGGCTATGAGGTAGAATTGTTACTGCATTACTGGTTGTCGTACAAGAATGCTTTATCCTATTGTGTACATGCTTAGATTGAGGCCCTGAAGGATTCTGATTGATGATATATTATAATCATGTCCCTATTTTTTCCTCTTATAGCAAATTTCTGTAATCAGAGCACTTGGCCAGTAGAAACCAAGAGCACAATACAAGTATGTAGATGATATCTTTATCTGCAGCCCACCCCTGGAGGTTTCTCTGCCTGCTGCCATAAAAACAGACCTTTCCTTTATGACTTTTCTTTGTGTGAAGGCCCACTTTGCCTATCAGTCTGTATTTGGGCCACCTCCCACCTCCTTTTTCTCATTTATAGAGGAAGTGGACAATCTCATCACTCCCTGATCAGGCGCAGGCTTTTAAAGGCCTTGAAAGCTAACGTGACCCTCTCCAGACCCTTAGCCCTACTGAAAGTCTTTTACTCTGTATGTTGCTGAAAGATGGGGCCAGGTTCTATGGGTCTTGACTCAGTCTCTGGGATCTGATCCCAGACTCCTTGCTTATTTCTCAAAGAAATTTGGCTTAGTTATTCTAGTTGCCTAGAACTTTGGATGCCATTATGTAACTGAGGAGACCCCTAAGCTCACACTAGGCCAGTCATTGGAGGTTCTCACTCCTTACCAGGTTCTAGACCAATTAAAAAATAGAACTTGGAAGAGATAATTTAGCTACTTTAAATGATTATCAAAAATTGGTGAGGGATATTAATTGGATAAAACTATTTGAAATTGGAAATATGTGAATTGACAAAATTATTCAAAATTTTAAGAGGAAATTCTCTAACTAGTTCAAAAAGAAGTCTGAGGATCAGCTGCAAGGAGTAGGAGGTATTTACAGATGCTACTAATAAACAATCTGCCTCTTTATATATATTCCACCTACTACTAAATATGTTGTTAACAACCTTTTTGAATATACACAGCAGAATGAGTTATATGGGATTATTACTGTGCTTTATACTGCTCAAGAACCTCTTAATATCTTTTCAGATAGCAAATTTGGTGTTTATGAAACAGTCCCACCCCTGGACATCCTGCTGGTTAAAATGAGATTCCTTTAATATTATTTCTTTTGTTTAAAAGAATGGTTTATGTTTGTACAATGTTAATAACTGAATAGTTGTTTCTATTTTTCAAGTTTATGGCTTTTGGCAAAGCTGGAACAATCTTCTTTCACGTTATTTTTGTCTGTGTCTGTGTCTATGTTTCTGCCCAGAATATCTGTGATATATTGATTTGGTGAGTTAGATTTTGTTACCTGGAAAGATTTAAAATGCAACCAGCAAGAAAAAACCTCTATGCTGTAGGTAGCATGCTGGGGAAATTTCTTAGGAAGCCTAACTTTTTTTCTGTGGACTTCAGCTCTGGCCAAGCTAAGGGGCTACACAAAAAAGTTAGCAAATTAAAATTAAAATAATATCTTTACAGATTCTCAAAAGTTTTGAGAATAAAACATCTTAGCAAATTCTCAAAATTTTGAAAGCAACAATTAAGAACTTTGGCAAATATGCATTTTAATATTGCAAGGAAAATTCCTGAAACATTGGGGATACTTCCAAGAATTTACCCCATTCTGAAAGAAAAGGAAAAAACAAACCAGGTAAAGAGCAACTCTTTTGCTAACTCTTCCTTGACTTCTATCTTATCTGGAGTCCTTCTTCTACACCTTTGGAAAGTTGTCCCAAAGCACCCCAGAAGGGGTGGTATTTAGAGACCCTCTCCATTTCACTCCTCAGAGTGGTTCTGAGTGTGTCTCGGGTAGTTAGCAAGATCAATATAGTCCCAAGTCCCTTGGTTTACTAAGTCAGTATTCCATCACTTATCATAAGCTACTCAGAGAAATGTGACCCTGAAAAGATCGAGGTCTGTATCTGGACAAGAGTTGGGATCTTCTGCTCAAGGTGAGATCCTTCTCAGTTTCCCATTTCTGTTTCTTTTCCACCTGGTCATTCCTGAGTCTGATAAGGTAGAACTATTATAATTGGATATCAAACTAAACAAGGAAGCCTTATTTTGTCATATGTATGCTCCCAGGCTTCCAGAACCTGGACAACCAGCTCTGATGTGTTATCATACACCTGTATTTTCCCCCTATAACAAATTCTATATTAAGAGCAAATGGTCAACAAAAATTCAATTATCTAATATCTTGCTTTCAAGCTGAAAATATGTAGTCATTATATCTTAAATGATTTGGTGCATCAGCATTTGGCCTAGTCGTAGATACATATAGAAGTTTGTGTGAAATAAAATCCTTAAAGGTTTCCAAAATAACATAAAAATAATTAACATGATTGTCTGTAAGACCTGTTATTTTATTGTTTATTGAAACTAAAGCTGAAACATCTTTAACATTTGTATGTACTGTGTGTCCTATGAAAATAATTTATGTCTTTACATGAAAAGTTACTGGTCAATCTATAATGATCTCTTTACATCTGACTTATCTATCTCAGACTATTCTAACCTCTATTTGGTAGTTTTGTTTTTTATTCTAGATTTTGGTCAGTTACAGATGCATTGGCCAGCTTCAAAGAGCCGAATCAACCATTGGATGCTTCAATCAGTTTACCATCCCGTCCATAAAAAGATGGGACCCTGCAGGTGACTAAACTCTATGCCCATTCTCAGCAAGAAGTAGTTTTAGAAGATGAGATCATTGCCCCTGCTCCCAAAGGCCTTAGTGCTTCATTGGTTTGGGGAGAAACTAAAACTGATTGATGAATTGGAGCCCAAATTATCTGTGTCTGGATAGGTCTCCTTTAACAATGTATTTGGGATTTAGGAAGGTACCAATTTTCACATTTCAGATATGGGATTTCATGATGTTTTTAGGCCTCTCAGTAATATACTATACAGCATGTTTCAAAATATCCACAGATGTTTCTAACTTCATATACTATTTTAAGGAATGGTATTGGAATCCAAATAATGAATATACTAGGAGGATTTATATTGAATGTTACAATTGTGTTTTATCCCAATGTCTTCTAATTTGCTGCCTTGGGTTTTTATTATTGAAAACCCATCCTATGTGATGGTGCCTAATAAGATTACCATTTATACAGGTCACCAGGTGAAAAGGTTTGAGATAACAACAAAGAAAAATTAGAAAATAAAATGGAAAAAGGAGAATTGTTGGATTATTCATTGCTGGAGTTTTAGCAACTACAACAAGTATTTCATTATTTGCTATTTCAACTTCAGCTTCTAACAGAATCTATTCAGACGGCCCAGTTCGCAAATCAGTTAGCAAAAAATGTATCATAAGCTCTTTAAGAACAAATTAATAGAGATAATGAGCTAAAAGAAGGACCAAATTAATAGAACAAGCACTAATATCTTTAGAGGATCATGTAAATGATTTGGAAATTTGATCACAACTAATTTGTGATTATAAATTCCTCATGTGAATGTAACTTTATAAATGGGATGATACTACCAGTGTGACATGGCCCCAAATAAACAGAATAAATGGAGCTATATATAATTCCAACCTCACTTGGGATATATCTGAATTAGCTGCCTTGGCAGAAAACATGGCAAAAAGTAGTGTCTCTGGAAATGAAGCTAATAGCATAGCAAACCAAATTATTTGAGTAGTCAAAAAAGATAAATTCTGTAAATAATCTGACTTCTTTGCTTTTGCATTTTGTCCCTCCTGCCCCCCCCCCCCCCCCCCCCCCAATGTATACTCTTATACTCATTGGCTTAGCCCCTGGTACTTTCCTGTATGTCTTGCAATCATTTGTCAACTATGGGAACTGAAGTTCATACACGTCGACTTCTGAATAAAAAAGGGGAAAATGTAGAGGGCCAGTTTGGAATGGGTCCATGAACAGCTGCAGTCCAATTCAAGTGTTACTTGGGACCTGCTCTCTGTTAGGGTGAAGCTTTTCAACTTATTGGCTCACCATCTCTCTAATAATTGTAAAGACATATTTAGTAAAATCAAGATAATCTTGATGGAGAATGCGTGCAACAGGAATAAGGCGTTTTAACTATACTATTTACCCCTTAACAATGAATGAAGGAAATACTTGAGGTAAATACATGAGTATGATAATTTCTTCCATTTAATTGTCTGTTTGGGCAAGTACTTTTGGTATTGCGAAAACATCACAACTATTTACAATTCTATTAATGTTGGTGAACATCACAACTCGGCTGTTTACAATTCTGTTGATAAGTATCTTGGTATTGATAGTTAAGGTGGATACTGAAATGTCAAAGTATGGAATGTACATTAACCCTGGAGGGATATTACGTCATCTGAAATTGCTAGTAATATTGTCACACTAGCCTAAAATGTATATTAAGCTTGGTATTCAGACTAGTAAAGGTAGACTGCAAAGCAGATCTCTCCTCTGAGTATTCAGTGGAGCTGGACTCCAACATTTCTCCTCTCCCCTTCCCCTCCCATGTTCTATCATTACAGGACATTTCATATCTTCACATCTTTTTGGGATGTGTTGGAAAGATCCCTTTTCTGCTCCAAGTCTTCCCTTTTAATCTATCTATATTTGCACTGAGGCACAAAATTGTTCAAATTGTGGGGGAAATCCAGGGAGTTGGAAATGAACTCTATTTTGAACCATCTTCTGAGAATTCTCAACAGTAGAATGCTTTACAAAGGCCACAAAATAGACTTTGTTGTCCGCATCCTTCTACTTGGGGCCTTTGGAAGGATAGTCTGGGGAGAAGTCTTGGATTGGGGTCCAAGGCAGGATTGATGTTAGCAGTTCTCTTGGGAGGAACACTGGTTGTTTTGGCAGGGGTGGCTTCCTGATAATCATGGAGGTAAATAGGAGGGTATGATTCTGCCAGTATTAGAGGCACTGCTGGGTTATAGGTGGAAATGCAAAAGCCAAATTTGTGATCCATGACACGCACCCCAGGTTTTTTTGGTTGGTTATTTACCTAGTATGAACATTGTCTTTCTTCTCCTTGATATCAAACACTTGCTTATTTTTGGAGCCCAGGTGTTCAACATGGTAATGGGGGCCTCGGGGCATCACTAATTTGCCCTGCTGGTTCAGGCTCTTCTGCTTCTCCTGGACTAAGTCTGTGAATGAAGAAGGGAACATATGAGCAAAGGGGAAATAATCAGGAAACAGATTGTGAGCAGGAAAAATGGCAGCAGGTCAGGGGTTATGATCTACCAAGAGTGATTCTTGGCCTTTGGAGGAAAACTGGACCCTTGTCAATGTGCTCTTGCATATGCTCCCCTTCATTTCCTACTTGGAGGAAGCCCAAGAGACAACTTCATTACTTCCAAATTTTCTGGTAAACCAATTATTTGTATAGAGTTGATTGTATGGAGTCACCTCCTTAGACTGGGTGCTCCTCCAGGCCAAGGCCCAATTTGAACCTTATTTTGTATTTCTCCAGTGCTTCTATGGTGCTTGACTCAGAGCAGATAATTAAGTCCGTGTTTATGGACTGTGGTGTCTATTTATTCTTTCTCTTTTCTCTCTCTTTTAAACTCTCTGGACTACAGTTGCTCACATTCTCATTCATTTGTGTTTTAGTAATTGAAATACAAACTTTTATTATATTCCCCCAAAGTACAAAAGTGAATGATATCTTTTTTTGGTTATTTTTTTTTCATATAATTTTATTTAATATTTTATCCAAGGTATGTTCAAAAAAATTTTTTTACATATGATTTTAACATTGTTGCTTTGTAGGTTCTTTCCTTGATTCCCACTCACAATTAAGAAACACATTTGGAATTATTTAACCATTTCTCTAAAAGTTGTAAAAAAAAAAATTAATCTCCCACTTAATGAAAATAAAAAGCCTCAAGAGAAATCAAGTTAAAAATAAAGAGATAAAGAGGGAAATAGAGAATGTTTTGATCAGTCTTCATATGCAATCATTATGTCTCTAAGAATGAATAGGATTTTTTTTTTTTTAATCATTTATCATATGTCCTTTAGAGTAGAAGTGGTCATTTGTGTTACTGAAAACAACAAAATCATTTACAACTGGTCACCCTAGAACATTGTTATCATTTCAAATATGTTATATTTAACTTTGTTCATGGAGAACTGTCCAGGTTTTGTTTTTCCCTGAGAACATTCTGCTCCTCATTTCTCAGAGAGCAAAAATATTATACCAGAGAAACTTGCTTAAAAATTATTTTTTGCAATTACTAGCATATCCCTACTTGGAATAATCAGCTTCTGAGATGCCTTCAACCTCGAACTCTATGATTCTATGCATCTAGGAATTCTATCTTATCTAAACTTTGTAATTTCTCCAGCTCCTAGCCCTGGACTTTCTGAACACAGTGAGCACTTATTAAAACTAAATCCTGCCTTTACTTTTCTAGGCCATAGTTTCCAGATCTGTAAAAATGGAGTTGGAATAAATAATCAGTTCTCAAACTTCTTGTTTTGAAAGACCCCTTTTTGAAGACCCCAAAGAGTTTTTCTTTTGTGTATCATGTCTATTGAGATTATTAGAAATTAATTGTATTAAAAATGAAAATGTCTTAATTTTATTATGATTATGACCCCATGCAAGAGTCTTAGCTACAAAATGATCTTAGAGAGATCACTGAATCCTATCCATTCACTTTGCAGGGGAGGATCTGATGATCTAAGACTTCTGACATGTCCCATCCCCTACCCTCTCCCGGTCCAACACCCTTTCCATTCAGAATTCCATCAAGCTGCCTTTCAACAATCAATCCACATTTATTAAATGCCTACTACTGTCAGTCATCCCCAGATGAGAGGCAAGACAATTTCCAGCCTCAGTTTCTCAATTATTCCTGCAAGGTTTTGTATTTGGGAACTTTTATGTTAACTGTGATTGTGAGAAACACAGCTCTGCAGAAACAATAAGGCTGCCACAGCTATGTGGGCAAGGAGAAGAGTGATAATCAATAATCCTAGGGAGAATGTGTCAGAGTCAGTGATGTCTGATGACTCAATGAATTCTGACCATCAAATGAGCCCACATTTCAGTTGACCATTTCCTTCTCTCTCCCACTACACCATCATCAAACTAACTATAAATCTAAGTAGATGCTGCTTCTTTCTCCTGAACAATCAGCTCAGTTGTTTCATTTTACCAGGAGATCAGAACCAAGGGCTAGTCATTTATGGCTTTGTTGATTTCCTCACTTCATTATTCTCCCTGATTAAAAATCAATGAAATTGTTATCTGAGAAACCAGGCCCAATGATTCCAGGATCTTGACAGCAATTCCTCTCACTAAGATCAGCCTGAAGGATTGATCTAGAATAGGTTTTAAAGTAGGTCAGTGGTGATTTGTCCCAAAGTGTCTCCCTCAGTGTTCTGGCCATTCATGGTGAGCCTTGGTCTTCTTGTCAGCCGACCTCTGGAAAGGGTCTGCAAAAGAATTGTCATCCATACATTGGAAATGAGGGGTTCTTAACTATTTTTTGTGTCAAGGATCCCCATGGACAGACTGATGAAACCTAGAATAATGTTTTCAAATAATTGAAGGAAATACCAAATTTCAGCTAGAAACTAGTGGAAATTAAGAGTTTTTTCCTCATTCAATTTTACTGACCCACTGAAATCTATCCATGAACCAGAAGGTCTGTAAACCTCAGGCCAAGAATTCCTGATCTCTCTTACTTCAAAGACACCCACTTAAGGCCTAGAACCGTTTCACAGAATTGTATAGTTAGAAGATTCATCACAGTCATCATAACAGCTTAGAATTTATATAGTGCTTTAAGGTTTACAAATATTATCATTTATCCTCATAATATCTTCAAGAGACTGGTGCTACTATTATTCCCTTTTTTTTTTCAGACAAGGAAATTGAGGCAGATAGAGGAAGGATTCAAATTCAGGTCTCCTGGTTGGCAATTCACATATTCTATCCTCTGCCCTTCCAGAGCCACATCCCAGACATGAGTCACATCCTATTAAGGCTCAACAATACATTTGAGATGAAATGTTTCTAGAATTTGATCTAAAATTTCTAGTTTGCCTTGTTCATTACCCACACTTTGTATATATGAGGCTATTGGTTTTATTATTTTGTTATTAAATAATAAATAATATTATTATTGGTTTTTATTATTTTATCAAAATCTTGGATTTTTGTTTTCTGCTGTTCTTTTTTCTATAGCATTTTGCTGAATGACTTTAGAGAGAGAGACTTTTCTCTTTCCCCTTTCCTTTTCAGTTCAAAGCCTTTTGAGTAGATTTGCAAGAATTCAAACCAATATATTAAGACCAACCCATCTTTGGTGTCTTGCATCTTGCTTGGACCTGGAAACAGTCCTGTCTGTTTTATGCTATGGCCTAGAATGCCAAATCTCCTTTTCAGACATGATCTTATTTTCCAGCTGTTCACTTTCCCATCTTTCCTTTCTTTTCTTATTCTTTACCTTTGATTTAATGCCATGATGAAAATTCCACCTGTGTCCTGAAGGTCTTCAATTTCTCTCCCATGACTTCATGATCATTAGCAATGCTAATGATTTTTCTGGCACTATCAGATGGATCCCCAGGGAATCATGAGAGGCAGACAGGAATCTTTAGGTTAGACAAATCTTGGGAAGTTCTTTTGGATACAGACCTGGTAAAACAGCAGATTTCTCTCATTATTACGTTGACAAATAACTGTTTGAGAACCCCAAGTAGACAGTCACTAATCTCCACTAGTCATCTCTTTTTTTTTTAAAAGGATTTTGAAATTTTTTCCCAATTAATAAGAGATTATTTTAATTCCCTCCTGTCTCTGTCTTCCCACTGGGGCAGCAGAAACATTTATATTATATATTATATAGTACTTAAAGGTTTGCAAAGCACTTTATAAATAATCTCATTTTACTCTCACAACCACCCTGAGATATAGGTAGTAGGATAATCCCCATTTTACAGATGAGGGCAGTGAGGCAGGCAGTTATGTGACTTGCTCAAAATCACATAGCTAGTAAGTATGTGGGGCTACATTTGAACTCAGATCTTCCTAACTCCAGATCCAGGATTCTCGCCATAATGCCATCTAGATGTCTTTTGTAGCTTTTGTAATTTGATCCTTAATTCTAACACTCTTGAGTAGCTACTTTCATTATCTTTATTCTACAGATGAGGAAATGAGGTCAGATAGAAGTTAATCTACTTTGCCAGGGTCTAATAGCCAGTAAGTGTTGGAGGCTGGAATCTCAGTCAAGAAGACTTTATCCCTTTTATTAGCCATGTCCATTGTTTTCCTGTGAATAAAGATGTTTTTATGTCTAATAGGAGATGACATTGTGTTGATAACATCCAGCCCCAGATACACAATAAGATCCCTGATCCCTGAATGGTTATTTCTTCTTCCCTCTCCTTCCCTTTGCAGGCAATTAAGTGCCTCAGTGTCTGAGGCCAGATTGAAACTCAGATCCTCTAAGTTCCAAGTCTGGTGCTTTATCCAAGGTGTCATATAGCTTCCCCAAAAGGTTAGTCTATTAATCCTTTATTTCCAAATTGATAAAGTTTATGGTCTGGAAGTAATAAAAAAGTAATAGGGACAGTCTCTTGAATTAGCCCTTGTACTTTTACAGTTGGCCTGCCCTTTCAGGATGATGGCAAAGTCCATTTTCTCCATCACCACTTACATCTATGTGTAAGTTCAATGTTAGATTTGCTTTGTAGCATAGAACCCTTTTATCTATCAATAGCTTTCTTCCTCCACTAGTCTGATTGCAGCTGCTCCAGGAAGTCCTTGAGGAATATCTACAAGTATATGTGTGTCCATCAAAGATGATCCTATTCAGCTTCACCATTTTTCTATGGCCAGAGGATGGAAGAGTCGGATTAATGTATTAACCCAATCTCACCGCTTCCATAGAGGACTGTCACAAATGTGTTACTGGTGTTAACTTGAATGCATTTGTTGGGGCAGGTATTGAGGGTGGCAGATGGAGAGGAATGGACATATGTCTGCTGAATGTTAAACTAGTGGGGGCCATCTGCCCAGCATGGGTGAAAGCAACATTTCAAACAGGGGTCCAGAGCACATGATTTAAAAAATATATATTTTCTATTATGAATCTTTAAAACAATAAAACATGATCATTTCAATGTGCCAAGAGCAGAAAGCAGGATTGTATATGAAACTTGGAATTGTACATTTGAATTGTACATTTTGAAAGAGTTTGGGGGTTTGTTTTTTTTTTAATGGTAATAAATTGGATGATAGAGTATTATGTGTGAGGAACAGTAAGGCAGTCAATTGGATTGGACTATAGAGTATAGGAAGGGAAGTTATTAATAATGATGAACTGTGTCCCCTGATCTTTGTGGGGGTGGAGCTGGGTTGAAAAACCCTAACCCCTCCCGACTTTTGGGAACAACCCCACCCTCCTGTTCCTAGGGGAAACTCCCATAATAATCTTCCTACAATTCAATTGGAGATCTTAGCCTGGGGCATAATGACCACCCATTATTGATCAGTCCCTCAATTCATCTAGAGCTTGCTCCCTAGTCCCATGCCATAGAAACCTAAATATAATCAAGGTTGTGAAACCCAAACCTTCCCTAATTCCTATTTGGAACTGGCAGCCTAGTTAACTTCTTAGTGTAATAACCTCCCCCCCACCACCTTTTTTTTTTTTTTTTGCCACAAACCTTGCCTGGAGATCGGAAATGTGAATTCTTTCACAAAAATGTGCAACACCAGTCTGGGGATCCCAGGGCTGTGAGGGCATCTCTCACCTCTCATTTCTCACACCTCAACAAAGAGACTTCAAGGATAATTGGACCCTATGTTGTGAAAGGTTTTAAAAAACAAATAGAAAATATATTTCACCCTGAAGGTAATAGGGAGTTAATGAAGTTTATTGAATAGGGGATGACAAAGTACTAGGGAAATCCACCCAAACAAATATTATAGAATTTTCAATGTTTTGGGTTTCAGGACCCCCTTTACACTCTTAAGTGAGTGAAGACTCTCCAAAGATCATTTGTTTATGTGAGTTATACTTACTGATATTTACCATGTTAGAAATTAAAATACCTTACTATGATTGTGAAAACAATTTTTGAAATCTCAAATCTCCCAGAAAGAATCTTGGACATTCCTAAGGCTTCCTGATACTTTAAGAACCATTGGCATAGAGAATAACAATAATGCAGAATAAAGACCCACATTTTAGTAAGAGGGAGGAGAGGATAAAGGGAGGAATCACTTATACACCTACTTGAATCACACATTTGGAAATTCCCTCAAATCATAGGCACCTATTTTGTGTTCTACTTTTTGTTCTGCAAGAACAGTTAATATAAATATTTACTAATTTTTAAAAATATAATTTAATTTATGAAATAAAACAAGCATATTCATAACAGAATAAAGATAATTGCACATGAAACATCCAATTTACTATGTACAATTTGCTACTCCTTTTAAATACATAATAAAATTACCATGTAAATTTCTTTACTTTTTATTCTTCCTTCCCCTCCAGTTGGCTACTATTACACACACATACACACACACATATCTTTGTGTCTATGCATACATATATGTAAAATCACCATATATAAATATATAAATCACATATATAAACACCAGTTTTTTCTCTGATATATATATATATATATATAAATAGTATTTTCCTTCACGTGTATTTTGTAGTTAATTTGGTTATAATAGTCAAAATAACTTAGTCATTCAAAGTTGTTCTTTTTTATTTACAAGATATATGCATGGATAATTTTTTAGCATTGACAATTGCAAGACCTTTTGTTCCAACTTTTCCCTTCCTTCCCCCCACCCTTTCCCCCAGATAGCAGGTTGACCAATACATGTTAAATACAATATATGTATATATCCATATATTATATATCATATATATCCAAATATATATATATATCCAAACAGTTATTTTGCTGTACAAAAAGAATTGGACTTTGAAATAGTGTACAATTAGCCTGTGAAGGAAATCAAAAATGTAAGTGGACAAAAGTAGAGGGATTGGGAATTCTATGTAGTGGTTCATAGTCATCTCCCAGACTTCTCTTGCTGGGTATAGCTGGTTCAGTTCATTACTGCTCCGTTGGAACTGACTTGGTTCATCTCATTGTTGAAGAGGCCAGGTCCATCAGAATTGATCATCATATAGTATTGTTGTTGAAGTATATAATGAGCTCCTGGTCCTGCTCATTTTACTCAGCATCAGTTCATGTAAGTCTCTCCAGGCCTCTCTGAAATCATCCTGTTGGTCATTTCTTACAGAACAATAATATTCCATATTATTCATAAATCACAGTTTATTCAGCCATTCTCCAATTAATGGGTATCCATTCAGTTTCCAGTTTCTAGCCACTACAAAGAGGGCTGCCACAAACATTCTTGCACATACAGGTCCCTTTCCCTTCTTTAGTATCCTTTGGGGTATAAGCCCAGTAGTAATAACACTGCTCAATCAAAGGGCATGCACAGTTTGATAACTTTTTGAGCATAGTTCCAAATCGCTCTCCAGAATGGTTGGATGTATTCACAATTCCACCAACAATGTATCAGAGTCTCAGTTTTCCCACATCCCCTCCAACATTCCGCATTATCTTTCCCTGTCATTCTAGCCAATCTGACAGGTGTGTAGTGGTATCTCAGAGTTGTCTTAATTTGAATTTCTCTAATAATGACTTGGGGCATCTTTTCATATGGCTAGAAATAGTTTCAATTTTTTCGTCTGAGAATTTGTTCATATCCTTTGACCACTTATCAATTGGAGAATGAGTCAATTCTCTATGTACTTTGGAAATGAGGCCTTTATCAGAACCTTTGTAAAAATGTTTTCCCAGTTTATTGCTTTCCTTCTAATCTTGCCTGCATTAGCTTTGTGTGTATAAAACCTTTTCAATTTGATATAATCAAAATTTTCTATTTTGTGATCAATAATGATTTCTAGTTCTTCTTTGGTCATAAATTCCTTCCTCTTCCACAGGTCTGAGAGGTAAACTATCCTATGTTTTTCTAATTATTTATAATCTCATTCTTTATGCCTAGGTCATGCATGAACCCATTTTGACTTTATTTTGATGTACGGTGTTAAGTGTGGGTCAATGCCTAGTTTCTGCCATACTAATTTCCAATTTTCCCAGCAATTTTTGTCAAACATCAAGTTCTTATCCCAAAAGCTGGGGTCTTTGGGTTTGTCAAACACTAGATTATTAAAATTATTGACTGTTTTGTCCTTTGAACCTAACCTATTCCACTGATCAACTAGTCTATTTCTTCACCTTCATTTGATTTTTTTTTTTCATTAATTCCCTTGAAATTCTTGACCTTTTGTTTTCCATATGAACTCTGTTATTTTTTCTAGGTCATTAAAATAGTTTCTTGGGAGTCTGATTGGTATAGCTCTAAATAAATTGTCTAAGTAGTATTGTCATCTTTATTACATTTGCTCCAAGAGCATTTAATACTTTTCCAATTGGTTAGATCTTTGTGTGGAAAGTGTTTTGTAGTTTTGCTCATATAGTTTCTGATTTTCCCTTGGCAGATAGATTCCTAAATATTTTATACTATCAGTAGTTACTTTAAATGGAATTTCTCTTTGTAACTCTGTTGGATTTTGTTAGTGATATATAAGAATGCTGATGACTTATGTGGGTTTATTTTGTATCCTGCAACTTTACTAAAGGTGTGGATTCTTTTTTTTTTTTTTTTTTGAGATCCCTTATCTTTTTTTATTATAATTTTTTATTGACAGAACATATGCTTGGGTAATTTTTTACATTATCTGTTGCACTCACTTCTGTTCTGACTTTTCCCTTCCTTCCCTCCACCCCTTCCCCTACATGGCAAGCAGTCTTATACATGTTAAATAAGTTACAGTATATCCTAGATACAATATATGTGTGCAGAACTGAACAGTTCTCTTGTTGCACAGGGAAAATTGGATTCAGAAGGTAAAAATAACCTGGGAAGAAAAACAAAAATGCAAACAGTTTACACTCATTTCCCAGTGTTCCTTCTCTGGGTGTAGCTGCTTCTGTCCATCATTGATCACTTGAAACTGAATTAGATCTTCTCTTTGTCGGAGATATCCACTTCCATCACAGTACATTCCAACATAACATTGTTGTTGAGGTATATAATGATCTCCTGGTTCTGCTCATTTCGCTCAGCATCAGTTCATGTAAATCTCTCCAGGCTTCTCTGTATTCATCCTGTTGGTCATTTCTTACAGAACAATAATATTCCAAAACGTTCATATGCCACAATTTACCCAACCATTCTCCAATTGGTGGGCATTCATTCATTTTCCAGTTTCTAGCCACTGCAAAAAGAGCTGAGTGTGGATTATTTCTAATAGCTTTTTAGTAGAATCTCTGGGTTCTCAAAGTATACCATCATATCAGCAAAGACTGATAATTTGGTTTCCTCAAAGTTGTTCTTAAAACAGTATTTCTATTACTATTTTCAGTATTCTCTTGGTCCTGCTCATTTCTCTTATTTCCTGAATATACCCTTATTCAATAAGCATTTATTAAGTGCCTAGTACATGTTACTCTGAATATATGCTTATTCAACAAGCATTTATTCAATGCCTACTGTGTACTATTTCATTACAAATAAGACCTTTCTATCCTAAGAGGCAGTTAGCAAGAATACTTTTTGAAAGGGAAAATCTTTTAAAAGGTGTGCCCATAATAAAGTCTTCTGTGAATACTTTCAATGCTGATAAATTTAGTGACCCAGACGCTTTTCTCCCAGACCACCTTTCTTTTTTAGACATTTACAGATACTGGCCAAACAGGTTGTTAGGCTGATTGGAAAAGGATGGTGTTTTAAGTGCACTGATATCCCCAATGGAAATGGACAGGAAGCAAATGTAGAGTTTCAATAGAAATACAGATCTCTTATTCAAACTAATACAAGTTACTTACAACTGATAAGGTTAGTGTGAGAGCCCCAAGCTTGGGGACCTGCATGAAGAGTTGAAAGTGTATGAATTGAACTTTCCTAGGGGCAAGATGCTGGCCCACTTTTCATGGTGCTTACTTCTGAGTGATTAACCTCTCCTAAAATTGATGAGGATTTTCTATTGTCTCCCCTATCTTCAACTTAATGGTGGCTGCAGGATTAGGTTGATGGTGCATGGCTGTCTCCTTATTCCTGGCTACTGAAAGGGATTTCTTTCCCTCCTTTCACTGTTAGGCTGCTGGATGGCATGGGCTGCACTCAAGCTCTACTTAAGCCCCTAAAACTGCCACCCTCATCCCTTCAATTAACCTGCTTTCTCAAATTTTACCTTCAGTCTACATGATAATTTAACCTCTCTCCAGCCTTTCAAGCAGTAGTAACTTTTTAAGCATTTTGTCAAAATCTTTTCCTCTGTAATGTAACCGTATCTTCAACTTGAGTTCTTTACCACTTTCACCAACTCTTCTCCCTCTCCCCTTTTCCCACCCTCACAAAATTTGGGTGTCTCCTAAGCTATAGTCGTTAGGTTAAGACAGAGGACAACTAACCAATGAGGATCCTAAGCATATGATTTATCCTTGATTTGTGCATGATCATTTTCTGCCTGATCTCAAACCAACACAGGAAGCCCTGGTGAGTTTTTCCTCTGGCTGTGAGTGACTGAAGGGCAGTTACTATGTGGTGACCTAGTATTCTGATTGGAGAGCTGATCCTTCTGATTGGAGAGCTGGTCCTATCTCCCACCTGTCTGCCATATGACTATGAACTCTTGGCACTTCTGGTTTTTCTGTTTCTTATCTCCCAATCTTAGGTGACAAGGGATTATCCAGATAACTGGCGAGACTGGGAGAACAATTGAATCAGAGAGATTGTGCTGATAACCAGAGCCCAGTATGACATGTTCTGTTTTAATGTGTATGGAATGAAGCATATGGGACTTGGAAATTTTTTGGATAAATTCCCAACATGGGAATTTATTTTACTAATTTAAATTTGTAACAGGAGTTAATTTTTCTTTCCTTCTTGATGAGAAAGGACAAAAGGTAAGGGGGAGAGAAGGTAGATATTTAAAAACAAGTTAAATAGAAAAAAAAAAGAGCAGCTCTGAAGAATAGTTTCATCTGTGAGATAGTCATGTTTAAAAAAAAATCAAATTTCTCTTTATTCTTCATTAAAGTCAATCAACAAAATGGAACATCATTTTCAAAAGAATTATCTCACAGTTAAATCCAATGAATAACTATCCTTCAAAGGCTTATTGATTCAGCTCCAAAGTAGATCAACTCAGCAGGAAAGACATGTCCTGAAATGATCTAGGTCAGCTGAACAAGGGAATGATTTGTCTGTTGTCTATTCTTAATTTTGGAGACCCCACAAAAAGAACAAAGGATCCCCCGAGCCAACACACATTCCTTAGTCAGGTATAGTCCATACCAAATGTGCTGAAATAGAATATGGCTCAGCTTGAGGAAATGAAACTTTTATAATTCTGTCATTGCTCAGTAGATATCCCTTTGTAAAGCTGTCAACTGATTAACTGAAATTCCATAAGGAACACATCTGATGAGGGCTCATGAGCAATACTATTAGAGAAATCCCAACCCTTTACCTCTAGATCTCTGAAATAGCTTCTCTAAAGTCCCAACTATTCAAAGGGAATAGTGCAGGGAGTCCTGCGGAAATGCTCTCTGTATATATTTCCCCCCTTTGAAGATCTATTACTCTGCAGATTAATTATAATTTCCTTCTGACCCCATGCTTCACTCTCTGAGGTAAAATTTTAATCCAGGTCAGCAGGAATCTGATTCCACAATGAGCTTTCTTTCCACTTGAATCTGCTTTAATGGTATTCTAAGGTATGTGAGGTATTCCTATAAATATATATAAGATGTATTTTCATAAGAGTTAAAACTGAAAACCACTCAGTCTCTTTAAACTCAGTATTTAATCTGAGATGCTATTTTAATAAGGGAATGATTAACTTAGTTCTTTTCCAAACCTCTTCCTATAAGACTTGAATAGTAAGATTCTTGATCTTCTTACCCCTTCTTACATCTTACTTCTACTTAAGAACAGAGGAGCTTCTTCAAGATAATAAAAACCCATTTCCTTTGTAGTTGAATCTCAGATGGTTTGAGTTATCTCCCTCCAGTCTACAAAAGAGAAGCCTCTGTCTTCCTAGTATGGCAGCTGCTCCCCCATTGAGGAGAGTGTCAATGGTTACTTCCTTTTCAATTCATCTATAAACCCAAGTATTTTGCTATTTTAATCTACTTGCTGTTTCCAGCCCTTGAACTGGAGACAGGTTCAGCCCCAGTCCAGTGGCTTTCTTCACATCTTCTTGGGTTATATTGGAAGGACCCCTGCTCTGCCCCAAGTCTTCCTTTTTAATCCATCCACATTTGCCCTGAGGCACAAAGTTATTCCAATTGTTTGGGGCAAAGGGAGAGCTGGAATTGGACTTTCTATTTTGGATCTTCTTTTGAGAATCTGCCACAGGCCAGTGGTTTAACAAAGCACCAAAATGGACCTTTTAGTCTGGATCCTTCTCCCTGGGGTTTTTGGGAGGAGGGTTTGGGGACATTCGCAGGAGAAGTCTTGGATTAGGGGACAAGACAGGAAGGACTTTCACAGTGGGAGGAGCACTGGCTGATTTCATAGGACAGGTTGGAGTGGCTTCCCAATGATGATGAATATAGGTTTGCATAGTTCCACAAGTAATTGAGGCACTGACAGGGTCAGAGAAGGAACTACAAAAACCAGATTTTCTGATCCATGATGATGGGCCTTCCAGGTTTTTATACTGGGTCATTGATTTAGGAAGATCGACATCTCCCTTCCCCTTGAGGTCAGACATTTGCTCGTTGATGGAGCCTAAGGGTGCTATTAGGTGAGGAGGACCTCAGCGTATCACTGATGTTGCCTGCTGGGACAGGCTCTTCTGCTGCTTCTGCTGCTCCTGGACCAAGTTTGTGAATGAAGAAGGGAACATATGAGCAAAGGGGAAAGAATCAGGAAACAGATTTTTGGTGAGAAAGAAGTAGCACAGGGATTATGATCTACCAACAGTGAGAGCTGGCCTTTGAATGATGTCTCCTGGCTCTTGAACTAAACATTTGCTCATTGGTGGAGCCCCAACATTCCATAGCTTATAGGGACCTTGAATTTTAAGTGATTTTCCTTGCTGGTTTAGGATCTTCTGCTTCTCATGGACCAAGTCTGTGAATAAAGAAGGGAACATATGAGCAAAGGGGAAGGAATCAGGAAACAGATTGTGGGTGGGAAAGGTACCAGCAGCACAGGGATTATGATCTACCAAGAGTGATTCCTGGCCTCTGGAGAACTGGATCCTTCTCAGTGTGCTCTTACATATGCTTGAATGGGACTGATTGGATGAAGTTTTCTCAGTTTATGAGACTAGGCCTAAGTCACATGATGTTATTCCCAGAGCCAGAAAAATCAATTCTTGGACTCTGGTTTGCAGGAAGTCACATGGTCTCTAAAAGTAAGACCCTCAGAAGTTACAGGAAGTGACATGACCCACAGGAAGCAGACAACATCGGTGACCATTAGTCAATGATGGTTACATCCTTTTAGTCTATCCAATGAAAAGGCTTTGGATTTTTGTATTTAAATCACAAGCAGGGAGCCTGTCAGGTTCCAAGAGCTTATGGTGGGAGCTGGGGTGGCTCTCAGGTGTGTGTCTGCACCTCTCCCTGCAGGGACTAAATAAATGCTTTCTCTTTCTATCTGAAGATGTCTCTGATTAGTTAAATTAGGGGAAGGGGGTCTAGCACCCATCCCACACATGCTCTCCCTCATTTCCTACTTGGAGGAAGCCCAAGAGACAACTTCATTACTTCCATTTTTTCTGGTCAACCACTTATTTGTACACAGTTGTTTATATGGAGTCACCCCCTTATCCTGGGATCTCCTCCAAGTCATGGCCCGACTTGGGCCATTCTTTGTATCCATCTGTTGGAAGATGAGTTCCCCTGACCTTGAGGGGCAATACGTCAGTAGCCCTAAGCCTTCTAGCTTTGTAGGATGCCTCAGGAAATGTCCAAACAGTCTAATTCTGAATAAGCCTACTTCTTCATTGCTGACTGATGATCTGGTCAATGATAAATTTTGGAGACCACACAATCCATTTAGAGATTACTTCCTAGACTTGCTCTTGGCTGATAGAATGAGCATATCTATGATTGAAAGCTGTATAAATGTATCTCCTTGCTTCAGTCTCTTTCCTGAATTCCCATACTATTCAGTCTGCACTGTAATGGCCTCACATTACTTTTAATAAAATCTTTGCCCCTTGACTAGGAGATGGGCGCAAGCCTGCAAATTCTTTTGAGACACATAGTGACATTGGTCTGGGACTTTGGGGTCCCCCCTTCTCAACCTCAACACCCCCAGTGGTCACTATGGAGCTGGGCCCACAGGAGATAATTAATGTTTTATTTATCATATCCTCCACTTCTTTCCCTTTTCTCTCTCTTCTAAACTCTCTGCACTCTGATTTCACACAATCCCATTCAGTTGAGTTTTATTTATTGAAATGCAAAGTTACTATTTTCTTCAAAGTATAAATGTGAATGACTTCTTTTTGTAATGCCAGAGAAACTGAGCAAGACAGAGATTAGAAAACAATTTAATATAGTTTATTAAATGGAGAGATTTTCTGGGACCAAATGATCCACATTTGGTCGCAGGGCTGAACAAGACTATAGTCTCAAAGACTTTAGCCTCAGTATCAGGCAGCAAGATTTTTTAATACAATAACAAGAACAATGACATAATGGGGGAGGAACCTGGACAGGGATAACCTAATGGGGGGGAGGCACCTAGGATGACACAATGGAGGGAGGTACGGGAGGGGTTACTGATATTCTAATGACATCTAAAATGGATAGACCTTTATCTCATCAAACATTTAAGAGGGAATGATTGTAGCCTGGGATTTTGGGGCAGAGCAACTGAGGTAGACCTTTATCTCATCAAACATTAAGAGGCAGAGTATAACCTGAGGCAGAGTAACTAAAGAGGACAATTAGGGAAATTGGGTCAGGACATTAAAAGGGAACTGTGGCACAACATTTTGTTTTTTATTTTATTTAACATTTTTTACCCTAGTTACATTCAAAAAACTTTCTTTTACATTTGTTTTTAAAATTTTTGCTTTGTAGGTTCTTTCTTCAATTCCCACTCACAATTAAGAAACCACAGTTAAAATTATCCAAAACATTTCCATAAAAGTTGTGAAAAAAACTTTTCATCTCCTACCCTAATGAAAATTTAAAAAAACCTCAAGAGAAATGAAGTTAAAAATAGAGGGAAATAGAGAATGCTTCAATCTGGATGCAGACACAATCATTCCTTCTCTGTGAATGGATAGGATTTTTTATCATCAGTCCTTGTGAATGACTGTGATATTTGAGAATAACAAAATCATTTAACTGCTCACCCCAGAGCATTGCTATCTTTTCATATATGGTATTATTTCACTTTGTTCATGGAGGACTTTCCTGATTTTGCTTTTCCCCTGGGAGCATTCTGCACATCTTTTCCTAGAGAACAATGATATTCTATCAGAAAAACTTGCTTCAAAAACTGTTTTTAGAAATACTATTGCCAATTGCATTTTCCCCATTTATTTCCTCTCTCCTTTCATGCTGACTCTCCTCAAGTGTTTTGCTACTAATCAGTGACTCCCCCAAAATGACTTGTTTTTTTATAACCCCCTCTCTTACCATATTCCATTTCCCTCCTATTTTCCTGAGTGCTAGATGTCTTCCCTATTGAATATTCATGGTCTTCTTAGTTTGCGTTCCTCTGCCTCAGTTTCTTTCCCTCTTAATGTTGAAGATAAGTTTTCTTGCTTTATTTTAGATGTCATTAGAATTGTACCTCCCTTCCTCCCTTCATTTGTCGTACTCCTTAGGATGATCCTTCCTATTACTGTTTTCTCCATTCTCAAGAAATTATCTCTTCATATTCCATCATCACTGTCCATCTAGTTCTATGTTATCTTTTAACTTGCTCTCTAGATATATTGGAATTCTATAGAGGTTATAAGTATCTCTCCTATGCCATGGTAAACAGCATCCATTTGTCCCAGTATATTCTGCTTCTCTTCATACTTTTTCCAGGTTCCATAATATCTGTTTGCTACATTTCCCAAATACTACATTCCCTGAACTCAATGTGTTTCTGAAGATCCACTATTGATCCCATCTGTGTCTCTTGTTCTGGAAATTCCCTTTTCTCCCCAGTTGGGCTCACTGGAATCAACCTTTCTTCTGTGCCAAGATATCATCATTAGAGCATCATTAATTTTCCAACCATTTCCCCCTGGGTTTTTCTTCTTCTCCCAAGCTATTGCCTGGTCACCGATCATTTCTCAAACTATTCTCACGCCTTCGCATTCTATTAGATCATGCTTGAGACCACTGTATTTTAAATCACTATCAGGCATTCGATTAGGAAAATCGTCATATCTTTTCTCAGTGAGAAGATCTAGAGAGTTAAGTATGCACTAGCTCTAATGTGTGCAGCTATGTAAATGCTAGACTAGAGCTCACAAGACTACACCAGGATAGATGCAGTCAATCTCCTCAGCCTCTCTTCTTGTTCTCCTCCATCCCACATAAATCTGTGGACATTTGCCTATACAGACACATCAGATTGCACAAAGCTGAGGGCATTCTCTCAAGATGTATTTAAAAGTATATGCCAATTACTATTTCACTCATGCTCTGACCTTTAAAAATCTCAACCCAAGTTTCAGTCCCATTAACTCCCTCTGCATTTTCCTATACTCAACCATATCTAATTACATACTTTAGGTCATCTCTAGGAATATCTTTTGGTCATCTCTATTTAATCAGTGCCTATTCAAAACAAGTATTACCCTAAGTCTGTTATTATTTTCACTTGTGAAATATCCAGAGTTATTGTGTCATCATGCTAATCTCTAAAATTTCTATGGCACAAGATGTCAATAAATAAGATCTAAGTAACTCCAGGGTTCCTCAATACATTTTCAAATAAGGGGCCATTCATGCTAGACAGTCAGAAGGGCTGAAGCTCATAGTACACAAGCTATTGCTTTTCATGTCCTATATTTAACAGTAGAACCATCCTCAACACCTAGCTGAGGAAAATGATCCATTCCTACAGGTTGCCTTGTCGCTGTTTGAGACCTCCTGATTCTGTCATCATTCTAGGAGATTACAAATCTTTTGTCTTTCCATACAAGAAATGAGATTGAGGAATCTTTGTTTAACACAGTGATCAGATATAAAGAAAAGTTTTAAGTCATTTGTTGCTTGTACTGACATGGCTGTTAACATGAGGGTTATTTTACCATGCTGAATTCTACAAACATTTCTGAGGAACAATTTCTGATCAACATATAGTAGAGCTTACAGTCAACTCCATCCACTGCTGCTTTCCATAAAGTCTCCATATTTTATTCCCAAATCAAGAGAGTTAATGGAACAGACTCAAGAAGCCTAATAGGCTCACTGAGGCCGAATCAAGCTTAAAGTCTTTAACT
This sequence comes from Sarcophilus harrisii, assembly GCF_902635505.1. Classification (NCBI taxonomy): domain Eukaryota; kingdom Metazoa; phylum Chordata; class Mammalia; order Dasyuromorphia; family Dasyuridae; genus Sarcophilus; species Sarcophilus harrisii. The sequence goes on along the minus strand of NC_045430.1, from coordinate 253,615,481 downwards.
ACATTTCCCAAATATTTTTAAGTAGGTCATTCCTTCAAGCACACAGCTCTTGAAGAAATGACAGATTGTCCTATAAGGAAAAGGATTCTTTACGCTACATTGTTATCTCCATTAACTCACATCTCCTCTCTATTAACATAAGCAGGGCAACTTAGAATACATTTGGATTGACAGAGTTTTTTTAAGGATTTAGAAATAGGTTAGAAAAATTTGGAATAGGCTCCACTAGTAGTCAGTTAAAGAGTAATCTTTCAGAAAAGTTAGAATTTGTATTGCTGTGGCTTTCAGTGCCTCTCTAAATGAGGGGAGTCCACTATGCTATGATAAGTTGAGTCTAATCCACTACTGGAATGGGAATTTATTTGATTTCACAAGGACCATCCTGATGCATCTCAGGTCAGCATCAGGAGACAGAAAATCAAGAACGCCTCCTCATCCCTGCACTGCTAGCCTTTCCCTAAGAGTATACCTCTCATTTGTATCCTACATCAATCCATAGGACTTAATGGACAGAACTCACAGTAAATATGGTGCTCAAGGCCCAGTAACTCAGAGCTCTGAAAGTCTTAGACACATACTAAGTCAGATATCCAAACTCAAAGCCCATTGTCTTTAAACTGTCAAGTAGCCTTTAGGATAACAAAAAGCCATTTTGTTTGTAGTTGAGTCTTAGATGGTTTGTTTTATCTCCCCAAAGTCTGCAAAAGTGTCCTCTCTTATTTTACATGTATCCTAGTTGCTCCTCCTCTGAGGACAGAGGAACAAGCATTTTTTCCATCTTCTATTGTGGGCATAATGAATTATCTCACTGTTTCTTCTCTAGGCCAGTGACTTCACACAAAAATACACACCTCACCCCAAATACAAACTTCCTCATTGCTCCTCCTACACATATTTGGTGATCCCCACCTCCCATCCCCCAAAGTCTGTATCATCAAGCCTCTTACCTCTAGGAGCTTCTTGAAGATGAGAAAAACAAGGTAGCACCTGAACTGGTCAAGTTCTAGGTTATGCTGGGCTCTCTCTCCTTTCTCTTTCCCCTCTCTTCCCTCTTTCCCTTCTCTCTCTTCTCAAGTCTCTTCTTTCTTCTCTTCTTTCCCCTCTCTTTTCTTTCTCTCCTCCCTCCTCCCTCCCCCAAGAGCATGACTGTTGAGACTTATGGCCTTTTATCTTAGTAACAGTTTGTGAAGTAGCCATGACAACACATGGAACCTTTTTTCCGTTATATCCGTTACCTCTCTCTATTACCTCTCTCATTGCAGGCTGGAATATTTGTGCAGGGACAGGAAGCTTGCTCATTACTTAGTGTCCTGAACCCAAGCCACTCTGCCTCGGTTGGGTTTCAAACTTCAAATTTCCCACTGATTCTCATTCAACAGGTTTGTCATCTTCCACCTAGTGTGGATCTTGCCCAAAGGAAACAAAATCTTTGAGGAGACCAAAGTGGGAATTTGGGGAATATGCTCTTTGGTATTTATCCTAAGAAAAGCTGTGTGGATGAGATGCATTCATGAGAACCTCATCAGCCCCAAGTCTTCCTCTGGGTGGTGACCGTCCCTAGTAATCCCCATATTAACTCCACTTTTATGCTTTTTTTTTTTTTGCTCATATTTGTTCCTTGCAGTTGTATTCTACTTGTGAGAATTGTTTCTTCCAGACTCCAAGCCATCAAATTCCAAGTACATGGATGAAATCACCTGACACCTGAATCGGACACTCAGCACCCTCCTGCTGCCGCTATCACCTCCAAGTCATCTCCATGTTATCTTCCTCTCCTCATTCAGGACCTCACTGGGCAGAGCCAGCTCCTTCCCCCTTATCAGTCTGCAGCAGCTCCTGAAGATGTGACTTTCGTCCCTTTCTCCCAAATGTGTCTGGGTCTGGTCTGCTTCAGGTGGGAAGAATGGGATAATGGCCCTGAGGCCTCTGGGCCTGGACAGTACTGGAGTTCCACAGATAATATTGACTGCCAGATGCCAGTTGTGGGTCTGTGACGATGGGGTTTCCAAGACAGACGGTGGGAGCTGGTGGAAATTCAGTTTCTGACCCCTACTCATTGCTTTAAGTGCCATTATCCTACCACCTGCTTGCTCTTGCACTTAAACATTACAAAGGGCCAAGATTTCTTAGCTAAAATGGTTCCTGAAAGCTCCCACTGATGTGCAGGGGTTGGTTCTGAAGGGGAGAGGGTGGTTACAGTGGATACCAAGGAGGGGAACCAGCCTGAAGGCCTAGATAACAAGGATGTTCTGGTGGAAGAAATACATCAGGACTGGAGTGAGAAAGCTTCAAAGATATGAAATAAAGAGGGACTGAATTGGCTTGAGGGGCGGAATTTCTCAGAGGCTGTAGGATTTTAAGCCTAAATAAGATACAAGAAGTCAAGTGATCCCTATTCCCAGAGGGCTCTAAGAAAAGGAAGATCAGATCTGAGGGGTAAGATTCAGGAAGTCACGGGATCCACAGGAAGTAGGTAGCATAGGTGACCATTGGTTAAAAGTTCCTTTCTTTTCAGTACATCCAATGAATCCAAGCTTTTGCTATTTAATCCATTCCTTGTTTCCAGCCTTTGCAGGCATTCATTTCCAGCCCAATGACTTTCTTCCCATCTTTTTGGGTTTTATTGGGAGGACTCCTGTTCTGCCCCAAATCTTCCCTTTTTATCCAATTTTATTTGCCCTGAGGCACAAAGTTGTTTAATTTGTCGGGAAATGGGGAGAGTTGGAACTTAGCAGTCTATTCTGGATCTTCTTTTGAGAATCTGCCACAGGCCAATGGTTTAACAAAGCATGAAAGTGGACCTTTTAGTCTGGATCCTTCTCCCTGGGGCCTTTGGGAGGAGGGTTTGGGAACACTGGTGGGAGAAGAGTTGGATTGGGCCCAAAACAGAATGGACTTTAGCAGTCCTCTGGGGAGGAGCACTGGCTGATTTGCCAGGACAAGCTGGGATGGTTTCTGGATGATTGTGGATAAAAATTGCATGGTTGCACCAGTAATTGAGGCACTGAAAGGGTCAGAGGAGGAACTGCAAAAGCCAAATTCCGGCTCCATGAGGGACTCTGCAGATTTTTATGGTTGGTCATTGATCCAGCATGAATAACATCCTCCTTCCCCTTGAAGTCAGACACTCTTTGTTGGAGCCCACGGTTGCTGTAAGGTGAGGAGGGCATCAGGGTATCACTGATGTTGCCTGCTGGAACAGGCTCTTCTGCTGCTCCTGGACCAAGTCTTTGAATGAAGACGGGAACAAATGAGCAAAGAAGGAAGAATCAGTTAGCAGATTGTGGGTGGGAAAGATAGCAGCAGCAGAGGGCCCTTATTAGGATCTACCAAGACTGATTCCTGACCATTGAATGATGTCCTCCTGGCTCTTGAGGACAGATACTTGCTCATTGGTGGAGCCCCAGAATTCAATACTACTCTACAGAATAACTATCAAAATTTCCCTCTGACCCTGTGTATCTGCCTTAACATTTTCAAAAATTTAAATTTTAATCCTGGTCAGCAGGAATTTGATTTCCACTTGAATCTGCTGCTTTAATGGCATTCTAAACAAGATAAATAAGATGTATTTTCCATAAAACCAAAACAAGAGTTAAAACTGAAAACCACCCTTTCTCTTTAAACTCAGTATTTAATCTGAGAAGCTATTTTAATAAGGGAATGATTAACATAACTCTTATCTAAGCCTCTCCCTGTAAGACTCTGAAGAACAAGATTCCTGATCTATCTACTACTTAAGAACAGAGAAGCTACTTCAGGATAACAAAAACCCATTTCCTTTGTGGTTGAGTCTCAGATGGTTTGAGTTACGTCCCCAGAGTCTACAAAAGAGGGTTCTCTCATACAATTTCACTTATATCCTACCTGCTCCCCCATTGAGGACAGAGCAAGTTTCTTGTCCATCTCCTATTGCTGGCATAAGGAATGTCTGTCCCATTCATCTCGAGATTAATTACTTTCCACAAAAACACGCACCTCAACCCAAATACAAACTCCCTCTGTGGCTTCATGCTCCCTTTCCCTCTCCTATTCCTTCCCTCTTTTCATCCTCCTCTCCCTCCCTCCCTCCTTTTCTGTCTCTGTCTCTTGCACAGAGTAAGGCTGTTGAGACTCTAGGCCTTCTATTCTAGCAATGGTTTGTGAGGTAGTCATGACATCACATGGAAACCTTTTTCCATTAAATCTGTTACCTCCCTCCATCCCCTCTGTCATTACAGGCTGGAGTATTTGTGCAGACAGGAAGCTTGCTCATTACTTAGTGCCCTGAACCCAAGCCTCTCTGCCTCAATTGTTTTTTTTTTTTATTTATTTTTTTTATTGTAAGGCTTTAAAAAAAATTTTTTTTTGTCTGGATCTTTCTCCCTGGGGCCTTAGGAATGTTTGGGGACATTCTTTGGAGAAGTCTTGGATTAGGGTGCCAAGGCTAGATGGACTTTAGCAGTCCTCCTGGGAGAAGCACTGGCAGATTTTCCAGGACAGGCTGGGGTAGTTTGTTGGGGTCTTTATCCTTCTCCCTGGGGCCTTTTGGAAGAGGGTTTGAGGACAGTCTTGAAGAGAAATCTTGGATTCTGTGGCCAAGGCTGAATGGACTTTAGCAGTCCTCCTGAGAGAAGCACTGGCAGATTTTCCAGGACAGGCTAGGGTAGTTTGTTGGGGTCTGTATCCTCCTCCCTGGGGCCTTTTAGAGGAGCGTTTGAGGACAGCCTTGAAGAGAAGTCTTGGATTCTGTGGCCAAGGCTGGATGGACTTTAGCAGTCCTCTTGGGAAGAGCACTGGCAGATTTTCCAGGTCAGGCTGGGGTAGTTTCTTGGGGTCTGTATCCTTCTCCCTGGAACCTTTTGAAGGAGGGTTTGAGGACAGTCTGAGGAAGTCTTGGATTCATTGGCCAAGGCTCGGTATACTTTTGTTGTCCTCTTCCGAGGAGCACTGGCAGATTATCCAGGACAGGCTGGGGTAGTTGCTTGGGGTCTGAATCCTTTTCCCTGGGGCCTTTTGGAGGAGTGTTTGAGGACAGTCTGAGAAGTCTTGAATTCATGATGGACTCAAGGCTTGTGTAGACTTAGCAGTCCTCTTGGGAAGATCCTGGACCTATGATTAGCTCAGACAGGCTGGGGTGGCTTCCCGATGATCATGGAAGTAAATAGGAAGGAATGATTCTGCCAGTGATTGATGCACTGCCAGGATCATGGGAACTGCTAAAGCCAAATTTCTGATTCATGATGGGACTCCCAGCTCCTTGTTTTGCTTGGTCATTGACCTCGCATGAATGACTTCCTCCTGGACATAGAAATCAGACACTTGCTCACCTTTGGAGCCCAAGGGTGTGATATGGTGAGGGAGACCTAAGGTAGCACTGATTTTACCTGCTGATAATAGCTTCTTCTGCTGCTCCTAAAGCAAATCTGTGAATGAAGAAAGGAACATATGAGTAAAGGGAAGCAATCAAGAAAGATTGTGGGTGGGAAAGATAGCAGCAGAAAAGGGATTATGATCTACCAAGAGTGATTCCTGCCAGCTGAAAAGGAATTATGATCTACCTGATTCCTGGCCTTTGGAGGAGAACTGGACTCTTGTCAATGTGCTCTTGCCTATGCTCTCATTTCCAAGTTGGAGGAAGATTAAGAGACAAATTCATTCTTCAATTTTTCTGAGTTAAACTTCTATATTTGTACAGAGTTTCTATGTGAATGGAATCACCTCCTTAGATTAGGAGCTGCTCCAAGCCAAGGCCCTGCTTGAACTATTCTTTATCCTCCAGTGCTTACTACGGATCTTGGCCCATGTAGATAATTAATGGCCTCCATTTATTTCCCCTTTCTGTCCCTTCTAAACTCTAGTTTCTGACATTTTCATTCAGTTGAGTTTTAATAATTGAAATTCAAAATTATTTTAATCTCTAAAGTAAAAAGTGAATGACCTCTTTTTATAAAAATTTAATTTGCTTATATATTTTACTCAAGTTATATTAAAAACTTTTTATATTTGTTTTAAAATTTTTTGTTTTGATGGTTCTTTCCCTGATTCCCTCTAACAAACCACATTTGAAATTATCCAAAAAATTCCATAAAAGTTGGGAAAAAACAGATCTCCCACCCTAATAAAAATAGAAATAAAGATAAAAATAGATGAGGGAAATAGAGAATGCTTTGATTTGTATTCAGACACAATCATTCCTTCTCTGTGAATGGATAGGATTTTTTAGTAAGTCCTTCAAAGTAGTTGTGGATGATTGTTACTAAGAACAAAATCATTGACAACTGGTCTTCCCAGAGCACTGCTATCATTTCATATGTGGTATATTTCACATTGTTCATGGAGGACTTACCAAATACTGCTTTTCTCCTGGGAACATTCTGCTTATTTCCCAGAGAACAATGATGATCCATCAGAAAAACTTGCTTCAAAAATTATATTCCATATGTTCAAAAAGCTATCAAACTGTGCATACCCTTTGACCCAGCAGTGTTACTACTGGGCTTATATCCCAAAGAGATCATAAAGAAGGGAAAGGGACTGTTTGTGCATGAATGTTTGTGGCAGCCCTCTTTGTAGTGGCCAGAAACTGGAAACTTGAGTGGATGCCCATCGATTGTAGAATGGCTGAATAAATTGTGGTATATGAATATTGTGGAATATTATTGTTCGGTAAGAAATGACCAGCAGGATGATTTCAGAAAAGCCTGGAGAGACTTACATGAACTGATGCTGAGTGAAATGAGCAGGACCAGGAGATCATCATTTCAACAACAGTACTACATGATCAATTCTGATGTACATGATCCATTTCAACAATGAGATGAACCAAATCCATTCCAATAGAGCAGTGATGAACTGAACCAGCTACACCCAGGGAAAAAACTCTGGGAGATGACTATGAACCACTACATAGAATTCCCAATTCCTCTACTTTTGTCTGCCTACATTTTTGATTTCCTTCACAGGCTAATTGTACACTATTTCAAAGTCTGATTCTTTTTGTACAGCAAAATAACTGTTTGGACATGTATACATATATTGTATTTAATTTATACTTTAATATACTTAACATGTATTGGTCAACCTGCCGTCTGGGGGAAGGAGTGGGGGGAAGGAGGGAAAAAGTTGGAACAAAAGGATTTGTAACTGTCAATGCTGAAAAATTACCTATGCATATATTTGTAAATAAAAAGGTATAAAAAATTTTATTCCATCAGAAACACTTCAAAAATTTTATAATTACTACTGCTAATATTTCTCCCATTCTTTTTTCACCCTGACTCTCAAAAGTGTTTTGCTATTGACTACTGAGTCCCTAAAAATGACCTGTTTTATCACCCTCCTCTTATATTCCATTCCCCTTCTTTGGGTGGAGGATTTGGGGACAGTCACATAAAAAGTCTTGGTTTCCATGGCCAAGACCAGATCAAATTCAGAGGTCCTCTTGGAAGAAGCACTAGGAAAGCCCTGGGTGGCTTCCCTGATGGTCATGAAGGTGGGCATGGTTCAAGATTAATCGGAGTACTGCCAGGGTCAGGGGAAGAGCTGCAAAAGCCATATTTCTGATCTGTGATAGATATCCTAGGTTTTTGTGGTTCATCATTGACTCAACATGAACAATGTCATGATACTTGATCATTTTGGTGCCTAAGGGTACTATATCGTGTGGGGGACTTCAGGTTATTGTTGCCTTTTGGAACAGGCTCTTCTGCTGCTCCTGAACCAAGTCTGTGAATGAAGGAGGAAATCCTTGAATATCTACAAGTATATATGTGTCCATCAAAGATACTGTTCAGCTACACCATTTTCCTATGGCCAGAGGATGGAAAAGTCTGATTAATTTATTAAATTTTAATTTTCTGTTATGAATCTTTAAAACAATAAACCATGAACATTTCAATATGCCAAGAACAGAAAGCAGTACTGCATATGAAACCTGGAATTGTACATTTGAATTGTACATTTTTAAAGAGTTTGGGGGTTTAAGTTTATATTAAAAACATTAAATTTGGATGAGTATAATGTATGAGGAACAATATAAGTCAATTGGGTGAACTATATGATGAGGTTTGGCTCCCCTCCATTCCTGGTCAGGGAGCCAAATGATGAGGTTCGGTGCAGGGCAGGGAGTTGTGGGAACCCCCTTCTGGTGGCGCAAGTCCTTCGTAAATGAATTTATGAATCCCAAAAGTCAAACTGGCAAAAGAAGTTTATTATTGGCATTGGGAAGTCATCCTTTGCTAGAAAGACTGAATTCTTTGGTGACAGAGTCCTGATAGAGAGATATAAAGTTTTTAGCAGAAAAATCCTATCCTAGCAGCGAAATCTCAGCAGGAAGGTAAAGAGAGTTGGGGAAGTCAGCCAGAGAAATCCCAGCAGGAAGGTAAAGAGGGAATAGTCCTGTTAGGGAAATAAAGGAGTAACATTGAAAGGGAATATCATTTCAGCAGGCAGAGAGTTGCAGCTTATGCCAAGGGGAGAGAGAGGTTCCTTGGCATGGTATGTTAGGTCCTCTGCAGGAGATTGAGCTGAGGAAAACTTGTTTTATGGACAGTTCCTGGTTGGGGCTGGAAGCAGTGTAAGTTGAAATCAAAAGAGAGAATCTTCAAATTGAATGAGAAGTCTTAGACTAATTTTCAACTCAATAGAGAGTATAATCACTAGTGAGTGTTATCAATAGGGGTGATGCCGATCTCTCAGAATAACAGAATGAAGCTACTTATTCTGTTTCCCTCAGGTGAGTCTTTTACAAAGGCAAGAATTCAAGGAGACTATCTCCTTGAAGGAGTTTCAGAGAGTTTTGGAGTCCCCCTTCAGTTTCATATGGAGTATAGGAAAGAGAGTTATGAATAATGAGATTTCAAGGATAGGGTGGACCCTGTGTTGTGAAAGGCTTTAAAAGACAAACAAAAGGTTCTATTTTATCCTGGAGATACCAGGGAGTCACTGAAGTTTATTGAGTAGGGGATGACAAAGTCCTAAGGAAATACACCCAAATAAATACTATAGCATCTTCAGGACCCTCTTTATGCTCTTTAAGTGAAGACTGTCAGTGAAGACTGAAGAAAAAAAAAAGCATTTGTTTATGTGAATTATACTTAGTCATATTTAACATGTTAGAAATTAAAATATCTTAAATGATATTAAATTTTTGAAATCTCAAATCTCCCTGAAAAGGTCTTGGACATTCCTAAGGCTTCCTGGATCATACTTTGAGAAGCATTGGCATAGAAAATAATAATGTAGGATAAAGACCCACATTTTAGTGTGAAGGATGAGTGGATGGAGGAGGAAATCACTTATCTACCTACTTAAATCACACATTTGGAAATTCCCTCAAATGATGGGCACCTATTTTGTGTTCTACTTTTTATTCTGCAAGATGTTAATAGGTTTATCTATTCTTTTTTAAATATAATTTTAATTTATGAAATAAAATAAGCATATCATAATAAAAAAAAAGATAATTGCACATGAAACTTCCCATTTATTATGCACAATTTGCTACTTCTTTTAAATATATAACAAAATCACCATGTAAATTTCTTTTTCCTTTTTATTCTTCCCCCCTAGATGAATACCATTACTTACACATACATACACATAGTATTTGTGCATACATATATGTAAAATCATTTTATATATCAGTTTTTTCTCTGTATACAGATAGTGTTTTCCTTCATATGTATTTTGTAGTTAATTTCGTTATTTATAATAGTCAAAATGACTTGTCATTCAAAGTTGTTCTTAAAACAGTATTTCTATTACTATTTTCAGTATTCATTTGGTCCTGCTCATTTCTCTCATTTCCTGAATATACCCTTATTCAATAAGCATTAAGTGCCTAGTATATGTTTCTGTTGGAATCTTTACAAACTGTTAAGCCATTAGAGTTGATAGAGACAATAATTATCTAATTTGGCATGGTTCAATATGATTGATTTGATCTTAGAAGGAGATATTTTGGGCCAGAACTTGAAACAAGGTACTAAGTACAACTGATAGAAACGATGCTTGTGTTCACACCTTTTGAGAGCTCATAAGTATCTAAGTACTCAATGGAGTTCACATGTTTGGGAGATTTCAGGCTTAGTATGACATATCCTAATTCACACCTCCCTTAGGGCCAGAGAGCACTCTGGGAGATAACCCAGAATCCCTCTCTCTCCAGAAGGAGGAGTTAACCTTTGGGAGATCATATATATACAGGAAACTCTTAGAGCTGGAGAGAGTTATTTGGGAACATTCCCAGGGGTCGGAGAGGAGCACTCTGGGAGGAAGCCCACAAGCCCTATCTTTGAGGCAAGAGAGATCCATCGTATCTTCAACCTTGGTGCTGACTGGAGTCGGAAGAACAAACCTTTGGATTTGGAGACATTTGGGTGGAGCTCTTAGACCCAAGTGGAGAGATAGGCCTCTGAGCTAACCGGGCTATATTGAAGGACACAATAAAAGATCTGAACTCTTTTATCACCTGGCTGTGTTTTGGAAAAAGAAACACCAACATGTTTTTACTCTGAATATATGCTTATTCAACAAGCATTTTTCAATGCCTTCCGTGTACTAATTGACTCATTATAAATAAGACCTTTCTATCCTAGGAGGCAGTTAGCAAGAAAAATATTTTTTGAAAGGGAAAATCTTTTTAAAGGTGAGAGTCCATGATGAGTAAGTCCTCTGACTGAATACTTTCAATGCTAATAAATTCAGTGACCCAGATGCTTTTTTTTTCTCCCAGAAAACCTTTCTTGCTCTTTAGGCATTTACAGAAACTGGCTAAACAGGTTGTCAGCAGAGGTTCATTGATTGGAAAAGGCTGGTCTATTGTATCCTTTACTTCTCCACTAAGACCAAGGCCCATTTGAAGGTCCCCCAGAAAGCTAGCCCAGCCCCAGGAGGAGACAGACTGTGAATGGAGATAGGACAGCCACCACAAGGGTCTTTATGTTCCAGTCTGTCCTCCAGCCTCCAGTCCTCTGTCTTCTCTATCTCCAACTCTTCTCTTCCCTCCCAGATCTCTCAGCTCTTATGTACTCTAAGTACATCATCATAGAGGTCAATTTTGTAAAATAGGTGTCGACTTGTAGAACTATACTAAGTACATGTAAACTAGAGAATCATTATCCCAATTCCTCTGAGTTAACACCTTGTTGTAAGATTGCTTGTTTCAAGTACATTTGGCCCACTACAGGAACTTGCATGAAGAGTTGAAAGTATATGAATCAAGCTTTCCTAGGGGCAAGGTGCTGGCCCACTTTTCATGGTGCTTACTTCCTCTGAATGATTAGCTTCTCCTAAAGTTGACTTGTTTATTTTCCAAGTTCTATATAGTGCCCTTAATGGTGACTGCAGGATTAGGTTGATGTTGCATGGCTGTCTCCTTATTCCTGGATATTGATTTCTTTCTTCCCATTCCTTCCCAAGGAGAGGTCCAAGCACTCCGAGCAGCCCAGTATGGCACGGGGCAGAAATAGGGAGTCGATTACATAGCAAAAGACTTGGGTTCATTGGATGGGCTGAAAAGAAAGTAACCATTGACCAATAATCAACAATGCTGTCTACTTCCTGTGGGTCACATAACTTCCTAAAGCTTAGACCTAGGATCTTTCAGGCTCTGAGAAATCTTCACCTGGTCCTATTCAGAAAGAAGGAAGGAAGGAAGGAAGGAAGGAAGGAAGGAAGGAAGGAAGGAAGGAAGGAAGGAAGGAAGGAAGGAAGGAAGGAAGGAAGAAGGAAGGAAGGAAGGAAGAAAAGAAGAAAAGAGCTATTGTCAAACCGAACTTGAGTAGGTTAAAGAAGCCATTTTCCCTCAATTTTTATATAACCTTAATGACATTTTTTTCCCCAAGTCAAGGGGAAAAAGCATTATGTTGCCTTAAGGTGGGCAAATTTGGGGAAAGACTCAGATTAAATGCTTAAGGAATTTGCAATTTACAAGGGAAAAGAGGGTACCATTTGTAGTAAAACCATAATCTGGAGGATTAACCTCCTGATTAGATATAGTGTCTGTGAGGCCAAGGTAGGCCTATCAATGTAAGGAACTCAACAAGGGCCCATTGCAACAAAGGCACACTGAAAGACAAAATAATCCTGTCAATGGCCCTCTCCAGGTTAAACTGCCTCAGTCAAACAGGCCTGATAAAAACCTTGTCTCCAGGACCATCTCCAGTAATCCTGATCTATAGCTGGTCACTAGATCCAGATAGTTCTGCAGCAAAAAAGGAGGCCAGTGACTTCACCCAGGTCTCCCTCACTGGCATTCAATCCACTTGCTTATCATGGCCATAGGCAAGTTCTTCCAGCTTCTTGAAGATCCTGCTCACAATGTGAGAGCACTGGATGGGATGGACCAACGTGATGTAGTCCCTTCCCACTCTGAATTCCCAACATTTGGTAGAGTAGGAAGGAAGCTTTGCATATGTTTGAGATACTTGATGGATTGTATTTGTTATCCAACAATTGGTGAGAATCTATACTTTGAAATTGGGGACTATAGATGTGCTTCACACTTTTGATTTCAAAGGACTTTTCTATCTACCATCTCATTGTATTTTTCCACCAGTCTTGTGTAGGATCCCTTTTATTACACACATTTTACAGGTGATTAAACAGAGTTGGAGATTTTGTTTTGGAGCCTTATTCAGTATTTCATAGTGTCTAAGATGTCAGGTCAGGCCTTCTGATTCTTAGATATCAACCTGAATGACAACTTTTTAAACAGGCACATTAATAGCCAAATAAAAGGAATAATTTATGTTTTCACAAAACTTTAAAGTTCACAGAATGGTTTTCTCAGAAACCTTTATGAACACAAGCATTGTTATTCATTCCCATTCTATAGGTGAGGAAACTGAGGCTCACAAGGCACTTGTGATATAATTGGGGAGAACATTTATATTGTTAAGTATATAGGATGCCAAGGAAAGAGGGATAAGACGACAGTATATGCTTCAGTGCCAAATGAATATGTACAGGGTACAGGGATTTGTGGTGTAGGTGGAGAAAATTGCCCATTCGATCAGGCCCTTTTCTGTTGTGACCAGCACAACACAATTAGGCTTGTGGCAATTGAAAATATAGAGAACAGGTTGTTGATAATTCAACACAGCCATTAAGAGTAATCATTCTGCTTAAATATCTTAAAACCATTTGCTATGAAAAGCGTTTTTCTGAGACCAACCCTAGTTTCTATTTACTATGATTTAACTCTCTGAAGCATCTTGTTAGCTTCTAGGGATTCAATCTCATGTAAAGATTAAAATGCCCCAGTAATTGTACCAAGACCTTATTTTTTCATGACTTTAAGTTTGAATGAACCCTTGATTAATCTTAGGAAGAGGGGAATATCCCAATTACTGAAGTTTCTAGCTTCCTAGGAGCTCTCTACATCTCTAGTTTTGTTCATGGAGGAGCAGTCTGAGATCCTGTATGCAGACATTCTCCTTAATTCTTTGGTATAAAAAAAAAAAACACCCTACCATAATAGGTCCAAGGATACATATACATATAAAATTACAGCAAATATTGTGAGTATAATTTCATGCCCAAGGATACTGAATGTTCCCTGTGCTCTTTTAATCTAGTCAGCAGGTATTTGGGCAGTCTGGTCAGGTTCTAGATTTTCACATGATTATTTATCTAACATATCAGCAATCTTTTGAAGATCTTCAATATCCAATGTAACATTTGAATTTCCCCATAATCCAGTAAAGCGATTTCAAATTTTTTCCCATTCCCTCTGAGTCATTTTATTCCTTATTAATCATACAGAAACTAGTGAATCTGTAATCACACACCAATCTTTGTCTCGTCCTCAATATTTCCACCTCTTTATTATTTCAAGGACACCCTCCCTTGAATGATTTATAGCTATTATAATTATTAATCCTTATTAATTTTATTTTCTATAGCAAACCCTTTAGAGATGTTACACTAAGATCATGTAAATAATTAGCTTGAATTACTTGATTTTGAGCAGTGGTCAGAGACATAACAATTGAGGCACTTGAAGCTAAAATAGAAATTAATGCAATTATACCAAAAACAATAATTGAAATACAACTTTTCTTTCTACTTTTGCTAAGTAAATGTTCAGTGTTCTCCGATGAATGGTCTGCTTGAGTGTGATACCAATTATCACTGTGTATAGGTAACATATTAAATGAAGGCTTCATTATAACAAACACAATACTGGTATTAACCTTCCCTCCTATGCATTCAGAAACCTTGTATTCCCTGCAAGAAACATTGTAAACTCCTTCTACCTTTGCTATTGTCACTTGGCCAATTTCTCCCTTCATGAAGTATAATCATTCCCCAAATATACCTGCACAGAAGCATCATATAATACATTGTTATTTGTATTGGAGCAATCAGCAATGTGCTTTCCCAAACCTGATCATTCCCTTTTGATTGTTTCCCCACCAATTCAGTTTGGGGTAACCCCCACACTTATGGTGAGAATGAGAGTCATTTTGCCAGGACACATACGTCTGATTCCAAATTGTGTGACAAAGTCTCTGCTCTGTTGTGCAGTCCAGAAAAGGAGGGTCAGCTTCTTCAGAGTCCCATAAGTCCCAGTCTGGACAGGGTAATACATGGATTCCCCAATTGTTTCAGAGTTCTGTCCAATATACCCTTAACAGTGGTTGGTAGATTGAGGAAATGTATGCTTTGTGGTACTAGAAACTTAAAAGGCTTTTTTATGCAGTTGGAGGGTTGTAACATTCTTACTAGCCCAAAGCCCCAAATATGGATAATTTGTATCAGACTACAACTTTCAAAGCTAGTGTTTGTAGTAACATGTAGAGAAGAATCACTAATAAGTCCAGTCAAATTAAATTTAATTATTGAACTATTTAATTCTTCTCCATGCTTATTAATACCCAATTCCTTAACTAAATATTGAGATACATTACCTTACATTAGAATTTCAGGAACATGTTCTCCTCATCCAAACACTGCCACCCAAGGTGGGCTTTGTGTAATACCCCAGAGGGTTTTGGTTTTTCCTTCTCCCAGTTTCACTTGTGCCGCCATGATGACCAGCTACAAGAGCCATGCTGCTCCATTCCCTTGGCAACTCAGTCAGCCTGTGCCAGTCTTCTTTCCTTTTATCTTCATGTACCTGATCACTTTGGACAGGGTGGCAGAGCTAGTCCCTTAACCTTTTCTGTTCCTCTTTGAGGAGAAATGATGTAGTAAAGAAATCCGTTGGCTGGGGTATGGGGCATGTCATTCAATGTGAGATAATTAATGACATATAGTGCTTTAGCAAGTCTGTTCTTGAGGAACTTCTCCCCCCCACCTTTTTTTTTAAATCAAGAATGACATTCAAAGATCTAATGTTCTATTAAATAATTTTTCCTGTTGGATTGTAAGGAATTCTGCTAACATGTAAAATACCCCAAGAAGCACAGAATTAAACTGCAAAGAAATATAAGCAGGTCCAGTGTCCGTTTTGACCTCTTAAGGCATTTTTAAAAAGGCAGAGCAAGATCATGGTCTATTCCATGCATTGTGGCTTCTCCTCCTAGAACAGAGGCGTAAATGAATCCTGAATCTGTATCTACAAGAACATGCACATATTTGCATTTTCCAAACTCCAATCCATGTGTATTGAAACTTATTTTCCTCTGGGGTTGATACCCTCTAATTTAGGGGGGTGCTACACAACACATGCAGGACATCTTTTGCCTATCTGTTGGCCCTGCTCTTTGGTAATTTGAAACATTTTTCTGAACATCTGAGCAGATTGTTTAAATGTTGGATGTGATGTCGGTGCTTCTTCCATAGTCCCAATAATCTGCTATATGATTATATATCTATATATCTATATATATATGCTATATGATAGAATGATCTGCTATATGATTTCCTTCAAATATAGATCTTCCAATGTTAGTGTGGGAGGAGAAATGTAAAATATACACAGGATTATGATGAACCTTTTGTCTTGAAGATCTTGAAATATACAAAATCTCTTTTAATTTTGGCTGTTTCTATTCTAGAAAGTATTCCTACTGCCTGCTTAGAATCTGATATGTTGATAAGACTCTAAAAATATAACCAAGGCAGTTATAATAGCTGCCAATTCATTTTCTCTA
Source organism: Sarcophilus harrisii (assembly GCF_902635505.1). Taxonomy (NCBI): domain Eukaryota; kingdom Metazoa; phylum Chordata; class Mammalia; order Dasyuromorphia; family Dasyuridae; genus Sarcophilus; species Sarcophilus harrisii. The sequence goes on along the minus strand of NC_045430.1, from coordinate 253,599,396 downwards.
GTTATGTGACAATATAAGGGGCCATTGGGCCACAGTTCACTAGAGCTGATTTAATTCTTTCAATTGTTTTAACTCCAGAGTTTTCTAAGTCTTGTTTCCTTGTGCATCCTCTAGGACAGGGCAAATGCTTTGAATATATGCCTAATCTTTCAGTCTCTCTTTATCCTCAATAGCCCTTTTTGGGAATAGAATATGCAGTTCTGCCACAAAGGATTATATGAAGAGCAAAATAAAGGAGCACTTGAAAAAAGGGCCAGATAAGCTGCTTGTAGTTTTTTCCTCTATTTCCTCCTCCTCTTCTGAACCCTCACTCTGTTTTCACATTATGTCTACAATTTCTTCTACCTCTTCAGGTTTTGATAAGCAAATTTCTATAATAGAGTCAAAAGAGATCACTTGAGGGCCTCTTTACGTACTTTGTATAATACAAAGTTTCTCCAAATCCTTCCCATTCACTGATGGTGACTTGGGAGCTGCTGGGGGAACCAGGGCACATTTTTATAAACATCCTGTGGAAAAGCTCTTATTGAATGTTTGTGGCAGCCCTCTTTGTAGTGTCCAGAAACTGGAAACTGAGTGGATGCTCATCAATTGGAGAATGACTGAATAAACCGTGGTATATGAATATTATGGAATATTATTGTTTGGTAGGAAATGACCAGCAGGATGATTTCAGAAGGGCCTGGAGAGACTTACCCAAACTGATGCTGAGTGAAATGAGCAGGACCAGGAGATCAATATACACTTCGACTACAAGACTATATGATGATCAATTCTGATGGACTTAGGCCTTTTGTCTTCTGGCTATCCAGGGAGTACCAATCATGATTAATCTTAGCAAGAGGAGACCATGTCAGTTACCGAAGTTTCTAGCTTCCTGGGAATTCTCTACACTTTTTCATCTTATTTTCAAGTTGACCTGCAGGATCCCTTATAGGGAAATTATAGGGGGTGAAATTAATCCTTTCACAAGAAATCTACCAGAGCCTTGGCAAATTGGCTAAATGAAATACAAAGTTGATTTAAGAAAGACAGACTCTCTACTGAGTTTGTGATAGTTAAAAAGAAGTTTGACACAAGATTATGAATGGAGGTAAAGAGTGTCAAGGAAGGTAGAGAAGATGGCAATTTCATTGTCCTATCAATAATAATAAAAAAAAAGCCATATATTTGTCCTTGATTAGACATGAACCAAAGGGGGGGGGGAAATGAAAGTGGAATCAAAAAATTTTACAGAGAAGCCTATCAAATTCCCCTTATTTTTGGTAAAGATACATGCTAGGTGGAAGATGACAAAACTGTTGAATGAGAATCATTGGGAAATACAGTTTGAAACCCAATTAAGGCAGGGTGGTTTGGGTTCAGGACATAAGAAACGAGCAAGCTTCCTGTTTCTGCATAAATATTCCAGCCTGCAATGACAAAGGTGATTGGATCGAGGTAATTGATATAATGGGAAAATAGTTTTATGTGATGTCATGACTACCTCACAAACTGTTACTGGGATAAAAGGCCAGGAGTCTCATCAACTTTGATGAGAGAGGTACAGAGGGAGAAAGAGAGAGAGAGAGAGAGATAGACAGAAAGATGGAGAGAGAAGGTGAAATGAGAGGCAGAGGAGAGATGAGAGAGCTGGTAGCCACAAAGAACCCAGTAGAAGCTGGAAATTGACTAGCCAAGGTGCTGCCTAGTTTTTCTCATCTTCAAAAAGCCCTTAGAAGTAATAGGCTGGATGATATAGACTTTTTGTAGAGAGACTTTTTGTTGATTTGGGGATCACCAAATAAGTGTAGGAGGAGGAATGAGGAAGTTTGTATTTGGGGTGAGGTGTGTATTTTTTGTGGGAAATCATTGGTCTGGGGATGAATGGGAGAGAATTCATTGTGCCAGCAATAGGAGATGGACAAGATGCTTGTTCCTCTGTCCTCAATGGGGCAGCAGCCAAGATACAAGTGAGATCAGAAAGACTTATATAGACTCTGGGGAGATAACACAAACTATCTAATATTCAACTACAAGGGAAATTAGTTTTTGTTATCCTGAAGAAGCTCCTCTGTCCTTAAGTAAAAGTAAGATGTGGAAGGACTCAAAGAACTGAGCTTGGGAGTTAAGGATGACCCAAGTTTCAAATTGTGTCTCAGAGTTATGTCTCCCTGAGGCAAACCACCTGTTTGCCTCTGTTTCCTCCTAGGATTGATGCAAGGATCAAAGGAGATGATATATTGAGTGTCGAGTACAGTACAAAGGACAGAAGAGACATGGCTGGCTCTTCTGCAAAAAACTTATTGGGCACCATTCTGGAGATCAATTAATGATCAGGCAATTAAATTCAGAACTCAAAGACACTGATACAGTCCCAAGCGATTTTATCTCTAATAGCAAATTCTGCCAATTGCAGCCTAAGACTAGATGCATTAATTTCAAAGTTTAAACCCATGAAAGATTTTAACATGTTTTATATGTCTAAACTTAAACTTATTCTGGTACAAAGGATCGATCATCATACAGGCTTATAGATTCTTAGTAAACACATTCCTTGTTCAGAAAGTATAAATCCTAAACAGGTTTCTCTCCCCACCTCTCCACCCCTGCCCCTACAGAGTTATTTCTCAGGGCTGATGAACTTGCTTACCCTGATGGTTTCAAGAAAACCAAATTAAGGGGAGTTGAGAGAGACCCCAGGGAAGGGACTAAGCTTGCTAAGTTGCCCACCCCAACTATTTTTAGTGCTTTCCTGGATTTTGTGCTATTTGATACCTCCCCCACTCTGTGAAGGGAGAAAGGAGTTCACACCTCATCGTTGGAGGTAAACTCATAGGGCTTGACAAAGACTCCAAGTAACTGAGTTAACAATTTTAGAATTTTCCTAAGGAATAGCCAAATAGTTTTAGCTGTAGTTTCTATTTCCTTAAAAAAAAGTTTTCCTTTTAAGAAAACAAGACAAATTCTTAAAATTGAGATAGAACGGATTTTAAAATTGACTTAAATTAGATAATCTGAATTGCAATTTGGTTATTTTTCAAATCTATACAATCATCTCTTTTGTGAGCCAGGAAAAGGTGTCAGTTTTTGCGGACAGGGCCCTAGGAAGTATGACTCTAATTTGAAAGTTTTCTGTTTTCCTAAAAGCTGCAAAACTCTTCTGTTAACACTCTCAATGCAAATAGATCTCTTTAATGGGCTTTCCTTTAAAATTGCTTAGAAATAATTTCTGTTGGCCACATTAAAAAACAAACCCATAGTTATCAAGTATGAAGCAATTATGCCAATAAAGCAGTTAACATTCATATAGCATGTTTTATGCTAAGCACTTCATGACATTATTTCTCTTGACAAATTAGAAAACTGGGCTGAGATAAAATAATTTGCCATAAATTTCATGGCTAATACATATCCATAATTGAGACAGAGAATGATGGTTTTAACAAATGCAGAGGCTGGCTGGCTTTCTGGGTGCTGCCAGGGCTTTCTGAATTCTTCACAGGCAGTTCCTGGACAGAACTTGCTGAAAGTTGAGGGGAACGGTGCTCTAGGGTACAGTGAACGCTGACCATGGGGCCTGATCCTCAACTATATTCCTATTCCCCCAAGCTGGGTTGGGGGTATTTGAGCAAAGTCATGTGGGATCCCAACAGCTTTGGTTCCCCTATTTCCCTACAGTTCTAAGATGAGAAGAGTTAACAGTTATTAATTTTGCTAACATTCTCCACAACTGAGGCATTTCAGGATTTTTTTTTTTTTGCAATTTTAATCTAGCTCATAGCAAAAAACAAACGACATTCTACACATAGACACACACAGAATGATATGAAAGAGAGCTATTTCATCTTTGCCAAAAAGCTGTAAAATTATGCCAAAAGCTATGTCCCAGAGAAGGTGAAAAAAGTGGCCAAGTTTCCCTAGAAAACTTACAGAAAATTGCAAGAATTTCCCAGTCTGGGTGCCCCCAGTCCAGGAGAACTTGCTGAGCTCCCTTTGACCCGGACAAGCCTTCACCCAGTGGCTTGGGGTGTCCTGCTATAGGACTGTGGGAGAAAAAAAAAATTACAGGCTTACTTCTTGCTTACCCTGGAGGGTTAAGCATGGAGGGAATCAGGCCATGGAAGGCCAGGCTCTCCCTCTACCAGGCCACCAAATCTTGAGGTTGAGAAGGGGGGGACCCCAAAAGTCCCAGACCAGTGTGGCGAGGTGTCTCAAAAGAATTTGCAGGCTTGAATCCATCTCCTAGTCAAGGAGCAAAGATATTATTTTAAGTAAGTGAAGCCAAGAGCAGACTCAAATGTAAGGGAATTCAGTAAAGAGACTGAAGCAAGGAGATATACTTGCACAGCTTTTAATCATAGATATGCTAATTCTATAGCCTGAGGGTAAAGCTAGAAAGTAATCTTGAGATGGATTAAGGGTGGTCTCTGAAATCTGATTATCACTGACCAGATCTTCCCTCAGCAATGAACCCAGAAGTAGTCTTATTCAAACCAGACAGATTGGGCATTTCCTGAAGCAGACTCCAAAGCTAGAAGCTTTAGGGCTACTGACTTATTGCCCTCCAAGATCAGGGGAGCTCATATTTTATCAGGCAGATACAAAGAATGGCCCAATCTGGACCCTGGCCTGAAAGAATTCCCAGTATAAAGGGGTGACTCCATACAAACATTTGTATACAAATAAGTGGTTTACCACTAAAATTGGAAGTAATGAAGTTGTCTCTTGGGCTTCTTTCAAGTAGGAAATGAGGGAGAGCATGTGCAAGAGCACATTGACAAGGATGTGGTTCTCCTGCAGAGGCCAGGAATCGCTCTCCCTGTGCTGCTGCCATCTTTCCCACCCATATTCTGTTGCTTGATTCCTTCCCCTTTGCTCATATGTTCCCTTCTTCATTCACAGACTGGGTCTATGAGAAGCAGATGACCTTTGCCAACAGCTACCATCATTGATATCCTGAGGTCTCCATCACCCTGTTGCACCCTTATACTTCAAGAGAATGAAAGTATCCAACTTCAAGGGGAAGGAGGAAGTCATTCATGCCAAGTCAATGACCAACAAAAGCAAGGAGCTGAGGGGCCCATCATGGATTAGAAATTTGAGTTTTGCAATTCCTCCTCTGTCCCTGGCAGTGCCACCATGCAAGTCTAGCAGAACCATGCAAATCTACTTATCTACGTGACTATGAGAAAGCCACCCCACACTGTCCTGACCAATCAGCCAGTGCTCCTCCCAAGAGGACCACTAACATCCATCCTGCCTTAGTCAAGGAATCCAAGGCTTCTCTCAAGATTGTTCCCAAACCCTCCTCCCCAAGCCCCCAGGGAGAAGGTAATAGAACCCAAGAAGTCACCCCACCACATCCTGGCAAATCAGTCAGTGCTCCTCAAAGAGGACCACTAAGCACATCCTGCCTTGGCCTTCTAATCCAAGTCTTCTCCTGCAAATGTCCCAAACCTTCCACCTCAAAGGCACCAGGAAGAAGAATGTAGACAAAAAGGTCCTTACTGGGGCTCCTCCAAAGGACCTGAATGGATTTTTCAGTTTTTGCTCTCCCAATTTCCCCCACAAATTGAACAATTTTGTGCTTCAGGGCAAAGAGATGAATTAAAAGGGAAGAATTGGGGCACAACAGGGCTCCTACCAATACAACCCAAAAAGATGTGAAGAAAGACATGAGGCTGGGGATGAATCCATCTCTAGTGGAAGGGCTGGAAATAGGGAATGGATTAAATAGCAAAAGATTTGGGTTCATTGGATGGAGTGAAAAGGAAGTAACCATTGACCGATGTTCATCTGTGCTGAAACCTGGGCCTAGGGTCGGACCTTTCCTGTCCTAGAGTCCTCTGAGAATAGAGGTCACGTGACTCCCTGAAACTTAGGCCTAGCGTCCTCCAGTCTCTGAGAAATCTCCCCACCCCCAGTCCCTCTGGAATCCCTCTCTATTGAATACTTTTGAACCCTTCTCACCCCAGTCCTGATACATTTCCTCCATCAGGATATCCTTGTTATCTAGGCTTTAGGCTCATCCCCCTCCTCAGTATCCACTGTAACCCACCTTCACCATTCAGAAATGATTCCCACACATCAATGGGAGCTTTCAGGAACCACATTCTAGTGCTTTAAGTGCATAAGCAAGCAGATGATAGGATGATGCTACAAGCACCAGGAGTCAGAGACCTCGCTCCCACCAGCTCCCACCCTCTGTCTTGGAAACCCTGTCATCACAGCCCCACTGGCAGCTGGTGGTAATCCAAGGAATTCCAGCACTGTCCAGGCCCAGAGGCCTCAGGGCCATTATCCCATCCTTCCCACCTCAAGCAACCAGACCCATAGTCATTTGGCAAAGGGACAAAGGTCTTATTTTCAGGAGCTGTTGCAGGCTGACAAGTGGGGAGGAGCTGGCCCTGCCCAGTGGGGTCTGGCTTGAGGAGGGGAGACACATGACTTGGAGGTGACTTGGAGGTTACATCAGCAGCAGGGAGTGCTGAGTGTGCAAATCAGGTGTCAGGTGATTTCATGTTGTCCATGTCCTTGGAATTTCAGGGCTTGGAGTCTGGAAGAAACAACTCACAAGTAGATTAATAATGCAAGGCCTGAATATGAGCAAAAAAAGCAAAAACAAAAGTGGAGTTAATATAGGGGTTACTAAGGAAAGTCACCAGGGATCCCCATCGAGAAAGACTGGGCGGGAGATGAATCTTTCCTGAATGCCTCTCATCCACACAGCTTTTCTCAGGAGAAATACCAAAGACCATATTCCCCCAAATTCCCACTTTTATCTCCTCAAAGATTTTGTTTCCTTTGGAAAAGATCCATACTAGGTGGAAGATGACAAACCTATTGAATGAGAATCAGGGGGAAATAGTTTGAAACCCAAATGAGACAGAGTGGCTCAGTTCAGGGCACTAAGTAATGAGCAAGCTTCCTCTGTCTGCACAAATACTCCAGCCTGCAATGACAGAGGTGATACGGAGGGAGGCAACGGATATAATGGAAAAAGGGTTCCATATGTTGCCATGGCTACCCCACAAATCATTACTAGGATAAAATACCAGAAGTCTCATCAGTCTTGCCAAAAGAGAGAGGGAGAGAGAGAAAGGGAGAGGGAGAGGGAGAGGGAGAGACAGAGATGTTGCATTAACAGCAGAGGGGTGCTGATTGAGGATTGTTCCTCTGTAGGCTCTCAAACACGTTATGTTCATTTACTGTTGGAAACGATGGCAACTCTATTTGGCCCCAGGAGCAATTGGTTCAAGTGTGGCAAGCCAAAGCACTTCCGTGCTTCCTGCCCACTAGGAGCAGGGAAAGGACAGAAAAATCCCCGATCCTCAACACCTTGCCCCAAACGTAAGAAGGGATTTCACTGGGCTTTGGAATGGAGCTTGGGAAACCAGCCAAGAGGCCCAATCACCAGGCCCCATCAACAAAATATGGGAGCAATCACCCAGCAGCAGGCACAAAAGCCTTAGTTTTCATAGATGCCCAAGATAAAGCCATGTTCACTGGGGGAGAAGTTCCATTTTTTATAACCAATCCTGCCCATGTCTGACTTTTTTCTACTTCCCAAATCAGCACAATAGAGAACCCAGCTCCCCTTCCCCAAATCTACCTTAGGCATTACTGTTGGCACAGAATGCTGCCTTTAAAGGCTACATTATACATCCCCTCCTCTGGGGCCCTGGGGAAATACTGAAAATGGTGGCTGACATTAACCCTCCCAACCAACCTGTGCATTTTCAGGAGGGGAACGTGCTGCCTTACGGCCTCATTTTCCATACCAAAGTTTATGAAATTTGATACTGAAGGATTAGATGCAGAACACTCCCATATTTATTCACCTAAAGTGATAACTCAATCTTCCTTGCCTTTGTTAATGATTGACATCCATGGAAAAAGGGGGCACATAGATGTAATATCCGGGCTAACTTTCTGGAAGTCCTCCAGATGGACCTTGGTCTCAGCAGGATAGACACAGGATAGTCAGGAATAGAGTCTAAAGTCTTTATTGTCTCCTTCACAATCTGTGTTGGTCGCAGTCTGACCCAGTCTTGATCTTAGTGGAAGAGTGCAGGAGGCAGGAGAGCCACCGGGAGGATGGTCAAAGATGGAATGTCTCATTTCCAGTCCACTCAGCCCTTAAATACTTCAGTATGATTACATCATTGCCGCACACTAAGTATGTGTGAACTAGAGAACCATCATTTCATCAATTCCACTGAGTTCTGGCCGGCAGAATGGCCCTCTCAATCAGCTAACTGTTTTGGTGGGCAATGGTGCAGCTGCAGCTCCCCACATTAGTACTTATCCCTTAACATGGGTGTAAAAGGGCACCAAGAGAGATCACTTGTCAGTAAATTTGGGGGCCATGACTTGCTCAGTCAATTAGGGAGTAGTCTTACCACAGAGGCTTTTCCACAGGGGCCAAAGCACAGCCAGCACCTGTTCCAAATCAATGGAAATCTGACCAACCAGTTTGGACAGAACAGTGGCTCCCTACCAAAGAAAAGTTGCAGGGTTTAAAAGAGATAGTACAAATCCAATTGGAACCAGGACATATTGAGCCCTCCAACATTCTTTGGAATTCTCCAGTATTTCTGATAAGAAATCAAGAAAATGGAGGATATTGACAGATCTCAGGAAAATTAACGACAGACTCTACAAGAACAGGAGCTTCCTTGTTTTTTCCTGACTTGTCTCAGTATTTTGTTTTCACTACACCCTTTAAATCTACCCAAGCTAATGGACTTTTTGCAGTTTTTCAGGTACTGATCTATGTTTCTGACCCTTTAAATATCATATCTGACAGTCAATATACAGTGAATGCAGTTGAGCAATTAAGAGACGGCCATCCTCCACAGGGACTCTAATGATGTGTTTCAACTGTTTTCTGATCTTCAGGTTTTAATATGCTCTCAGTCTTTACCATTCTGGATTGTTCATCTTTGCTTCCACTAATCTCTCCTGCCCAATGACTGAATCTAATGCCATTGCCGATTCTCTTCTCCTAAGTTCTCTCCAGAGAACACAACTTGTACATTCACATCTCCATCTCTCAGCTAAGACACTGTGCTGTTTGTTCCATCTTGAGAGAACAAGCTCAACAGATCATAAAGAGCTGCCCTGCTGCCTATCTCTCATTCTCCACCACCTCCTCTCCTTTCCTCTTTTAACCCCCAAGGTCATTTCCCTAACGATGTCTGGCAGATCGACCTTATGTTTCAGTGTTTGGACACCTCCATTATGTTCATGTCTCTATAGACCTTATTCTTCTATCTCTTGTGACTCTGCACAGAGTTTTGAGAATGCAATGGTGGTCAAGGCTCATTTTCTCATTTTTGCAATTTTGGGTATCCCAGCCTCCCTTAGGACAACACAATGGTCCTGGATATGCTGCTTCTATTTTTCACACATTTTGTGCCTCCTTTCATATTCATCATCTTACAGGTATTCCTCACAACCCTCAGGGTCAAGCAGTTGTTGAGCACCAGTACCAGGACATTAAAGCCTATCTACAAAAGCAAAAAAGGGAGGTAATGTCCATGTACAGTCACTCACTCCTGAGGCATGATTAGCACAGGTGTTATTCACTTAAATTTTTTTTAACTCTTGACTCAGATGGTGTCTCCCTGGTCGAGTAATTTTTTTCTTCATTCACTCTAACAGGTACCTGAGTGCTCCACTAGCCACCATGATAAGCCTTCACCATTGGCTTCTGGCCAGGGGGCAATGGCACAGTCTTGCCACAATGGAAAGATGGGAAAAGAGGTCTGTTCTTCTCATTACAGATTCCAGGGACAAGCTAACTCTGCCCTGGAGAGTAGTATGGCCCATAGAGAAAGCAGTTGCTACCATCCCATTATGATGATCTTGCTGTGCTTGCTCATTCTTCTATCACTGGACCATGTATTCAAGGAACTCTGCTGGGTCTTGTGGGATGACCCCTTGTGGTTCTCACTGGTGACCTGGGAAGATCCATCTATTCCTCTTGATGGATGGCAGTCCCTGAGACCACTCATGCTATGGACATGTTAATACTGCCCCCTCCCCACTGTAAAACAATCACCCCATGAGAATATCATGTAACATTTTAATTACATAACTGCTGTAAAGGTTAATGAATCTTGATTATTATTAGAACCATCTAAGAGCACATTTGGAGTGTTTAATTCCTCTAAGATTGGTGGTGATCATAGTAACCTTTGAAAATATCATTCAGGACCTGAATCAGGCTTCTATAGATCAATCTGACCCTAAGGGCAAGCCCTGCCTTCATGGCACTGGGCACTCACCTTACTTGGTCATATTCTCCCCACCCTATTGCTATTTGCACTCTGTTACCTGATTACAATAGCTGGGAGCATCTACAAGCAGATGGCAGTTGTCAATCATTGGATACATCTGCAGCAAAAAGAAAAAGGGGGAATTGTGCCTCTCCTGGCTACAATACCTACCTAGCAATACTTGTTTAGCTGCAGCATTCGAGGTTATCTTAGACTTGGTTTTGAACCCCCCCCCCAAAAAAAAAAACCCATCTAAGTGCTAGCCAGCAGACCAACAAAGGTTGAGAATAATTGGGAACAGGTGTGTTGGAGTTGAAGCCTTTCTATAGAGAATGCCTAGTTTCTACTAGTACTCAAAACATTGTCCCTTCTTGCACTGATTGATTTATTTGCTTTATGTTTCTTGATGTACTATCCTTAGTACTTTTTAAAGCTTAAATATGGAGAGCATAGATAAATAAACTTAACCATCAACACCAGTGTTTCTCTCTTGCTTTCATGGTCTTTGCAAGAGCCAGTACAGTTGGTCTGTCATTGGCATTTCACATCTCATGTAATGGTAATAGTAAGAGATTCATCACATAAAATATGAGAAATGTGGTTATGTGCTTAAAAGAATTGCAATTATTTAACTTTTATTAGATTGCTGTCTTGGGGATGGAGTGAAGGAGAAACATTGAGGGCACAAAGTTTGACAAAAATGAAGGTTGAAAATTCTTTACATGTATTTGGGAAAATACTATTGAAATAAGATTAAAAAGGAGTTTTAAAATACTGTATGATATGAAATCTTTCCAGTGTGAGCTCTCTGTTTTCTCCCTCTTCTCGGCTCTCTTGTTTTCCTCCTTCCCTTTTTATCTCTTTTTCCTCTTTGTCTTTTCTCCCTCCCTCAGTTGGACTTGCTCTATGCTGCCTTCTCTCTTTCTCCTCCCCCACTATAGACTCCTCCCGGCTCAGAATCAACACTTGCTGGTAGATATGTTTCCAGTCTTTTACTGGACCTGCTGATGTGTCTTCCAATTCCAATTAAAGCTCCGGCACATTTGAATTGATTTTTCTGTTTGTGGTTTCTTGCAAAATGTTCTGATTCATGACAGGCACCCCAGGTTTTTTGGTTCATCACTGATCCAGAATGAACAGCGTCATCCTTCCCCTTGAGGTCAGCTACTTGCTCATTTTGGAACCTAAGTATGCTATATGGTGTGGGGTTCCTCAGGGTATCACGGATGCTGTCTTTTGGAATAGGCTCTTCTGCTGCTCCTGGACCAAGTAACCTAGGGCATTCCTCCCAAATGGTGGATTACTGACTTCATGACCCATCAGGCAATCATATCCAAATTTGAAATGCAAAACAATATTAGTTACAGTCCCAAGAGATTGCATCTCAATGGCAATTTTCAGTCATCAGGTTTTAGGTCCTAAACTATCCCATGTGCCTGCAGAGCACAGCCAAAGCTACATGCAGGACTGTCAGGTTAGATTCCTGCTCTGGGTACTTCAAGAAAGCTATAGACTATATTTGTTATCATATTAACAATGAGACCATTGTGCACTTACATAGTGAAATAATTTGCTGAAGACGGAGACCTTGGTAGAAATAATCATTTTAAGTAAACTTGAACTTCTAACAAGCCTCTGAAATACAAATACAGCATCAAAAAATGACCTTTACACCCTTCATGCAAATAACCAGTATACACTTTTCAATGCTATATTTTTGATTACCTTTCAAATATCCCTATCAAACCTCCCCAGAAACCTAAAAATGAAGAGACTGGAACTCTATACCTAGAACTAAGCTTTTCCCCAAACTTGGCAAATTCACAAAGCAGGGGCCGAAGTCTACTTCTTTTGCCTGTCCAACCAGAAATCCTAGTCATGTCTCTGGAGCCAAATCCTCCCCACAAAATTTACCCATGGGCCACCCCCATGGCCGCTGACCTCGACTACTTCATGGCGTCCTTCCCCTTCCCCTTGTGGTATTTCTCCTAACTCCAGTAGACTTTCCAACCCCACTTCTCCTAAGAGCTAACACTTTGTATCTAATTTATATTTTAATATATTTAACATCTACTGGTCATCCTGCCATCTGGGGGAGGGGGTGGGGGGTAAAAGTGAAAAATTGGAACAAGAGGTTTGGCAATTGTTAATGCTGTAAAGTTACCCCTACATATAACCTGTAAATAAAAGGCTATTAAATTAAAAAAAAAAAAAAAAAAAGAGCTAACACTTTTAGGGTCCTAAGTCCCTTTCAGGATTTAGCCTGTCAGCTAAGGACAGCTGCCCAAATCTCATGGCGGGGTTTCCCTTCTCCTGGCAAATGGCAAGTTCCATTAGAGAACTTATCCTTTCTTTCCATCATTATTAAAATCCCTTTTTATGCTCTCCCACTATGACTGATTTCGACCACTCCTGGTGTCCAATCTATTCCTCCATTTTTGAATCTTGGAACTATCTTTTTGGTACCAAAACATCCTGCTCTTTGTACCCTCACATCTCTTGTCTCCCTCTTTCTACTTTCTAATTTCATCTTGGAAGGAAGGAAAGAAGGAAAAAAAGAAAGAAGGATGGAAGGAAGGAAAGAACAAAGGAAAGGAAGGAGAGAAGGCAGGAAGAAAGAAAGAACTGTTGTTGAACTGACCTTGAAAAGGTTAAAGAAGCCATTTTTGTCTCAATTTTACCTAATCAATGACGTTTTTTTTTCCCAAGGGGCAAAAAGTTTTATTATATTGCCCTAAGTAGGGCAAATTTGGGGAAAGACTCAGACTAAATGCCTTAATGAATTTGCAATTTACAAAGCGCAACACTGGGGGAATTAACTTCCTGATTAGATATAGTGTCTGTGGGGTCAAGATACCCAATTCCTTAACAAAATATTGAGATCCATTACCATGCACTAGAATTTCAGGAATGTGTTCTTCCCATCCAACTATTCTCACCCAAGGTGGGTGGTTGAAATTAGACAGTGTTGCTGATAATTCAATAGAACTGTTTAAGAGAAATCGTTCTTATACACCTTAAAACCATATTATGAAAAGCTTTGTTCTATGACCAACTCTGGTTTGTTTTCTATGTTCTAACTCTCTGAAACATCTTGGGCTTCCTCCAACTAGGAAATGAGAGCATATGCAAGAGCACATTGACAGGGGTCCAGTTTTTTTGCTTAGACCAGAAATCACTCTTGGTAGATCATAATCCTTGTGCTGCTGCTGTATTTCCCACCCATAATATTTCCTTAATCCTTATGCCAGGAATCACTCTTGGTAGATTATCCCTTTGCTATCTTTCCCACTGACATTGATTCCTTCACCTTTGCTCATATGTTTCTTTCTTCATACACAGACTTGGTCCAGGAGAAGCATGAGAGCCTGTTGCAAAAGGCAACAATACCCCAAGGTCACCCACACCATATAGCACCCTTAGGCGCCCAAGTGTCTGACGGGTAGGAGGATGTTGTTCATGCTGGATCAGTGATGAACCACAAAAACGTGGGGTGCCTGTCATGGATCAGAAATATAGCCTTGGCAGTTCCTCTGAACCTGGCAGGGCCTGTCAAATCAGTGGACAAGCAAAAGGATCTGGGGGAACTGTAATGGGTGAGAAATTTGAGTTTTGCTGCTCTTCTGACCCTGGCAGTACCCAAACTAATCTTGAACAATGCCCACCAATTTACCTTCATGACCATCAAGAAGCCATCCAGGCCTTGCCTAGTGCTCCCAAGAGGAGCGCTAAAGTCCATCTTGCCTTAACCATGGAAGGCTTTTTCTGAGACTGTCCCCAAATTCTCTACCTAAAGGAGGGGAATGGAGTATGGGAAGAGAGGGGTGATAAAACAAGTCACTTTTAGGGACTCAGTGGTCAATAACACTTATGAGGAGAGTCAGGGTGAAAAGAGAATGGAAATACAATTAGTAATTGTAAAAATAATTTTTGAAGCAAGTTTTTTCTGGTGTAATATCGTTCTCTGGGAAATGAGCAGAATGTTCCTAAGGGAAAAACAAAACCTGAAAAGTCCTCCATGAACAAAGTGAAATATATGAAATGACAGCAATGTTCTCCGATAACCAGTTGTAAATAATTTTGTTCTCAGTAACAATCATCCACAACTACTCTTAAGGATTTATAAATCTTATCCATTTACAGACAAGGAATGATTGTCTGAATACAGATCAAAGCATTCTCTGTTTCCCTCATCTATTTTTGTAAAGGGCTGAAACTCAAGTTCATGCACTGAGGTTCAGACAAGCAAGCACTTAAGGCTAGTTAACAATTGGACAATATTAGCATTTGTTTGGAAAATGGCCCGCCCCACCACTCTATGCTGGCTCCATTGGTTGGTGTATAGGGAGATTAGGAGGAGGGGAAAAGGGTAGAATGAGACAAACAAGTGTGACTCCCAGCAGGAGAAGAGAAGATTCCTGTGTCCACTCTCTCTTTCGACAAAAATAAAGATTAAGGACTTTTACTTATCCTGACTCTGGCTGATTCTAAAGTATCTAGGGTGCTAACATGGTCATCACATTTTTATCTTCATTTCTCTTGAGGCTTTTTATTTTCATTAGGGTGGGAGATGTTTTTTCCCAACTTTTATGGAAATGTTTTGGATAATTTCAAATGTGGTTTCTTAATTGAAAGTGGGAATCAGGTAAGGAACCATTAAAGCAAAAAAATTAAAAATATACATTTATTTTAATATAACTTGGGTAAAATATATAAACAAATTAATTTTTTTTAAAAAAAGAAGTCATTCACTTTTTATTTTAGAGGTTGCATTTCAATTACTAAAACTCAACTAACTGGAAATGTCCGAAACTAGAGTTCAGAAGGGACAGAAAGGGGAAAGGACAAATGGAAGCCATTTATTATCTACATGGGCCAAGGTCTGTAGTAAGCACTGGGGGATAAAGAATAGTTCAAGCAGGGCCTTGGTTTGGAGCAGCTCCTAATCTAAGGAAGTGATTCCATTCCATAGAAACTCTGTACAAATAAGTGGTTTACCAGACAAATTGGAAGTAATGAATTTGTCTCTTAAACTTCCTCCAACTTGGAAATGAGAGCATAGGCAAGAGCACATTGACAAGAGTCCAGTTCTCCTCCAAAGACCAGGAATCAGGTAGATTATAATAATCTCTTTTCAGCTGGCAGGAATCACTCTTGGTAGATCATAATCCCTTTTCTGCTGCTATCTTTCCCACCCACAATCTTTCTTGATTGCTTCCCCTTTGCTCATATGTTCCCTTCTTCATTCACAGATTTGCTTTAGGAGCAGCAGAAGCTATTATCAGCAGGTAAAATCAGTGATACCTTAGGTCTCCCTCACCATATCGCACCCTTGGGCTCCAAAGGTGAGCAAGTGTCTGATTTCTATGTCCAGGAGGAAGTCATTCATGCAAGGTCAATGACCAACCAAAACAAGGAGCTGGGAGACCCATCATGGATCAGAAATTTGGCTTTAGCAGTTCCTATGATCCTGGCACTGCATCAATTACTGGCAGAATCATTCCTTCCTATTTACTTCCATGATCATCGGGAAGCCACCCCAGCCTGTCCTGGCTAATCAGCAGCCAGTGCTCTTCCCAAGAGAACTGCTAAAGTCCATCCAGCCTTGGCCACAGAATCCAAGACTTCTCTTCAAGGCTGTCCTCAAACTCTCCTCTAAAAGGCCCCAAGAAAGAGGATAGAGACCTCAACAAACTACCCCAGCCTGTCCTGGAAAATCTGCCAGTGCTTCTCCCAGGAGGACTGCTAAAATCCATCTAGCTTTGGCATCCCAATCCAAGACTTCTCCAAAGAATGTCCCCAAACATTCTCCCTAAGGCCCCAGGACGAAGGGTCCAGACAAAAAAAAAAAAAAAAAAAAAAGCTTAAAAATATAAAAAAAAAACCAATTGAGGCAGAGTGGTTTGGGTTCAGGACACTAAATAATGACCAACCAAAAAAAGGAGCTGGGGGACCCATCATTGATCAGAAATTTGGCTTTTGCAGTTCCTATGACCCTGGGAGTACATCAATTACTGGCAGAATCATTCCTTCCTATTTACTTCCATGATCATCGGGAAGCCACCCCAGCCTGTCCTGGCTAATCAGCAGCCAGTGCTCTTCCCAAGAGGACTGCTAAAGTCCATCCAGCCTTGGCCACAGAATCCAAGACTTCTCTTCAAGGCTGTCCTCAAACGCTCCTCTAAAAGGCCCCAAGAAAAAGGATACAGACCTCAACAAACTACCCCAGCCTGTCCTGGAAAATCTGCCAGTGCTTCTCCCAGGAGGACTGCTAAAATCCATCTAGCTTTGGCACCCCAATCCAAGACTTCTCCAAAGAATGTCCCCAAACATTCTCCCTAAGGCCCCAGGACGAAGGGTCCAGACAAAAAAAAAAAAAAAAAAAAAAGCTTAAAAATATAAAAAAAAAACCAATTGAGGCAGAGTGGTTTGGGTTCAGGACACTAAATAATGACCAACCAAAAAAAGGAGCTGGGGGACCCATCATTGATCAGAAATTTGGCTTTTGCAGTTCCTATGATCCTGGGAGTACATCAATTACTGGTGGAATCATTCCTTCCTATTTACTTCCATGATCATCGGGAAGCCACCCCAGCCTGTCCTGGCTAATCAGCAGCCAGTGCTCTTCCCAAGAGGACTGCTAAAGTCCATCCAATCTTGGCACCCCAATCCAAGACTTCTCCAAAGAATGTCCCCCAAACATTCTCCCTAAGGCCCCAGGATGAAATTAAAAAACAAAAAACAAAAAACTTAAAAAAACCCCAAAACTAATTGAGGCAGAGTGGCTTGGGTTCAGAGCACTAAGTAATGAGCAAGCTTCCTGTCTGCACAAATACTCCAGCCTGTAACGACAGAGGGGATGGAGGGAGGTAACAGATTTAATGGAAAAAGGTTTCCATGTGATGTCATGACTACCTCACAAACCATTGCTAGAATAGAAGGCCTAGAGTTTCAACAGCCTTACTCTGTGCAAGAGACAGAGACAGAAAAGGAGGGAGGGAGGGAGAGGAGGATGAAAAGAGGGAAGGAATAGGAGAGGGAAAGGGAGCATGAAGCCACAGAAGGAGTTTGTATTTGGGTTGAGGTGCATGTTTTTGTGGAAAGTAATTAATCTCGAGATGAATGGGACAGACATTCCTTATGCCAGCAATAGGAGATGGACAAGAAACTTGCTCTGTCCTCAATGGAGGAGCAGCTAGGATACAAGTGAAATTGTATGAGAGAACCCTCTTTTGTAGACTCTGGGGAACGTAACTCAAACCATCTGAGACTCAACCACAAAGGAAATGGGTTTTTGTTGTTATCCTGAAGTAGCTTCTCTGTTCTTAAGTAGAGGAAGTAAGATCAGGAATCTTGTTCTTCAGAGTCTTACAGGGAGAGGCTTAGATAAGAGCTATGTTAATCATTCCCTTATTAAAATAGCTTCTCAGATTAAATACTGAGTTTAAAGAGAACGGGTGGTTTTCAGTTTTAACTCTTGTTTTGGTTTTATGGAAAATACATCTTATTTATCTTGTTTAGAATGCCATTAAAGCAGCAGATTCAAGTGGAAAGAAAGAAAAGCTCATTGTGGAATCAGATTCCTGCTGACCAGGATTAAAATTTTACCTGAAAAGCAGAAACATGGGGTCAGAGGGAAATTCTCATAGTTATTCTGCAGAGAACAGTATTGAACTCTGAGACTTCACCAATGAGCAAGTGTCTGACCTCAAGAGCCAGGAGGACATCATTCAAAGACTAGATATCACTACTGCTAGATCATAATCCCTGGTCTGCTTTCACACCCAGTTTGTTTCCTGATTCCTTCCTCTTTGCTCATATGTTCCCTTCTTCATTCATGTACTTGGTACATAAGAAACAGAAAAGCCTGAACCAACAAGCAAAATCACTTATAATCCAAGGTCCCTGTCACTGTATTGAAGCCTGAGGCTCTATCAATGAGCAAGTGTCTGACCTCAAGAACCAGGAGGACATCATTCAATGGTCAGGAATCACTCTTGGTAGGTCCCAGTCCCTCTGCTGCTACTTTCTTTTCCACCCACAATCTGTTTACTGATTCCTTCTTTTTTCATTCACAGACTTGGTCCATGAGAAGCATAAGAGTCTGAATCAACAAGCAAAATCACTTCTCTGAGGTCCCTGTCACTGTATTAAAGCATGGGGTTCTACCAGTGAGCAAGGATCTAACCTCAAGAGTGAGGAAGATATGATTCAAAGGCCAGGAATCACTCTTGGTAGATCATAATCCCTGTGGCTGCTGCTATCTTTCCCACCTATGTTCCGTTTCCTGATTCCTTCCCCTTTGCTCATATGTTCCCTTTTTCATTCTCGGACTTGGTCCAGGAGCAGCAAAAGAGTCTGTTCCAGCAGGCAATATCAGGTATAACCCAAGGTTCCTCTCACCTAATAGCACCCTTAGGCTCCAACAAAGAGAAAGTGTCTGATCTCAAAGGGAAGGAGAATGTCGTTCTGGATAAGTCAATGGCCAAGTATAAAAACCTGTAAGGCACATCATGGATCTGGAATTTGGCTTTTGCAGTTCCTCCTCTGACCCTGTCAGTGCCTCAATTACTGGTGCAACCATACAAACCAATTTGTATCCATGATCATCCAGAAACCATCCCAGCCTGTCCTGGCAAATCAGCCAGTGCTCCTCCCCAGAGGACTGCTAAAGTCCATCCTGGCTTGGGGCCCAATCTAAATCTTCTTTCAACAGTGTTCCCAAAGTCTCCTCCCAAAGGCCCCAAGGAGAAGGATCCAGACTAAAAGGTCCACTTTCATGCTTTGTTAAACCATTGGCCTGTGGCAGATTCTCAAAAGAAGATCCAGAATAGACTGCTAAGTTCCAACTCTCCCCATTTCCCGACAAATTAAACAATTTTGTACCTCAGGGCAAATAGAAATGGATAAAAAGGGAAGACTTGGGGCAGAACAGGGGTCCTTCCAATATAACCCAAAAAGATGTGAAGAAAGCCATTGGGCTGGGGCTCTAGTGCAAGGGCTAGAAACAGGGAATGGATTAAATAGCAAAAGACTTGGGTTCATTGGATGGACTGAAAACGAAGTAACCCTTAACCAATGGTCACCTATATTGTCTACTTCCTGTGGCTCACGTGACTTCCTGAAACTTAGGCCTAGGGTCTGATCTTTACTGTCCTAGTGCCCTCTGGGAATAGAGATCACATGAGCTCTTGTATCTTAAGCCTAGGGTCCTACAGTCTCTGAGAAATCCTGCCCCCCCCACGCCCCCCCCCCCCCCCCCCCCCCCCCCCCCCCCCCCCGCCAATTCAATCTCTTTTTTTCTGACTTTTGAAGCTTTCTCACCCCATTCCTGATGCATTTTTCCTACCAGGCCATCCTTGTTATCTAGGCCTTCAGTCTCCTCCTTCTCCTAAGTATCCATGTAACCCATTCTCACCCCTGCACATCAGTGGGAGCTTTCAGGAACCACTTTAGCTAAAAAATATTGACCCATTCTAGTGCTCAAGAGCAAAAGCAAGCGGGTGGTAAGGATAATGGCACTTAAAGCAATGAGTAGGGGTCAGAAACTCAATTTCCACCAGCTCCCACCCTCTGTCTTGGAAACCCCATCACCACAGACCCACAATTGACATCTGACAGCCAGTGTTATCTGTGGAACTCCAGTACTGTCCAGGCCCAGAGGACTCAGGGCCATTATCCCATTCTTCCCACCTGAAGCAGACCAGACCCAGACATATTTTCCATTTGGAGCAAAGGGACAAAGGTTTCATCTTCTAGTGCTGCTGCAGACTGATAAGGGGGAAGGAGCTGGCTCTGCCCAGTGGGGTCCTGAATGAGGAGGGGAAGATGTATGGAGGTGACTTGGAGATGATGGCAGCAGCAGGAGAATGCTGAGTATCCGAATCAGATGTCAGGTGATGTCATGTTGTTCAGTCCTTGGAATTCCATGCTTGAAGTCTGGAAGAAACAATTCTCAAATAGATTAAAAATGCAAGGAACAAATATGAGCAAAAAAAAACCCAACAACCAAACAAACATAAAAGTAGAGTTAATATGAGGGTTACTAGGGACAGTTACCAGGGACCCCACCCAGAGGAAAACTTGGGGCAGATGAGGTTTTCATGAATGCATCTCATCCACACAGCTTAAGATGAGGTTTTCATGAATGCATCTCATCCACACAGCTTTTCTTAGGATAAATACCAAAGAGCATATTCCCCAAATTCCTACTTTGGTCTCCTCAAAGATTTTGTTTCCTTTGGGCAAGATCCACACTAGGTGGAAGATGACAAACCTGTTGAATGAGAATCAGTGGGAAATTTGAAGTTTGAAACCCAACCGAGGCAGAGTGGCTTGGGTTCGGGACACTAAGTAATGAGCAAGCTTCCTGTCCCTGCACAAATATTCCAGCCTGCAATGAGAGAGGTGATGGAGAGAGGTAACGGATATAACGGAAAAAAGGTTCCATGTGTTGTCATGGCTACCTCACAAACTGTTACTAAGATAAAAGGCCAAAAGTCTTACCAGCCATGCTCTTGGGGGAGGGAGGAGGGAGGAGAGAGGGGAAAGAAGAGAGGAAAGGGAAGAGATAGAGAGGAGAAATAGAGGAAAGAGGGAAGAGAGGGGAAAGAAAAAGGAGAGAGAGCCCAGCATAACCTAGAACTTGACCAGCTCAGGTGCTACCTTGTTTTTCTCACCTTCAAGAAGCTCCTAGAGGTAAGAGGCTTGATGATACAGACTTTGGGGGATGGGAGGTGGGGATCACCAAATATGTGTAGGAGGAGCAATGAGGAAGTTTGTATTTGGGGTGAGGTGTGTATTTTTGTGTGAAGTCACTGGCCTAGAGAAGAAACAGTGAGATAATTCATTATGCCCACAATAGAAAATGGAAAAAATATTTGTTCCTCTGTCCTCAGAGGAGGAGCAACTAGGATACATGTAAAATAAGAGAGGACACTTTTGCAGACTTTGGGGAGATAAAACAAACCATCTAAGACTCAACTACAAAAAAAATGGCTTTTTGTTATCCTAAAGAGGCTCTTCTGTTCTTAAAGACAGACTTGGGCCTTGGAGTTTGGATGATCTGACTTTCATATTGTGTCTCAGACAGAGCTGAGTTACCCTGAGGCAAACCATTTCACCTGTTTGCTTCCATTTCCTCATAGGATTGATGTAAGGATCAAAGGAGATGGTATATTTTGGGAAAGGCTGTGAGCACAGTGCAGAGGAGAGATGAGAGGCGTTTCTTCTCATTTTCTGTCTCCCTGATATGACCCTGAGACTTGCCTCCAGCTGGTCCTTGCTTAGAGCATACAATCAAATCCCCCATCAGCTGATGAATCGATCTCAACCCATCATAGCCTTATGGATCCCCTTAGCCAGAGAGGAGATGGGGCAGAGCAGTATCAAAGTTCTTAACCTTTTTCTGACAATTAGCCTTCTGACAACTAGTGGAGCCTATCCCACCTTTCTCTACACCATATTTTAAATTCATTTAAAAAACCACTCTGCAATCTCAAAATGTATATCTAATCCCCTGCTTATTTTTAATTAGAGGAGGTCAGCACAGTTGTACGTTCTACCTGTAGATAACCAATGTAGCTGTAGAAAATCCCTTTCTCCCTCTACTCAGGTAGCCAATCTGTCATTTCTTCAAGAGCTGGTGTGCTTTAAGGCACTGAAAGGATTAAGAAAGGCTTGTTGGGGTAGAAGTGTAGGTTAAGACTTTCAAGCCTCTGATTCTGGGCCTTCTGACCCATATTGTAGTTGCTGAGTTCTGTCCTTAAGTCTTGTGGATTTGGGAATACAAATATGAGAGAACTCTTAGGGGAAAGCAGCAGCAGGGATGGGAGCCTGTGGACTGTAAGCCTGACAGGTGCATAGGATTTTGTGAAATCAAAGAATATTGGAATTCTCAGAAATGTGATTTGGGCACTCTGATAGAAGGTACCCACCCTCCATTTAAAACAGGCCACTTCAAACCACAGCAAACAAATGAACTTGAAAGATTCTTCTTTATACTGACACTTTGCCTACAAGATTTCGCCCTCTATTTCTTTTCTTGTCATACAAGAGAGTTTCTGAGTTGCTCCCTTTGAGTAGAGATGGGATGGAGAAAGGAGGAAACAGGGAAAGGAACCTGTAGGAATGGATCATTTTTATCAGTTGTGTTGAGAATGACTCTACTGTAAAAATATATTGGACAATGAAAAGCAATAGCTAGGCAGTGCCCAGTGAGCTATTAGGCCCTTCTTGGGCTGCTTATTACTCCCTTATTTGGGAATATGGAGTATTTATGGAACTTGAGTTCTTAGTACTTATTTATTGACATTCTTTTCCCTCAGGAAATATTTTAAATTCAGCATGGTAAAAATAACCCTGATGTTTCCCCACGGTGAGTATCAATTAATCAATAGACTTGTGGTAATACTTGTTCTTATATCAGTCACTGTGTTAAATAAGGAAGATATAACCCAAAAATTCATTCTAGGAGGAAAGACCAAAAGTATGTAACCTAGAATATGACAAATTGCAGGGGTCCTCAAACTACGGCCCGCAGGCCAGATGCAGCAGCTGAGGACGTTTATCCCCTTCACCCAGGGCTATGATGTTTATTTAAAGGCCCACAAAACAAAGTTTTTGTTTTTACTATAGTCCAGCCCTCCAACAGTCTGAGGGACAGTGAACTGGCCCCCTATTTAAAAAGTTTGAGGACCCCTGGATTAGAGTATAGAACAATAGTAGAACAGCGAGGCCATGAGAATAGTTTGAGAGAGATGTAGAGGGTGACCAGGCCAATAGCTCTGGGAGTGAAGAAGAAAAAACCTCTAGGGGGAAATGTTGTTGAATAAGGAATTAAAAGATGCCTAAAAAAGAAGCCTAAATGCCTAAATAAATATTTGGGTTGAGCATAGGGAAGAGTGGTAGATTAGTGAGACTGCAAATCTGGGTGACAGGGGATTTTTCAAAAGGGGGCAGAGGGTGGGAGACAAAGAATGGATTGTGTTTTAAACACATTGAGATTCAGGTGCAATTGAGTGTCTGGGTCAAAATGTCCAACAGATATTATGTGGGAATTGGGGAAAAAGCTCAAGAGAGAGACAGAGGCAAGATCAATATACCTGGGAGTGTATTATCTGTTTACATTGTGACATAGGAGCAGGATACTTGGAACTCCTTAGGACATTCTCAATATTCTGGCAGAAAGAGTATACATAGCCAGAGGAGATGCCTGTGAGTGGAATATGAAAAGATAATGGGAATGATGCAATAATTGAGAATGTGAAAAGGAGTGAGATAGGAAATGATCCGGAAGGAGTACTGGGAAAAGTGAAAGGGAGAAGGGGGATGGTGCAAATTATCTGCTCTAAGAAATACTGGCAAGAAAACAGCTTTTCCAGTGGAGGGGGAGAAGAGGAGAGGAACTGGCCCAAACAAGAGACACCATAAATATTCAATAGGGGTCTAGAAATCCATCTTAGCCTTCAGGATGTAATGTCCTGGAAACTGAGCAAGACAGAGATTAGAGACCAATTTAATAGTTTGTTAAATGGAGATATACTGGGACCAAATGGATCTTGGTCCCAGGGCTGGATGAGATTATCACCTCAAAGAATCCAGCACTAAGTATCAGAGAGCAAGCTCTTTTATAAGATAACAAGAACAATGACATAATGGGGGAGGTACCTGGATGGGGATAATCTAATAGGGGGAGGTACCTAGGATGACACAATGGAGGGAGGTACTGGAGAGGTTACTGATATTCTAATGACATCTAAAATGGATAAACCTTTATCCTGTCAAACATTAAGAGGGAAAGGTTATAACCTGAGGCAGAGGGAAACTAGGTCAGGACATCAAAAGGGAACTGTAGCACAACAAGGAAAATAGGAGGGAAATGGAATATGGCAAGAGAGGAGGTTATAAAAGAACAAGTCATTTTGGGGGAGTCATTGATCAATGGCAAAACACTTGATGAGAGTCAGCATTAAAGAGAGAGAATAAATGGGGAAAATGCAATTGGCAATAGTAATTGTAAAAACAGTTTTTGAAGCAAGTTTTTCTGATAGAATATCATTGTTCTCTGGGAAAAAATGTGCAGAATGCTCCCAGGGGAAAAGGAAAACCTGGAAAGTCCTCCATGAATAAAATCAAATATACTGTATAGGAAATGATAGCAATGCTTTGGAGTGAGCAGTTAAATGATTTTGTTTTTTTCAATATCGCAATCATTCATAATTCCTCTGAAGGACTTATGATAAAAAATCCTATCTATTCACAGAGAAGGAATGATTGTGTCTGAATATAGATTGAAGCATTCTTTATTTCCCTCTATCTCTCTATTTTTAACTTCATTTCTCTTGAGGGTTTTTATTTTCATTAGAGTAGGAGATGAAAAGTTTTTTTCACAACTTTATGGAAATGTTTTGGATAATTTCAAATATGGTTTCTTAATTGTGAATGGGAATCGAGGAAAGAACCCACAAAGCAAAAATTTTAAAAACAAATGTAAAAGAAAGTTTTTTGAATGTAACATGGGTAAAATGTTAAATAAAACAAAAAACAAAATGTTGTGCCACAGTTCTCTTTTAATGTCCTGTCCCAGTTTCCGAATTTTCCTATTTTGTTACTCTGACTCAGGTTCTAACCTGCCCCAGTTTGCTCTGCCCCAAAACCCCAGGCTATATATAATCATTCACTCTGAAATGTTTGATGGGATAAATGTTTTACATCTTTAGGTTATAATCATTCCTTCTTAATGTTTGACAGGATAAAGGTCTATCCATTTTAGACGTCATTAACCTGTCCAATACCTCCCTCCATTGTGTCATCCTAGGTGCCTCCCTCCATTAGGTTATCCCCATCCAGGTTCCTCACCCATTATGCCATTGTTCTTGTTATCCTATAAAAAATCTTGCTGTCTGATATTCAGAGCTGGATTCTTTGAGATGAAAGTCTCATTCCGCCCTGGGACCAAACATGGATCATTTGGTCCCAGAAAATCTCTCCATTTAATAAACTATTAAATTGTTCTCTAATCTCTGTCTTGCTCAGTTTCTCTGGCATTACAAAAAGAAGTCATTCACATTTATACTTTGAAGAAAATAGTAACTTTGCATTTCAATTAATAAAACTCAACTGAATGGGATTGTGTGAAATCAGAGTGCAGAGAGTTTAGAAGAGAGAGAAAAGGGAAAAAAGTGGAGGCCACGAGAAATAAACATTATCTCCTGTGGGCCCAGCTCCATAGTGACCACTGGGGGTGTTGAGGTTGAGAAGGGGGGACCCCAAAGTCCCAGACCAATGTCACTATGTGTCTCAAAAGAATTTGCAGGCTTGCGCCCATCTCCTAGTCAAGGGGCAAAGATTTTATTAAAAGTAATGTGAGGCCATTACAGTGCAGACTGAATAGTATGGGAATTCAGGAAAGAGACTGAAGCAAGGAGATACATTTATACAGCTTTCAATCATAGATATGCTCATTCTATCAGCCAAGAGCAAGTCTAGGAAGTAATCTCTAAATGGATTGTGTGGTCTCCAAAATTTATCATTGACCAGATCATCAGTCAGCAATGAAGAAGTAGGCTTATTCAGAATTAGATTGTTTGGACATTTCCTGAGGCATCCTACAAAGCTAGAAGGCTTGGGGCTACTGACTTATTGCCCCTCAAGGTCAGGGGAACTCATCTTCCAACAGATGGATACAAAGAATGGCCCAAGTCGGGCCATGATTTGGAGGAGATCCCAGTATAAGGGGGTGACTCCATATAAACAACTGTGTACAAATAAGTGGTTGACCAGAAAAAATGGAAGTAATGAAGTTGTCTCTTGGGCTTCCTCCAAGTAGGAAATGAGGGAGAGCATGTGTGGGATGGGTGCTAGACCCCCTTCCCCTAATTTAACTAATCAGAGACATCTTCAGATAGAAAGAGAAAGCATTTATTTAGTCCCTGCAGGGAGAGGTGCAGACACACACCTGAGAGCCACCCCAGCTCCCACCATAAGCTCTTGGAACCTGACAGGCTCCCTGCTTGTGATTTAAATACAAAAATCCAAAGCCTTTTCATTGGATAGACTAAAAGGATGTAACCATCATTGACTAATGGTCACCGATGTTGTCTGCTTCCTGTGGGTCATGTCACTTCCTGTAACTTCTGAGGGTCTTACTTTTAGAGACCATGTGACTTCCTGCAAACCAGAGTCCAAGAATTGATTTTTCTGGCTCTGGGAATAACATCATGTGACTTGGGCCTAGTCTCATAAACTGAGAAAACTTCATCCAATCAGTCCCATTCAAGCATATGTAAGAGCACACTGAGAAGGATCCAGTTCTCCAGAGGCCAGGAATCACTCTTGGTAGATCATAATCCCTGTGCTGCTGGTACCTTTCCCACCCACAATCTGTTTCCTGATTCCTTCCCCTTTGCTCATATGTTCCCTTCTTTATTCACAGACTTGGTCCATGAGAAGCAGAAGATCCTAAACCAGCAAGGAAAATCACTTATAATTCAAGGTCCCTATCACCATATGGAACGCTGGGGCTCCACCAATGAGCAAATGTCTAGTTCAAGAACCAGGAGACATCATTCAATGGCCAGCTCTCACTGTTGGTAGATCATAATCCCTGTGCTACTTCTTTCTCACCAAAAATCTGTTTCCTGATTCCTTCCCCTTTGCTCATATGTTCCCTTCTTCATTCACAAACTTTGTCCAGGAGCAGCAGAAGCAGCAGAAGAGCCTGTCCCAGCAGGCAACATCAGTGATACGCTGAGGTCCTCCTCACCTAATAGCACCCTTAGGCTCCATCAACGAGCAAGTGACTGACCTCAAGGGGAAGGGAGATGTCGATCTTCCTAAGTCAATGAACCAGTATAAAAAAGGCCCATCATGGATCAGAAAATCTGGTTTTTGTAGTTCCTTCTCTGACCCTGTCAGTGCCTCGATTACTGGTGGAACTATGTAAACCTATATTCATCATCATTGGGAAGCCACTCCAACCTGTCCTATGAAATCAGCCAGTGCTCCTCCCACTGTGAAAGTCCTTCCTGCCTTGGCCCCCTAATCCAAGACTTCTCCTGCGAATGTCTCCAAACCCTCCTCCCAAAAACCCCAGGGAGAAGGATCCAGACTAAAAGGTCCATTTTGGTGCTTTGTTAAACCACTGGCCTGTGGCAGATTCTCAAAAGAAGATCCAAAATACAAAGTCCAATTCCAGCTCTCCCTTTGCCCCAAACAATTGGAACAACTTTGTGCCTCAGGGCAAATGTGGATGGATTAAAAAGGAAGACTTGGGGCAGAACAGGGGTCCTTCCAATATAACCAAGATGATGTGAAGAAAGCCATTGGGCTGGAGATAAACCTGTCTCCAGTTCAAGGGCTGGAAACAGGAAACAGATTAAATAGCAAAATACTGGGTTTATAGATGAATTGAAAAGGAAGTAACCATTGACACTCTCCTCAATGGGGGAGCAGCTGCCATACTAGGAAGACAGAGGCTTCTCTTTTGTAGACTGGAGGGAGATAACTCAAACCATCTGAGATTCAACTACAAAGGAAATGGGTTTTTATTATCCTGAAGAAGCTCCTCTGTTCTTAAGTAGAAGTAAGATGTAAGAAGTGGTAAGATCAAGAATCTTACTATTCAAAATCTTATGGCTTGGAAAAGAACTAAATCATTCCCTTATTAAAATAGCATCTCAGATTAAATACTGAGTTTAAAGAGAATGAGTGGTTTTCAGTTTTAACTCTTTTATGGAAAATACATCTTGTATACCTTGTTTAGAATACTATTAAAGCAACAGATTCAAGTAGGGGAAAAAAAGCTTATCGTGGAATCAGATTCCTGCTCATCTGGATTAAATTTTACCTCAGAGACAGAAGGAAATTATATAATCTGCAGAAAATAGTAGGTTAGATCTTCAAAGGGAGAAAATATATATAGAAATAGAGCATTCCCTCAGGACTCACCATACTATTCCCTTTGGCAAGTTGGGTCTCTAGAAGAGCTATTTCTCTCAAGGATCTAGAGGTAAAGGGTTGGGATCACCCATCAGCTGTGTTCCTTATAATTTCAGATCCCCAGTTGATAGCTTTACAAAGGTATATCTACTGAGCAATGGCAGAATTATGAAAAAGTTTCATTTTCTGAAGCTGAGCCATACTCTTCCTCTTTTGGCACATTTGGTATGGAACATAGCTGACCAAGAAGTCTGCTGGTTCAGGGTACCTTTTATTCTTTTTGTGGAGTCTCCTAGTTTATTAAGAATAGGCAAAAGACAAATCATTTCCTTGTTCGGCTGTGCTAGATCCTTTCAGGACATGATATCTTTGCTGCTGAGTTTGATCTACTTTGGGGTTGAATCAATAAACCCTTGAAGGATAGTTTTTTCATTGGACTTAACTACTGGGTTGTAATTTTTTTTTGAAAGCGATTTTCCATTTTATTGTATTTGGCTTTAATGAAGAAAGACACATTTGATTATTTCTATCATCTAGATGAAACAGTATTCTTCAGAGCTGCTCTGATTTACTTTTTTTTCTTTTATTTTAAAAAATGTACCTTCCCTCCATTTTTTGTCCTTTTTCATTGAGAAGGAAAGAAAAATTGTCACATATTTAAATTAGGTAAAATTTTACATATTGGGAACTTATCCAAAAAAATTCACTTTTTAAGTTTATAACTTTTATCAGAAGGGAACAGAATGTATCGTCATACTGGGCTCAGCTACAGTCATACAGTCTCTGGTTGTCAGTACAATCTCTGTAATTCAGTTATTTTCCCATTCTCACCAGTCATCTGGACAATCCCCTGTCACCTAAGATTGGGAGAGAAGAAACAGAAAAAAGAGGTGCCAAGAGTTCATAGCCACAATGACAGGTTGGAGATAGGACCAGCCCTCCAGTCAGAATACTTCATATTGCTTTGAAATTATTAAAATAGCATCTCAGATTAAATTAAATCTGAGCTTAAAAGAGAATTGAGTGGTTTTCAGTTTTAACTCTTTATGGATCAGTTTAATGATTATAGCTTAGGAGACACCTAAATACAGTAAGGTGGGAAAAGGGGAGAGGGAGAACTACGAAATGGGGAAAGTGAAAGAGGAGAACTCTTAAGAAGTTGTAGGGGAGACAATGGAAAATCCTCAAGTCAATTTTAGGAGAGGTTAATCACTCAGAAGTAAGAACCATGAAAAGTGGGCCAATATCTTGGCCCTAGGAAAGTTCAATTCATACACTTTCAACTCTTCATGCAGGTCCCCAAGCTTGGGGCACTCACACTAACCTTGTTGTGACTTAACTTGAGTAAGTGGATTTCATTCACAACTTTTGTTTCCATTAGGGATATCGGTGCACTTACACCAGCCTTTTCCAATCAATGAATCTCTGCTGACAACTTGTTTAGCCAGTTTTTGTAAATGCCCAAAAAAGAAAAGGTCTTTTGGGAGAAAAGTATCTGGGTCACTGAATTTATTAGCACTGAAAGTATTCTACAGTCAGAGGACTTACTCACCATGGGCTCACCTTTAAATTAAAGATTTTCCCTTTCAAAAAGTCAGTTTTTGCTAACTGCCTCTTAGGATAAGTGGCCTCATTTGTAATGAAATAAGTCAATTAGTACATGGTAAGCATTGAATAAAGAATATATTCAGAGTAACATGTACTAGGCACTTAATGCATTGAATAAGGGTATATTCAGGAAATGAGAGAAATGAGCAGGACCAAGAGAATCCTGAAAATAGTAATAGAAATAGTTTTAAGAATGACTTTGAACTAAGTCATTGTGACTATTATAAATGACAAAATTAACTTCAAAATACATATTGAACAGGGGGCTCCAAAACTCTGAAAACCCTTAAAGGAAAAAATCTTCAACTCTGCCTCACTGATGGATCCTGCCCCAAAGACAAAGTTTCATCTTTGTTGTCTGGGTGGGATCGGATCAGTCCTGAAACCCATTGAATTCAATACAAATTCTAGCTCTAGATGAAACCCATCGAGGAGCCAACTTGGGAATCTACTCACCTGCTCCCTTTAGCTAAATCTCTCATAAAAAGAGCCAAACTAAAATCCTCTCTTTGCAGAGTTCCAAACATGCCAGCCATACCATGCTTGGCATCCCAAGGAGCTTCTGCCCACTGGAATACTCTTTTCCAGTGCCCTCTTCTCTTTACCCTCACCTATTTCCTTAACTAGACTTTAACCTTACTTTCAATCCCCATAATAAACCTCTTTTATCAATCTAGGTTTCCGGGTCTGTAAATTTCTTTACAGAGAACCTATGCTTGTGCCGAATCCCAAGGAGTTGCAGGGCAGACAAACCCCTCCATTTAATTCCCTGAACCCTAAACCCGCCACTAGCCCTCATTTAACTCCCTGACCACCAGAAACCCTAATTTCATTTGGGTTCCCCAAATCTAACCCTCATCAATATGAAAGAAAATACTATCCACATAAAGAGAAACTGATGAATAAAATGATTTTACATCTATGTATGCATTCAGATTGTGTGTGTGTGTGAGCTGGGGGGAAAGGAATTAAAAGGAAAAATTACATGGTAACTTTTTTATATAAAAGGAGTAACAAATTGTACATAAATTGGAAGTTTCATGTGCAATTTTATTTGGTTGTGAATATGCTTGTTTTATTTCATAAAATTATATTTAAACAATAAGTATATATATATATATATATATATATATATATATATATATATACTGTTCTCGTAGAACAAAAACTAGAACACAAAATAGGTGCCAGTCACTTGAGGGAATTTCCAAATGTGTGATTTAAATAGGTAGCTAATTAAATGATTTCTCCCTCAAACTAAAATATGGATCTTTATTTTACATTCTTTTTATTCTCTATGTCAGTGGTTCTCAAAGTATCAGGAAGCCTTAGAAATGTCCAAGATCCTTTCTGGGAGATTTGAGATTTCAAAAATTGTTTTCATAATCATAGTAAGATATTTAATTTCTAACATGGTAAATATCAATAAGTATAACTCACATAAACAAATGCTCTTTGAAGAGTCTTCACTCATTTAAGAGTGTAAAGAGGGTTCTGAAACTAAAAACATTGAAAATGCTATAATAATTGGGTGGATTTCCCTAGGACTTTGTCACCTCCTATTCAATAAACTTTAGTGACTCTCTCTTACCTCCAGGATGAAATATAACAGTTTCTGCTTATCTTTTAAAGCCTTTCACAACATAGGGTCCAACCTATCCTTGAAGTCTCCAGATGAATTGAGGGATTAATCAACAATGGGTGGTCATTATGCCCCCGAATAAGATCTCCAATTGAATTGTAGGGAGAATATTATGGGAGTTTCCCCTAGGAACAGGAGGGTGGGGTTGTTCCCAAAAGTTGGGAGGGGTTAGGGTTTTTCAAGCCAGCTCCACCCCCACAAAGATCCGGGGACACAGTTCCTATTGCATCATCATTATTAATAACTTCCCTTCCTAGTCCAATCCAATTGACTGCCTTACTGTTCCTCACACATAATACTCTATCATCCAATTTATTACCATTAAAAAAAAAAAAAAAAACAACCCCAAACTCTTTTAAAATGTACAATTCAAATGTACAATTCCAAGTTTCATATTCAATCCTGCTTTCTGCTCTTGGCACATTGAAATGTTCATGTTTTATTGTTTTAAAGATTCATAATAGAAAATAATTTTTTTTTTAAATCATGTGCTCTGGACTCCTGTTTGAAGTGTTGCTTTCACCCATGCTGGGCAGATGGCCCCCACTAGTTTAACATTCAGCAGACATATGTCCATTCCTCTCCATCTGCCACCCTCAATACCTGCCCCAACAAATGCATTCAGGTTAACACCAGTAACACATTTGTGACAGTCCTCTATGGAAGGGGTGAGATTGGGTTAATACATTAATCCGACTCTTCCATCCTCTGGCCATAGAAAAATGGTGAAGCCGAATAGTGTCATCTTTGATGGACACACATATACTTGTAGATATTCCTCAAGGACTTTTTGGAGCAGCTGCAATCAGACTAGTGGAGGAAGAAAGCTATTGATAGATAAAAGGGCTCTATGCTACAAAGCAAATCTAACATTGAACTTACACATAGATGTGCTTTAAGTGGTGATGGAGAAAATGGACTTTGCCATCATCCTGAAAGGTCAGGCCAACTGAAAGTGCAGGGGCTAACTCAGGAGACTGTCCCTGTTATTATTTATTACTTTCAGACCATAGACCTTCTTTTATCAATTTGTCAATAATCTTTTGGGGAAGCTATGTGGCAACATGGATAAAGCACCAGACCTGGAACTGAGAGAGCCTGAGTTCTAATCTGACTTCACATACTAGTCACTTAATTGCTAGAGAAGAGGAGGAAAGGGAAGAAGAAATCACCATTTAATGACCATGGATCTTCTTGAGTACCTGGGGCTTTATGCTATTGTTTGTTATATCACAGTTACCTTTTATTGTTCTGCCTCAGTTTCCATAAATTGTTCTGCCTCAATTCCTTGAATTGTTCTGCCTTAATCACCCTGGTTGCTTTTCTTCTCATTATAACTGAGATAATTAGGACTATGGAGATCTGACATTCCAGAAGATAAGACTCCAGATGTCCTATCTCAGATACCTAATTGGCATTGTCTATATCTCTAAGTTCTTAATTCCCAATTTGTTAGAATTTATGGTCCTACACCCAATCTGTCAGAACTGGATTTATAGTCCCTGCCTGGAGATTTCTGATCACCAGAGTTTAAATTTCACCCTCCCTCCCCTGCCCTTTGTTTAGCTACAGAGTTTAGAGCCACATAAATGTCATTGAGAGCTCACATTCACAGCTGGATGCTTTGAGACATCAGCCCTGGGGACAACATGCCCCCAGCACAATATCTCCCTCTCAAATAAAATATTAAAAACTCTATAATCTCTATCTTGCCTCAGTTTCTCTGGCATTACATTTGGAGGCTTCCCAGTGAGATATGAGAACAAGATTAGAGATTAGAGATCTTCGGGTCTGTGCCTTGGGCCTTGGATTGGCTGAGATCTGGGCTCTTTGTTTGGAATGGCTAGCCCTCTGACTTTCTCCAGAGTCTCCAGGAAAAGAACAGTTTCTCAACCGAGACAAGACTTACTGCTGATGCCTCCATTTGGCCAAAGAAGGGTGTGTCTTAAAATCCCTGCAGGGTGAGTGGTTTTCTGTCTGTTTTGTCTGTGCTAGCTTCAGGTCCCCAGATATTAGACTGATAAATCATAAAATTCTGGGAGCTAGCACTGGATGCATCTGTTGGTACCATTGGGTTCTGGTTCTGGTTCTGGTTATACCAAGTGTCTTTTGACATTATCTGGTCTGGGTTCTTTGGGGCACTATTTGGTTAACTCTGGGCATTCTTTGTGAAGGCAGAGAAATGCACCAAACTGGGCTTGGAAACTTAGAAAAGCTCTGTTTAGATTCTGGAAGGAAAGAATCTTGAGTTGAAACAAACTTCCTTCAGGGCTATTCCTTGGGAAAACTCCTAGTCTCTGTGTTAAATGTTTTGTTTAATGTTGTAACTGTGCAGTCTATGTTTGTGTGATTTGTGTTCTGTGTTCTGTGTGACTTGTCTGTCTGTTTTGTTGGTTAAAGTGTTCTGTTAAAGTTTTAAGAACAATGATTAAGAATTGGTTATTTCAATATTACAACTGTGCTTAGTATAAAAATTACTTGTGGTTTTTAACTTCTTAACCTTTATTACTAAAGAGGAAAAAAGAAAAAAGCACTTGGCTATATTAAGATCGACAGAAATGTTTTTTCCTCAAAAAAAAAAAAAAAGTAGCCTACTAGTTAGAGAGGAGGGAAAAAGCAGTAAAATTCAAGCGTGTCCTGGGCTGGATAATATAAGGTCTAGAGATAAGAAAGATGCTAATTGCTGTGAGAAGAACACTCAGGCAGAAGACAGAAAAAACTTAAAAAAAAAAACCTATTTGGTTTGTTTCAGTTTATGTTACCTTCTGAAAGATATTGGGTAATTTGCAGGCATTAAGTTATACTTTATGGAGTTATTTAGCTATTCACTGTATTGTGAATGTCAAAAGTTTTGAAGGGAAAGGACAGGAGGATAAAGGTGATTTAAGAGAGAAGGGGAGAGAAAATATTGGGAAGGTATTTGGGAGGGAGAAACAAGAAGAGTTTCTTTTGTCTTCAAAGGTAAAGATTCAACTCCCCCCCCCCCCCGCCCCCACTGCTTTCTACTACTTTAGTAATGGAGCATTTAGTTAGAAAGGTTGTTGGTTTGGGAATTGTTTAAAGTATTTAGCAAGAGGGAAAGAGGAAAGTTTTTAATGAAAGGATGGAGAAATGTTGAGTAGGGGTTGGGAATTAGGAGAAATGCCACATGAAGTAGAGGGGGAAGAGTGGAAGGGGGGGCTTTGGAAAGAGCCTTGTCAAGGTGATATCTAATTCCCCTTTCCCCAGCTCTTGACTAGAAAGAAGCACTCTAAGCATTTAAAGATACAGGTCTTTGTTTAACTTAATTGAATATTTGTTTCCTTAGATACATAATGGTTTCCTTGGTTAAGGAATATGATCATAAATGTGATCTATAATTTGGTAGGGTTATTTCTAAAAGTTTAATTAATATTTTAAAGAACTTCTTGGATTCTTTTATGTAGGATTAGGATATTCTGTATAAATTTTAATTGATTGTATTGGGTCATCTTAAAAATTAGGCCCATCATTTAAAAGGCCTCTGAAAATAATAGTTTTTTTCGTTGTCCTTTTGGAAATGTTTCTCTTATGGACAATATGCAATTTGGAATTTTTCTATGTATTGGGTTTTTTAGAGCAAAATAATTTGTATAATGTTCAATTTATGAAACTATCTACTTGGGTATGTAAGATAAATTGTGAACTTACTGGGACAAATTTCTTACTGTTATCAACTTAAGGTCATGGTAAACTTGCTTGCGATTTTTCTGAAGCTTTCATTAATGGGGTTTGTTATTGGAGGTAAAATTTCTTGGGCTTGTAGGTGATATTATTTGGGAGTTTTAAAGCTTCACCCTCTGATAGTTAGTGAGTCAATTAACTAGAATAAAACTGAGTTAAGGTTATTTTATCCTGTATGTGCTGAAGGATCAGTTTTGATTGCTTATATTATGTCATGTCCCTGCATTATTCTGTATTTTATTTTCATTATTTCTGTGTCTACATGACCTGCATAAGTACACTGTGTGCAAGCGTATTTACTTGATTAGTTGCAGTCATATTTATTTAACATTCATCAATGACATTTATCAGTATTTGACATTTATCGATATTTAGACTTTTAGTTTAAACACTGTCTGCTTGATTACTTAAAGCCTGATTTTCTGTTTCCTAGAAATCAGGTGATTTTGAGGAACAGAAACCTTCCATTCCAATCTCTCTGAATAGCATCAACCAATTAGATGCCCCCCACCCCTCAATGCTTTCTTACTTGTGATGTTATTTCTTGTAACAAAATCTATAAAAGCTGTATACATTCTAATTCTTCAGGCCTCCTACTGCGAGTACTTTCACTTTCCCTTATCTTGTGGTGGGACAGCTCATTTTCATGAGAATTTAATAAATAATCTTTCTGCTTTCTATTTTGAGTGATCTCTGAGTAGTTATTTTGGGTAGAGGTCTTTTACATCCTACACAAATTTTTCTTCCTGTAACTGATTTCTATGATCAGAACAATAGTCAGTAAGAACTGTTACTGTAATTCAATTGTGTCATACCTTGCTATTTCCAATCTGCTTATATGTAATCATTATATCCTAAATATTTAGGCAAATGAATATTTACCCTTGTCATCTATCTGTTACTGTGTTACTGTGGATATTCAGGTTTTCTTTTAAAGATTTTTAACTGATGAGAGAACAATTAACACTGATCTGTGAAACCTAACTGCTATTATTATTGGGACTATAGTTGTTTGCCTGTCCTGTGAGGTAAACTTGTTTCTTCTCACATAGGAGCTACTGACAAGTCTATACTGGCCTTTTTACATTTTGTAGCAGACTGTTCTAACCTTATTTGTTATATTTATTTTTATTCTAGATTTTGGTCAAATTCCAACTATATTGAACTGCCCATTGGAAGCTTTGTTGTCAGCACACCACACCCACCCCCTGCATGGACTAAGACCCTCCGCCCCCTCCTCAGCAGGAAGCAGTTTTTGAATGAGAGACCATCGCCCCTGCTCCTAAATGTACT
This sequence comes from Sarcophilus harrisii, assembly GCF_902635505.1. Lineage (NCBI taxonomy): Eukaryota > Metazoa > Chordata > Mammalia > Dasyuromorphia > Dasyuridae > Sarcophilus > Sarcophilus harrisii. Next base: position 253,562,946 of record NC_045430.1, on the reverse strand, counting down.
TTGGCCTTTTTGATGGGGATTTTGGGGATGATTGATGAATGACTGTTAAACCTTGACTGGGTCATCTATTACTGTGTGTTTAAGATTTGGGATGGAACTGTATTACTGTGTGTTTAAGATTTGGGATGGAACTGTATTACTGTGTGTTTAAGATTTGGGATGGAAATGTTAAAATTGTGTAATTATTGCTATTGTGTCTGAGTGATTTTTAGGAAACCCTACTGTACTAGTCTGTTATGTATAGGAATTCATTCTTGGGATTTATATGTGGGATGGTTATTTGACAATTGATTTATGTTGTGTATGATTCCATTTGCCTAAACAAAAAAAGGGGGGGGGGAGATAGGAAATTGGAGAAACTGGTTATTTTCTCAAAAAGAAATGAAAGAATGACAACCCCTAGTTTTCTGTTCACTTTGTCTTAGGCACTTCTGCCCCATCCCCTACCTCACTAGTTTAAATTGAATTGAAAGCCTTCTAAAAATCCTTTTTCATTTTTAAACTTACTGTACTGTGATTGCTGGTTATGCTTTATCTTTGAAACACCTTATTCTGTTGGAATTGTCCTGGCAGATTCAGTTTTGGGGATTATTTTTTAGAAATCAGACACCTGCCTTGGGACTGGCAATCTCTGCTGATCTGTTTCTCCACTCCTGTAACCCCAGTTCCTTAATTAGTATTTCAGCATTCTCAAGGGACATTGCAATTTTGATATCAGGATTCTCAAAGTTTGGGGTTTGCCTGCCTTGATGGTCTAACTGTGCATATTCTGCTAACTCTGCTCAGAAATCTGGATCCTTTCTATCCTGGTAGTGGTGTTTCCCAGTCTGTCCTCCCAAGAGGGGACAGATGGAGCCACTTCCAGTCCCATTTTTTCCCCCTGGAGTCTATCAGACAGAGATGAGCTCTGCCATTCCTTCCCCTCATAGTAGGGATAGGGCTGGCAGTCACCAATGCCTTTAGCACTGCAGCTCTCCTGACCGGCAGTTCTGGGTATACTGAGTTAATTGCACAAATGACTGCAGACCACACAGAAGTTCCCAACTCTTGTCCAGATACAGACTTCTATCTTTTCAGGGTCACATTTCTCTGAGTAGCTTATGATAATTCTCACAAGTGATGGAATACTGACTTAGTAAACTGAGGGACTTGGGGCTATATTGATCTTGCTACCAACCCCCACAACTAAGACACACTCAGGACCACTCTGGGAAGTGGAATGAAGAGGGTCCCTTAATACCTTCTGGGGTGCTTTGAGACAGCTTTCCAAAGGTGTAGAAGAAGGATTCCAGATAAGGTAGGAGTCAAGGAAGAGTTAGCAAAAGAGTTGCTCTTTAACTGGTTTGTTTTTTCCTCTTCTTTCAAAATGGGGTAAATTCCTGGAATTATCCCTAATGTTTTAGGAATTTTCCTTGCAATATTAAAATGAATAATTGCCAAATTTCTTAATTGTTGCTTTCAAAATTTAGAGAACTTGCTAAGATGTTTTGCTCTTAAAACTTTTTGGAATTTATAAAGATGTTATTTTAATTTTAATTTGCTAACTTTTTTTGTGTAGTCTCCCCCCCCCCCCCCCCCCCCCCCCCCCCCCCCCCCCCCCCCCCCCCCCAGCTTGGCCAGAGCTGAAGTCCACAGAAAAAATGTTAGGCTTCCTAAGAAATTTCCCTAGCATTCTACCTACAGCATAGAGGTTTTTTCTTGCTGGTTGCATTTAAAATCTGTCTAGGTAACAAAATCTAGCTCACAGAATCAATATATTCTGGGCAGAAACACAGACACAGACACAGACAAAAATGACATGAAAGACTGTTCCAGCTTTGCCAAGAGCCATAAACTTGAAAAATAAAAACAACTATTCAGTTATTAACATTGGCAAGAATAAACCATTCTTTTAAACAATAAAAATAATTAATATTAAAGGGATCTCATTTTAACCAGCAGGATTGTCCAGGGCTGAGACTGTTTCATAAACACCAAATTTGCTATCTGAAAAAATATTAAGAGGTTCTTGAGCAGTATAAAACACAGTAATAATTCCATATAACTTATTCTGCTTTGTATATTCAAACAAGGTGTTAACAACATATTTAGTAGTAGGTGGAATATATATAATGATGTGGATTGTTTATTAGTAGCATCTGTAAATACCATCTACTGCTTGCAGCTGATCCTTGGACTTCTTTTTGAAGTAGGGTTAGAATCTCCTCTTAAAGTTTTGAGTAATTTTGCCAATTCACGTGTTTCCAATTTCAATTATCCAATTAGTATCCCTCATCAAATTTTGATAATCATTTAGAGTAATTAAATTATCCCTTCTAAGTTCTATTTTTAAATTGGCCTAGAATCAGCTATAGATTGTATCTAGAATGTCTCTTTTCCTGTACCTCCAAATCTTCACCAACCTGAATTTTTATTTTATTTTTGTGCTTTTCCAATTTTTAAGGTATCATTAATAACTCTGCTATCTTCTCCCCACCTTTTAACAAATGTTGTGGTGAGGAGTGGCAGAGCAAAGAATACATATTTTCCTCCCCAAATTAGAATCTACTACTCCAGGCATAACCTTAAACTGTAGCAATGCCTGTGAACTCTCTCCTAAAATGAGACCCATTATAACAGAAGAAAAAAGACCCGAGTGGGTCTCTAAGTGGGTAGAGAACATATTCTCTATTATTGGTAATTTGATGTGACACAGAGGGGGATAAAACAAGGTTGGCACTTCTAGGGGTAATATGCATTAAATTATGTGCTGTCAATAAGTAGGATTTAAGATATTTTGTTTGCAGGCACAGATTGAGGGGAAATAAGGGAAAGTGCCCATTGTTTGACTGGGCTGGAAGTAGTACTGGGAATGGTTTCCCAATATCAAATTATATTCCCTATCTTTCTGAGAGAGATATTCAGAAGCCCAGTGTCTTCCCTTCCTGCATTTTGGACTTAAAGGTTTATCTGCTAAATTGCTACTAAGTGCAGCCTTTTGAGTAATACTTTTTTGTGTGTGTGACCCAATTGTTGATAATTAAAGCATCTGAGAATTTGAAAAATTTTTTACGTAGTAAATGTTTCTGCTTTGGTGCAGCCACTTGAAAAATACAAGTTCCTGCATCCTGACATCTTTGGATCATTTCTACCAAAGTCATTGTCAATTTTCCCCCACTAATGCTTTTTTTACAATCAACATTAGAGTTTTTGAGAGCAAATTGTCTCAATAAAATTTGAGCTGCCTTCCCATGTTGATTGAAGGCTGGATTGCCATCATTAAGCAGTTCAGGGGAATATTTTAAGATAATATTCTCTGTCCCTGGTACCTGATTGATTTTGTCTTATATCAGTTAGATATGTGCACTATATTGATATCAGCTGGACAAGCATCAATCTTATAAATTTTATCTTTTATATTTTTATTTCTTATACTTTATATTATATCTGATATCTCATATTTACATATCTTATAGCTTATTCCTTGTGATAGCTTGGCGATAATTTAGTTTTAGTGAAAAATTACTTTCCCTTCTTGCTTGCCTTAATTATTGAGTTCACTAAGAGAATATTCTCCTTCCAGGACATCTAAAAGTTTCATGTTTGGGTGCCATCTGTTGGAGTCCAGCTCCACTGAATACTGAAGAGCGTGAATGAATACCCAAGGCCAGGCAGAAGATCTGCTTGGTAGTCTGTGTTTATTAATGTGAGTGCCAGGCATAATATACCTTTTTTAAGTTAGTGTTACAACATTGCTAGCTAGCTGAAGGTGACCTCATATCCTTCCAGAATTAATGCACATTTTCCCAGCTCAGTGGAGATTCTTCTCATGAGGGGAGAGCACTGAGCAGCTGAGCATGGTGTGGCTCCCGAGGCCAGAAACAGGGAGGTGATTAAATTGCAAAAGACTTGGATTCATTGGATGGATTGAAAAGAGAGTAAACTTTGACAAATGGTCAGCAATGCTGACTTACTGTGGGTCAGGTAACACCCTGATGTTTAGACCTGGGGTCTTATAGACTCTGAGAAATCTTTCCCTGGTCCCATTCAGAAGGAAGGAAGAAGGAAGGAAGGAAGGAAGGAAGGAAGGAAGGAAGGAAGGAAGGAAAGAAGGAAGGAAACTGCAGTTGTTGAACTGACCTCAAATCAAGGGGTAAAAAGCTTTATCAGGTTACCATAGGGTGGACACATTTGGGGAAAGACTCAAACTAAATGTCTTTTAGTTTACAAGGAGAAAGAGGGTACTGTTTATAGTAAGGACATAACCTGGGGATTAACATCATGAGTAAATACAATGTCTGTGGCGTCAAGATAGTTCTATCAATGTAAGGAACTCAACAAGGGCCCATGCAACAAAGACCCTGTTTGACAAAGACAAAATAATCCTGTCAATCCTTTCCATGTCAAACTGCCTCTGTCCAAGAGCCCTGATAAAAACCTTGCCTCCAGGGCCATCTCCAGATATCCTGATCTATGGCTGGATACGGGACCCAGATGGTTCTGGAGAAGTAAGGCCAGTGACCTTGCCAAGCTCTCCCTCACTAGAATCCAATTTACTTGCATGTCATGGCCATAGGCAAGTTCTTCCAGCTCATCGGAGATTCTTCTGGGAAGGTGAGAGCATTGGATGGGATGCACCAATATGATATGCTCCCTTCCCACTCTAAATTCCCAAGATTTGGTAGAGTAGGAAGGAAGCACTGCATATGTTTGAGATGGATTGTATTTGTTATCATACAACTGGTGAGAATCTATACCTTGACATGGAAACTATAGGCACTCCTCACACTTTTGATATCAAAGGTTTTTTACATCTCTTATCTCATATCTTCCCACTAGTCTTGTGTAGGTTGCCTTTTATTATTCACATTTTACAGATGACTAAACAGAGTCCTAGAGATTTTGTTGTTGTTGTTTTGGCTTCTTACTCAGTATTTCATAGTTAGTGTTAGGATTCTTACAAGGTACTAAGACAGTGGAACTGATAGAGACTATAATTATCTAATTTATAATGGTTCAGTATGATTGATCTGATCCTATAAGGAGGTGTTATGGGCCAGAACTTGAAACAAGGTACTAAGTGGAATTGAGGAGACAGTGGTTAAATCTAGTTCAGGATTGATTTAATGCTACAACAAATAATGGTTTCCTAGTGATATAATGATTGGTGTATACTCAGTGTGGGATATATGAGGAGGAGGTCTTAGGGCCAGGGAAGACAAGCCCACTAAAGGACAAACCCACCAGAAGACAAGCCCACTAGAAGTTCTTTCAGAGGGAGCTAGAGGCAGAAGCTGGCAGAGGCAAAGGACTAACAGCAGGAGCTCTCTGAACCTAGGAGAGATAGGCCTCTAAGGAAGCTAACCGGGCCCCAGGAGAAGAGAAAAGACTTTGAAGGAGACGATAAAGGATTTGGACTTTAACTCCTAGCTGCATTTGGGGTGATTACACTGAACTGAAACTAAGATTGCCTCCAAAAGTCCCCCAAGAAACCTGCTCCCAGAGAACAATATATTTTAGAGAAGAACATTACAAATTAGTGTATGAACTAAGACCTCAGGTCAAGTATTATGATGCTTTATCATCAATATGAATGACAGAAATTTTTAAGCAGGAACATTAATAATCAAGTAACTATAACAATCATTACATTTTCATAAAACTTTAAAGTTCACAGAATGGTTTTCTCAGAACCCTTCATGAATATGTGTTGTTATCCATCCTCATTCTATAGGTGAGGAAACTGAGGCTCACGAGGACCTTGTGATATAATTGGAAAACCAGGACATTTTATTGTCGAGTATATAGAATAGCAAGGGAAGAAGTATAACAAGGCAGTATATGCTGCAGTACTAAATGAATTTGTAGAGGGTACAGGGATTTGGGATGTAGGTGGAGAAAATTGCCCACTCAATCAGGCCCATTTCTTTTGTAATCAGCATAACACCAATGGGCAAGTGGCAGTTGAAAAAAAAAAAGAGATGAGGTTTCTGATAATTTAGCAGAGGCATTTATTATAATTCTGCTTATAAATCTTAAAACCATATGTTATTCTAAAAAGCACTGTTCTGTGACCAAGCCTGGTTTCTGTTTTCTATGCTCTAACTCTCTGAACTATATTTCAAATTATAACAAACACAATACTGGTATTAACTTTACTTCCTATGCATTAGGAAACCCGGTATTCCCTGCAAGAAACATTGTAAACTCCTTCTATCTTTGCTATTGTCACTTGGCCAATTACTCCCCTTATGAAGCATAATCATTCCCCAAACATGCCTGCACAGAAGCATCATATGATACATTCTTACTTCTATTCTGATAATGTCCCTCTACAGGAGCGATCAGCAATGTGATTTCCCTAACCTGATCATTCCCCTTGTAATTCTTTCCCCACCAATTCGGCTATTGGAGGGAATATGTAAAATATATTCAGGATTATGACAAGCCCTAACCATGTTTTGAAGATCCTGAAACATACAAAACATCTTTTTTATTACTTCTTTTAATATTGGCAGTTTCTGTTCTAGATAATACTCCTACTGCCTACTTGGAATCTGATATCATGTTACTAGGCTCTAGGAAACATAATCAAGGCAGTTTTAATAGCTGTCAATCTTGTTTTCTAATAATGTGAAAATATAAGGAGTCATCAGGCCATAATCCATTAGAGCTGATTTTAATTCTTTCAATTGTTTTAATTCCAGCATTTGCCAAGTCCTGTTTCCTTGTCCATCCTCTAGGACAGGGCAAATTATAAGATCCTTTAAATATATACCAAAATCTTTCAGGCCCTCTTTATCAATGGCTACCAATTTGGGGGAATGGAGTATGCCACAAAGGATTATATGGAGGGTAACATAAAGGAGCACTTGATTAAGGATTAGATGAGCTGTTTCTTGCCTTTCCCCCCTATTTACTCCTCCTTTTCTGAACCCTCACTCAGTTTTCTCATTATGTCTACAATTTCCTTTACCTCTCCAGGTTTTGATAACCATATATTTATAGTGTTATACAAAAAGAGGGTTATCAAAAGGGACCTCCTGAGGGCCTTTCTCTTTAAATACTTTGTATAAAGTTAATCCAAATGCTTTCCATTCACTGATAGTGATCTGGGGACTGCTGGGGAACCAGGGCACATTGTTATAAACATCCTGTAAAAAAGCTCTTATTTATCTAGGACCCTTATTCCCCTTTTTAACATGCTTAACTGTAAAAGTTTAAGATCTTTCCCTTCATTCTTCAATCTCTTAACTATTTGCCCTCCTGTAGTTTTATGTCTCCATTTGCTGTAAAAAGTGAAAGATGAGCCAGACTGGTAAGTGGTCTTGCTGGAGCCTTCTCCTTACCTTGACTTAGGCCTTTTGTTTTCTGGCTACCCAGGGGATACCAATCATGAGAGGAGGGTCTTTGGTACCAGTTCCCTGTCAGGTCCCTGCTTCTCTTGTGGATTGCTTTGACATGATCATTGCCTGATAGGATCAGCACCCCACGTTGGGAGCCATTGCTTGTGACTAGCACAACACAAATGGGTAAGTGGTGGTTGAAAATAGACAGGGTTGTTGATAATTCAACAGAACTGCATTCTGCTTCTATATTTTAAAATCATATATTATAAAAAGCCTTGTTCTACAACAAATCCTGATTTCTATTTTCTATGATCTACATCTATGAAGCATCTTGTTAGCTTCTAGGGACTCAATCTTATGTAAAGTTCATAGTGCCCCAGTAACTGTTCCAGGACCTTATGTTTTGTCATGATTTCAAGCTTAAATGCACCATTGATTAATCTTAGGCAGAGGAGAACATCTCAGTTACATACTCAGTTTCTACCTTTCTGGGAGTTCTCTTCACTTTTCTATCTTATTTTCAAATTGATCTGTCAGACTGATGGGGGAATTAAGAGGCCTGAAGTTAATCCTTTGCCAAGAAACCTACCAATGCCTTTGCAAATTGCCTAAGTGTAATACAAAGATGATTTTGAGAGAGGCAGACTCTCTACCTAGGGTCTAGTAGTTAAAAGGAAGGTTGACACAGAGAGTGTCAGTGGAGGTAGAGAAAAGGAAAAGGAAGATGGTAAGTTTGTTATCCTATCAATAAAGAAAACCATATGTCTGTCAATAATTGGACATGAACCAGAGGGCGAGGAAAAAACAAAAGCTGAATCAAAAAGTTTTATAGAGAAGCATATCAAATTCCCCTTATCTATCCAAGCTGGACACATATATATTTACTTCCTTATGAATAGTCAGACAAACACTAGAATTTTTTTTTTATTATAGCTCTTTATTTACAAGTTATATGCATGGGTAATTTTACAGCATTGACAAATGCCAAACCTTTTGTTCCAATTTTTCCCCTCCTTCCCCCCCCATCTCTTCCCCCAGATGGCAGGTTGACCAATACATGTTAAATATAAACACTAGAATTTTTTAAAGTTCAGTGTTAGGAGATATTTTTAATCTTTGGTAAAGATACATGCTAGGTGGAAGATAACCAACCTGTTGAATGAGAATCAGTGAGAAATACAGTTTGAAATTCAAATGAGATACAATGGCTTGGGTTCAAGACATAAGTAGCAAGCCTGTCTCTGCACAAATACTCCAGCCTGCAATGACAGAGGTGATTAGAGAGAGGTAAATGATATAACAGAAAATGGTTATATGTGATATCCTGACTACCTCACAAACCATTACTAGGATAAAAGGCCAGGAGTCTCAACATTCATGTTCTGGGTGAGGTTGGGGGGGGGGGGGCAAAGAGAGAGAAAAAGTGAGAGAGAGAAAGGGGGAGAAGAGAGGAAAGGGGAGAGAGGGAAGAGGAGAGAGAAGAAAGGAGAGAGGAGAGAGGAAAGAGCTGATAGCCACAAAGATTGAAGAATAACCTGGAACTTGACCAGCCAAGGTGCTGGCTAGTTTTTCTCATTTCCAAGAAGTTCTTAGAAGTAAGAGGCTTGATGATAGAGACTTTTCTAGGGGTGGCTATTGCCAAGTATGTATAGAAAGGGGAATGAGGGAGTTTGTATTTGGGGTGAGGTATGTATTTTTGTAGGAAATCATTGGTCTAGAAGTGAATGGAAGATACATTTATTGTGCCAGCAATAGGAGATGGACAAGATGTTTGTTCCTCTTCCTCAATGGGGGAGCAACTAGAATATATGTTAGATCATAAGAGAAAACCCTCTTCTGTAGACTCTGTGGAGATAATAGAAGCCATCTGAGACTCAGCTACAAGGGAAATAGGTTTTTGTTGTTATCCTGAAGAAGCTCCTCTGTTTTTAAGTAAAAGTAAGATGTAGAGAGACTCAAAGAATTGAGCCTGGAAGTAAGGATGACCCAAGTTTCAAATTGTCTCTCAGATGGAGCTATGTCTCTCTAAGGCCAACCACCTGTTTGCCTCTGTTTCCTCACGAGGTTGATGTATGGATTAAAAGAGATGGTATATTGGGTTTTGAGCACAGTACAAAAGACAGAAAGAGATGCCTTTCCTCTTACTTTCTATCTCCCTGATGTGACCCTGAGACTGCCTCCAGGTCCTCATTGCTTAGAGCATTCAAACAATTCCCCCATCACATGATGGTCACGTTGAACCATCAGAGACTTGTGGATCCCCTTAGCTGGACAGGAGATGGGCAGCAGCAAAGTTTTTAACCTTTTTCTGACAATTGATTTGACAATTAGTGGAGCCTATCCCACCCTTCTCCAAACCATATTTTAAATTCATAAAAAAATTCTCTGCAATCTCAAAATGTATGTTGATTCCTTTTTTTTTTTTAAATTGGAGAATGTGGGCACAAATGTTCATTCTACCTGTGGATATCCAATATAGAGGTGGAAAATCCCTTTATCATTGTGCTTACATAGCCAACCTGTCATTTCTTCTTAGAGAGCTAGTGTGCAAGAAAAAAATCTGATCATGAGGGAAAAGGAAAAAAAACAGGAATCTGTGTGGGTGCTAGAGCCCCTGAGCTAAATTGACTACTCAGATACATCTCCAGATACCACCAGAAAGCATGTATTCTGTCCTTGCAAGGAGAGGTCCAATCACTCTGAGCAGCCCAGCGTGGCCTGGGGCCCTGGCCAGGAAAATAGGGAGTGAATTCAATAGCAAAAGACTTAGGTTCGTTGAATGGCCTGAAAAGAAAGTAACCTTTGACCAATAGTCAGCAATGCCACATACATCCTCTGGGTCACATGCCACTTTGAAACTTAGGGAGGGAGGAAGGGAAGAATGTAGGAAGGAAGAAAAGGAGAAAGTAAGGAAGTGGGGAAGGAAGAAATGAAGGAAGAGAGAGAGGGAGGAAGGAAGAGAGTGAGAAAGGGAAGAAGGGAGGAAGGAAGGACGGGAGGAGGAAGAAAAGAAAGGATGAGGGAGGAAGGAAAGGAGTGTGGGATAGTGCAACCCCTGACTTAAAATGACTACTCAGAGAGTTCTCAAAGTGAAGATTAGAAACTTTAGTAGAATCTCAGGAGAAGGGGGCGATCTGCTCACTGAGTGTTCAGAGAGAGGAAGCCAATTTTACGGAAGTTAAGAGAGATTATATAGTCATAAACCACAGGAACTCGTGACCCCCTTCCCTTATCCAGTTAATTTTCACTGCTTGCTTAATGCTTGCTCAAGTGGAAGTGGTAAATGTGTTAAAAAATTTGCTAAATTCCAGTCAAGCCATTATGGTTGACTTATTGCAGGTGTGTTTGCCTAAGTTTGCTGTGGTTAGCTTGTTACAATATTTGCTCAAGCTATGTCCCAGAGAAGGTGAAAAAGGTGGCAAAGTTTCCCTGGAAACCTTGTAGAAAGTTGCAAGTATTTCCCAGTCTGGGTGTCCCCAGTCCAGTAAAACTTGCTGATCCTGGAGCTCCCTTTGACCCAGACAAATCTTCTCTCAGTGACTTAGGGTGTCCGGCTATAGGATTGTGGGAAAAAAAATAATAAGAAGCTTACCTTGACAAGGAGGGAATCAAGTTATGGGAGGCCAGGCTCTCCCTGTACCAGGCCACCAAATGTTGAGGTTGAGAAGAGGGACCCCAAAATTCAAGAGGTGTCTCAAAAGAATTTGCAGGCTTGAATCTACTAGTCAAGAGGCAAAAATGTTATTAAAAGTAATGTGACGTCATTACTGAGCAGACTGAATTGTGAGGGAATTCAGTAAAGAGACTAAAGCAAGGAGATACACTTACACAGCTTCCAATTATGGATATATTAATTCTATACCCTGAGGGTAAGGCTAGAAAGTAATCTTGAGATGGATTAAGGGTGGTCTCTGAAATCTGATTATCACCGACCAGATCAGTCAGCAATGAAATGAGAAGTAGTCTTACTGGAATCAGACAGATCAGGCATTTCTTGAAGCAGACTCCAAAGCTAGAAGCTTTAGGGCTACTGAGTTATTGTTCCCCAAAATCAGGGGACCTCATATATCAGGCAGATACAAAGAATGACCCCACCTGGCCACTGGCCTGGAGAAGCACCCAGTCTAAGGGAGTGACTCCATACAAACAACTGTGTATGAATTGATGTTTTACCACAAAAATTGGAAGTAATGAAATTTACTCCTGGGCTTCCTTCAAGTGGATAAGATCATCATATGCAAGAGCACATTGACAAGGGTCCAATTCTCCTGCAGAGGCCAGGAATCACTCTTGGTAGATCAAAATCCCTCTGCAGCTGCTGTCTTTCGAACCCAGAATTTGTTTCTTGATTCCTTCCCCTTTGCTCATATGTTCCCTTCTTCATTCACAGACTTGATCCAGATGAAGAGGAGCCTGTTCCAATAGGCAACAACAGTGATACCCCAAGGTTCCTCTCACCATGTTGCACCCCTGGATTCCAACAGAGTGAATGAGTCTGACCTCAAGGTCCAGGCGGACATCATTCAAAGGCCAGGTCTCAGTCTTGGTAGATCATAATCCCTGTGCTGCTGCCATCTTTCCCTCCCACATTCTGTTTCCCGATTCCTTTCCCTTTGCTTATATGGTCTCTCCTTCATTCACCAACTGGATCTAGGAGAGAAGAAGAGCCTGTTCCAACTGGAAAAATCATTTTTATTCTGAGGTTCCAGTCTTTGTATTGAACCCTTGGACTCCAACATTAAAAATGTCTGACCTCAAGGGCCAGGAGCAAGTCATTCCTGTCCAGTCCGTGAATAAGTAAAAGGACCTGGGGGAACCATCATGGGTGAGAAATTTGAGTTTTGCAGTTCATTCCCGGACCCTGGCAGTGCCCCCATTAATGTTAAACCATGCCCACCTATTTACCTTCATGACCATTAGGAAATCACCCAAACCTTTCCTAATGCTCCTCCCAAGAGGACAGCTAAAGTCCATCGAGCTTTGGGCCCCCAATCCAAGGCTACTTCCAAGATTGTCCCCAAACCCTCCTCTCAAAGGCCCTGGGGAGAAGGATCTGGACAACAAAGTCCATGTTGTGACCTTTGTAAGGCATTCTCATATGGGGATTCTCAGGAAAATACTCCAGAATAGCCTCTTCAACTCTAGCTCTACCAATTTCCCCCACAAATTAAACAACTTTGTGCCTCAGGGCAAATAGAGATGGATTAAAATGAAAGACTTAGAGCAGAACAAGGTCCTTCAGATAACCCAAAAAGATGTGAAGAAAGCCATTGGGCTGGGGATGAACCTGTCTGAAGGGCCAACACCTCCAGGCTAAATCCACAGAAAAAAGTGGGGACCCCTCAGCTTGCTAAGTGTGTCTGGAGCCTCAGCAGGTACCACAGACTTTGATCTCCCAGACTGTCACTTTGAGCTCTGAGTCCTGGAGGCCTGAGTGAAATTAGCCTGATTAGGATTGCCACAGATTTCAGCTGTGCTACTGAGAACCTGACAATGTGTCCCTGATGGGAAGGAACCACCATCAGGTAGGTGCAGAGGCAGGGGGACAGGGATGCCCATCAGTTGGAGAATGGCTGATAAGTTGTGGTATATGAATGTTATGGAATATTTTGTAAGAAACAATCAGCAGGAGGATTTCAGAAAGGCTTGGAGAGACTTACATGAACTGATGGGATCCAGGAGATTATACATGGCAACAAGAAGATTATATGATCAATTCTGATGAATGCGGCTCTTTTCCACAATGAGATGATTCAGATGAATGATGATTCAGATCAGTTCCAATGGTCTTGTGATGGAGAGCCATCTACCCAGAAAGAAAGCTGTGGGAACTGAGTGTGAATCACAACATAGCATTTTCACTCTTTGTTTTTTGCATACATTTTTTTTTCACATTTTTTTTGATCTGATGTATTTTTGATCTTGTGCAGCAAGATAATTGTATATATATGCCTATATTGGATTTAACATATTGAATTGCTTGCCATCTAGTGGAGAAGAAGGGAGAGAAGGAGAAATTTGCAGCACAAGGATTTGCAAGGCTAAATGTTATCCTTGCATATCATTTGAAAACAAAAAGCTTTAATAAAAAATAAACAAAAAAAAATTGAGGTTCCAGTACACCAAGTGAGCAGCCCAGCATGGTGGGTGACCCCATGCTGAGAACAGAGAATGGGTTAAATAGTAAAAGACTTGGGTTCATGGGATGGACTGAAAAGGAAGTTACCATTGACCAATGGTCACTTATGTTGTACACTTCCTGTGGATCACGTGACTTCCTGAATCTTATACCTATGGTCCTACAGCCTCTGAAAAATCTCCACACACACACACCCCCCCCCATCCCCACCCCAGTCCCATTCAATCCCTCTTTATTTCAGATCTTTGAAGCTTTCTCACCAGTCCATGCTTTTCTTCCACCAGAACGTCCTTGTTACCTAAGCCTTCAGGCTGGTCCCCCTCCTCAGGATCCACTGTAACCCTTCTCCCCTTCAAAACTAACCCCTTGACATCAGTGGGAGCTTTCAGGAACCACTTTAGCTAAGAAATTTTGACCCATTCTAGTACTCAAGTTATTAAGCAAGCAAATCTTAGGATAAAGCTGCTTAAGGCAAGGAACAGGAGTCAACAACTCCTGCTCCCACCAGCTCCCACCAGCTCCCACTCTCTGTCTTGGAAACCCCCTCATGACAGACCCACAATTGGCATCTGGCAGCCAGTGGTATCCAGGGAACTCCAGCACTGTCCAGGCCTGGAGGCCTCAGGGCCATTATCCATCCTTCCCACCTCAAGCTGAACACACCCAGAGTCATTTGGGACAAAGGGATGAAGAACTCATCTTCTGGAGCTGCTGCAGGCTGACAAGGGGCAAGGGACTGGCCCTTCCTAGAGGGGGTCGGACTGAAGAGGGGAGACCTGTGACTTGTAAGGGGCATCAGCAGCAAGGGGGCTGGGTGCTCAAATCAGGTGTCAGATGATTTTTGGTGGGGCAATGCCCCCCTTCCTTGCCATTAAGACTGGAAACTGATATTTACATATTATTGAGACACATTGAATTATCCAACTTGAAATGCATTCCCTAGCTGAGATGGTACTCCAGAACTGCAGAGGACCTGACACGTTATTCTGGCAACAAGGAGGCCTCTGTGTGGCCCTAAACAAGGAATGCTGTTAATAACTTCAGGGGTATCAGGGAGTGTCTGGCTCTTGTCTGTAAGAATTTTGAGTCCAGCCGACTGGAGCAGGGTCAGGGGACTCTTATCTTGTCCACCATTGTTTTTCCTTCTCCTTGTCTTCACCATAGGTCCTTGCATCTTTTCTTGTCCTGTTCAACTTATCTGTTCCCAGGTCAGTCAAAATCATGGTACTGAGAACCTCCAAAATAATTCAAGGATTTGAATGCTCGCCAGAGAGTGTGGATATGTGGGACATTGACCCCTTCCTTGCCATTAAGACTAGAAATTGAGTCTTATGTACCATTGTGACACACAGAAGGCTAGAAAAGAAAAACAATGATCCAGGTGCCCACCACTCTGACTCCATCCTTGTCCAAAACTTACCTGAAGTAGAATTATGTTATCTCACTTCCTGACTATGCCCTGGTTACAAGTCCCTGTCTATCCAAGAATGGTCTTACTTCCTTCTCTGACAGGAACTGAGCCAGGATCCAAGGCTGTAAATACTAGGATGACTTTTCCCTCTCTGCTCTCTCTCTCTGAAGACAACAGCTCTAAAATGTTAAACTAATGGTTTTCTCAGCTTCCATATCCTGCTTGTAAGCTCTAATTAGCTAAGGACCCTTTAATCGTTCCCTGACTCACTTGCTCAGAACCGAATGATTTTTGAACATGAGTTGGATTCGGTCCCCTAGCCTAAACTCTCCACATTAAAAAAGAAAAAAAAATCTCTGTCTTGCATCAGTTTTTCTGGTGTTACCATTTCATGTTGTCCAAGTACTTTCTAGAAGAAACTCAGAAGCAAATTAAAACTGCATGGATCAAATATAAGCAAAAAAAAAAAAAAAAAAAAAAAAAAAAGCATAAACAAAAGTGAAGTTAATATGGGGATTAGTTGGGACAGTCACCAGGAATCCCACCCAGAGGAAGACTTGGCAGGAGGGAAGATGAGGTTATCATGAATGCTTCTCATCCTCATAGCTTTTCTCAAGACAAATACTAAAGAATATTTTCTTCAAATTCCTGCTTTTTGTTGTTCAAAGATTTTGTTTCCTTTGGTAAAGATCCACACTAGGTGGAAGATGACAAACCTGTTGAAGAGAATCAGTGGGAAATGTGAAGTTTGAAACCCAACTGAGGCAGAGTGGCTTGGGTTCGGGACACTAAGTAAAGAGCAAGCTTCCTGTCTCTGCACAAAAACGTCAGCCTGCAATGACAGAGGTGATGGAGGGAGGTAATGGATATAACAGAAAAAAGGTTCAAAGTGATATCCTGACTACCTCACAAACTGTTACTAGGATAAAAGCCAGAAGTCTCAACAACCTTGTTGTGTGGGAGAAAGAGACACAGAGACAGAGAAAGAGATTGAGAGTAGAAAGAAAGGAGGGAGGGAGAGGGGGACAGAGAGAGAGAAGAAGGGAAAGAGAGAGAAAGGGAAAGAGGGGAGTGGAAAGATAGTCATGGGTAAGAAATTTAGCTTTTGCTCCTCTTCATATGACCCTGGTAGTGCCTGGATTGCTGGCAAATCGTTCAATTGTAATTACATCCAGGATTATAGGGAAGCCACCCCAGCCTGTCCTGGCAAAACCAGTGCTCCTGTGAAGAGGACCATTCCAGTCTGTCTTGCATTGGCCATGGAATCTAATGTTTCTCCCCAGACTGTCCCCAAACCTTCTTCCCAAAGGCCCCAGAGAGGCCACAGACCCCAAGAAATTACCTTAATCTGTCCTGGACCATCAGCAGCCAGTGATCCTCCCAAGAGGACCATTAAAGCCCATCTAGCCTTCGCCCCTCAATCCAAGACTTCTCCAAAGAATGTCTACATACACTCCTCCCCGAGGTCCAAGGGAGAAGGATCCAGACAACAACGTACAAATGCCTTTGTAAGGCATTCTCATGTGGAGATTCTCTGGAAAATATTCCAGAATAGAATCTTCCTTACTGGGGCTTTCTGTAAGCCTTGGTCTGTACAGGATTCTCTGAAGAAGAACTAAAATAGTTTTTTTCAATTTCAGCTCTCCCAATTTCCCCCATAAATCCAACTTCAAAATGTGGTATCTCAAGGGCTAGGAGGAAGTCATTTCTTTTGAGTCAGTGAATAAACAAAAGGAGATTGGGGGAACCGTTCTGGGTAAGAAATTTAAGTTTTAAAGTTCCTCCTCTGACCCTGGCAGTACCCCGATTACTGTAGCAACAGTGCCCTCCAATTTACCTCCATGGTAATCAGGAAGCCACCCAAGCTTTTCCTAGTGCTCTTCCCAAGAGGAGACTTGGCCACAAAATCCAAGGGTTCTACTCAGACTAGTCCCAAGCCTTCCACCCAAAGCCCACAGGAAGGCGCATAAGGACAAAATGGTCCTTACTAGAGATTTGTGAAAGCTTTAGCCTGTGGAGGATTCTCAAAAAAAGAGCCTGAATAGATTTTTAAATTTCAGCTCTCCCAATTTTTCTCCAAACTGAACAACTTAAAAGTCTAATCTCAAGGGCCAGGAGGAAGTCATTCCTGTCCTGTCAGTGAACAAGCCAAAGAATCTGGGAAACCATCATGGGTGAGAAATTTGTTTTGCAGTTCCTCCTCTGACCCTGGCAGTGCCTGGAGCAATGTTGAACCATGCCCACCTATTTACCTTCATGACCATCAGGAATCCAGGCAAGCCTTTCCAAGGGCTCCTCCCAAGACACCTGGAAAACTCCATCCTGTCTTGGTCACAGAATCCAAGGTTTCTACTTAGACTAATCCTAAACCCAATATCCCAGGGAAAAGGATATTGACTAAAAGATCCTTATTCAGGCTTTGTGAAAGCATTGGTCTTTGGAAGATTCTCTCTGTGACAAATTGAACAACTTAAAAGTGTCTAACCTCAAGTGTCAGGAGGAAGTCATTCCTGTTGGGTCAGTGAACAAGCAAAAGGAACTGGGGGAACTGTCATGGGGGATAAATTTGAGTTTTGCAGTTCCTCCTCTGACCCTGGGAGGGCCACCATTAATACTGAACCATGCCCACCTATTTATCTTCATGACCATCAGGAAGCCAGGCAAGCCTTTCCTAGGACTGTTACCAAGAGGTCCAAATAATTCCATCCTGCCTTGGCTACAGAATCCAAGGCTTCTTTCAAGACTCTTCACAAATCTTCCACTTAAAGCCCCCAGGAAGGAGGATATGGACAAAAATGTCCTTACTGTGGCTTTCTAAAAGCCTTGGACTGTGGAGGATTCTCTGAAGAAGAGCCTAAACAGTTTTTTCAATTTCAGCTCTCCCACTGTTCCTTAAAAATTGAACTTCAAAATTTTGAATCTCAAAGTCCAGGAGGAAGTCATTGCTGTCAGGTCAGTAAATAAGTAAAAAGAGCTGGGGAACCATCATGGGCGAGAAATTTAACTTTCCCAATTTCACTTCTGACCCTGGCAGTGCATCCATTAATGTTGCAGCCATGCTCCCCCCATCCCCTGAATTACCTCCATGATAATTGGGAAGCCATCCAAGTCTTTCCTAGTACTCCTCCCAAGAAGACTGGGAGACTCTATTCTACCTTGGCCACAGAATCCAAGGTTTCTACTGAGACTAGTACCAAACCCTCCACTCAAAGCCCTCAGGAAGGAAAATAGGGACTAAAAGTTCCTTAATGGGGCTTTGTGAAAGATTTGGCCTGTGGAGGATTCTCTGCAGAGTCTAAACAGTTTTTTTCAATTTTAGCTCTTTCAATTTCCCCCACAAATTGAACAATTTAAAAGTGTCTAACATCAAAGAACAGGAGGAAGTCATTCTTGTCTTGTCAGTGAACAAGCCAAAACAGCTTGGGGAACTGCCACGGGTGAGAAATTTTAAGTTTCCCTGTTCCTCCTATGACCTGGCAGTGCCCCCATTAATGTTGTACCATGCTCACCTATTTACCTTTGTGACCATCGGGAAGTCACCCAAGCCTTTCCTAGTTAGTGCTCCTCCCAAGAGGACGGCTAAAATCCATCCTGCCCTAGCCACAGAATTCAAGGCTTCTTTCGAGACTGAACCTAAACCTTCCACCCAAAGCCCCCAAGAAGGAGGATCGGGACAAAAGGGTCCTTATTGGGGCTTTGTGGAAGCCTTGACCAATGGAGGATTCTCCTAAGAAGAGTCTGAATAGTTTTTTTCAATTTCAGCTGTCCCAATTTTTTCCCAGAATTGAACAACTTAAAGGTGTCTAATCTCAAGGGACAGGAGGAAATCATTCCTGTCAGGTCAATGAACAAGCAAAAGGAGCTGGGGGGCCTGTCATTTGTGAGAAATTTGTTTCCCAGTTCCTCCTCTGGGAACTGTTTCTATTAATGTTGAATCATGCCCACTTATTTATCCTCAAGATTATGGAGAATCCAAGCAAGTCTTTCCTAGTGCTTCTACCAAGAGAACCTGGGAAACTCCATCCTGTCTTGGCCATAGAATCCAATGCTTCTTCCGAGACTGTCCCCAAACCCTCCACCCAAAGTCCCCCAGGAAGGATATCTGGACAAAAAGGTCCTTATTGAGGCTTTGTGAAAGATTTGGCCAGTGGAGGATTCTCTGAACAAGAGTCTAAACAGTTTTTTTCAATTTTAGCTTGCCCAATTTCCCTCACAAATTGAACAAGAAGCGTCTAACCTCAAGAACAGGAGGAAGTCATTCCTGTTATATCAATGGACAAACAAAAGGAAATGGAGAACAGTCATTTGTAAGAAATTTCTTTCCCAGTTCCTCCTCTGGGAACTGTACCTTGATTAATGTTTAACCATGGTCACTTATTTACCTCCAAGACCATAGGGAATGCAGGCAAGCCTTTCCTAGGGCTCCTCGCAAGGGAACCAGGGAAACTTCATCCTATCTTGGCCAGAGAATCCAAGGCTTCTTCCAAGAAGAAGGGGGTTGTCCCCAACCCTTCCACCCAAAGCCCCCAAAATGGAGAATATGCACAAAAAGTTCTTATTTGGGCATCGTAAAAGCCTTTTGACTAGAGGATTCTCAGAAGTAGAGTCTGAAAAAATTTTTTCAGTTTAATTTCTCACAATTTCTCACACAAATTGAACAACTTAAAAGTGTCTAACCTCAAGGACCAGGAAGAAGTCATTGCTGTCAGATCAGTGAACAAGCAAATGAAGCTGGGGAAAACATCATGGGTAAGAAATTTGAGTTTTGTAGTTCTTCCTCTGATCCTGGCAGTACCTCAATTACTTTTGCAACCATGCTCTCTAATTTACCTTCATGACAATCGGAAAGCCATCTAAGTCTTTCCTAATGCTCTTCCCAAGAAGACTGAGAGACTCCATCCTTTGGCCACAAAATTCAAGATTTCTACTGAGACTAGCTCTAAACCCTCCATCGAGAGCCCCCAGGAAGGAGGATCCAGACAAAAAAGTCCTTATTCATGCTTTGTGGAAAGTCTTTGACTGTGGAGGATTTTCTGAAGAATCTGAATAGTTTTTTTGGTTTTTTTCCCAATTTCAGCTCTTCGAATTTCCCTCACAAATTGAACAAGTTAAAAGTGTCTAACCTCAAGGAACTGGAGGAAGTCATTCCTGTCAGGTCAATAAACAAACAAAAGGAGCTGGGGAACAGTCATCTGGGAGAAATTTCCCAGTTCCTCTTTTGGGAACTGTGCCTCCATTAATGTTGAACCATGACCACCTATTTACCTCCAAGACCACTGGGAATCCAGGCAAGCCTTTCCTAGTTCTCCTACCAAGGGGACCTGGGAAATTCCATCCTTCCTTGGCCATAGAATCCAAGGCTTTATTCCGAGGCTGTCCCCAAACCCTTTACCCAAAGACCCCAGAAAGAAGTTGGTTGGCCTAGGGTTAATTTAGAGGCTTAGAAGGGCTGTGGCACCTGCTGCTCTAAGGAAGGAAGGGCCCCAAAGACACCAAAATCCTTTCAGAAGTTAGCAGGTCTGAGCTTACTCCCAACTTATATTTAGGCAGGAATTAGGCGCCCTCAAACTGGGAGAGCAAAAGTGGTCAGCTCAAGGATTCCTTGGTCCCAGGCAGAGGATTGTATTTCCTCCCAGATTTCAGAGGGAATCTGAAAGGCTTTTAGAGAATTATAAAAAGTTCTATAAGTCTGAGAAGGAAAAATTGGGTCATTGATTGGGTTATTTAATCATAAACCAAACAAGGGAGCAGGAGAGGAGGGAATAATAGGAAAGGAATTCAAGGAGCTTACCTGCCAGATCTGAAGTTACCCTGAGTTTAGCCATCATGATGGAGTAAGGGGGAGCCTGACAAAGCCCCAAACCCTTGCAGGATGGCAGGGCATTGGGGTGCACCTTAACCTCTGTGAGCAGTCTCTCTTCTAGTGCCCCTTCTGAATGCACGTGGGACAAGGGCCTGGGAATTTGTTCCAAGGACAAGTGCCAGCGCAATAGTCCTGCAGAGATATCTAACACCTCCGAACCCCCATAGTTCCCAGATATAGCAGCAACTAAAAATTGAGCTTCTTTTTTGTTTCTTGCTCTGGCCCTGAGGTTTTGCTCCTTGACAGCAGTTGAACTCTTATTATTAAAGATTTCAAAAGCTGTTTCTAACAGCTGAGTTTAGGAAGTTTGCGGTCCCAAGAGAAACTTCTGCAGTTTCCTCCAAATATCTGGGGCAGACAGATTAATAAAAATGCATGCTGACATTGGTCCTTTCTGGAGAAGTGGGGTTCAGATGAGTGTGATTTTTTAGAGCCTCTACAAGATGCACCTGAAGGAGGGCAGAAATCTCCTCGGCTCCTTGGGTAACTTCCCTAAGTCCCATGTGATTTTTGTCTCTTAACAGCAAATTCTGCCAATTGCTGCCTAGAACTAGATGTATTATTTTCAAAGTTTACCAGGACTTAAACCCATAAGAGATTTTGTTTAACGTATTTTATATGTAACTTCCCTAAGTCTTCCATAATTAGGGCAGGTTAAAAGATGATCTCTTTTCCCTCTAAGGGTGGGCTACTAAAGAGGTAAATAGAATATTAGAAAAATTAGATATGATAGATCTTTAAAGAAAACTGAATGGAGACAGAAAGAAGTATACTTTCTTCTCAGCAGTTCATGGAAACTATACAAAAATTGATCATATATTAGGACATAAAGACCTCAAAATTAAATGCAGAAAAGCAGAAATAGTAAATGCATTCTTTTCAGACCACGATGAAATAAAAACTACATTCAACAAAAAGCTAGGGGTAAATAAACCAAAAAGTAATTGTAAACTAAATAATATTATCCTAAAGAATGAATGGATGAAATAGCAAATCGTAGACACAATTAATAACTTCACCCAAAAGAATGACAGCAATGAGACAACATACTAGAATTTGTGGGATGCAGCCAAAACAGTAATAAGGGGAAACTTTATATCTCTAGAGGCTTACTTAAATAAAATAGAGAAAGAGAAGATCAATGAATTGGGCTTACAACTTAAAAAGCTAGAAAAAGACCAAATTTTAAAACCCCAATCAAATATTAAACTTGAAATTCTAAAATTAAAAGGAGAAATTAATAAAATTGAAAGTAAACTATTGAATTAATAAATAAAACTAAACAGTTGGTTTTATGAAAAACCAATAAAATAGATAAACCTTTCATAAATCTGATTAGAAAAAGGAAACAGCAAAATCAAATTGTTATTCTTAAAAATGAAAAAGGGAGAACTTGCCACTAATGAAGAAGAAATTAGAACAATAATTAGGAGTTACTTTGCTCAACTTTATGCCAATAAATTTGATAACCTAAGTGAAATGGATGACTATCTTCAAAAATATAGGCTTCCCAGATTAAGAGAGGAGGAAGTAAATTGCTTAAATAGTCCCATTTTAGAAAAAGAAATAGAACAAGGTATTAATCAACTCCCTAAGAAAAAATTCCTAGGACCAGATGGGTTTATATGTGAATTCTACCAAACATTTAAAGAACAATTAACTCTAATGTTATATAAACTATTTGAAAAAATAGGGATTGAAGGAGTCTTTATGGCAAAGACATGGTATTGATACCTAAACCAGGTAGGTTGAAAACAGAAAGAAAATTATAGATCAGTCTCCCTAATGAATATTGATGCTAAAATCTTAAATAAAATATTAGCAAAAAGGCTACAGAAAATCATCCCCAGGATAATACACCATGACCAAGTAGGATTTATACCAGGAATGCAGGGCTGGTTCAATATAAGGAAAAGCATTAGCATAATTGACTATATCAATAACCAAATTAACAAAAACCATATGATCATCTCAACAGATGCAGAAAAAGCATTTGATAAAATCCAACATTCGTTCCTATTAAAAACACTAGAGAGTATAGGAATAAGTGTATTTTTCCTTAAAATAGTCAGTAGCATCTATTTAAAATCATCAGTAAGCATCATATGTAATGGGGATAAACTGGAACCATTCCCAAAAAGATCAGGAATGAAACAAGGTTGCCCACTATCACCATTACTATTCAATATTGTATTAGAAAATGCTAGCTTTGGCAATGAGTTGAGAAAAAGATTAAAGGAATTAAAGTAGGTAATGCGGAAACCAAATTATCACTCTTTGCCGATGATATTATGGTATACTTAGAGAACCCCAGAGATTCTACTAAAAAGCTATTAGAAATAATCCACAATATTACTGTTCTGTAAGAAATGACCAACAGGATGATTTCAGAAAGGCCTGGAGAGACTTACACGAACTGATGCTGAGTGAAATGAGCAGGACCAGGAGATCATTATATACTTCAATAATACTATATGATGACCAGTTCTGATGGACCTGACCATCCTCAGCAACGAGATCAACCAAATCATTTCCAATGGAGCAGTAATGAACTGAACCAGCTACGCCCAGAGAAAGAACTCTGGGAAATGACTAAAAACCATTACATTGAATTCCCAATCCCTATATTTATGCACACCTGCATTTTTGATTTCCTTCACAAGCTAATTGTACAATATTTCAGAGTCTGATTCTTTTTGTACGGCAAAATATCGTTTTGGTCATGTATACTTATTGTGTATCTAATTTATATTTTAATGTATTTAACATCTACTGGTCATCCTGCCATCTAGGGAAGGGGGTGGGGGGTAAGAGGTGAAAAATTGGAACAAGAGGTTTGGCAATTGTTAATGCTGTAAAGTTACCCATGCATATAACCTATAAATAAAAGGCTATTAAATAAAAAAAAAAGAAATATATATATAAAAAAAGAAATAATCCACAACTTTAGCAAAGTTGCAGGATACAAAATAAACCCACATAAGTCATCAGCATTCTTATACATCACTAACAAAATCTAACAGAGTTACAAAGAGAAATTCCATTTAAAGTTACTGTTGATAATATAAAATGTTTGGGAATCTATCTGCTAAGGGGAAGTCAGGAACTATATGAGGAAAACTACAAAACACTTTCCACACAAATAAAGTCAGATCTAACCAACTGGAAAAATATTAAGTGCTCTTGAATAGGTTGAGCAAATATAAGACGATAATACTACCTAATCTATTTATTTAGTGCTATACCAATCTGACTCCCAAGAAACTATTTTAATGACCTAGAAAAAATAACAAAATTCATCTGGAAGAACAAAAGGTCAAGACTTTTAAGGGAACTAATAAAAAAAAAAAATCAAATAAAGGTGGCCTAACTGTACCAGATCTAAAACTATGTTATAAAGGAACAGTTACCAAAACCATTTGATATTGGCTAAGAAATTAGACTAGTTGATCAGTGGAATAGGTTAGGTTCAAAGGACAAAATAGTTAATAACTTTAATAACCTTGTGTTCAACAAACCCAAAGACTCCAGCTTTTGGGATAAGAATTCACTGTTTGAAAGAGCACTAGGAAAGTCTTGGGTGGTTTCTTGATATCTCTGGGGTTATATTCCAAGGAAATCTTAAAGAAGGGAAGGGACCTGTATGTGCAAAAATGTTTGTGGCCGTCCTCTTTGTAGTGGCTAGAAACTGGAAACTGAGTGGATGCCCATCAATTGGAGAATAACTGAATAAATTGTGGTTTATGAATGTTATGGAATATTATTGTTCTGTAAGAAATGACCTATAGGATGATTTCAGAAAGACCTGGAGAGACTTATATGAACTGATGCTGAGTAAAAAGAATAGGACCAGGAAATTATATACTTCAACAACAATACTATATGATGATCAATTCTGATGGACGTGGCTCTCTTCAACAATGAGATGAACCAAATCAGTTACATTTGTTCAATAATGAATAGAGCCAGCTACATCCAGCGAAAGAACTCTGGGAAATGAGTGTGAACTACTACATAGCATTTCCAATCCCTCTGTTTTTGTCTGCTTGCATTTTTTATTTCCTTCACAGATTAATTGTACATTATTTCAAAATCTGATTCTTCTTGTGCAACAAAATAACAGTATGAATAAGTATACATATATTGTATTTAACATATACTTTAACATATTTAACATGTATTGATCTACCTGCTATCTGGGGAAGGGGTGGGGAGAAAGAGGGGAAAAATTGGAACAAAAGGTTTTGCAATTATCAATGCTGAAAAATTACCCATGCATATATCCTGTAAATTAAAAGCTGTAGAAAAGAAAAAAAAAGAAACTGGCTGAACAGGTTGGCAGCAGAGGTTCACTTATTGGAACAGGCCACTGTTACAAGTGCACTGATGTCCCTAATGGAAATGTAAAGTTGTGAATGAAATACAGACTTCTCTTATTCATTCAAGCTAATAACACCAAGTCACTCACAACTGACAAGATTAGTGTGAGCGTCCCAGCTTGGGGACCTGCATGAAGAGTTGAAAGTGTAAGAATTGAGCTTTCCTAGGGCCAAGGTGCTGGCCCACTTTTCTTCGTTCTTGCTTCTTCTGAGTGATTAGCCTCTCCTAAATTTGACTTGTGGATTTTCCACTGTCTCTACACAGTTTGTACTTATGGTGGCTACAGAATCAGGCTGATGGTGCCTGGCTATCCCTTTATTCCTATTTATTGCTTTCCCTCCTTTCATTGTTAGGCTGCTCGATGGCATGGGCTACATACAAGCTACTTAAGCCCCTGAAACTGGCTGCCTCCTCATCCCTTCCAATGACTTGCTTTTTCAAAGATTACTCACCTTCATTCAGCCTACCTGCAATTTGACCTCTCTCCAGTCTTTCAAGCGCAGGTGACCTTACATTTTGTTAAAACTCTCTTTCTCTTTCTCTGTAATATAACATTATCTTCAACTTCTTTCTCTGAGTTTTCCTCTGTCAACTTCACCAACTCCCAGTTCTACCTCTCCCTCTTTCCCACCCTCACAATATTTGGGTGTCTCCTAAACTATAGTTATTAGATTGAGCAAGAGGATAACTAACCAATGAGGAATCAAAGCATATGAAGATATGTCCTTGGTTTGTGCATGATATTTTCTGCCTGGTCTCAAACCAGCACATGAAGCCCTGGTGAGTTTTTTTCTGGCTGTGAGTAACTGAAGGGCAAGTACTATGTGGTGACCCAGTATTTTGATTGGCAAGCTGGTCCCATCTCCCACCTGTCTGGCATATGGCTATGAACTCTTGGCACCTCTGGTTTTTCTGTTTCTTCTCTCCCAATCTTCAGTGACAGGAGATTGTCTAGAGGACTGATGAGACTGGGAGAACAAGAGAATCTATCAAAGAGATTGGACTGGCAACCAAAGACTGTAGAAACAGTTGCTGAGCCCATTATGATGAAGCTTTCTGTTCCTTCTTGATAAAAAAGTTATAAACTTATGAGTATGGAATGAGGCGTATGGGATTTTAAAGATTTTTGGACATGGTCAATATGGGAAAGCTAATTTTATTTAGCTAATTTAAATTTGTAATAGGAGTTTATTTTTCTTTCCTTCTTGATGAGAAAGGACAAAAGGAAGGTGGGAGGGAGAGAAGGTAGATATTTTAAAAATCATTTAATTTAAAAGAAAAAAGTAAATCAGAGCAGCTCTTAAAAATATTGTTTCATCTGGAAGACAATAGACATCTTGTTGTGTTTAAAAAAATAATCATATTTCTCTTTATTCTACATTAAAGCCAATTACAATAAAATGGAAAATCACTTTCAAAAAAAAATCACAACCCAGAATTGTACCACCCAGAGAAACCATCCTAAGAGCTGATTGATTCAGCTTCAAAGTAGATCAGCTCAGCAGCAAATACATCATGTCCTGAAAGAATTTAACCCAGCTGAATAAAGGAATGATTTGTCTGTTGCCTAGTCTTAACTTGATGGAGACTCTACAAAAAGAACAAAGGATATCCTGAGCCAGCAGAGAGTCCTTGGTCAGATATATTCCACACCAAATGTGCTAAAAGAGGAGAGTATGGCTCATCTTAAGGAAATGAGACTTTTTTTTTTTTTTAATAATTCTATCCTTGCTCAGTAGATATCCCTGATTGATGTTATAAGAAACACATCTGATGGGGGCTCATGAGAAATACTTTTAGAGAAATTCCAATCCTTTCCTCTAGATCTCTAAGGGGAGAAAAAGTACAATGAGTCCTGAGGGAATGCTCTATCTTTGTATATACTTTTTCCCTTTGAAGATCAAACCTACTACTCTGCAGATCACCTATCAGAATTTCCCTCTGACCCCGTGTGTCTGCCTTTGAGGTTATATTTTAATCCTGTTCAGCAGGAATCTGATTCCACAATGAGCTTTCTTTCTTTCCACTTGAATCTACCACTTAAATGGAAACAAGATATATAAGTATTCTCTCTCTCTCTCTCTCTCTCTCTCTCTCTCTCTCTCTCTCTCTCTCTCTCTCTTTCTCTCTCTCTGTCACTCTTTTTTTTTTGTCCCTCTGTCTCTCCCCTCTCTCCCTCCCCCCTCTCTCTTTCCTCTCACTCCCCTCTCTCCTCTATCCCCTGTCTCACCCTCTCACTCCCTCTCTCTTTTATCCCCCCTCATTCCCCACCTTTCTTTCTCTTTCTCTCTCTCTCTCACAGGGCATGGTTATTGGGACTCCTGGCCTTTTTTCCTAGTAACGGTTTGCAAGGTAGTCATGACAACACATGGAACTATTTTTCCGTTATATCAGTTACCTCCTTCCATCACCTTTGTCATTGCAGGCTGGATTATTTGTGCAGAGGCAGGAAGCTTTCTCATTACTTATGTCCTGAACCCAAGTCACTCTGCCTCAGTTGGGTCTCAAACTGTATTTTCCACTGATTCTCATTCAACAGGTTTGTCATCTTCCACCTAGTGTATATCTTAACCAAAGGAAACAAAATCTTTTGAAGAAACAAAAGCAGAAATTTGGGGGGAAATATTCTTTGGTTTTTATCCTAAGAAAAGCTGTGTGGATGAGAGACATTCATGAGAGCCTCATTTCCCCCCAAGTCTTCCTCCAGGTGGAGTCCCTGGTGATTGTCCCTGATAACCCCCTATTAATTCCACTTTTGTTTATGCTTTTTTTTGCTTGTATTTGGTCCTTGCAGTTTCAATCTACTTGTAAGAGTTATTTCTCCTAGACTCCAAGCCATGAAATCATCTGACACCTGATTTAGACACTCAGTCCCCTTTGCTGCTGACATCACTTCCAAGTCACCTCCACGTGTCTCCCCTCCTCAGTCCGGACCTCCCTGGGCAGGTCCAGCCCCTCGCCCCTTGTCAGCCTGCAGCAGCTCCAGACAATGAGTCCTTTATTCCTTTGGCCTAAATGACTCGGTCTGTCCTGCTTGAGATGGGAAGGATGAAATAACCGCCCTGAGGCCTCCAGGCCTGGACAGTGCTGGAGTTCCGTGGATAACACTCACTGCCAGATGCCAGTTTTGGGCCTGGGATGACAGGGTTTCCAAGACAAAGGGTGGGAGCTGGTGCAAGCAGGGTCTCTGACTCCTGCTCCTTGCCTTAAGCATCTTTATCCTACCATCCACTTGCTCATGCACTTAAGCAGGTCAAGATCTCTTAGTAAAGTGGTTCCTGAAAGCTCCCATTGATGTGCAGGGTTGGTTCTGAATGGGAGAGGGCAGTTACATGGATACTTAGGAGAAGGAGGAGACTGTAGGCCTAGATAACAAGGATGTCCTGGTGGAAGGAAGAAAGTATCAGAACTGGGCTGAAAAAGCTTGAAAGGTCTGAAATAAAGAGGGACTGAATGGGGGGAAATTTCATAGAGGTTGGAGGATCCTAGACCTAAGGTTCAGGGAGTCACGTGATCCCAATTCTCAGAAGGCTCTGCAGTAGAAAAAGTCAGATCCTAGGCCAAATTTTCAGAAAGTCACATGATCCACAGCAAGTAGACAGCATAGCTGACCATTGGTCAATGGTTACTTACTTTACAATCCATATATGAACCTACTTGGGTTTTGCTATTTAATCTATTACCTGTTTTCAGCCCTTGAACTATAGACAAATTCAACCCAGCCCAATGGCTTTCTTCATATCTTTTTGAGTTGTATTGGAAAGATTCCTGTTCTGCCCCAAGGCTTCCTATTTAAGCCATCTGTATTATCCTTGAGGCATAAAGTTGTTCTATTTGTGGGGGTGATCGGGGAGAGCTGGAATTGGACAGTATATTCTGGATCATATTCTGTGAATTGCCCACAGGAGAATGCCTTACATTGGTCACAGATTGGACTTTGTTATCTGGCTCCTCTGCCCTAGACCTTTTGGGAGGAGGATGTGGGGATAGTTATGGGAAAAGCCTTGGATTCATGACCAAGGAAGGATGTACTTTAATAGTTCTATTGGGATGAGCACTGGTTCATTTGACAAGATTGGCCGGGGTGTCTGCTTGGGATCCATACCCTTCACTCTGGGGCCTTGAGGTGGAGGGTTTGGGGACACTCACAGGAGAAACTTTCAATTCATGGCCAACGAAGGATGTACTTTATCTGTCCTCTTGGAAGGAGCACTGGCTTTTGATTTGCCAGGAAAGGCTGGGGTGGCTTCCTGATGATCATGGATATAATTACAATTGAATGATTATGCCATTATTAGAGGCACAGCCAGGGTCATAGGTTCTCTTGGGATGAGTAGTTGTTCTTTTAACATGACTGGCTTGGGATCCATAACCTTCTCCCTGGGGCCTTGAGGTAGGGGGTATGGGGACAGGGGAGAAGCCATCAATTCTATGGCCAAGATAAGAAAGACTTTAGCAGTTCTCTTAGGATGAATACTGGTTCTTTTGACAGGACTGGTTGGGCTGTCTTCTTGGAGTCTATATGCTTCTCCTTGGGCCCTTTGAAACTAGGGTTTAGGGACAATCATGGGAGAATCTTTGAATTCCATGGCCAAGGCAGTATGGACTTTAGCAGTTCTTTTGGGTGGAGCACTGGTTCATTTAACAAGATTGTCTGGGGTGTCTTCTTTGGGTCCGTATGTTCCTCCCTGGGGCCTTTGTGTGAAAGGTATGGGGACAGTCTGGGGAGAAGCTCTAGATTCCATGGCCAAGGGAGGAGGATGGACCTTAGCGGTCCTCTTGAGAGGGGCACTAGCTGCTGATATACTAAGACAGGCTGGGATGGCTTCCCGATGATCATGGATCTAATTAGGATTGGATGATTCAATTAGTAGAGGCATTAGTAGAGGCAAGTCTAGGGTCAAAGGTTCTCTTGGGATGAAGACTGGTTCTCTTGACAGGAATGGCTGGGTTGTCTAATAGGGAACCATATCCTTCTCCTTGGAACCTTGAGTTGGAGGGTTTGGGGACAGTCAGGGTAGAAGCCTTGGATCCCATGGTCAAGGAAAGAAGGACTTTAGTAGTTCTCTTGGTATGAGTACTGATTCTTTTGACAGGACTGACTATGATGTCTTCTTGAGGACTGTGTCCTTTTCCCTGGGCTCTTTATGAGGAGCGTTTGAGGACAGTTTGGGGAGAAACTCTTGATTTCATGGCCAAGGGAGGATGGACTTTAGTAGTCCTCTTGGGAGCACCACAGAGTTATGATTTCCTACCACTAGTTGAAATGGCTTCCCAATAATCATGAAAATAATTAGATTTGAATGATACCACCATTATTAAAGAAATGGCCAGGGTCATAGGTTCTCTTGGAATGAGGTTCTTTTGACAGGACTGGCTTAGGTGTCTTCTTCTGGTCTATATTCTCCCCGAGCTGTTTAGGAGGAAAGTTTGGGGACAGTCATGAGGGAAGCCTTGGATTCCATGGCCAAGGGAAGATGGACTTTAGTAGTTCTCTTGGTATGAGTACTGATTCTTTTGACAGGACTGACTATGATGTCTTCTTGAGGTCTGTGTCCTTTTCCCTGGGCTCTTTATGAGGAGCGTTTGAGGACAGTTTGGGGAGAAACTCTTGATTTCATGGCCAAGGGAGGATGGACTTTAGTAGTCCTCTTGGGAGCACCACAGAGTTATGATTTCCTACCACTAGTTGAAATGGCTTCCCAATAATCATGAAAATAATTAGATTTGAATGATACCACCATTATTAAAGAAATGGCCAGGGTCATAGGTTCTCTTGGAATGAGGTTCTTTTGACAGGACTGGCTTAGGTGTCTTCTTCTGGTCTATATTCTCCCCGAGCTGTTTAGGAGGAAAGTTTGGGGACAGTCATGAGGGAAGCCTTGGATTCCATGGCCAAGGGAAGATGGACTTTAGTAGTTCTCTTGGTATGAGTACTGATTCTTTTGACAGGACTGACTATGATGTCTTCTTGAGGTCTGTGTCCTTTTCCCTGGGCTCTTTATGAGGAGCGTTTGAGGACAGTTTGGGGAGAAACTCTTGATTTCATGGCCAAGGGAGGATGGACTTTAGTAGTCCTCTTGGGAGCACCACAGAGTTATGATTTCCTACCACTAGTTGAAATGGCTTCCCAATAATCATGAAAATAATTAGATTTGAATGATACCACCATTATTAAAGAAATGGCCAGGGTCATAGGTTCTCTTGGAATGAGGTTCTTTTGACAGGACTGGCTTAGGTGTCTTCTTCTGGTCTATATTCTCCCCGAGCTGTTTAGGAGGAGAGTTTGGGGACAGTCATGAGGGAAGCCTTGGATTCCATGGCCAAGGGAAGATGGACTTTAGCAGTTCTCTTGGGAGGAACACTGGCTGTTTTTTCTCCCTGGACCCTTTGTGATGAGGGTTGTGGGGACAGTGAGAGGAGAAGCCTTAGATTCCATGGCCAAGGCAAGAAGGACTTTAGCAGGTCTCTGGGGATGAGCATTGTTTGTTTGTTTTTTTTTGTTTTTTTTTTTTTGACATGACTGGCTGGGGTATCTTCTTGGGGTCCATATCCTTTTCCCTGGGCCCTTTGGGAGGAGGTTTTGAGGACAGTTTGGAAGAGAAGCCTTGAATTCCATGACCAAGGGAAGATGGACTTTAGTGGTCCTCTTGGGAGAAGCACTGGCTGCTCATTTGCCAGGACAGGCTGGGGATGGCTTTCCAATCATCATGGATGAAATTAGGATTGATTGATTCTGCCACTATTAGAGGCCTGGTCTCTTGTGATGAGCACTGTTTCTTTTGATATGACTGGCTAGGGTGTCTTCTTGGGGTCCCCATTCTTCTCCTTGGGGCCCTTTGGGAGGAGGTTTAGGGCACAGTCATGAAAGAATCATTGTAGGTCAAGGCAGGATGCACTTAAACAGTTCTCTTGGTAGGAATACTGGTTCATTTGACAAGATGCAGTGGTGTGTCTTCTTAGGGGCCATATGCTTCTCCCTGGGGCTTTGAGGTGGAGGATTTGGGGAGAGTCAGGGGAGAAGCCTTGGATTCCATGGCCAAGGCAAAAAGGACATTAGTCGTTTTCTTGGAATAAGCATTGGTTCTTTTGACAGAACTGGCTGGGGTGTCTTCTTGGGATCTGTATCCTTCTCTTTAGGTCCTTTGGGAGGAGAGTTTGGGGACAATTTGGGGAGATGTCCTTGATTACATAGTCAAAGAAGGATGGACTTTAGCGGTTTACTTGGGAGGGTCATTGGCTGCTGATTTGCCAGGACAGGCATGTGGATTCCTAATGATCATGGATGTAATTAGGATTAAATGATTCTGTCATTATTAGAGGCATGGCCAGGATCATAGGTTCTCTTGTGATGGCATTAGTTCTTTTGACATGACTACTTGGGGTGTCTTCATAGGGTCTGTATTCTTCTCCCTGTGTTTTTTGGGAGGAGGGTTTGGGGACTGTCATAGGAGATGCCTTGGATTCTATGACCAAGGTAAGATGCACTTTACCAGTTCTCTTGGGAGGAACACTGGTTCATTTGACAAGATTGGCTAGTTTGTCTTTTGGGGTCTGTATCCTCTTTCCTGGGGTTTTGAAGTTGAGGATTTGGGGACAGTCATGGAGAATCCTTGGATACCATGGCTTAAAAAAATGGCTTCCTTCATGGGAGGAGGATTGGGGACAGTTTGGGGAGAAGGCCTGGATTCCATGTTAAGGGAGGATGGACTTTAGCGTTCCTTTTGAGAGGAGCACTGGCTACTGATTTAACAGAACAGGCTGGAGTAGCTTCTCTATGATCCTGGATGTACTTAGGATTGAACGATTCTGCCATTATTAAAGGCAAATCCAGGGTCATAGGTTCTCTTGGGATGAGCACTGGTTCTTTTGACAGGACTAGCAGGGGTGTCTTCTTGTTCGTATCTTTCTCCCTGGAGCTTTGAGGTGGAGGGTTTGAGGACAGTCAGGGGTGAAGTCTTAAATTCCATTGTCGAGGCAAGAAGGACTTTTGAGGTTCTCTTGGAATAAGCACTGGTTCTTTTAACAGGAGTGGCTGGGGTGTCTTCCATATAATCATGAATGTAATTACAATTGAATGATTCTGCCATTATTAGAGTCACAGCCAATGTCATGGGTTCTCTTGGGATGAGCACTGGTTCTTTTAATATGACTGGCTGGGGTGTCTTCTTGCAGTCTGTATTCTTCTCCCTGGAGTCTTGAGGTGGAGGATTTGGGGACAATCAGGTGGAAGTCTTGGATTCCATGGCCAAGGCAATAAGGACTTAAACAGTTCTCTTGGAATAAGCACTGGTTCTTTTGACAGGACTGTTCTTGGGGTCTATATCTTTCTCCCTGTGCCCTTTGAGATGTGCATTTGGGGACAGGGGAGAAGCTTGGATTCTATGGCCAATGCTGGATGGAATTTAATAGTTCTCTTGGGAGGAGCACTGGTTTATTTGACAAGACTGGCTGGGCTGTCTAGTTTGGAATCATATCTTTCTCCCTAAGTCCTCGAGTTGGAGGGTTAGGGGACAGTCAGGGGAGAAGCCTTGGATCCCATGGTCAAGGCAAGAAGGGCTTTAGCACTGGTTCTTTTGACAGAACTGGCTGGAGTATCTACTTGGGTCCATATCCTACTCCGTGGGCCCTTTGGGAGGTTTGGGGACAGTTTGGGGAGAAGTCCTGGATTCCATGGACAAGGGAGGGTGGACTTTAACAGTCCTCTTGGGAAGAGCACTGGTTGCTGGTTTGCCAGGACAAACTGGGGTGGCATCCTGATGATCATGGATGTAATTAGGATTGAAAAATTCCACTATTATTAGAAACAGGGTCAGGGTTATAGGTTCTCTTGCAATTAGCACTGGTTCTTTTCACATGACTGGCTGGGGTGTCTTCTTGGGATCTGTATTCATCTCTTTGGAGTTTTGAGGTGGAGGGTTTGGGAACAATCACGGTAGAATCCTTGGATTCCAGGGCCTTTGGGGTGTGGGTTTGGGGACAGTGAGGGGGAGAAGTCTTGGGTTTTATGGCCAATGATGGATGGACTTTAGTGGTTGTCTTGAGAGAAGCACTGGTTCATTTGAATAGAATGGCTGGGGTGTCTTCTTGGATTCCATGTCTAAGGCAAGAAGGACTTAAGCAGTTCTCTTGGAATGAGCACTGGTTCTTTTGATAGGACTGGTTGGGGTGTCTTCTTGGGGTCTGTATCTTTCTCTCTGGGCCTTTGGGTTTTAGGGACAGTCAGGAGAGAAGCTCTGGGTTCTATGGCCAAGGCAGGATGCATGAGACTTCCTCCTGGCCCTTGAGGTCTGGCACTTGCTTACTCCTGGAGCCCAAGGGTGCAACACAGTGATGGGGACCTCGGGGTATCACTGATGTTTCCTGTTGGAACAGGCTCTTCTGCTGCACCTGGACCAAGTCTGTAAATGAAGAAGGGGCTTTATGAGCAAAGAAAAAGGAATCAGGAAACTGATTGTGGGTGGGAAAGATGGCAGCAGCAGAGAGATTATGATCTACCAAGGAGTGATTCCTGGCCTTTGGAGGAGTACTGGACCCTAGTCAATGTGCTCTTGCATATTCTTTTCCTCATTTCCTACTTCGATCAAGCCCAAGAGACAACTTCATTACTTCCAATTTTTCTGGTAAACCACTTAATTATACAGAGTTGTTCTTATGGAGTCCACCCCTAAGACTGGGAGGTCCTCCAGACCAGGGTCTGTTTTGGGCCGTTCTTTGTTATCCCTCTCCCCCGCCACCCTACCCCAGTGCTTCCTTTGGAGTTTGGCCCATAGTAGATAATAAATATCAATGCATTGTGGCCTCCACTTATTCTTTCCCTTTTCTCTCTCTTCTAAACTCTTCGCAGTCTGGTTTCTCACATTCTCAATTGAGTTTTATTCATTGAAATGCAAAGTTACTATTATAACCTTGAAAGTTCAAAAGTGAATGATGTCTTTTTTTCCTTTTTTAAATTTTATTTAATATTTTACCCAAGGTACATTCAAAAATTTTTCTTTTGCATTTGGTTTTGACATTTTTGCTTTGTAGGTTCTTTCTCTGATTCCCACTCAAGATTAAGAAACTATATTTGAAATTATTCAAAACATTTCTGTAAAAGTTGTGAAAAAAAACCCCATAGCTCTCCTACCCTCATGAAAATAAAAAACCTCGAGAAATTAAATTAAAAATAGAAAGATAAAGAGGGGAAAAAGAGAATGCTTCAATCTGTATTTAGACACAAACATTCTTTCTCTGTGAATGGATAGGATTATTTTTTTTAATCATAAATCCTTCAGAGTTCTTGTGGTTGATTGTGTTACTGAGAACAAAATCACTTACAACTGGTTATCGGAGAGCACTTCTATCATTTCATATACAGATATTTCACTTTGTTCATGGAGGACTTTCCAGGTTTTTTTTTTTCCTCCAAGAAAATTCTGCTCATCATTTCAGAGAACAATGATGTTCCATCAGAGAAATTTGCTTCAAAAATTATTTTTACAATTACTATTGCTAATTGTACCCCTCCCCCCCCATTTAGTCTCTCTCTCTCTCTCTCTCTCCTTTCACTATGTGTCTCCTTGAAAGGATTTTGTTACTGACCACTGACTCTCCTCAAATGTCTTGTTCTTTTAATACCTCTCTTGCCATATTCCATTCTCCTCCTATTTTTCCTTCAGATTAAGATAGATTTTTATACCCCTATTGAGTATTTATGGTGTCTCCTATTTAAGCCAATTCTGATGAAGTAATATTCTCACTCCACCTCTCCTCCTCTCCCCTTTCACTGGAAAAGCATTTTCTTGCCTCTTATTTTTAGGACAGATAATTTGCACCATTCCACTGCTCCCTTTCCCTTTTCCCCCCTTTTTTTTTTGGCTGAGGCAATTTGGGTTAAGTGACTTGCCCAAGGTCACACAGTTAGAAAGTGTTAAATGTCTGAACTCAGGTCCTCCTGGTTTCAGGGCTGTTGCTCTATCTGCTGTGCCACCTAGTTGCTTCAAGCACTTAAAAAAAAAAAAAGATTATCCCTTCATATTCCACTCATACCGGCTCTTTCTAATTACTAGAATGTTGAGAATGTCCTAAGGAATTACAAGTATCTTCCTATGGCAGAATGTAAACTGATACAGCTTAAACCACTCCCAGGTATATTGATCCTGCCTCTGTCTCTCTCTTGAGCGCTCTTCCCCAATTCCCACATAATCTGTTGGACATTTTGACTCGGATGTCCGATTGCACCTGAATCTCAATGTGTTTAAAACACAATCCATTCTTTGTCCTCCACCCTCTGCTCTCTTCTGAAAATACCTTTTTAGTCACCCAGGTTTGCAGGCTCAATCATCCACCACTCTTCCTTTTGCTTAGCCCAAATATTATCCATTTAGTTAAGCATTTTTTAATTCCTTACTCAACATTTTATCCCCAGAGATTTTCTTTGCTTTCTCCCATAGTTATTGGTCTGGTAAACCTGTAAGCCTCTCTCTTAAACTACTCTGATAGCCTCATTGTTCCATTAGGATTATGGCTTCTGACATTTTTATATACTTTGTATCTAGCAAATTCTAGTTTATGTACTGTTGGTCCTCCCTCTTAGAATGAATTTTTTGGGGTGTCTTCCGCTTTAATAAGTGAGTTATTGCTCATGTTTGTTGATAAATTAATTCTCACTCACCAATAACCTGGTTTATTTTCACTATGCTCAATTTCAAGGATTTCTTGAGGGAAAAAAATGTCAACAAATAAATACTAAGAACTCTGGTTTCAAAACTACCCCATCTTCTCAAATAAGGGAGTAATAGGCAGCCCAAGAAAGTCCTAATAGCTCACTGGGCACAGCCTAACCATTACTTTTCATTGTCCAATATGTTTTTACAGGAGAGCCAGCCTAGACTCAATTGCTTTTTTCCCTGTTTTCTCCTTTCTCCAACCTATCTCTTCTATTCTCCTCATTGAAAGTGATCCAAAGGAAGCAAATTAAAACCTTCCTCATATGCCAATAGAAGAAACTGAAGATGAAATATTGCAGGCAAAGTGTCAGTATAAAGAATCAAGTTTATTTTTTTTTACTGTGGTTTGAATGGCCTGTTTTAAATGGAAGGTGGATACCTTCTTATCAGATGGCCAATCACAAAATTTCTAAGAATTTAATTCTAATATTCATTGATTTCACAACCTCCTATGGATCCTGTCAAATTCTAGGTTATGTTGGGTTCTCTGTGGCTACCAGCTCTATCTCTCTCCTTCCTTCTCTCCCTCTCTCTATCACTCTATTCCCTCTCTCTTTCCCTTTCTCTCCCACCCTTTCCTCCTCTCTCTTTTCCTCTCTTTCCTTCTCTCTCTTTCCCTCATATAGCAGATCAATATGTTATTGGGACTATGAAAGAAGCTCTGGCATCACATCCAACATTTCATCAACCTGCTCGGAGGCTCAGAAAAATGTTTCAAATTACCAAAGAGCAGGGCCAACAGATAGAGATAGTCAAAGGATGTCTTATGTGTGTGTGTAGCACCGCCCTAAATTAGAGGAAGATATCTTAATGAGCTTGGCAAATGGAGGTTACACATGTATTAAAATTTGGAAAATGCAAATATGTGCATGCTATTGTAGATAGTGCCACAAACGATACAACATTGCCTCAATCTAACAAGCATTATTATGGGTATTTTGGCAAAGAGCTGTGGAACCACACCTCCCAATTGGGGAATCCATGTATCACCCTGTCCAGATTGGGACTTATGGGACTCTGAAGAAGCTGACCCTCCTTTTCTGGACTGCACAACAGAGCAGAGACTTTGTCACACAATTTGGAATCAGACGTATGTGTCCTGGCAAAATGACTCTCATTCTCACCATAAGTGTGGGGGTTACCCCAAACTGAATTGGTGGGGAAACAATCAAAAGGGAATGATCAGGTTTGGGGAAAGCACATTGCTGATCGCTCTGATAGAAATAAGAATGTATCATATAATGCTTCTGTGCAGGCGTGTTTGGGGAATGATTATGCTTCATGAGGGGAGAAATTAGCCAAGTGACAATAGCAAAGGTGGAAGGAGTTTACAATGTTTCTTGCAGGGAATACAAGGTTTCTAAATGCATAGAAAGTAAGTATTGTGTTTGTTATAATGAAGCCTTCATTTAATATGTTACCTATACACAGTGATAATTGGTATCACACTCAAGCAGACCATTCATTGGAGAACATTGAACATTTACTCAGCAAAAGTAGAAAGAAAAGTTGTATTTCATTTATTGTTTTTGGTTTGATTGCATTAATTTTTATTTTAGCTTCAAGTGCCTCAATTGCTAAGTCTCTAACCACTACTCAAAATCAAGTAATTCAAGCTAATTATTTACATGAACTTAGTGTGAACATCTCTAAAGGATTTGCTATACAAAATAAAATTAATAAGGAGTTTGACGAAGCTATAAATCAATTAAGGGAGGATGCCCTTGAAATAATAAAGAGGTAGAAATATTGAGGACTAGACAAAGATTGGTGTGTGATTACAGATTCACTAGTTTCTGTCTCATTAATAAGGAATACAATGAGTCAGAGGGAATGGGATAAAATTTGAAATCGCCTTACTGGATTATGGGGAAATTCAAATGTTACATTGGATGTTGAAGATCTTCAAAAAATTACTGATGTTAGAGTATAAGGAACATCCAGTGCTCTTGGGCATGAAATTATACTCACACCATTTCCTGTAATTTTACTAATATGTATTTGTATCCTTAGATCTACTCTGATAGCCTGTTTTCTGACCATAGTTTAAAAAATTGCAGAGAATGTCCGCAGGCAGGATCTCAGACTGCAAGACTTGAGAGCATCCCCCATAAGCAAAAATGGGGGAGATGAAGATGAAGAGAACTCCCAGAAAGCTAGAAACTTTGGTAATTGGCATATTCCCCTGTTCCTAAAATTAATCAAGGATGCATTTAAGCTTGAAGTCATGAGAAAACAAAGTCCTAGCATAATTACTGCGGCATTGTGAACTTTACATAAAATTGGGTCCCTAGAAGCTAACAATCTGCTTCAGAGAGCTAGATCATAGTAAACAAACCAGAGTTGGTCTCAGAACAATGCTTTTCATAATAACATGTGGTTTTAAGATATATAAGAACGATTTCTCTTAATAAACGGCTCTGTTGAATTATCAGCAAATGCGACTCTTTATTTTCAACTACCGCTAGCCTATTTGTGTTGTGCTGGTCACAACTGAAAAGGGCCTGATCGAATGGGCAATTTCCTCCACCGACACCCCAGATCTCTGTACCCTGTACATATTCATTTGGCACTGAAGCATATACTATCTTATTATACCTCTTGTTTTGCTATCCCATATGCTTGACAATACAAACGTTCTGGTTTCCCAATTAAATCACCACTGCCTTGTGAGCCTCAGTTCCCTCACTTATAGAGTGGGAACAGATAACAACACTTGTATTCATGAAGGGTTCTGAGAAAACCATTCTCTGTTTTGGAAAATGTAAATGATTGCAATTGTTATTTGACTATTAATGTTCCTGCTTAAAAATTTCTGTCATTCAGGTTGATGTCTAAGAATCAGAAGACCTGACCTGAGGTCTTAGTTCAGACACTATGAAATACTAAATAAGGAGCCCAAAACTCACAAAAATCTCTATACTCTGTTTAGTCAAATATAAAATGTGTCTAAGAAAAGGAATCCTATGCAGAACTGGTGGGAAGATAAAATGAGATTGTACATATAAAAATCCTTTGAAATCAAAAGAGTGAGGAATGTCTATAGTTCCCATTTCAAAGTACAGATTCTCACCAATTGTTCAGTAACAATTACAATCCATCAAGTATCTTAAACATATGCAATGCTTCCTTCCTACTCTACAAAATCTAGGGAATTCAGAGTGGGAAGGGACCACATTACATTGGGCCATCCCATCCAGTGCTCTGATCTTATAAGAAGGATCTCCAATAAGCCTGAAGAGATCTTGAAAAACTTGCCTGTGGCCATGGTTGTGGCATGTTCTTAGTTGGCAGGCTAAAACCTGAAAGGGACTTAGCATCCTAAAAGAGTTACATCTGCTGAAAGCTGTGATGAAAAAAAAAAAAAAAAAGAACCTAGACATCTTATAGGAAATCATAAAGAAAAACTTGCCCTGATGTCTTAGAAGCAGAAGGTAAAATAGCTATTGAAAGAATTCATTGCTCATATTCTGAAAGAGATGCTGAAATTAAAACTCCAAGGAATATCGTGGCTAAATTTCAGAACTATTGCTCCAAGGAAAAGATATTACAAGCAGCCAGAAAGAAACAATTTTAATACCAAGGAGCCACAATCAGGATTACTCAAGACCTATCAGCTTCAAAGGGCCTGGAATCTGGCATTCTGAAAGGCAAAGGAACTTGGATTATAGCCAAGAATAAATTATCCAACAAATATGAGCATTATCTTTTAGGGAAGAAGATGGACATTTAATGATAAAGGTCAATTTCATCTATTTCTGATTTAAAAAAAAACTAGAACTGAACAAAAAATTTGATCTCCTGTTTCAACATTGACCCTTGCAAAACTTTCTGTTCCAAATTTTTTCCTCCTTTCCCCCCACCCTTTCCCCTAGATGGCAGGTAGTCCAAAACATGTTAAATATGTTAAAATATGTTAAATTAAATATATGTATACATATTTATACACTTGCTGCACAAGAAAAATTAGATTTAGAAAAATCTGACAAAAAACAAAATTCAAGCAAACATCAACAGAAAGCATGAAAATGCTACGTTGTGGTCCACACTCAGTTTCCACAGGCTCCTTTCTTGGGTGTATGTGGCTTTCTTCATCACTGAACACTTAAAACTGATTTGAATCATCTCATTATTGAAGAGAGGCATGTCCATCAGAATTAATAATTATATAGTCTTGTTGCCATGTATAATGATTTCCTGATTTTACTCATTTCACTTAGCATCAGTTCATGTAAGTCTTTCCAGGCCTCTCTGAAATCATCCTACTGGTCATTTCTTACAGAACAATAATATTCCCTAACATTCATAGACCATAATTTATTCAGCCATTCTCCAATTGATGGGCATCCGTTCAGTTTCCAGTTTCTAGCCACTACCAAAAGGGCTGCCACAAACATTTTTGCACAGGTGGATCCCTTTTCCTCCTTTAAGATCTCTTTGGGATATAAGCCCAGTAGAAACACTGCTAGGTCAAAGGGTATGTAGAGTTTGATAACTTTTTGAACATAGCTCCAAATTGTCTCCAGAACGGTTGGATTCATTCACAGTTCCACCAACAATAGAACAATTCCAATACTATATAAACTATTTGAAAAAATAGGGAAAGGAGTCCTACCAAATTACTATTTTGACACAAATATGGTGCTGATAGCTAAACCAGGGAGGGTGAATAAAGAGAAAAAAATTATAGAGCAATTTCCCTAATGAATATTAATACAAAAATCTTAAATATTAGCAAAAAGATTATAGAAAGTCATCCCCATGATAATACACTATGATCAAATAAGATTTATATCAGGAATGGAAAAACTATTAGCATAATTAACTATATCAATAATCAAACTAATAAAAATATGATTATCTCAAAAGATGCAGAAAAGGCATGTGATAAAATCCAACACCCATTCCTATTAAAAACACTAGAAAGTATAGGAATAAATGTTCCTATGTTTTGTAAGGAAAAAAATCGTTTTCCTTAAAATGATCAGTAGCATCTATTTAAAACCATCAACAAGCATATATAATAGGGACAAACTAAAACCTTTCCCAGTAAAATCAGGAGTGAAATAAGGCTGCCCACTATCACCATTACTATTTGTAGAGGGCTGAAACTCTGAAAAAGGTGTGCTTGAATCAGACAAGAGTGCACTTAAGGCAAATTACCTATTCAATGTGAGATAATGGCTCTATAAGCATATATTTAGATGATGGCTCTTATGATTGGGACTTGCTAAATGCTTGGTGGTGAGGTAATCATAGGCAAAAATCTCCACACTTTTCTCCTCCTTGTCCTGTGGCCAAGTGAAGTTTTCTTGCCTCTTTCACCCCACCCTTTAATCCTTACCTACAATTATCTTAACCCCAAACACTGAACCAGCATTAACTGTGAGAAGAGCAATTCCAAATATATGCTAAGTCATTGTCAAATAGGTAATTAGCCTTAAGTTCTCAGTTGTCTGATTCAACTACACCTATTCAAAGTTTCAACATTTTACAAAGAATTTCAAGAGAATGAATGAAAAACAAAATGCCAATGATGGTGGCCTAGGTGTGCCAGACCTAAAACTTGATTATAAGGCAGCAGCCATCAAAACCATTTGGTACTGGCTAAGAAATAGTGGTCAGTCAGTGGAATAGGTTAGAATCACAGGACAAAATATTCAATAACTATAACAATCTAGTTTTTGACCAACCCAAAGACTCCAGCTTTTCGGATAGCTCACTATTTGCCAAAAACTTCTGGAAAAATTGGAAATTAGTATGGCAGAAACTAGGCATTGACCCACACCTAACACTGTATACCAAGATAAGGTTGGAATGGGTTCATGATTTAGACATAGTGATATAAGCAAATTGGAAGAACATGGTGTAGTTTACCTCAGATCTGTAGAGGAGGGAATTTGTGTCCAAAGAAGAACTGGAATCATAATTGAATACCAATTAGATAATTTTGATTAAAGTTAAAAAAAGGTTTTGTACAAACAAAATTAAAGCGGATAAGATTAGAAAAGAAGCAATAAATTGGGAAAACACTTTAACATTTAAGGGTTCTGATAAAGATCTCATTTTTTTACTGAGGTAATTGGGGCTAAGTGACTTGCCCAGGGTGATACAGCCAGAAAGCGTTAAGTGTCTGAGACCAGATTTGAACTTAGGTCCTCCTGACTTCAGGGCTGGTGCTCTATCCATTGCACCACATAGCTGCCCCTAAAGGCCTCATTTCTAAAATACACAATTGAACCAAATTTACAAGAAAATAGGCCATTCTCCAATTGATAAATGGTCAAAGGATAAGAACAATTTTCAGATGAAACAATCGAAACTATTTCTAGTCATAAGAAAAATGTTTTAAATCACTATTGATCAGAGGGGAATGTGGCAAAACTGGGACACTGATACATTGTTGGTGGAACTGTGAACCATTCTGGAGAGAAATTTGGAACTATGCTCAAAAAGTTATCAACTGTGCATACCCTTTGGTCCAGCAGTGTTTCTACTGGGTTTATATTGCAAAGAAATCTTAAAGAAGGGAAAGGGACCCACATGTGCAAGAATGCTTGTGGCAGCCCTTTTTGTAGTGGCTAGAAACTGGACACTGAATGGAGCCCATAAATTGGAGAATGGCTGAATAAATTATGGTATATAAATGTTATAGAATATTATTCTGTAAGAAACGACTGACAGGATGATTTCAAGAGAGACCTGGAGAGACTTACATGAACTGATGCTAAGTGAAATGAGCAGAACCAGGATATCATTATACATGGCAACCACAAGACTGTACAACGATCAATTCTGATGGACGTGATTCTTTTCAATAATGAGATGATTCAAACCAATTCCACTTGTTTGGTAATGAAGAGAGCCATCTACACCGGGAGAG
Organism: Sarcophilus harrisii; assembly: GCF_902635505.1. Classification (NCBI taxonomy): domain Eukaryota; kingdom Metazoa; phylum Chordata; class Mammalia; order Dasyuromorphia; family Dasyuridae; genus Sarcophilus; species Sarcophilus harrisii. The sequence goes on along the minus strand of NC_045430.1, from coordinate 253,519,231 downwards.
AGAATCATGGGAACTGAGTGTGGACCACAATATAGCATTCTTACTCTCTTTTGTTTGCTTGCATTTTGTTTTCTTTCTCATTTTCTTTCCCTTTTGATTTGATTTTTTTTTTGATGCAGCAAGAGAATTGTATAAATGTGCTAACACATATTTCATTAACATATATTTTAACAATATACATTGGGATTGCTTACCATCTAAGGGAGGGAGTAGGGGGAAAGAGGAGAAAATCTGAAACACAAAGCTATGCAAGGGTCAATGTTGAATAATTATCCATGCATATGTTAGATTTAACATATATTTTAACAACATATATTGGATTGCTTGCCATCTAAGGGAGGGAGTGGGGGGAAAGAGGAGAAAACCTGAAATACAAGGCTATGCAAGGGTCAATGTTGAATAATTATCTGTGCATGTTTTGAAAATAAAAAGCTTTAAAAAAAACTGGAAAGCAAAGGAATAATCAACTGGAGAATGGATAAACAAGTTATGATATATGATTGTAATGGAATATTATGGTATAAGAAATTATAAGCATACGTTAAGAAAAACCTGGAAACACATGAACTTATCCATGATGAAGGAGAACAGAATCCACAGTAACAGCAATATTGTTTCATGCAAAAATTGTGAATGACTTAACTACTCCCAGAAATACAATGATCTAAGACCAAAGGACTAATGAAGCAGACTATCTGCCTCCATAGAAGAATATTGCTATTATGTACAGAGTGAAGCATGCTATTTTTTTCACTTTTCTTATTTTTTCTTCAATATTTTGTGCAAAATGATTTATTTGGAAATATTTTATATAATTGCACATGTATATCTTATATCTGATTGTTGCCCACTTCAGGGAGGGAAGGAAAGGAAGGAAGAACAGAGGAAGGGAGACATAGAATTTGGAACTCAAATCTTTAAATATTTTTTTTATTTAAAAAAAACAAAGTTGCCTCTGAGAAGTGAGGCTGAAAAGCCTAGTAGAGTTAGGAGACATACCCCAAAGGGAAGGGGAAGAACACCGCAAGGTGAAGTGCCTTGTTGGGCTGACCCAGCAGAGGCCAGCAGCCATGGGGTGGTCCATGGGTAGATTTTGTGGGGAGGATTTGGGCCCAAAGATATGACTGGGATTTCTGGTTGGACAGGCAACCTAAGTAGACTTCAGACTTTGTTTGTGAACTTGCCACATTTTGGCGGGGGGGGGGCCTAATTTTGGGTGTAGAGTTCCAGTCTCTTCACTTTTATGTTTCTGGAGGTTTTTCATTGGGATATGTTGGAATCTTTTACAAAATGTGAAGACATTGGAGTTGATTTGATCTGATTTTGGGCCAGAACTTGAAACAAGGTATTGGTGGAACTGATTGAACAATGCTTATGTTCACACCTTTAGAGAGCTCAAGTATCTAAGTACTCAATGGAGTTCACACGAGAGTTCAGGGCTAGTATGAGAGCTGAATTCACACCTCCCTTAGGACCAGAGAGCACTCTGGGAGGTAACCCAGAATCCCTCTCCCTCCAGAAGGTGGAGTTAACCTTTGGGAGATCACATAAATGAAGGGAGCTCTTGGAGCGATAGGAAGCATTTCTCCGGAACATCAACAGGACTCGGAGGCAGAACACTCTGGAAGAAAAGACTACTCGCCACACACTGGAGATTGAGAAGCCACGAGTCGGAGCTGACTGGAGACTGAAGAAAGCAGAGGCAAGAGCCAAGGACAAAACTACAAGATCTCTTGGAGCCAGGCAGTGAGATAGGCCTCAACTAACCAGGATAATTTTGTAAGGAGAAATAAATGTTTGCAACTTTTACCAGCTGGCTGAGATTTCAAAGTAATTATTTATTTCAACTAAGACTAAGGCTGGCCCCCAAGAAAACCTCCACAGGGATATTTGATAGTTATTTGAAAATTTAGGATTGACAACTATATACTAGTTATTTATATATAAAGGCAAGATCATTTTTGATGCTGTATCAAAGATTCTATTCTTCAGAGTTAGAAGTGCAAGTTCTCTGAAAATGATCATTTCTTCTAAAGTCTCCATCTGTCTTCAGCAAATTATTTCATTATGTAAGTGGTCTTGTTGTTTAATGAATATGATAACAAATATGGTCTATAGCTCTCTTGAAGTATCCAGAGCAGGATTCTAACCTGACAGTCCTGCAACTAGCTTTGGCTGTGCTCTGCAGGCACATGGGATAGTTTAGGACCTAAAACCTGATGACTGAACGTTTCTGTTGAGATGAAATCTCTTGGGATTGTAACTAATATTATTTTCCGTTTCAAATTGGGATATCATTGCCTGGTGGATCATGAAGTTAGTAATTCACCATTTGGGAGGAATGCCCTTTGTAACTTGGAGGGCTTCCCAAGCTGTTACAGGTGGATGTCTTATCTGGGCAGGAGCTGGTGAGACAACCTTGACCTCTGCTCAGGTTGAGATACTTGTGACTCAGTTTCCCAGTTCTGTTATTCTCTCACCTGATTGTTCCTGAGTCTGGCTATGAGTTGGAATTGTTACTGCATGACTGGTTGTCAGAGGTAAGAATGTTTTATCCAGTAGTATATGTGCTCTCAGGCTGAGATCCTGAAAGATTGGTTTCGACTGATATTTTATTATCAAATCCCTGCTTTTTCCTCTTGTAGCAAATTTCTGTTATCAGATCATGTGGTCAGTAGAAATCAAGAGTATAATACAAGTATGTAGATAGCACCTTGATCTGCAGCCCAGCCCTGGAGGCTTCTCTGGCTGCTGCCATAAAAAAGCTCTTCACTTTCTGCTTTTGTCTGAAGGCTCCCTCTGCCTATTAGCCTGTTAAATATTTGGGCCACCTCCCAGCTCCCTTTTGGTCACTTCCAGAGGAAGCAGAATCTCATCACTCCCTGATCAGGCCCAGGCTTTTGAAAGCCTTGAAAGCTAAAGTGATTCTTCCCAGACTTAGCCCTACTAAAAGCCTTTTACTCTATGTTGCTGAAAAATGGGGTTAAGACCTAGGGGTCTTAACTCATTCCCTGGGACCCTGTCCCAGACTCCTTGCTTAATTCTCAAAAAAACTTGCTGTCCTTGTGGTGACTTTCAGGCCTAGAGCAATGGCTGTATAATTGAGATTCTTAAGCTCATACTAGGCCAGTCATTGGAGGTTCTCACTCCTCACTAGATTCGGAGCATTTTTGCCCTCATCAGAGCTTTGGAATTGGGGAAAGGAATGAGAGTGAGTATCTATACTGATTCCAAATATGCCATTCATGTTTTGTGTGCTCATGGGGGCAATATGGAGAGAAAGAAGATTTTTGATAGCCAATCATTTCCCAATAAGTCTGCAGGGGAACAATGACTGCAAGCTGTCCCTGGACTTAGAAAGGCTTCTGTTATGTTTCATAAAGGACAAGGGAAGAGGAATTCACTTTAGTCCAAGGGAAACAGGCTTCTGACTCAGGCCGGTGCTGCTGTCTGTTTGCCCCTGACCAGGGCACCTTTAATTCCCCAACTCCTGACTCATTGAAAGCCACACTGTTCCACCCATTGCCCCTACTCCTTTGAGGGAACAAAAGCAGGATTTTGAGGACTGTGCTTTTTGGTATTTATCCTAAGAAAAGCTGTGTGGAAGAGAGGCATTCATGAGAGCCTCATCTGCCCCCAAGTCTTCCTCTGGGTGGGGTCCCTGGTGACTATTCCTAGTAATCCCCATATTAACTCCACTTTTGTGTTTTTGCTCATATTTGGTCCTTGCATTTTTAATGTACTTGTGAGAGCTGTTTCTTCTAGACTCTATATCATGAAATTCCAAGTACGTGGACAATATGAAATCACCTGATTCGGGCACCCCATCCGCCTGCTGCTGAGACCCCCTATAAGTCATGGGTCTCCCCCTCCTCAGTGTGGACACTACTGGGCAGGTCCAGACCCTTGCCCCTTGTCAGCCTGCAGCAGCTCCAGAAGATGTCAGACATACTTGATACACGGTTTGGATTTCACAAATGCTTGTCTTCAAGGAAAAATCCATCTTCAGTCAAGCAACTTACTGAAGGGCGAGAGGAGTACAGGATTCTGCCATGGTTATTATTGATCGATTCCCACATGCCTTCACCCCAAGAGCTCTGGACTCAGCAGAGCAAAATGGAGCTTTAATGATGATCTTAGAATTGTCACATAAATATGTGGAACTCATACAGCATAAGGTAAAACCACAGACATAACTGTTAATTTAACCTCCCAATGTCACTATCAGGAACATAAAACACAAAACTATCTATCTGTTCCCCAGAGGAGTTGGTACCTCACTGGGTTATGTCAATAACAATAACTGATATTTATATAACACTTTAAAATTCCCAATACTCTTTAGATATATCCTTTCATTTAATAGTTGCAATAGCTGGCATTGATATAGCACTGGAAGGTTTGCAAAGAGTTTTACAAATATAATCTTATTTTACTCTCACAACTACCCTAAGATATAGGTAGTAGTATTATCCCCATTTTACAGATGAGGGCAATGAGGTCAGCTGAGTTATGTGACTTGCTCAAGATCACACAGCTAGTAAGTATCTGAGGCTACATTTGAACTCAGATCTTCCTAACTCCAAATCCAGTACTTGTAATATTCTCTATTGAGGTTTTCTTGGGGTCTCTGAAGGCAGCCTTCGTTTCATTCAGTAATTACCACATGAGTACAGCCAGGAGTTAAAGTTCAAATTCTTATTGTCTCCTTCAAAGTCTTGTCTCCTTCACTTGGGGCTCGACTAATTTTTCTGGAGACCTATTTCTCTCCTTGGTTTTGAGAGCTTGAGCTCCCGCCTGCCTTCTCTGGCTTCTGAATCTCCCCAATTCAGTCCTGGCTGAGGCTCCTAGCTTATATATGCTCTCTTATCAAAGGTGTGAATCTTGTAGAACTATAGTAAGTACTAAGTACATGTACTGAACTGGAGAACTGTTAAGCACCAGGCTAAATAACCATTGTCTCGATCAATTCCACTGACTTAGCACCTTGTTTCAAGTTCTGGACCATAATATCTCCTGATTTCTTTTGTTTTTAGATCATAGGTGGTCATGACCTCCCTGACTTCTCAAGGAGGTGAGAACCCAAAAAAAGAAGGTGATCACGCCTTCCCTGACTGCTCAAAAAAGGGGTGATCACACTCTCCCTGATGTGTCAGGAAGGAAGATGAAAACACCAAAGAAATGGGAAATCAAATCAGATTAGTGGGTTTCTGAAGGGTCTCACTCTTAAATCCATCAGCATAGGAGGTATTATACATAATTACATAAATTAAATAAACACATAGTAACACAGACTAGTAATGATGTAACAAATAACATGAATCAACATGAGGATTTATACATGTCCATAAATCCTAGAAATAGTCCAAAAAGAATCTATTGTCCATTACTTCATGTGTCAGGAATCTAATAATTCCTGCAAGTTTTGAAGTCCTGCAATAGTCTTATTATGTGTCAGGGAATCCAATAATTCCTGATGATTTTCAAGTCTTCAATAGTCTTTATCAACAATTTTTCATCTCAAGAAATCCAGTGATTCCTGCTGGTTTTAAAGTTTTTTAAGAGTCTCATTATCAGCATCATGCTCTTTCAGTGTCAGATGTATCTTAGTCTTCTCCTTTGTTTCGAGATTTTTCTCTTTTTCTGTCTCCAGGTGCTCATTGGCACCCATTTGATTCCTTCTCCATCTGTAAAAATACAAGCAAATCCTCTCTCCCAGGCAGTTAACCTATCTAGTTCCTTCAATTTACCACTTTCTAAATCTTTTCTCATCACCTGACAATTACATTAGAGCTGGTTTCACTGCACACTGCCCTTCTATTGGGTTAAAAAAGGCTGTATTCTGCCCGATTGTAATCCCTTTCTGCCATCTGATTGCTTTTTTGCTGATTGATCACATCAGAGTCCTGAACTTCCAAAGACTCTGAGTGTAAATTCAATTGTCATCATGCCCCACCTATCTTTTATATGATATCTTGGAGCTGGACCCTGCCTCTCATTTTCCTGGGTTGATCTACATTCTGAGGCCCAGTGGAAGCCCTTGTGGCATTTTGGACATGGGGTTTTAGGTCTTCTCTCACCCTGTCTTCTCTATCTCCATACCTACATTGGGCTCTCAGATGTCCTATTTTTCCACACTGAAAACAGTGTATGGCTTGGCTTATGGAAATGAGACTTTTTATAATTCTGTCCTTGCCTAATAGATATCCCTTTGTAAAGGGATCAACTGATTGATATTATAAGGAACACACCTGATGGGGCTCATGAGCAATACTATTGGAGAAATCCCAATCCTTTCCTCTAGATCTCTAAGGGGAGAAAGAGCTCTTCTAGAGACCCAACTTGCCAAAGGGAATAGTGCAGTGAGTCCTGAGGGAATGTGTTATCTCTGTATATAATTTTTCCCTTTGAAGATCAAAAACTCCTCAGAACTTGAAAGCAAGCTCTCTGCTGTTCTTCAGAGGTGATCTTTGTTAAAAGATCATCCATATGGCTCTTTGACCTATTGAACTGCATACACAGCTGTATCCTCGAGCTTGATGATAGGTAGACTTATACCTAGATCCATAATGCCTCTCTGTCTCCCTCCTGGGTGAGGAATTATCCTGTCTTCCATTACCTGGCAATTTACAGCACTATCCCCACATTGGGCGCCACTTGTGAATGCCAACTCAGCATTCACTACTTTTGTGAATACCTTTATTAACGCTCACTCGGCATTCACTACTGCCAGTCTCTCCTAATTCCCAGGTCCTCAGAGAAATCTCCAGGCACTGTCTTTTGCAGTGCTTAAACCAGTTTTACCAAGCTTACCTCTGTCTAAAGTCTTCAGAGATCTCTGGCCATCATTTCATAAAACCATCGTTTAAACACGATAGAGCATTCAAGAATAGTCATGTGCAAGGTTCAAGATTTTTTATTCACATGTTCATCTTTTATTCACATATTCATATCCTGCCTAGCTGACCTACTGATTTCTAGGGAATTCCAGGTCAAAGTGAACCTGCTTCCTCCTCCAACAGGATCTATGAGTTCATATGCACAGCCATTCAAAGGAGGAGACATCTCCTGTAAATGATGCAGATTTCAATGCAACCAGAGTTCCCGCCCATGAGGCGGTCCCTACTAGTTCACAGCAGACCCACTTCTGGGGGTCTCAAGCTTTATTGCTTGTTTATTTCCTGTTGCATTGTGTCTGAATTCTCCTTCAACCCTTACACATATATATTTATACAATTATCTTGCTGCCCAAGAAAAATCGGGAATAAGGGAAAAATAAGAAAATAAAATGCAAGAAAAAAATAAGAGTAAAAATCCTATACTGTGAATCACACTCAGCTCCCACAGTCTTCTTTTTGGATGTAGATGGCTCTCTTCATCACAAGATCATTAAAACTGGCCTCAATCATCTCACTATTGGAAGAACTATGTATATCAGAATTGATCATTGTATAATGTTGTTGCTATGTACAATGATCTCCTGGTTCTGATCATTTCCCTCAGCATCAGTTCATGACCCTCCAGCTTCTCTAAAATCCTCCTGCTCATTTCTTACAGAACAACAACTTATTCAGCCATTCTCCAATTGATGGGCATCCATTCAGTTTCCAGTTTCTGCCACAAACATTTTTCCACATGTGGGTCCCTTTCCCTCCTTTAAGACTCTCTTTGGGATACAAGCACAGGAGAAACACTGCTGGATCAAAAGATATGCACATTTTGACAGCCCTTTGGGCATAGTTTGGGCTTCTCCTTACAACACTTTCTGTATCTGGCTCAGGGGATCTAGCACCCTGTCCCACACATTCCTATTTTTTTCTTTTTTTGTGTTTTTTTTTTTTTTTTTTGCCTCATCTGATTTTTTTGTTGCACAACATGAAAAATGTGGTTATGTGCTAAAAAGAATTGCAATTATTTAACTTTTATTAGATTGTCTTGAAGTTGGTGGGATTAAGGGAGCAAAGGAGAAACTTTGAGAGCACAATGTCCGACAAAGACAAAGGTTGAAAACTACATGTTATTTCGAAAAATACTATTGAAATGAGATGAAAAAATAAAATTTAAAATATATGAAATCTTTCCAATGTAAGTTCTCTCGCACCACTCTTCTCATTTTCCTCCCTTCCCTTTAATCTCAATCTTTCTCCTCTTTCTTCCTTCTCTCCCTCAGTTGGTTTCACTCTGTACTTTCTTTACTCTCTCTCCTTTCCCCCCCTTACTCTCCCCCTTACCCCATATTCCCTGCTCAGAATCAATACTTGGTAGATATGTTTCCAGTCCAGCCCCCAGGGCTGCTGATGTGTCTTGTTCAATTCCAATAATAGCTCCAGTCTATTTAAATGGGTTGGTTTCAAAAATTTTTCTTTGATCTGGGGGTTTCAAAATTTGGCACGAATATTTCTATGTATTTTTCACAGAGGATTTTGTTGAGGTGCTATTGGATTTTTAAAAATGTCTACTTTTCCCCTTCATTTTCTAATTATTAAGCCATCTATATTTTTCCTGAAGCACAAAGTTGTTTAACTTATGGGGGAAATCAAAAGAGCTCAAATTTGAAAATCTATTCTAGCTCTTCTTGGGAGAAATCCTTATAGGCCAATCCTTTCACAAAGCCCCAATAAGGACATTTTTGTCCATATCCTCCTTCCTTGGGACTTTGGTCATGAAGGTAAATAGGTGGGCATGGTTCTAAATTAATCTGGGCATTGCCAGGGTCAGAGGAAGAACTGCAAAAGCAAAATTTCTGATCCATAATGGGCTTGGGCTGCCCAGCTTCTTTTTCTTGGTCACTGACCAGACATGAATGGCTTCCTCCTGGCCCGTGATATCTGACAATTTCACAGTATTGGAGCCTAAGGGTTCTATCCAGTGACAAGGATCTCAGGGTATCATTGATGTTGGAATAGGTGGTTCTGCTGCTCCTGGACCAAATCTGTGAATGAAGAAGGGAACATATATTCTTTCCCCTTCGCATATGAGCAAAAGGGAGGGAATCGGGAAACTTGATTCATGAATCTTAGCCCACAGTAGATAATTTATAAATGTTTATGGGCAGTGGCATCCAGTTATTCTTTCTGTTTTCTCTCCTAAACTCTCTTTTAAAAACTCTGGTTTCTTACATTCTCATTCAGTAGATATTTTCTAATAGATATGCAAAGTTAATATTATAAACTCCAAAGTACAAAGGTGAATGACTTCTTTTAGTTTTTTTAACTTTTAATTTATATCTTTTACCCAATTACATTCAAAAATTTTCTTTTACATTTGTTTAAAAATTTTTTGCTTTTTAGGTTCTTTCCCTGATTCCCATTCACAATTAAGAAACCAAATTTGAAATTATCCAAAACATTTCTGTAAAAGTTGTGAAAAAACATAGATCTCCCACCCCAATGAAAATAAAAAGCCTCAAGAGAAATAAAGATAAAAATAGATAAGGAAATAGAAAAATGCTTTGATAAGTACACAGACAATCATTCCTTCTCTGTGAATGGATAGAATTTTTTATCCTATGTCCTTCAGATTAGTTGTGGATAATTATGTTACTGAGAACAACAAAATCATTTACAACTGGTCACTCCAGAACATTGCTATCATTTCACATAAGGTATATTTCACTTTTTTTCTTGGAGGACGTTCCAGCTTTTGCTTTTCCCCAGGGAGCATTCTGCTCATCTTTTCCCAGAGAACAATGCTATTCCCATCAGAAAAACTTGTTTCAAAAATTAGTTTTACAATTATGAAAGCTAATTTTGTATTTCCCACATTTATTCTCTCTCTCCTTTCACCCTATCTCTCCCCAAAAATGTTTTGCTACGGACCACTGAGTCTCCCCAAATGACCAGTGCTTTTATTACCCACTCTTCTCATATTCCATTCCATTCCCATTTTCCTGCAGGCTAAGATAGATTTCTATTGCCCTTATTGAGTATTTATGGTATCTCCTATTTGAGCCAGTTTTGATGAGAATAATATTCTTTCACTCAACCTCTCCTCCTCCTCTCTCCCTCCACCTGAAAAGCTTTATCTTGGCCTTTTTCTTAGAGCAGATGATTTGCACCTTTCCACTTCTTCCTTTCCCTTTTCCTGATACATTCCTATCTCCTTTTCAACCTTTTTTCAAAAGAGATTATCCCTTCATATTCCACTCACACCCATTCTATCTAGCTATGTATACTCTTTCTGTCAGAATATTAAGAAAGTCCTAAAGTTACAAGTATCATTCTCCTATGTAAAGAGATAAAGCTTAATCCACCACTCCCAGGTATAATGATACTACCTCAGTCTCTCTTTTGAGCTCTTTCCCAATTCCACATAATATCTGTTGGACATTTTGACCCAGAAAGCCAATTTGCACCTGAATCTCAATGTGTCCAAATCACAAACTTTCTTTTGTTCCCCACCTTCTGTCCTCTAATGAAATTCCCTTTTCTGTCAGCCAGGTTTGCAGGCTCAGTCATCTACCACTCTCCCCTTTGCTTAGCCCACATATCATCCATCTCAACAACATCCCCCCCTCCCTCCGAAGTTTTCTCTTCTTTATTCCCAGAGCTATTTGACTGGTGACCTTATACATCTCTATCCTAAAGTGCTCTGATAGTCTCATTGTTCCATTAGGATTATAGATATAATAGGGCTATGTCCCCCTGATCTTTGGTAGGGGTGCACTTGGGTCGGAAAAACCCTGAATCCCAACCCCTCCCATCTCGGGGAACATTCCCACTCTCTTACTGGATTTCCCAGCAGAAACTCCCACAATTATCCTCACCTACAATTCATTTGGAGGTCTTGGACTGCGGCACAATCACCACCCTTATTGATGTCAGAATTAGCCCCTCAATCACTCCCCAGCCCAAGCCATAAAAGGCTAAATAAAAAGCAAGACTTGGTATCCCCAAACTTCACTATCTTCCTAATCAGGTACTAGGCCATTGAGATTTCTCAGTGAAAACCAACCCATTTCTGCCAAAAACCTCGCTTGGCGATTGGGACTTCGAATTCTTTCACAAAACCTGCGACACCAGTGTGGGGACCTCTATCGTTGTTAGGGATATTCTCACCCCTCAACATTGTGACTTTTGACATTATTTTTCTATACTCTGTATCTGACATATTCTAGGTTACATACTTTTGGTCCGCCCTCAGAATTTTTTTTTGGAAGGTATCTTCCTCATTTAATACAGTGACTGATATAAGAACAAGTATTACCACAAGTTTGTTGATTAATTGATTCTCACTGTGGGGAAACATCCAGGTTATTTTCATCATGCTGAATTTAAAAGATTTCCTGAGGGAAAAGAATGTCAATAAATAAATAAGAACTCTGCTTCCATAACTACCCCATCTTCCCAAATAAGGGAGTAATAAGCAGCCCAGGAAGGCCTCAATAGCTCACTGGGCACAGCCTAACTATTGCTTTTCATTGTCCAATATATTTTTACAGTAGAGTCAGTCTCAACTCAATTGATAAAAATAATGCATTGCTACAGGTTCCTTTCCCTGTTTGCTCCTCTCTCTATCCCACTTCTCCTCACTCTTCATCATTGAAAGTAATCCAAAGGAAGCAACTGAGAAACTCCTTTGTATGACAAAAGAGGAAATAGAAAATGAAACTACAATTGTAGGCAAAGTGTCTTGTCTGAGGATATAAAGAAGAATCTTGAAAGTTCATTTGCTGAGATTTGTAGTGGTCTGTTTTAAATGGAGGGTGGGTACCTTCTATCAGACTGCCCAAATCACAACATTTCTGTGAATAATTCTAATCTTTGATTTCAGAACATCTTATGGACCAGTCAGTTTTACAGTCCATACATAGGCTCCCACCCCTGCTTCTTCTTTACCCTAAAAGTTCTCTCATAGTCTTGTTCTCAAATCCACAAGACCTAAGGGCAAAGAAGCAACTGCAACGTGGGCCAGAAGGTTAATTGTCAGAAAAAGGTTAAAACCTTTGATGCTGTTCTGCCCCATCTCCTCTCCTGCTAAGGGGACCCACAAGTCTCTGATGGTTCAGCTTGATCCCACCAAAATACATATCTAGCCCCAAATACAAACTACCTCATTTCCCCTTCTACACATATCTGGCAATCCTCACCCCCTGCAAAGTCTGGATCATTAAGCTTCTTACCACTAAGAGCTTCTTGAAGATGAGAAAAACTAGGCAGCCCCTTAGCTGGTCAACTTCTAGGTTAGGGTGGGTTCTTTGAAGCCACCAGAGCTCTCTTTCTCACTCTCTCTCCCAAGGCTCTTCAGACTCCTGGCCTTTTATCCTAGTAATGGTTATTATTATACCTTTGATTTTCATTGAGCTACTCAATTACTTCCTCGGAAAATCCTCCACAAGCCAACCCTTTTATGAATCCCCAGTAGGGTCCTTTGTCTCCATATCCTCCATCTTGGGGGCTTTGCATGTAGAGTTTGGGGATGGTCTGATACAAATCCTTGTTTTCTCTGCCCAAAGCAGGGTGGAGGATCCCCGTGGGAGCGGTACTGGAAAAGGCTATGGTGCCTTCCTGTATGTCATGGAGATACACAGGTGGACAGGGTTGTAGCATTAAGCGAGGCACTGCCAGAGTCAGAGGAGGAACCGCAAAACTTAGATTTTTTACCCATGATGGTTCCCCTTTCTCCTCTGACTTATTTACGGGAATGACTTCCTCCACTTTTATGGTTTTAATCTTCAAGGGCTCAACACGGTGACCTCTGCATAAAAATGTTTTCACTTGTTGGAACAGGCCCTTCTTCCCCCGGACCAAGTCTGTGAATGAAGAAGGGACCATATGAGCAAAGGGAAAGGAATCAGGAAGCAGAATGTGGGTGGGAAAGATGGCAGCAGCTCTGAGATGTTGATGTACCAAGAGTGATACCTGGTCTTTCAGTGAGGTCCTCCTGGCTCTTGAGGCCTGACACATTTGAGCCCAGGGGTGCAGGTGCAACACGGTGAGGGGGACCTCGGGATATCACTGTTGTTGTCTGTTCAAACTTCTTCTGGACCATGTCTGTGAATGAAGAAGGGAATGTATGAGCAAAGGGGAAGAAAGTGAAGACACAGAATGTGGGTGGGAAAGGTAGCAGCAGCACAGGAATTATGGTTTACAAGAGTGATTCCTGGCCTTTGGAGGAGAACTGGACCCTTGTCAATGTGCTCTTGCCTATGCTCTCCCCCATTTCCTACTTGGACAAAGCCCAAGAGACACCTTCATTAATTCGAATTTTTGTGGTAAACCGTTTATATGTACAGAGTATGTTTCTACCTCCTTAAAAAGAAAACTCCTGTACGCCAAGGCCTTGCTTGGGCCATTCTTTGTACCCCCAGTCCTTACAATGGAGCTTGACCTACAGTAGATAATAAATGTTTATTGACTGTGGCCTCCACGTACTTATTCTCCCCTCTTTCTCTCTCTTGAAAACTCTCTGCACTCTGGTTTCTCACATTCTCATTCAGTTGAGTTTTCCTAATTGAAATGCAAAGTTACTATTATAACCTCCAACGTACCAAAAGTGAACAATCTCTTTTTTCTTTAATTTTAATTTATTTAATATTTTACTTATGTTGCATTCAAAAATTTTTCTTTTACATTTGTTTTAACATTTTTGTTTTGTAGGTTCTTTCCCTGATTCCCACTCACAATTAAGAAACCACATTTGAAATTATCCAAAACATTTCTATACAAGTTGGGGTGGGGCGGGGGGGGGGGGGGGGGAGGGGGGAACTTAGATCTTCCACTCTAATGAAAATAAAAACCCTCAAGAGAAATTAAGCTGAAAATAGAGATAAAGAGGGAAATAGAAAATGCTTTGATCTGTATTGAGACACAATCATTCCTTTCTGTAAATGGATAGGAATTTTTATCATGAATTATGCAGAGTAATTGTGGATGATTGTGTTGCAACAAGTCACCACAGAACACTGCTATCATTTCATATATGGAATATTTCATTTTGTTCATGGAGACTTTCCAGCGATTTTTTTCCCCCTGAGAACATTCTACTCATCATTTCTGAGAGAACAATTATATTTGATCAGAGAAAATTTCTTCAAAATTATTTTTTACAATTACTATTGCTAATTGTATTTCCCCCACATTTATTCTCTCTCCTTTCACCTTGTCTCTTCTCAAAAGTATTTTGCTACTGACCACTGACTCCTCCCAAAAGACCTGTTCTCCATGTTCCATCCCCTTTCTGTTTTCCTGCAAGCTAAGTTAGCTTTCTGTATCCCTATTGAGTATTTATGGTATCCACTAGTGATGAAAGTAATGCTCTCTCAACTTCATCTCCTCCTCCTCTCTCCCCACCACCTGAAAAGCTTTATCTTTGCCCTTTTTCTTAGGGCAGATGATTTGCACCATTCCACTTCTCCCTTTCCCTTTTCCTGGTATATTCCTACCCCATTTTTTTTCAACCTTTTTTCAAAAGAGATTATCCCTTCATATTCCACTCACACCCATTCTATCTAGCTATGTATACTCTTTCTAACTGCCAGAATATTGAGAAAGTCCTAAGGTTACAAGTATCATCCTCCTATTAAACAAATAAAGCTTAAATCACTCCCAGGTATAATGATCCTGCCTCAGTCTCTCTTTTGAGTTCTCTTCCCCAATTCCCACATGATATCTGTTGGACATTTTCACCCAATTGCACCTGAATCTCAATGTGTCCAAAACATAATCCATTCTTTGTCTCTCCCCCCACCTCCTTCTGCTTTCTAATGAAATTCCTTTTTTCTGTCATCCCCCATTCTTCCCTTTCCTTAGCCCACATATCATCCATTTCAACATTCCCCCTCCCCCACCCCTCCCCGGAAGTTTTTTCTTTACTCCCACAACTATTTGCCTGGTGATCTTGTACACCTGTCTCCTAAAGTACTCTGATAGTCTCGTTGTTCCATTAGGATTATGACTTCTGACCTTATTTTTATATACTCTCTATCTGGCATATTCTAGGTTACATACTTTTGGTCCTCCCTCTTAGAATGAACTTTTGGGGTTTAATACAGTGAGTGATATAAGAACAAGTATTACCACAAGTTTGTTGATTAATTGATTCTCACCGTGGGGAAATATCCGGGTTATTTTCACCATGCTGCACTTGAAAGATTTCCTGAGGGAAAAGAATGTCAATAAATAAGTACTAAGAACTCAGGTTCCAATAACTACCCCATCTTCCCAGGAAAAGGAGTAATAAGCAGCCCAAGTAGGCCCTAATAACCTTCTATTGACTGGGCTCAGCCTAGCTTATGCGTCTCATTGTTCATTATGTTTTTACAGTAGAGCCAACCTCAACTCAATTGATAAAAGCGTTCTATTCCTAAAGGTTTTTTCCCCCCATCTCCTCCTTTTTCCATCCGATCTCTCCTCTCTCCTAATCACTGAAAGTAATCCAAAGGGAACAACTCCCTTGAATGACAACAGAGGAAACACAGGATGAAACATTGTAGGCAAAGTGTCTGTCAGTATAAAGAAACTTTGAAAGTGCATTTTCTATGGTTTGAAGGGGACTGCTTTAATGGAAGGTGAATACCTTGTATCACAAAATTTCTGTGAACAATTCAAATATTATTTGATTTCACAACATCCTATAGACCTGTCAGGCTTACAGTCCATGGGCTCCCATCTCTGCTTCTTTTTTCTTCTAAGAGTTCTTTCTTATCTGCATTCCCAAATCCCCAAAACCTCAGGGGAAAGTCACAACTACAATGTGAACCAGAAGGGCCAGAATGAGAGGCCTGAAAATCCTAACCTGCACTTCTACCCTGGACAAGTCTTTCAGTGAAAGGACAAGTCCTTTCATTGCTTTGAAGCTCACCAGCTCTCTAAGAAGAAATGACAGATTGGCTACCCATCACAGGGAGAAAGGGATTTGCCACACAACATTGGATATCTACAGTAGAAAGAACAGTTGTCCACTTCTCCAATTGAAAAGAAATAAAGCAATAGATTAGATACATTTGGAGATTGCAGAGAATTATTTTTAAGAATGTAAAATATGAAAAAAAATAAATAAATAAAATAAAATAAAAAAGAATGTAAAATATGGTTTGGAGAAAGGTGGGATAAGCTCCACTAGTGGTCAGGAGGTTAATTGTCAGAAAAAGCTTAAGAACTTTGCTGTTCTGCCCCATCTCCGTTCCAACTAAGGGGACCCACAAGTCTGATGGTTCAGCTCAATCCATCAGCTGATGGGGGAATTTGTTTGAATGTTCTAAGCAAGGAGGACCTGGAGGCAGTCTCAGGATCACATCAAGGAGAAAGAGAGTGAGAGGAAACACCTCTTTTCTGTCCTTTGCCCTGTGTGCTCCACACCCAATATGGTGTGGAGCACGATCTCCTTTGATCCTTACATCAACCCTGTGAGGAAATGGAAGCTAATGGATGAGATGGTTTGCCTCAGGGAAATTCAGCTCTGTCTGTGATAATTAGAAACTCAGATTATCCTTACTCCTAGGCCCAGTTCTCTGAGTCCTTACATATCTAACATCTACTTAAGGAAACAGGAACTTCTGGAGAATAACAAAAACCATTTCCCTTGGTATTAAGTCTTAGATGGGTTTGTGTGGTCTCCCCAGAGTCTACAGAAGAGGGTTCTCTCTTAGGATCTCATATGTATTTTAGCTGCTCCCCCATTGAGGACAGGAACAAGCATCATGTCCATCTCCTATTGCTGTACAAGGAATGTCTCTCATTCATCTCTAGACCAATGACTTTCCACAAAAATATATATCTTGCACCAAATACAAACTCATTCCTCCTTCTAAACCTATTTGGGGATCCCCACCACCAGAAAAGTCTGTTATCATCAAGGTTCTTACCACTAAGAGCTTCTGGAAGATTAGAAAAACAAGGCAGCTCCTTCACAGCTCAAGTTGCAGGTTATTATGGATTCCTTGTGGCTATCAGCTCTATTTCCCTCTCTCTCTCTCTCTGGTTTTGGCTCTCTCTTACCTCCTCTCTTCTCTTTCTCTCTCCTGTACAGAGCACAGCTGTTGAGACTTTTGGCCTTTTATCCTAGTAACAGTTTGTGAAGTTGTCATGACATCACATATAACCATTTGCTTTTGTATCTGTTACCTCCCTCTATCACCTCTGTCATTTCAGGCTGGAGTATTTGTGCAGAGGCAGGGAGCTTGCTCATTACTTAGTGTCCTGAACCCAAGCCACGCTGCCTCATTGGGTTTCAAACTGTATTTCACACTGATTCTCATTTAACAGTTTTGCCATCTTCCACCTAGTTTGTTTCTTTACCAAAGATTAAAAATATGTCCCAACACTGAGTTTTTAAAATTCTAGTCTTTGTCTGACTATTAATAATTCACACCATTTTTCCTTTTAATTCTTACACCCTACATAGAGAATCTGTCTCTCTTAAAATCATCTTGTGTATTCTACTTAGCCAATTTGTAAAGGCATTGGTAGATTTGTTGTGGAAGGATTAATTTCAGCCCTTGCAATTCCCCTATCAGTCCTGCAGATCAACCTGAAAATAAGATGGAAAAGTCTGAGAACTGCCAGGAAGCCAGAAACTTCAGTAACTGGAATGTTTTTCTCTTCTTAAGATTAATCATTGATGCATTAAAGCTTAAAATCATGAGAAAACATAAGCCTGGACACATGTATGATCCATACTGGTCAATATGAAGGAATCATGTTAGGAGACAGGAGACCTGGCTGTAAAACACCCATTGTCTCCATTTGGTTATTAATTGTCCTAAGATCTGTCAACATCCTCCATTTTTCTGATTTCTTATCAGAAATACTGGAGAATTCCAAAGGCTGTTGGAGGGCTCAATATGTCCTGGTTCTGATTGGATTTGTACTATCTCTTCTGAAGCCTGCAAATTTTCTTTGGTAAGGAGCCACTGTTCTGTCCAAACTGGTTGGTCAGATTTCCATCGATTTGGAACAGATGCTGGCTGTGCTTTGGCTCCTGTCGAAAAGCCTCTGTGGTGAGACTACTCCCTAATTGACTGAGCAAGTCAGGACCCCAAATTTACTGGCAAGTGATCAATGTTATAAAGGTCTGATTTTCCCTTGGTGCCCTTTTACACCCATGTTAAGGGATAAGTACTAATGTGGGGAGCTGCAGTTGCACCATTGCCCACCAAAACAGTTATCAGCTAACTGAGAGGGCCATTCTGCCAGTCAGAACAAGGATGACAACAGTGTTTTATCTGCCCCTGTGTCTATGTGCCCCATTTTCCCATGGATATCAATCATTAACATAGGCAAGGAAGATTGAAATATCACTTTAGACCAATAAATATGGGAGTGTTCTGCATCTAATCCTTCAGTATCAAATTTCATAAATTTTGGTATGGAAAATGAGGCCATAAGGCAACATGTTCCCCTCCTGAAAATGCATGGGTTGGTTGATAGGGTTAATGCCAGCCACCATTTTCAGTATTTCCCCAGGGCTCCAGAAGAAGGGATGTATAACGTAGCCTTTAAAGGCAGCATTCTATGCCAATGGTAATGCCTAAGATAGATTTGGGGAAGGGGAGCTGGGTTCTCTATTGTGCAGATTTGAGAAGTAGAAAATAGTCAGACATGGGCAGGATTGGTTATAAAAAATGGAACTTCTGCCCCAGCGAACATGGCTTTTTCTTGGGCATCTATAAAAACTAAGGCTTTTGTGCTTGCCCTTTCAGCCACTGCTAAATGATTGCTCCCATATTTTGTTGATGAGGCCTGGGGATTGGGCCCCTTGAATGATTTCCCGAGCTACATTCCAAAGCCCAATGAAGTCCCTTCTTATGTTTGGGGCAAGATGTTGAGGATCAGGGATTTTTCTGTCCTTTCCCTCCTCCTAGTGGGCAGGAAGCACGGAAGTGCTCTGGCTTACCACACTTGAAACAATTGCTCCTGGGGCCAAATAGAGCTTTCATTGCTTCCAACAGTAAATCAACATAATATGTTTGAGAGCCTATAGTCTCCTTCAAAGGCCTGTCTGGGGATACCCCCAAAAGAGTCTTTTTTTTAAAAAAATAACTTTTTATTGACAGAACCCATGCCAGGGTAATTTTTTACCACATTATCCCTTGCACTCACTTCTGTTCCGATTTTTCCCCTCCCTCCCTCCACCCCCTCCCCAGATGGCAAGCAGTCCTATATATGTTAAATAGGTTACAGTATATCCTAGATACAATATATGTGTGCAGAACTGAACAGTTCTCTTGTTGCACAGGAAGAATTGGATTCAGAAGGTAAAAATAACCTGGGAAGAAAAACAAAAATGCAAGTAGTTTACATTCATTTCCCATTGTTCTTCCTTTGGGTGTATCTGCTTCTGTCCATCCTTGATCAATTGAAACTGAGTTAGATCTCTTTGTCGAAGAAATCCACTTCCATCCGAATTGATCATCATGTAGTATTGTTGTTGAAGTATATAATCTCCTGGTCCTACTCATTTCACTCAGCATCAGTTCATGTAAGTCTCACCAATCTTCTCTGTATTCATCCTGCTGGTCATTTCTTACAGAACAATAATATTCCATAACATTCACATACCACAATTTACTCAAACATTCTCCAATTGATGGGCACCCATTCATTTTTCAGTTTCTAGCCACTACAAACAGGGCTGCCACAAACATTTTGGCACATACAGATCCCTTTCCCTTCTTTAGTATCCAAAAGAGTCTTTTTACAGTCTTTGTTACAGTTCTCCCTACCCAGTAGTTTAACAATATCAGCAGACTGTCCTCCTATAGTTCCATTTACAGCTGTCATAAGTCTGGCAAGGAAGTCACTGAAGGACTCATTGAATCCTTGTTAGATCTATGCAAAAGAAACGTTCCTATCTTTTGCAAAAGGAAGCCCTTTGAAGGCAAGCATGTTGGTATGTTTGCATGGAAAAAAACAGTTCTCTCCCTGAGTTTTCAGACCTGCTCCTGAGCAAATTTACATTATGCACTTGCTTTTCCACTGCCTGGAAATTACACTGTTTCCTGAAAGCTGTAGACCATGTTAAAAAATATCCTGGGTCTGGACAAATAGCAGCAAGAGTGCACCAATCATGTGGGGGCAGAACTGAATGTTGAACCTGTTCTAAAAGGCTTCTAACACATGCACCTATAAGGCCATGTTCCTTCAGAGTACTCCTAGACAAAGGAACATACTCTCATCCAGCCTGTCCTGCACTATTTGAATCTGGGATTTCCTGGATTTGCCTTTGAGATCTCTTGCTGGGGAGTAAGAAGTTGCCACTTTTGTGCCAGTTAAAAACGGGAGGCTTGGGGCAGCTAGGTGGCACAGTGAATTAGAGCACCAGCCCCTGAACTCAGGAGGACCTAGTTCAAATCTGGTTTCAGACACATAATACTTCCTAGCTGTGTGACCCTGGGCAAGTCACTTAACCCCAACTGCCTCCTCAGCAAAAAATAAAATAAAGAAGTGGGAGGCTGCTGCTGCTCTTGTCCTGGGGCAGTCTGGAGGTTCCTCTTTGATGTACAAAGAGGGCAATTCTTCAAAAATCTACCTGGATTTGAGCTTTACAAGATAAGGAAGACAATTCTTCAGGATGTTTGTATTTGAGCTGAGAAATATTTGATTGCTCGGAAGCAAGTAGGATCAGCCATGCACAATTTTAAAATGTTGTATACTTGGAAACAATGAAGAGGAAAAGCATCTGGTCCCATTGTGTTATAAAATTTTATTAACTATTATGCCCACGAATTGCCATTGTTTCATGTCTAAAGTTCCTTCAGAGAGAAACCAGGGAGATGTTTTTTGTATCACATTAAGGAACTCTGTAACTTGCTTTGAGGTGATAACAAGGCCCTTCTCTTTAACAAAGGCTTTTAAAACCTTTTCATATATTTTTCTACAGGGCTGTTTAACTTCTACTTGCCCCATTGTGTAAACTAAAAATAAAAATAGATGAGAGAAAATGCTAAGAAACTCACCCTATTCCCTACCCTGTGTGTCCGTCAAACTGTCCCAGGCAAGGGCTAATCTCTGTGTAAGGGGTATCCTGTATGTCCCTGTTCGTGGGTGCCAGTCTGTGAAATGCCAATGACAGGCCAGCTCTGTTGGCTTTTGCACAGACCATGAAAGCAAGAAAAGAGAAAAACATGGGTCTTGATGGTCAAGACAACTTTATTGTATCTGTGCTCTGCATATTTAAGCTTTAAAACCACAAAATTACTGAGGAAACATAAAGCAGATATATCAATTAGTGCACAAAGAGACAATGTTTTGGGTACTAGTAGAAACTAGGTGTTCTCTATAGAAACAGCTTCACCCCCTTGCCAACCTGATTATGGTACTTGCCCAACACACCTGTTCCCAATTCTTTTCAGTCTTTGCTGGTCTGCTGGCTGGCTCTTGGGGGGCTCAAAACCAGGCCAGGATGACCTCAAATCCTGCAGCTAAGCAGGTGTTGCTAGATAGGTGTCATTGCCTGGAGAAGCACAATGAGGCAATCACTGTCAACTGGTATATGCTACAATTGTGAATTTGTTTACTTTAAGCACAAGATCTTAGAAATTTATGTGCAGATATTGAAACATTACTGGAAATTTAATTCTGTATTTGATATGTTTTTAATTTAAAAAAATAAGTTATTAAAACAAAGTTCTGATAACTTACCTTAAGAGGTACTTGTCTAAAGCAGCTTTATCCTATCACTCACTAGTTCATGCACTTGAGCACTAGAGTGAGTCAAGATCTCTTAGTAAAGTGGTTCCTGAAAGCTCCCATTGATGTGAGGGACTTGGTTCTAAAGGGCAGAGAGCAGTTACATGGATTCTGAGGAGGGGGACCAACCTGAAGGCCTAGGTAACAAGGATGTCCTGGTGGAAGAAAAGCATCTGGCCTGGGGTGAGAAAGCTTCAATAGTTTGAAATAAAAAGGGACTGAATGGGGGGAGATTTCTCAGAGGCTGGAGGACCCTAGGCCTAAGGTTCAGCAAGTCACTTGATCCTTATTCTCAGAGGGTTCTAGGGCAGGAAAGATCAGACCCTCAGTCTAAGTTTCAGGAAGTCATATGATCCACGGGGAAGTAGACAGCATAGGTGACCATTAGTCAATGGTTACTTCCTTTTCTGTCCATCCAATGAAGCCATGTCTTTTGCTATTTAATCCATTCCCTTTGTTGAGTTTGGATCTACAGGCCATGCTGGGCTGATCAGTTAGTGTACTTAGACCTCTCTCTCTTTTTTTATTAAAGCTTTTTATTTTCAAATCATATGCAAGGATAATTTTTAACATTTACCTTTGCAAAACCTTGTATTCCAATTTCTCCCCCTTTCTTTTAATTCTCTTCCCCTATATGGCAAGTAATACTATTATATATTAAAGAGAATGAAAATATGTTAAATCCAATACATGTATACATAACATATTTATATAATTATCTTGCTGCACAAGAAAAATCAGATCAAAAAGGAAAAAAATAAAATAAAATGCAAGCAAAAACAACAAAAAGTAAAAATACTGTGCTGTGTCTAAAATGGATAAAGATCTTTATCCCATCAAACATTAAAAGGCAATGATTACACTTGAGATCTAAGATATAAGACCTTTATCCTATCAAACATTAAGAGGGAATGGTTATAACTTGAGGCACTGAATAGGACAATTAGGGAAACTGGTCAGGACATTAAAAGGGAACTGGGACAACATTCCACACTCTCTTCTGACTAGCCTCTGTAGTGGCAAGGAACTGGAAAGTGAGTGGATATCCATCAGTTGGGAAATGGTTGAATAAGTTATGGTATATGAATGTTCTGTAAGAAATGACTAGCAGGATGAATAGAGAAAGACCTGGAGAGACTTACATGAACTGATGCTGAGTGAAATGAGCAGAACCAGATTATACATGGCAACAAGATTATATGATGATCCATTGTTTTTTTTTTTTTTTTAATTGGAAGTGGTGGGCAGAGTTGTTCACCCTCCCTGTAGATATCCAATGTGGCTGTAGAAAATCCCTTTTTCCCTGTACTTAAATAGCCAATCTGTCATTCTTCTTAGAGAACTGATGTGCTTCAAGGAACTGAAAGGGTTAAAAAAAAACTTGCCAGCGGTTTTAAAATGCCCAATACATAGAAAAATTCTAAATTGCTATTGAATCCATAACAGAAACATGTTCAAAAGGACAAAGGCAAAAACTATTATTCTCAGAGTCCTTTTAAATAATGGTACACCTTTAAGATGACTCAATACAATTAATTAAAACTCATACAGAATATCCTATTTCCACATAAAAGAACCTTTCAGATTTAACATTAATAATCTCTTCATTCTTAAAAAATTATTAAACTTTTGGAAATAACCCTATCAATTATAAGATCAGATTAAAATTCTGCTCTAGGTTTTTTATTATCATATTCCTTAAACAAGGAGACCATTATACACTTCGATAAACATTCGATAATTTTCTGAAGATAAGTGGGATACCTTAGTAGAAATAAATTGCTTTCAGAAAATGTATGGTTCCAACAAATCTTGTAGAGCAGCTATAGACTTGAAAAATAAAAATAAAACATTCACTTATTAACACCATGTAAATGTAAGCTGTTCCTTTAAACAGTATAAGCAATTAATGTTTCAATAAGCAAGGAGTTGCAGTTTGTTAAAAAGCAGCTGAGCCATACTTAATGGGAGAAGAGGGGAATGAGATTGTCACCTGACAAGGCCCTTTCCACTTGGCCGCTCTTCCTCCCCATTCCACATGGCATTTCTCCCAACTCCACCAAGTTTCCCGACCCCCACTTCTCACAGCTAACCCTTTTAGGGTGCCAAATCCCCTAGGATTCAATCTGCCAGTTAAAAACAGACCCCAACCTCATGAAGTATCTCCTTTCCCCTAGCAAATGGCAAGTTCACTAGGAGCTTACACATTTTCTGTCCCCTATTTTTAACACATCATTTTTCTCTCTCTTTCTTCCTCCTTTGCTCACACCATCTCTTCCCCTGTCCCATCTCTATCTCCTCCAGATACCTACATGCATTATTCCTTCTCCATTGTACTTTAAACTCACTCCCAAACCATACCCCTTCTAACTAAATGCTCCATTTAAACTATTAATTGCTTTTGAAAATCAATCTTTCTTGTCCCTTGTCTTCAAATCACTCTTTTGTAACTTTAAAATTTAAGATTCCAATTAAATAACTTTGAATTAAGTTTCATAAAACTTATACATATATCCAGTAAAGCTGACAAAATTTAAAGCATAACTCATAATTTACAAATTACCCAATTCTTCTAGAAATATACCCTCTAAGTAGGGAGATACAAGCTCACCTAAGGTAAGCTATCAGTACTTTGTTTTAAAAACCTATGTTTCAACTTAAAATCCAATCAAATACAGCCTTAAATTCCCAATAATATAAAACTGCTTATATCAAATAATGAATTTCACTACAGTGATTAAATATAGTTTCTTTCTCTCCCTCTGGCCCCATGTGATCTGCTGCAGTTTGGGAATGAGGAAAGAAAAGAATCTTCACTCTCTGCATGATCCTCCCCAATTTAATTGAATTGCTTTGGAATTTTGAAATGACCAATTGCTAAATTCCCCAACCATTATTCCCAATGACCTTTCTATTTGGCCAACTTTGGCCAGAGTTGAAATCTACAGGAAAGCCAGACCTTTCTTTTTCTTTTTGTTCTCTAACAAATTCTAGCTCACAGAACAAATCTGAAAAAGACACTGTGCACAGACACACACACACACACACACACACAAAAGTTACATGGAAGAGACCACGCTTTCCCCACTTTCCCACATCCAATTGAAATGACCAAGTGCCCTTTTTTTTCTTTCCTCTGAAGATCTGAATTGGAGTGCCCCCTCTCAGAGCGTCCAATCTCATCTCCTGGTCTCCAGCAAATGCACAGTTGACCCTCCCAGGGTGGCTTGGCAGACCAGGTTCAGAAGGAATTCCATATCTTCCTAGCCAATCAGAGCGCCTTCATCCTGTGCCATTAATGGAACCCCTTTTCTTGGCCCTCACCTCTTAATCTGGATCACCCAAGGCTTGATGATCCCAGGGCCCACAAAGACAGTTCAAGGGTCCACTATTGAAGTCATCCTCAAAGATTTGTGTGTCTTCTCTTTGTATCTGAGTGTCTCTCCTAGCCCATCCTTTTCAGAGAGGGAGGCTGGGAGTCTGATCTCAAGGTCAGTCAGAGAATCCAACCTAGGGCCTACCTTGAATCGGGATCCCAGCCATCTCTCTGGGAATTCACAGATCCCGGATGAGCCCCCATGAACTGTGTGGGACCGAGCTAGACCCCTTTCCCAAATTAATCAAAGACATCTTCAAGTACAAAGAGAAAGCATTGATTTAGTCCATGCAGAGAGAGGCCCAGACATACCTGGGAGCCATGCCAACTCCACCATGTGATCCTGGAACCTGGGCAGCTTCTGCCTTGTCCAGGACTTCAAAGCAAAAGACCTAAGCCTTCTCATTGAATAGACTAAAGGGATGTAACCATCTTTGACCAATGGTCACTAATGTTGTCTGCTTCCTGTGGGTCACATCACTTCACTAACTTCCTGTATCCCAGGGTTCAAAGCTGGGAATAGGGGTCATGTGACTACCTGGAACCGAGGTTCAAATGGGTATAGGGATCTTGTGACTTGGGCCTAGTCTCATAAACTTAAGAAACTTTTACATCCAATCAGTCCCATTTACTATGATAAAAATTCCTATCCATTCACAGAAAGGAATACAAATCTGAATACAGATCAAAGAATTTTCTATTTCTCTCTTTATCTCTCTATTTTTAACTTAATTTCTCTTCAGCCTTTTTATTTTCATTAGGGTGGAAGATCTAAGTTTTTTTTTCCCCCCCAAATGCTTTGGATAATTTCAAAAGTGGTTTCTGAATTGTGAATGGGAATCAGAGAAAGAACCAACAAAACAATGTAGCATAGGTAAAATATCAAATAAATAAAAATTAAAGAAAAAAGGGATAGTATACTTTTGTTCTTTGGAGGTCATAATAGTAACTTTGCATTTCAATTAGTAAAACTCAACTGAATGGGAATGTGAGAAACCAGAGTGCAAAGAGTTTAGATGAGAGAGAAAGGGAAAAGACTAAGTGAAAGCCACAATAAATAAACATTTATTAATTATCTACTGTGGGCCAAACTCCATAGTAAGTGCTGGGGATACATAGAATGGCCCAAGCAGGGCTTTGGACTAGAGGAGCTTTCTGTCTAAGAAGGTGACTTCACACAAACAACTCTGTATAAATAAATGCTTTACTACAGAAATTAGAATTAATTAAGTTGTCTCTTGGGCTACATCCAAGTAGGAAACGAGGGAGAGCTATGCAAGAGCACATTGACAAAGGTCCCGTGCTCCTCCAAAGACCAGGAATAACTCTTGGTAGATCATAATCCCTGGGCTGTTGCCAACTTTCCCACGAACAAATGTGTCTTGATCTCTTCCCCTTTTCTCATACAGACCCTTCTTCATTCAAAGACATGGTCCGTGAAAAGCAGAGCCTGTTCCAACAGGCAAAAGCACTAATTCCCCAAGGTCATCCTCACTGTGTTGACCCCTTGAACTACAAGGCTATAAAAGTGTCTTAGCATTAAAGGCCAGGCAGAAGTCATTCTGGTTCAGTCCATAAATAAGTCAGAGGAGAAGAGGAAGCCTTCTTCATAGGTAAAAAAATCTGAGTTTTGCTGTTACTCCTCTGACTCTGGCAGTGCCTTGCTTAATGCTATTACCTTGTCTACCTATGTATCTCCATGACATACAAGAAGCCTTTTCTAGCGCTGCTTCCACCAGGATCCTCCATCATGCCTTGGGCAGAGAAAACAAAGATTCCCATCAGATGGACCCCAAACCCTCCACCCAAAACCCCCAAGATGGCAAATACAGAGACAGAGGATGCTATTGAGGCTTTGTTGTAAAAAAAAAAAAAAAAAAAAAAAAAAGATTGGCCTGCAGAAGTTTTTAGGATGAAGTTTTAGAATAATTTGATTTCCCCAAGAAATTGAATAACTTTGTGCGTCAGAGGAAATATAGATGGCTTAATATCTATAACTTGAGGAGGGAAAGGAGAAAAAGAAAAAATTCCAATACTACCTCAACAAAATCCTGCGTGGAAAATGCAAAGGAATATTAGTGCCAAAGTTTCAACCTCCAGATCAGAAAGAAACAAACAGAAAAAACAATTCAAATATGTTGGAGCTACAACTGGAACTGAAGACAACATATCAGCAGCCCCAATAAAAGACTGGAAATATATCTACCAAGTGTTGATTCTGAGAGGGCAGAGCAGACAGCAGGGGAGGAGAAAGGAGAAAAAGAAGGAAGCATGGAGCAAGACTAACTGAAGGAAGGAGAGAAGATAGAAAGGATGGAGATAAAATTGGAGGTAGCAAAACGAGAGAGACAAGAAGAGGAAGAAGCAGAGAGCAAGAGAACTTATACTGGAAAGTTTTCATATCATACAGTATTTGTTTTAAAATTTATTTTTTCAACTCATTTCAATAGTATTTTTCCAAGTACATGTAAAGAGAATTTTCAACCTTTATTCTTGTCAAACTGTGTATTTTCAATGTTTCTCCTTTATTCCCTTAACCCCACTGTCCCCAAGATAGTAAGGAATATAATAAAAGTTAAATAATTCCAATTCTTTTAAGCACATAATCACATTTCTCCTGTTGTGCAAGAAAAAATCAGATCACATGGCAAAAAACCACAACAAAGAAAAAAAAACAAAAATCTGTGTTGGACAGGGTGCTAGAACCCCTGAGCCAAATTGGCTCCTCAGAGGCATCTCTAGATAACAAAGAGAATGCATTCTGCCCTTGCAAAGAGCAATCCAAACTATGCCCAAAGAGCTATCAAACTGTGCATACCCTTTGACCCAGTAGTATTTATATTGGGTTTATATCCCAAAGACATCTTACAGGAATGGAAGAGACCCACAATGCAAAAATGTTTGTGGCAACCCTTTTTGTAGTGGTTAGGAACTGGACACCGAGTGGATGCCCATCAGTTGGAGAATGGCTGAATAAGTTGTGGTCTATGAATGTTATGGAGTATTATATGGAATATGATTTCAGAGAGATCTGGAGAGACTTGCTTGAACAAATGCTGAGTGAAATGAGCAGAACCAGGAGATCATTGACCACAGCAACATCAATATTATATGATATATTCTGATTTATTCTGATGGATGTGATGTTTTTCAACAATGACATGACTCAGGCCAGTTCCAATGGTCTTTTGATGGAGAGAGTCATTTATGTCCAGAAAAGAGGGCTGTGAGAATTGAGTGTGGATCACAACATAGCATTTTCACTCTGTTGTTTACTTGCATTTTATTTTCTTTTTTTCCTCATTGATCCAATATTTCTTGTGCAGCAAGATAATTGTATAAATATGCATATATTGGATTTAACAAATATTTTCTCCATGTATGACATATATAGGATTACTTGCCATGTAGTGGAGGGAATGGGGGGGTATAGGAGAGGGAATGAGGGGAAATTGGAACACAAGGTTTTGCAAGGGTAAATGTTGACAATTGTGTTTGCATATGATTTGAAAATAAAAAAGCTTTATTTAAAAAAAAAGAGAAAGAGAGATCTAAGTACACCAACTGAGCAGACCAGCATGACCTGTGGCCCAAGGCCACAGGGAATGGATTAAATAGCAAAAGACTTGGGTTCATTGGTTGGATTTAAAAAGAAGTAATCACTGACCAATGGTCACCTATTCTGTCTACTTCCCTTAGGTAATGTGACTTTCTGAAACTTAGGCCTTTGAGAAATCCCCTTCCTCACCCCCCCCCCAGCCCATTCAGTCCCTATTTCAGACCTTTGAAGCTTTCTCATGCATTTCTTGCACCAGGACATCCTTGTCACCTAGGCCTTCAGACTGGCCCCTCTCCTCAGGATCCACTGTTAACCTGCCCTCTCCCCTTCAGAACCAACCCCTGCACATCAGTGGGAGCTTTCAGGAACAACTTTAGCTAAGAAATCTTGACCCATTCTAGTGCTTAAGTGTGTGAGCAAGTGGGTGGTAGGATAAAGCTGCTTAAGGCAAGGAGCAGGAGTTAGAGATCCTGCTCCCACCAGCTCCTCCTCCCCTCCCCCATCTTGGAAAATAAAAATCTTTAATTAAAAAAGATCCAGGTATACCAGCTGAGAAGCTCAGCTTGACTTGTGGCCCAAGGTCAAAGGGAATGGATTAAATAGGAGAAGACTTAGATTCATTTGATAGACTGAAAAGTAACCACTGACCAATGGTCACCTATGCTGTCTACTTCCCTTGGGTCACAAGACTTTCTAAAACTCAGGCCTAGGGTCCTACAGCCTTTGAGAATTCCCTCTCCCCCCCCCCCCCCCCAGCCCATTCAGTCCCTCTTTATTTCAGACCTTTGAAGCTTTCTCACCCCAGTCTGGATACATTTCTTCCACCAGGACATCCTTGTTGCCTAGGCCTTCACACTGGTCCCCCTCCTCAGTATCCATGTAATCTGCCCTCTCTCCTTCAGAACCAACCCCAGCCCATCAGTTGGAGCTTTCAGGAACCATTTCACTAAAAGATCTTGATTCACTCTAGTGCTTAAGTGCATGAGCAAGCTGGTGATAGGGTAAAGATGCTGAAGACAAGGAGCAGGAGTCAGAGATCTTGCTCCCACCAGCTCCCACCCTCTGTCTTGGAAACACCATCATCACAGAGCCACAAGTGCCATCTGGCAGCCAGTGTCATCCACGGAACTCCAGCACTGTCCAGGCCCAGAGGCCTCAGGGCTGTTAATCCATCTCAAGCAGGACAGACTCTATTTGGTACTCTATTTGGACCAAAGGGATAAAGGTCTCACCACCTGGAGCTGCTGCAGGCTGACAAGGGATGAGGGGCTGGCCCTGCCCCATGGGGTCCAGACTGAGGAGGGGAGACCATGACTTATAGGGAGCATCAGCAGCAGGGGGGCTGAGTGCACGAATCGGTTGTCAGGAGATGTCAGGTTGTCCACTTACTTGGAATTTCATGGCTTGGAGTCTGGGAGAAGCAACTCTCACAAGTAGATTGCAAATGCAAAGACCAAATATGAGTAAAAGCATAAAAGTAGAGTTAATATGGGGATTACTAGGGACAGTAACCAAGAATCCCATCCAGAAGGCGGCTGGGGGAAAATGAGGCTCTCATGAATGTTCTCTTTTAAATAGCTTTCCTAGGATAGCAATGTTTTCCCCAAATTCTCTTGTTTTCTCAAAGGAGTAGGTGCAATGGGTAGAACTTCTGCCCTTCAGTGAGTATGATTTGTCCCAGCAAAATCCCTAGAGCCTTTCAAGGGAAGGTTTACCCAATTAGTACAGGTGTTAACAAAACCAAAAGCAGGTTGAAGTCCCTTCAAGGGGCATATGTGCAGGCCCTTTTCAGAATTTACTTGCCTGGAAGCCATATGAGAGAATGCAGGAGTTGGGGAATTAAAGTTGCCAAGGTCAGGGGCAGACAATCAGCAACATGGACAGCTGAAGTGTGAGCCTGCTTCCTTTCACCTTAAACAGAAACCTCTCTGGGTCCACGGATAGCTGCCGTTAATCATTTCTCCACACACTTAATGAAGAATTGTTTGACAGTCAAAAATTCCTTTCTTTTCCCTCCATATAACCCCCATGATCACGCAAAACATGAGAAACGTGTGTGGAATGGAGAGATAAGGTGAAGAACTTACAGGAATGTTTAAATTCTTTTTCTGAATTTTATCTTTTTTTTTATTTCTATGTCTCTGTGACCTATATAATAAGTATGGTGTGGGCTAGCCACTATTTACTTAACCAGAGATGATAACGTTTATCCTTGTTCAATGTTATCATTATTTAGATTATTAATGCTATCAGCTCAGTAATCTGAAGTTTGAAGGTCTGATGGATGATTCCTCTCTGAACCAGGGAAACTGAAAGCATTCTGTTCTAATCTGCTTTTGGCACCATTATTTAACATTCAATTAGGGGAAAGGGCACCTATTTCTCAATGCTCCCCAACTTATGATGTAATCCTTTGTAACAGAACCTACAAAATCTGTATATATTTACTACTTCTTTAGCCCTCCTACCACGAGCTTTCTCTTTCTTATCTCGTGATGGAACGGCTCATCCTCCGGAGCTTTAATAAACAACCTTTCTGTTTTCTATTTTGAGTGATCTCTTAGTAGTCATTTTGGGTAAGGGTCTTCAAATGCATTTTGAAGTCAGTATAGCTCTTTGATAAGTAAGCAAGGGATCTAGGATTGGAATTCCAGAGACCCCAAGGACCTGGCCCTACTTTCCATTTGCTTCCTTTCAATGAACAAAGGGAAAATCAAATATTTGTATCTATTTTATATCTTCCTCTGATCACTTGCTCTGATTACAGATATTTGCTACAAGAGGAAAAATCAGGGACATGTTTTACTTGAAGCAGTTTTATTTCAGGTAACTGTCCTAATTTTTAACAATTCCACCTTAAGTTAGACTAAGGAATAATCTGGTGGGATCTCATTCAAAAAACACCACTGGAAAATTGTGTCAGAAGGATCCTACCTTCAGCAGAGGCCAAGACTGTCCTAATTTGTTCCCAGATACTAACTTCCGCTTGTAACAACTTCTGAGTAGCTTACGGCATATTCCTTTCAGATGGTGGAGCACTGGTTTGATGATCTATACAGACAGTCATATCTGAATTTAAAACTCCAAATATAAAAGTCCCAAGAGATTTTATCTCCTACAGCAATTATCATTAACCAACGCTTCAGATGAACCTAGCTCTCAAGGATCACAGTAAGAGATTCATCCTAGAAATTCACAGCTTATACAGCTTAACTTTCATATCTAAGTAGATGGTTCTAAGTTCAACATTTCACAGATCATTTTAATACCCAGTACATAGAAAAATTCTAAATTACATATTGTCCACAACAGAAACATTTTCAAAGGGACAGATGAAAAACTGTTATTCTTAAGAGTCCCTTTAAATAATGGTACAACTTTTAGATTTCTCAATACAATCAATTAAAACTCATACAGAATATCCTAATTCCACACCATAAAAAAAAAAAAAAATCTGAAAGATTCTTAACACTTAGCATTAATAATTTCTTCATTCTTAAAAATACCAATTAAACTTTGGAAATAACCCTATAAAATTATAGATCATGTTTCTTATCATATTCCTTAAACAAGGGGATCATTATGCACCTGTTCCAACAGGCAAAAGCATTTTTTTTTTCAGAAGTCCCCATCACCGTGTTGAACCTTTGAACCACAACATTGTAAAAGTGTCAGATCTCAAGGGCCAGGACAACATCGTTCCAAGGCCAGGTATCACTCTTGGTAGACTCCACAAGAAGAAAAGGAGCCCGTATCCACAAGCAAAAGCATTTTTATTCAGAATTCCCCATTGTTCTATCAAACACTTAAACTACAAGACTATAAAAGTAAATAAGCCAAAGGAGGAGGGGGAGAGTCATTAGTTTTGTGATTCCTCCTCTGATTCTGGCAGTGTCTTGCTTAATGCTACAACCTTGTCCACCTGTGTATCTCCATGACATATGGGGAAAGCACTGTAGCCTTTTCTAGTGCTGCTCCCAATGGGATCCTCCAATTTTCCTTTCGTAGAGAAAACATGGATTCGTATCAGACTATCCGCAAATCTTCCACCCAAGCCCCCAAAATGGCAGATACAGAGACAAAGGACCTTACTGAGGCTTTCTTTGCAAAAGATTGGTCTGCGGAGATTTTTAGGATGAAGCTTTAGAATAGCTTGATTTCCCCCAGAAATGGAATAATTTTGTGACTCAGAATTAAAAAAAAATCTAATACCCCCTCAACAAAATCTTTTGTAGAAAAAAACGCAGAGGAATATTTGTGCCAAATTTTGAAATCCCCAGATCAAAAAGAAAATCTTGAAAGAAACAAAACAGAAAAAACAATTCAAATATGTTGGAAATACAATTGGAATTGAAGAAGGCACATCTGCAGCCCCAGGAAAGACTGGAAATATATCTACCTAGTGTTAATTATTAGTGTGTGTGTGTGTGTGTGTGTGTGTGTGTGTGTGTGTGTAAATAATACATGGGAGGAGAAAGGAGAGAAAGAGAGAAGGAAGCATGGAGTGAGACCAACTGAAGGAAGGAAAGAAAACAGAAAAAGGAAAAAAGATTGACATAAAATTGGAGGGAGCAAAAACAGAGACAAGCAGAGGGGGAAACAGAAATAGAGTAAGAGAACGTACATTGGAAAGTTTTTATATCATACAGTATTTGTTTTAAAATTTATTTTTTCAACTTATTTCATTAGTATTTTTTCCAAATACATGTAAGGAGAGTTTCCAATCTTCATTTTTGTCAAAATTTGTGTTCTCAGTGTTTGCCCTTCTCTCCCTTAACCAACCCCACCCTCTTCAAGACAGCAAACAATCTAATAAAAGTTCATTGTAATTCTTTTAAGCACATAATCACATTTCTCACGTTCTGCAGGAAAAAATCAGATCATGTAGCTAAAAACCACAACAAAGGAAAAACAGGAATCTGTGTTGGACAGGGTGCTAGAACCCCTGAGCCAAATTGGCTCCTTGGAAGCAGCATCTCCAGATACAAAGAGAGTGTATTCTGTCCTTGAAAAGAGAGGTTCAAATTATGCCCCAAAAGT
The DNA here is from genome assembly GCF_902635505.1 of Sarcophilus harrisii. Lineage (NCBI taxonomy): Eukaryota > Metazoa > Chordata > Mammalia > Dasyuromorphia > Dasyuridae > Sarcophilus > Sarcophilus harrisii. The sequence goes on along the minus strand of NC_045430.1, from coordinate 253,485,627 downwards.
TATCAAACGGTGCATATTCTTTGACTCAGAAGTGTTTATACTGGGCTTATGTCCCAAAGAGATCTCAAAGGAGGGAAAGGGACCTGTATGTGCAAGAAAGTTTGTGGCAGAAACTGGAAACTGAATGGATGCCCATCATTGGAGAATGGCTGAATAAGTAATGGTATATGAATGTTATGGAATATTTTTTTCTGTAAAAAATGACCAGTAGAATAATTTCAGAGAGACCTGGGGAGACAGGAACAGATGCTGAGGGAAATGAGCAGAACCACTGCTCATTTGTATATGGCATTGTATATGGCAACAACAAGATTATACAATGATCAATTCTGATGGACATGACTCTTTTCAACAACTAGATGATTCAGGCCAGTTCCAAGAGTCTTGTGATGGAGAAAACACGTTGCACCCAAAAGAGGAGGATTAGGAACTGGTGTGATCCACAACTAGGCATTTTCATCTGTTTTTACTTGCATTTTATTTTTTTTTTTCCTTATTTGTCCAATTATTCTTGTGCAACAAGGTAATTGTATAAATATGCATATATTGGATTTAACAAATATTTTCTCTGTATATGACATATATAGGGTTACTTGCCATGTAGGGCAGGGAATGGGGGAAAATTGGACACAAAGTTTTGCAAGGATACATGTTGACAATTATGCTTGCATATGATATGAAAATAAAAGCTTTAATAAAAAAGAAGAGATCCAAGTATACTGACCAGCCCAGTATGACTTGTGACCTGAGGCTACAGGGAATAAATTAAATAGCAAAAGACTTGGGGCTTAGACTTGGATTTAGACCAATGGTCTAAGACTGACCAATGGTCACCTATGTTGTCTACTTCCTGTAGGTCACATGATTTCCTGAAATTTAGGCCTAGGGTCCTACAGCCCTTGAGAAATCTTCTCACCCCCAGCCCATTCAGTCCCTCTTTATTTCATTCCTTTGAAGCTTTCTCACACAGTCCTGATGCATTTCTTCCACCAGGACATCCTTGTTACCTAGGCCTGCAGGCTGGTCCCCCTCCTCAGGATCCATGTAATTGCCCTCTCTCCTTCAGAACCAAACATCACTGGGAGCTTTCAGGAACCACTTTAGCTAAGAAATCTTGACCCATTTTAGTGCTCAAGTCATTAAGCAAGCAAATGGAAGGGTAAAGCTGCTTAAGACAAGGAGCAGGAGTCAGAGACCCCACTCCCACCAGCTCCCACCTTCTGTCTTGGAAACCCCATCATCGCATACCCACAATTGGCATCTTGCAGCTGGTGTCATCCACAGAACTCCAGTACTGTCCAGGCCTGGAGGCTTCAGGGTTGTTATCCCACTTTCAAGCAGGACAAACCAAGTCATTTGGGCCAAAGGCAATGAAGGTCTCACCTTCTGGAGCTGCTGCAGGCTGACAAGGGGCGAGGAGCTGGCCCTGCCCAGTGGGGTCTGGACTGAGGAAGGGAGACCATGACCTGTAGGGGGCATCAGCAGCATGGGGGAGTGTCAAAATCAGGTGTCAGGTGATTTCATGTTGACCACATACTTAGAATTTTATGGCTTGGGGTCCGGGGAAACAATTCTCACAAATAGATTAAAACTGCAAGGACCAATGATGAGCAAAAAAACAAATTGCTATTAGAATGGAGATTACTAGAGATAGTCACCAGGAACCCCACCCAGAGGAAGATTGTGAAGGAAAATTGAGGCTCTCATGAAAGTCTCTCATCCACACAGCTTTTCTTAGGATAAATACCAAAGAATACTTCCCGCAAATTTCTGCTTTTGTTTCCTCAAAGATCCACACTAGGTGGAAGATGGCAAAACCGTTTAATGAAAATCAGTGGGAAATAGTTTGAAATCCAATGAAGGCAGAGTGGCTTGGGTTCAGGAAACTAAGTAATGAGTAAACTTCCTGTCTCTGCACAAATACTCCAGCCTGCAATGACAGAGGTGATGGAGGGAGGTAACGGATATAACGGAAAAAGGGTTCCATGTGTTGCCATGACTACCGCACAAACAGTTATTAGGATAAAAGGCCAGGAGTCTCAACAGCCTTGCTGAGAGAGAGACAGACAACATGAGAGAGAAAGAGAGAGAGAGAGAGAGAGAGAAGAGAGAAGAAGAAGAAGAAGAAGAAGAAGAAGAAGAAGAAGAAGAAGAAGAAGAAGAAAGAGAAAAAGAGAGAAAGAGGAGAGACAAAGAAAGAACAAGAGAGAGAGCTCTAGTAGCCACAAAGAACCCACCATAACCTAGAAGTTGACCAGATAAGGGGCTATCTAGTTTTTCTCATCTTGGAGAAGCTTTTAATGGTAAGAAGCTTGATGATCTAGACTTTTCAGGGGGTGGGGATTACCAAATATGTGTAGAAGGGGAAATGAGGTAGTTTGTATTTGGGATGAGGTGTGTATTTTGGTGGGATCAAGCTGAACCATCAGAGACTTGTGGGTTCCCTTAGCAGGAAAGGAGATGGGGCAGAACAACATCAAAGGTTTTAACCTTTTTCTGACATTAACCTTCTGGCCCACATTAGAGTTGCTACTTTGCCCTTAGGTCTTGTGGATTTGAGAATACAACTATGAGAGAATCCATGACTTAAAAGCCTGACAGGTGCATAGGATTTTGTGAAATCTAAGAATATTAGATTTATTCTCAGAAATTTTGTGATTTGGGCAGTCTGATAGTGTAATGCTGGAGAAACTGAGGTAAGATAGGGATTAGAGAGTTTTTAATATTTTATTTGGATTTCTGAAAGGGAGAGATTGTGCTGGGGTCATGATACCTCCAGGGCTGATGTCCAAAGCATCCAGCAGCCAATGTGAGTTTCCAATGACATATTTATAGCTCTTAGCTGGGGGGAGGAGTCCAAATTCTGGTGAGCAGAAATCTCCAGGCAGGGACCATCAATCCAGTTCTGACAGGTTTGGGGATAGGACCATAAATTCTTACAAACTGACAGTTTAGAGATAAGAAGTCTGAAACTTAATTATAAACAATGCCAATTAGGTATCTGAAGTAGGAACTTCTGGAGTCTTATCTTCTGGAATGTCAGATCTCCACAGCCCTAATTATATCAGTTCTAATGGGCAGAAAAGGAGGACTGCAATCAGGGAAACTGAGGCAGAACAATAAGGGAAACTGAGTCAGGACAATAAAAGGGAACTGTGGCACAACAATAGAGGGTACTCGACCTCCATTTAAAACAAGTCACTACAAAACTCAGCAAATGAACAGTCAATATTCTTTATACTGACAAACACTTTGCCTCTACTGTTTCATCCCCTATTTCTTCTATTGTCATACAAGGGAGTTTCTCAATTGCTCCCTTTGGATTACTTTCAATGATGAGGGGAGAGGTGAGATGGGATGAAGAAAGGAGCAAACAGGGAAAGGAAGCTGTAGGAATGGAACATTTTTATCAATTGAGTTGAGGCTGGCTCTACTTGTAAAAAACATATTGGACAATGAAAAGCAATAGCTAGGCTGAGCCCAGCTAGTAGGCAGCTATTAGGGCCTTCTTAGGCTGCTCATTACTCCCTTATTTGGGAAGATGGGGTAGTTATGGAACCAGAGTTCTTATGTATTTATTGACATTCTTTTCCCTCAGGAAATCTTTTAAATTCAGCATGGTGAAAATAACCCCGATGTTTCCCCCCAGTGAGAATCAATCAACAAACTTGCGGTAATACTTGTTCTTATATCAGTAACTGTATTAAATGAGGAAAATATATCCCAAAAATTTCATTCTAAGAGGGAAGATGAAAAGTATATAACCTAGAATATGCCAGATACAGAGTATAGAAAAATAATGTCAGAAGTCACAATGTTGAGGGGTGAGGATATCCCTAACAGTGATAGGGGTCCCCACGCTGGTGTCCCAGGTTTTGTGAAAGAATTCGCAGTCCCTTATCCAAGGGAGATTTTTGGCAAAAAATAGGTTTGTTTTCACTGAAGTCTCAGTGGGCTGGTCCCTGGTTAAGATAGTCAAGTTTGGGATACCAAGTCTTGCTTTTTATTTAGCCTTCTATCCCTTGGGGCTGGGGAGAGATTGAGGGGCTAATTCTCAAATCAAGAAGAGTGGTGATTGTGCCCCAGCCCAAGATCTCCAAATGAATTGTAAGTGAGGATTAGTGTAGGAATTTCCCCTGGAAATCCAGTAGGAGCTGGAGAATGTTCCCAGAGGTGGGGAGGAGTTGAGATTCAGGGTTTTTCCAACCCAAAAGTACCACCCACCAAAGATCAGAGGGACATAGTCCTATTATATCTATAATCCTAATGGAACATTGAGACTATCAGAGCACTTTAGGATAGAGGTGTATAAAGTCACAAGGCAAATAGCTCTGGGAATAAAGAAAAGTTCTGGGAGGAAAATGTTGAGATGGATATGTGGGCTAAGAGTGAAGAGTGGTGGATGACTGAGCCTGCAAACCTGGCTGACAGAAAAGAGAATTTCATTAGAGGGCAGAAGGTGGGGAACAAAAGAATGGATTGTGGTTTGGACACGTTGAGATTCAGGTGCAAGTGGCTTTCCGGGTCAAAATGTCCAACAGATAATTATGTGGGAATTGGGGAAGAAAGGTCAAGAGATAGACTGAGGTAGTATCACAATACCTGGGAGTGGTTTAAGCTTGATCTGTTTACTTGTAAATATGATGATTATACTTGTAACTCCTTAGGACTTTGTCAACATTCTGTCAAGTAGAAAGAGTATACTAATAGCTAGATAAGATGAGTGTGAGTGGAATATGAAGGAATAATCTCTTTTGAAAAAGAGATAGGAATGTCCCAGGAAGAGGAATAGGGAGAAGTAGAATGGTGCAAATCATCTGCCCTAAAAAAAAGAGGCAAGAAAAGCTTTTTAGGTGGAGGAGAGGAGGAGGAGAGGTTGAGTAAGAGAATATTATTTTCATCAAAATTGGCTCAAATAGGAGACACCATAAATACTCAATAAGAATATAGGAATTTATCTTAGCCTGCAGGAAAATGGGAGTGGAATGGAATATGGAAAAAGTGGGTGATAAAAGCACTGGTCATTTGAGGGTATCAGTGGTCAGTACCAAAACACTTTGGAGCAGAGACAGGATAAAAGGTGAGAGAGAATAAATGTGGGAAATACAATTAGCAACATTAATTGTAAAACTAATTTTGAAACTAGTTTTTCTGATGCAATCACATTGTTCTCTGGGAAAAAATGAGCAGAATGCTCCCTAGAGAAAAGCAAAAGCTGGAACGTCCTCTGTGAACAAAGTGAAATATACCTTATATGAAATGATAGCAATGTTCTGGAGCGATCAGTTGTAAATGATTTTGTTGTTCTCAGTAACATGATCATCCATAACCACTTTGAAGGACTTAGTTAGGATAAAAAATCCTATCCATTCATGGAGAAGGAATGATTGTGTCTATATACATATCAAAGCATTCTCTATTTCCTTATCTCTCTCTTTTTATCTTCATTTCTCTTGAGGCGTTTTATTTTCATTGGGGTGGGAGATTTGTTTTTTTTTTTTTTCCCACAACATTTATGGAAATGTTTTGGAATCCAAATTTCAAATGTGGTTTCCTAATTGTGAGTGGGAATCAGGGAAAGAATCTACAAAGCAAAAAAATTTAAAAACAAATGTAAAAGAAAATTTTTTGAATGTAATTAGGTAAAAGATATAAATAAATTAAAGTTAAAAAAATAAGAGGTCATTCACTTTTGTACTTTGGAGCTTATAATATTAACTTTGCATATCAATTAGTAAAAAGCAACTGAATGAGAATGTGAGAAATGAGACTATAGAAGAGAGAGGAAACAGAAAAACTGGATGCCATGTTGATGTGGGCCATGCTTCATAGTAAACACTGGGGGAATACAAAGAATGGACTAGGCAGGCTCTGGCCTGAAGAAGCTCCCAGTCTAAGGAGGTGACTCCATACAAAAAGCTCTGTATAAGTGAATGGTTTACCACAAAAATTGAAGTAATGAAATTGTCTCTTGGGCTTCCTCCCAGTAGGAAATGAGGGGGAAAGCATAGGCAAGAGCACATTGACAAAGGTCCAGTTCTCCTCCTCAGGCCAGCATTCCATTAAACTTTAAAGTTCCAATAACTTGGGTCCTCGTTTTAACTCAATATATCTATTAATTTGTTCTTTAAGAGCTTAAGATACATTTTTTAGCAAAATGATTTGCGAATTTGCAGTCTGAATAGATTCTGTTGAGAAGAAGCTGAAATAGCAAATAATGTAATAATTGCTATAGTTGCTAGAACTCCAGCAATGAATAACCCAAGAATTCTCCTTTTCCTATTTTGTTTTCCAATTTTCCTTTGTTATTTCAAACCTGTTCACCTGCTGACCTGTACCAATGGGGATTAATCTTTGTAGGGACCATCACACAGGATGGGTGTTCAGTAATAAGAGAAGTGAATCAGAAGACATTGGGACAAAACACAATTGTAACATTTTACAATATAAATCCTCCTAGCAGATCCATGGGGTGGATTCCAATGCCATTCCTTGCAACAGTATCTGAAGTTAGAAACATCTGTGGATAATTTTAAACAAGCTGTACCATAGGGACTGAAAACACCATGGAATTCCTCATCTGAAATATGAAAATTTGTGCTTTCCTAAGTCCCAAAGCCCCAGTGTGACAGGAGACCCACCAGACACAGATAATTTGGTCTCCAATTCATCATCAGTTCCATTCCTCCCCAAACCAATGGGGGCCCTAAGCCTTTGGGAGCAGGGGTGAAGATCTCATCTTCTGAAAGCCCTTCCTGCTGAGAATGGGCGCAGAGCTAAGTCACCTACAGGCTCTCATCTTATATTAGGGATGGCGTGTAAAGCTGGAACTGATTGAAGCATCCAGTGGTTGATTCAGCTCCTCGAAGCTGGCCAATGCATCTGTAACTGACCCAGTTCTAAAATTAAAAACTTCCAAATGGAGGTTAGATTAGTCTGAGATGGACAAGTCCTCTAGGAGAGCTATAAGATGTACATGTAGATTGGCCAGCAACTTTTCATGTAAAGACATAAATTAGCTTCACGGGGCACAAAGTACATACAAATGTTAAAGATGTTTAGCTTCAGTTTCATTAAACAATAAAATAACAGGTCTTACAGACAATCCTGTTAATTTTTCTTACATTATTTTGGAAGCCTATATAAGGACTTTATTTCACACAAATATCTATATGGATGTATGACTAGGCCAAAGACTCATTCACCAAATCATTTAGTATATAATGACCACATATTTTCAGAATGAAAGCAAGACAGTGAATTTTTATTAACTATTTGTTCTCAATGTAGAAATTTGTTATAGGGAGAAAATACAGGGATATGATAACCCATCAGAACTAGTTCTTCAGGTTCTGGAAGCCTGGGAGCATACATAAGATAAAATAAAGCTTCCTTAATTTAGTTTGATGAACAATTATAATAGTTCTACCTTATCAGACTCAGGTATGATCAGGTGGGAAAGAAAGAAACAGAACTGGGAAACAGACTCGGAAGCTATCTCACCTTGAGCAGAAGCTGCAACTCTTGTTCAGATAAAGACCTCTATCTGTTCAGGGTCACATTTCTCTGAGTACCTTATGATAATTCTCACAAGTGGTGAAATACTGACTTAATGATCAAGTAAGCAAATTCAAAACTCAAAAAAAATCAGTTACACTCCCAAGAGATTTTGTTTCTAATAGTAAATTCTACTCATTACAACTTTGGGATAGATAAATTATTTTTTAAAAAGCTGACCAAAATCTAGACACATAGATTGTTAAATTTGTTTTGTGTGTTAAAACTCATCCTAGTACAAAGGGGTAATCATTAAATGAGCTTATAGATTTTATCATTAAATGAGCTTATAGATTTTTAGTAGATATTTTCATTGTTTTATATATTACTATATCTCCTAAACAGGCTGCTCCTCGCTCAGAGCTGATAACCTTCCTTATCCTGAAAGTTAAGAAAACTGGCAAGCTCAGGTGAGTTGACAGAGGCCCCAAGGAAGGGGCCGAGCTGTTTCTGGCCCAACTCCCACCATTCTTAATGTTTTTGTGGGCTGTGCACTATATACAGTAATTATCAGATTTAGATTTAACATGATGATAATAGCTTTAAATAAAACATAGTTAACAATTTTAGATTTTTTTCCAATAGTTTTGCTTGTAATTTCTCAATTTTTCCAGTGACAGTGAAAATAATTGCCTAAATGAAATTTACAAAATAATATAAAACAGGATTAGCAAGGCTAATTAAACTTTTCACCTTCTTATAGTTGACAAATCCATTCCATCTCCAAACTATTGAACTGGGAAGTTCTCAGGATTTCCATCCCTTTGGATACTTTTCTTTTTTGTTTTAGGGAGAAAAAAAAAAGACTTAATATTATTATTTATTTTTTAAATTGAAGTAGAACAGATTTTAGAATTTACTTAACTTCAGTTGATATATTTCTTAAATTTCAATTAAATGTTCCAGACAAACTGAATTGCTATTTAGATATTTTCCAGTTCATACAAATCATTCCTCTTTTGTGAGCTAAGAAAGAGTTAAGGTGTCAGTTTTTTGTGACTGGGCCCTGAGAAGCCTGACTCTAGATAACTCAAAAGCAAGCTGGTTTTTGTTGGCAATATTTTTAAATAGATGTGGACTGCTTTTCTATTTTCCTAAATTTAGTGCAAATAGATTACAATTTACATATCCCTTCAGTGGGCTTTGAAAAACTGCTTTTACGGCAGAGATTCCAAACATGGTCGCCATGTGAGGACCCTCTGTCCACTGGACCCTCTGTCCAGTGCCCTCCTTATCTCTACCTTCACCTATCTCCTACTTCTAAACTCAATAATAAACCTCTTTTATTAATCTAAAAAAAAAAAAAAAACTGCTTTTACTATATCTCGAATAACGAATTTCACTGAATTATGTATATTTTCTTTCTCTTCCTCTTAACCCTTCTTCCAGTCAGGGAAAGGAGGAAGGAAGAAGGAGAAATAGATTCTATGCATTATCCTCCTCGGCCTGTAAAGCGTTCATTTTAGTTGAATATGCCTAATTTAATTTACATCCCAAAATTATTTATCTTAACTTTGGCATTGTATGTTGGCCATATCTAAAAACCCATAAAATTACCAAATATGAAGCAATTTTATCCAACAAAGCAGTTAACATTTATATAGCATTTTTTTAAGGAAGCACTTTCTTATTTATGGGATCTTCACAACAACAATCATTGTTAATTCTATCTTTGCAAATCAGAAAACTGAGCAGAAATAAAATAACTTGCCACAAATTAAACAGCTAATACAGTTCTGTAATTGAAATAGAGAATAGTGAGTTTACTGAATGCAGAGGCTGGCTGGCTTTCTGGGTGCTGCCAGGAGTACCCAAATTCTTCCCAGGCAATTCCTAGACAGAACCTGCTGAAAGCTGGGGTGACTGGTGTCAGGATTTCCCTTTGATGGTGGTTTCAAGTGCCAGGACTCGGGGAATGCTGACCATGCAGCCTGACCCCCACTTTCTCCCCATTTGTGGAGCTGTTTGGGCAAGGTTGTGAGCCGATGGCTGTTGCTGCTTGCCCTACAATATCTTAGCATTCTTTTTTCTGAATCTGATGTGAGATGAAAGAAGTTAGTAAACCCAAGAGCTTGGGGCTATATTGATCTTGCTAGCAAGCCCCACAACTGAGATACCCCCAGGACCACTCAAGGGAGTGGAATGGTGGAAGGGAGTGGAATACATTCTGGGGTGCTTTGGGACAGCTTTTCAAAGGTGCAGAAGGACGACTCCAGATTAGGTAGGAGTCAAGGAAGGAGAAAGTTGCTCTTTGTTTTTTGTCCCTTTTCTTTCAGAATGGGGTAAATTCTTGGAGTTATCCCCAGTATTTCAGGATTTTTCTTGCAATATCCATTGCTTGTCTGATGGAGAGATGCCCACTTCCCTCAAGAACATGTGATAAATTTTTGTTTTGCTCCTAGAGATCTCACCAGGTTTTTTTTTTTATTTTTATTAAATGGTGACCACTCACCATTCTGAGCCACACAGAAGGAAGGAAAGGAGCTGTTGTAGAATTGACCTTTGAATCAAGAGACAAAAAGCTTTATGATGTTGCTATAAGGTGGGCAAATTTAGAGAAAAACTCAAGACTAAATGACTAATGAACTGGCAATTTGCAAGGGCAAAAAGGGGATATTTTACATTTAGGGAACAACCTGGGGGATTAATTAACCTCCTGATTAGATATATAGTGTGTTTGGGGTCAAGATAGTCTCATCAATGTAAGGGACTCCACAAGTGACCATTGCAACAAAGGCCCACTGAAAGACAAGATAATCCTAATCCTGTCAATGCCTATCTCCAGATCAGACTGCCTCAGTCCAACAGACCTGATAGAAACCTTGCCTCCAGGGCCATCTCCAGGCCCTGATCTATTCCTGGCCACTGGACCCGGAGGGTTCTGGAGGAGAAAGTGAATCCAGTGACCTTGTCCCAGGTCCCCCTCCCTTAAATCCAATTCACTTGAGTGTCATGATCACAGTCAAGTTCTTCAGCCTCATTGGGGATCCTTCCAGTAGGTTGGGCCAACCTGATGCGGTCCCCTTCCCTCTCTGAACTCTCCAGATTTGATAGAGTAGGGAGGAAGCTTTGCATATGTTTGAGATACTCGATGGATTGTATTTGTTACTGAACAACCAGTGAGAATCTATATCTTGAAATGGAGGCTACAAGACACTCCTCACACTTTTGATATCAAAGAATTTTTACATCTATCATCTCGTTGTACCTTCCCACCAATCTTGCGTAGGATGCCTTTTATTATTCACATTTTACAGATGTGAATAATAGAGTCATAGAGATTTTTTTTTTTTGGATCCTTACTTAGTATTTCATAGATAGAACATTCATGACATCAGGTCAAAAGTTCTTTGCACTTTTCCATCTTATTTTCTAGTCATCCTGTAGGATCCTCTGTAGGGGAATTATAGGAGCTGGAATTAATCCTTTCACAAGAAATCTACCAGCACCTGTGCAAATTGGCTAGGTAAAATACAAAGATAATTTTAAAGAGAGGCAGACTTTCTATTGAGGGTGTAATAGTTAAAAGGAAGTTTGACAGAATGCTGTGAATGGAGCTAAAGAGTGTCAGGGAAGGAAGAGGAGGAGGAAGAAGATAGCAATTTTGTTGCCCTATCAATAAAGACATATACGTTTCCTTGACTGGACATGAACCAGAGAGAGAGAAAAAAAAAAGCTGAATCAAAAAGTTTTACAGAGAAGCATATCAAATTCCCCTTATCCAAGCTGGACCAGAATATGTATTCTTCCTTAATAGTCAAAGATTAGAATTTTAAAAGTTCTGTGGTGGATAACTGAGCCTGCAAACCTGGGTGATAGAAAAGGGAATTTTAGAAGAGGGCAAAGGGTGGGGGACAAAGAACAGATGGTGTTTTGGACACATTGAGATTCAGGTACAATTGGGCATCCAAGTCAAAATGTCCAGCAGATTATGTAGAAATTGGGGAAGAGATCTCAGAGAATCTGAGGCAGGAAAATATACCTGGGAATGCTTTAAGCTTTATCAGTTTACATTCTGACATAGGAGAATGCTACTTCTAACTCCTTAAGACATTCTCAATATTCTGGCAATAGAAAGAGTATACATAGCAAAGGGGAAGGATGGGAGTGGAATATGAAGGGATAATCTCTTTAAAAGGGGGAGGGGGGGGAAGAAGATAGGAAGGTACCAGAAAAGGGAAAGAAAGAAGTAGAGTGGTGCAAATTATCTGCCAAATAAGAAAAGAGGCAAAGAAAAAGCTTTTCCAATGAAAGAGGAGAGAAGTAGAGGTTAAGTGAGAACTTTATTCTCATTAGAATGGGCTCAAATGGAGACAACCATAAATATTCAATAGAGAAGGGAAAGCTATCTAGCCTGCAGGAAAATAGGAAGAGAATGGAATAAGGCAACAGGGAGTAATAAAAGAGCTCAAAAGAAGAACTCATGTGATAAGGAGCCAATGGGCCAAAATTCATTAGAGCTGAATTTAATTCTTTTAATTATTTTAACTCCAGGTTTAGCCAAATGCTGATTCCTCGTGCATCCTCTATGGCAGGGCAAATCATAAGATCCTTTGAATATATGCCTAACTCAGTCCCTATTTATCAATGGCCACCAATAGCCATTTTTAGAAATTGAATATACAGGTCTATCTATCACAAAAGATTATATAAAGGGCAACATAAAGGAGCTCTTAATTACAGACCAGATGAGCTGCTTGTTTTAGAGGAGGAGAGATTGAGTGATAAAACATTTAACTGACTCAAATAATTAGATACCACAAATATTCAATATGGGTATAGAAATCTATTTTAGCCTGCAGGAAAATAAAAGGGGAATGGAACATGGAAAAGGAGATGATTAAAAAAAATAGGTCATTTGGGGGAGTCAGTGGTAAGTAGCAAAACACTATTTTTATTATAACTTTTTGACAAAACATATGCATGGGTAATTTTATAACACTGACCCTGGCAAACACTTCAACTTTTCCCCTCCTTCCCTCCACCCTCTCCCCTAGATGGGCAGGCAGTCTAATAGAAGTTAAACATGTTTAAGTATATGTTAAATACAATATATGTATACATATTTATACAGTTATTGCACAAGAAAAATCAGATTTAGAAAGAAGGAAAAAATAATCTATTTTAAGGAAAAGTTCATTTATTCCTATACTCTTCAAGTATTTTTAATAGGAATAGGTGTTGGATTTTATCAAATACTTTTTCTGCATCTATTGAGATGATCATATAGTTTTTGTTAATTTGGTTATTGATATAGCCAATTATGCTATTAGTTTTCCTAATATTGAAGCAGCCCTACATTCCTGGTATATAACTCCTATTTGGTCATGATGTATTATCCTGGGGATGATTTTCTGTAATCTTTTTTGCTAATGTTTTATTTAAATTTTTGCATCAATATTCATTAGGGAGATTGGTCTATAATTATCTTTCTGTTTTCAACCTACCTGGTTTAGGTATCAGTACCATGTCTGTGTCATAAAAGGAATTTGGTAGGACTCCTTCAATCCCTATTTTTTCAAATAGTTTATATAGCATTGGAGTTAATTGTTCTTTAAATATTTGGTAGAATTCACATGTAAATAAATCCATCTGGTCCTAGGGATTTTTTCTTAGGGAGTTGATTAATAGCTTGTTCTATTTCTTTTTCTAAAATAGGACTATTTAACCAATTTACTTCTTCCTCTGTTAATCTGGGCAACCTATATTTTTGAAAGTATTCATCCATTTCATTTATCAAATTAATTGGCATAAAGTTGGACAAAGTAACTCCTAATTATTGTTCTAATTTCCTCTTCATTACTGTCAAGTTCTCCCTTTTCATTTTTAAGACTAACAATTTGATTTTCCTCTTTCCTTATTCTAATCAAATTTGCTAAGAGTTTTTCTATTTTGTTGGTTTTTCATAGAACCAACTCTAGTTTTATTTATTAATTCAATAGTTTTTTTTTTTTTTTACTTTCAATTTTATTCTCTCCTTTTATTTTTAGAATTTCAAGTTTAGTGTTTGATTGGGGTTTTTTAATTTGTTCTTTTTCTAGCTTTTTTAGTTGCAAGCCTAATTCATTGATTTACTATTTCTCTATTTTATGCAAATAAGCATCTAGAAATATAAAATTTCCCCTTATTACCGCTTTGGCTGCATCCCACATACTTTGGTATGTCTTTTCAATATTGTCATTCCCTTAGGTGAAATTATCAATTGTGTCTATGATTTGCTGTTTGACCTATCATTGTTTAGGATGAGATTCTTTAGTTTCCAATTATTTTTTGGCCTATTTTCCCCTGGTTTTTTATTGAATGTAATCTTTATATTGCATCATTATCTGAAAAGGATGCATTTACTATTTCTTCCTTTCTGTAATTTGAATTTGAGATCTTTGTCCTTACATATGGTCAATTTTTGTATAGATTCCATGAACTGACGTTAAAAAAAAGTATACTCCTTTCCATTTCCATTTAGTTTTCTCCAAAGATCTATCATACCTTACTTTTCTAGTGTTCTATTTACCTCTTTAACATCTTTCTTATTTATTTTGTGGTTAGATTTATCTAGTTCTGAGAGTGCAAGGTTGAGATCTTCCACTATTACAGTTTTGCTGTCTGTTTCTTCTTGCAGCTCTCTTAACTTCTCCTTTAGGAATCTAGGTGCTATATACCACTTGATGTATATATGTTTAGTATTGATATTGCTTCATTATCTATGGTACCCTTTAGCAAGATATAGTGCCCTTCCTTATCTCTTTTAATTAGATCAATTTTTGCTTTTGCTTGATCTGAAATCAGGATGGTGCTACCCCTGCTTTTTTTACTTAATCTGAAGCATAGTAGATTCTGTTCCACTCTTTTACTTTTATCCTGTATATACATACAGGATACATATATACATACCCTGCTTCAAGTGTGTTTCCTGTAAACAACATATTGTAGGATTCTGGCTTTTAATCCAGTCTGCTATCTGCCTCTGTTTTATGGGGGAGTTTATTTACCCCATTCACATTTATGGTCAAAATGACTAATTCTGTATTTCCTGCCATCTTGTTAACCCCAGATTGTGCTTTTCTCTTTCTTTTCCCCTTTATCCCCCTCCCCAGTATTAAATTTAAGAGCACGACTTGCCTCACACAGCCCTTTCCCTTTAGGATCCCTCCCTCTCAGTCCCTCTCCCTTTTTTAAAACCTTTTCCTTACAATTTCTGTATTCTCTTCTATTTAGCCTACTCCTTCCCTTTTTGCTTTTCCCCTACCACTTTTCAATGAGGTGGGAGAAGTTTCTCTGTAAACCAAATGTCTAATATTTTCTCTTTGAGCCAATTCTGAGGAGAGTAATGTTCATCTTCTTCATCTTCTTCCCTTTTCCCTCAGATATAATAGGTTTCCTTTGCTTCTTTGTGACATATATACCACCTCCACTTTTCTCTTTTTCTGGTATAATTTCAGGTATTTATTTCTTTATTCACTCTTATCTTTTAATGAGTGGGAAGACTTATTTATCCAGGCCCTCTTGCAAAGCTTCCCTTTCCTTTCCCCATTTTTCTTCTAGCTCTTTTTAAAGAGCCTTTTAAATTTCTTCTATGAGAGCCTTGTGTGATGGAGACTGGTGATATCACCCTTTGGGGCTTCATCTGGAGACAAATTGCTTTTAATTCCTCAGGGTTTGAAGTCTACTCTCTTTCAGTATAGAGGGTATTTTTGGTTAAGAGCCTGTTTTGCCTTTTTACTCATTTTGAAAAAGAGAAAAATCAAAAAATAACCCTATGGTCTGCTTCTTGGGATATTACCAAGCTTCCTCAACAGACAACAGGAAGTGTCAGTGAAGCAGCAGTGGGACAGCAGAGGCTGCAATGGAAGCAGCAGTTGCATGCTGGGATAATGCTGAGTCTCTCCTGGTGCTGGGTGGGTGTGGCCAGGTCCTGAGAGACCCTGGCATTTTGGGGTTATAGTCTTTATCCCCTCTGTTTGTAGCTTGTCTTTTGATCTGCTGGCTTGCTGCCAGGGCAAAATAGCCACATTCTGTCCCCGTCCCATGAGCAAAAAACAGACCTTTTCTGATGAATTTTGAGATTGTTTTCTGTTGGTGACTCCCAATATTCATGGTTTTGCACTAATTCCAAGGATGTTTAATAAAAGAAGTAGTCTGAGGGTAAAGGAGAGCTTAGATAATAAACCCATGTGTCTTCTCTTCCATCTTGGCTCCACTCTCTGTAGCAAAACACTTTTGAGGAGAGACAGAGTGAAAGGAGAGAATAAATGGGAGAAATACAATTAGCAATAGTAATTGTAAAAATAATTTTTGAAGCAAGTTTTTCTGATGGAATATCATTGTTTACTGGAAAATGAGCAGAATAGCCTTGGGGTGGGAGTGGGAAGCCTGGAAAGTCTTCCATAAACAAAGTGAAATATATCTTATATGAAATGATAACAATTACTCCAGAGTGACCAGTTATAAATGATTTTGTTGTTCTCAGTAACATAATCATCCACAACTACTCAGAAGGACTTATGATAAAAAATCCTGTCCATTCACAGAGAAGGAATGATTGTATCTGTATACATATCAAAGCATTCTCTATTTCCTTATCTATTTTTATCTTCATTTCTCTTAAGGCTTTTTATTTTCAGTAGGGTGGAAAATCTGTTTTTTCCACAACTTTTACAAAAATGTTTTGGATAATTTCAAACTTGTTAATTGTAAGTGGGAATCAGGGAAAGAACACAGAAAGCAAAAATGTTGAAACCAAATGTAAAAGAAAAAATTTTTGAATGTTTTACCTTGGGTAAAATATTAAATAAGTTAAAATAAAACCACAAGAGATCATATATATTTTGTAATTTGGAGCTTATAATATTAACTTTGCATATCATTTAATAAATAGCAATTGAATGAGAATGTGAAAAACCAGAGTGAGAGAGTTTAGAAGAGAGAGAAAAAGGAAAGAATAACTGGAGGCCACAATCCATCAACATTAATTATCTACTGTGGGCCACTCTCCATAGAATAGTTCAAGCCGGGCCCTGGTCTGGAGGAGCATCTAGTCTTAAGGGGTAGTCTCTCCATACAAACAACTCTGTACAAATAAGTGGTTTACCACAAAAATTGCAAGTAATGAAGTTCTCTTGGGCTTCCTCCAAGTAAGAAATGAGGGAAAGAATATGCAAGAGCACATTAACAAGGGTACAATTCTCCCCTAAAGGTCAAGAATCAATCACTCTTGGTAGATCATAATCCTTGTGCAGCTGTCATCTTCCCCACCACATTGTTTCCTGATTCCTTTCCCTTTGCTCATATAGTCCCTTCTTCATTCACAGATTTGGTCCAGGAGCAGTAGAAGAGCCTGTTCCCACAGGCAACATTGATGACACTCCGACATCCCCAATACTGTGTTGCACCCTTGGGCTCCAGTAGTGAGCAAGTGACTGACCTCAGGGGCCAGCAAAAAGTCATTCATGCCAGTTCAATAACTCAGAAAAAGGAGCAGGGGGGCCCATCATGGATCAGAAATTTGGCTTTTGCAGTTCCTATGACCATGGCAGTGCCCCAATCAGTGGCAGAATCATTCAGTCCTAAGTACATCCATGATCATCAGGAGGCAACCCCAGCCTATGCTGGCAAGTCAGCAGTCGGTGCTCCTCCCAAGACTGCTAAAGTCCATTCTCCCTTGACCATGGGATCCAAGGCTTCTCCCATGACTGTCCCCAAACTTGGAACCAGACAACAAAGTCCAATGTATGACCTTTGTAACACTTTCTCCTGTGTCAGAATATGATCCAGAATAGACTGTTTAATTCCAGCTCTCCAGATTTCCCCTCAAATTGAACAACTTTGTGCCTCAAGGCAAATACAGATGGATTAAAAGGGAAGACTTGGGGGGTCCTTCCAATACAACCCAAAAAGATGTGAAGAAAGCCATGGGGCTGCAGATGAACCAGTCTCTAGTGCCAAGGGCCAGAAACAGGGAGTGGATTAAATAGCAAAAGACTTGGGTTCATTGGATGGACTGACCACTGGTCAGTAATGCTGTACTTCATGTTGGTCATGTGACTTCCAGAAAATTTGGCCTAGGGTTCTACAGCCTCTTGAGAAATCTCCCCAGTCCCATTCAGTACCTTTTTATTTCAGACCTTTGAATCGTTCTCACATCAGTCCTGATGCATTTTTTCCACCAGGACTTCAGGTTGGTGCTTCTCCTTAGGATCCAACACTGTAACCTATCCTTTCCCCTTCAGAACCAAATGGAACCACTTTAGCTAAGAAATCCTGACCCATTCTCATGCTTAAGTACATAAGCTGATGGGGTAGTAAGATAAAGCTGCTCAAGGAAAGGAGCAGGAGTCAGAGACTCCGCTCCCATCAGGTCCCACCAGCTCCCACCCTCTGTCTTGGAAACCCCATCATCACAGACCCACAATTGGCATCTGGCAACTGGTGTTATCCACGCTGTCCAGGCCCAGAGGCCTCAAGGTCATTTTCCCATTCTTCCTACCTCAAGCAGGATAGACCCAGAGACCACCTGGACAAAGGGACAAAGAACTCATCTGGTGGTGCTGTAGGATGACAAGAAGGGTTGGCTCTGTCCAGGGGAGGTCTGAATTGAGGAAGGGAGACCCATGACTTGTAATGAGCATCAATGGGGTGGGGGGGGAGGGGTGAGTGTCCAAATCAGGTGTCAGATAATTTCACATTATTCAAATACTTGTAGTAATTTCATGGCTTGGAGTCTGGAAGAAACAACTCACAAGTAGATTAAAACTGCAAGGAGCAAATAAGAGCAAAAAAAAAAAAAAAAAAGCAAAATGGAGTTAATAATGGGGTTACCAGGGACAGTCACCAGGGACCCCATCCAGAGGAAGACTTTGGGGCAGATGAGACACTCATGAATGCCTCGCTTCCACACAGCAATACCAAAGAGCATATTCCCCAAATTCCTGCTTTTGTTTCCTCAAAGGAGTAGGGGCAATGGATGGACCAGTGTGGCCTTCAATGAGTATGATCTTTAGCAAAACCTCTGGAGCCTTTTCCATGTTACAAGGGAAGGCCTTTACCCAATTAGCACACCCGTGCTATTTGGTATTAACAGAAGCCAAAAGCAGTTTGAAGCCCCTTCCAGGGGCACATGTGCACAATCCATCTGCTAATCCTCCCTAAGGATGTACCTCTCCTCCAGAGAGGCTTCTCTGGGGGGTTTCACAGCTTGTTCAGAATTGATATGTCTGGGAACTGAGGGAATACAGGAGTCAGGAGTTGGGGAATTAAAGGTGCCCTGGTCAGGGGCAAACAGGCAGCAGCACAGGTCTGAAACAGCAACCCTGTTTCCCTTGGCCTGAAGTGAATCCCTCTTTGTCCTTTACAAAATATAATGGGATCACAGCTTGCAGTCGTTCCCCTGAAGACTAATTGGGGAATGATTGACTATCAAAAATCTCTCCATATCACCCCCATGAGCACATAACACATGAACAGCATATTTGGAGTCAGTATAGATATTCACTCTCATTCCTTTCCCCAAAGCTCTGATGAGGGCAAAAATGCTCTGAACTTGAGGGAGAATCTCCAATGACTGGTACTGTGAGCTTAGGGGTCTCCTCAGTTATACTAATGGCAGCCATTGCTCTAGGCAAGAAAGTCACAAGGACAGCACGTTTCTTTGAGAATTAAGCAAGGAATCTGGGACAGGGTCCCAGGGACTGAGTCAAGACCCTTAGGTCCAGCCCCACTTGTCAGCAACATAAAGAGTAAAAGGCTTTTGGTAGGGCTAAGTTTGGAGGGAGGGTCACTTTCAAGGCCTTCAAAAGCCTGGGCCTGATCAGGGAGTGATGAGATTCTGCTTCCTCTGGAAGTGACCAAAAGGGAGCTGGGAGGTGGCCCAAATACTTAACAGGCTGATAGGCAGAGGGAGCCTTCAGACAAAAGCAGAAAATGAAGGGCTTTTTTATGGCAGCAGCCAGAGAAGCCTCCAGGATTGGGCTGCAGATCAAGGTATCTACATACTTGTATTGTGCTCTTGGTTTCTATTGGCCAAATGCTCTTGATTACAGAAATTTCCTTAAGAGGAAAGAGCAGGGACATGAGTATATGATGTCAGAATGGATCCTTTAGGGCCTCAACTTGAGCACATACATGACAGGATAAAGCATCCTTATTATGACAACCTATCATGCAGTAACAATTCCACCTCATAGCCATACTTGGGGACAATCAGGTCGGAGACTAACAGAACTGGGAAACACACAAGGATCCCACCCTGAGCAGGGGCCAAAGATAGGAGATAAAATCTCAACAGCAAATTTTACTCATCAGCTTTTAGATCCTAAAGTATCCCATGTGCATGCAGAGCACAGCCAAAGCTAGATGCAGGACTCTGAGAATCTTGCCTTGGGTACTTCAAGAAAGCTATAGACCATATTGTCATATTCATTAAACAATGAGACCATTATGCACTTAAATAATTTGAAGACAAAGACCTTGGTAGAAATCATTTTCAGGAATTTTGATTACATCAAATTAAAAAGCCTTTGTACAAACTAATGCAAACAAAATTAGAAGGGAAGCAACAAACTGGGAAAACAGTTTTACAGTTAAAGGTTCTGATAAAGGCCTCATTTCCAAAATAGAGAATTGACCCTAATTTACAAGAAATCAAGCCATTCTCCAACTGATAAATGGTCAAAGGTTATGAACAATTTTCAGATGATGAAATTGAAACTATTTCCACTCAAGAGTGTTCCAAATCACTATTGATCAGAGAAATGCAAATTAAGACAACTCTGAGATACCACTACAGACCTGTCAGATTGGCCAGAATGACAGGGAAAATGAATGTTGGAGGGGATGTAGAAAACTGGGACACTGATACATTGTTGGTGGAGTTGTGAACGAATCCAACCATTCTGGAGAGCAATCTGGAACTATGCCCCAAAAGTTATCAAACTGTGCATACCCTTTGATCCAGCAGTGTTTCTACTGGGCTTATACCCCAAGGAGATACTAAAGAAGGGAAAGGGACCTGTATGTGCCAAAATGTTTGTGGCAGCCCTCTTTGTAGTGGCCAGAAACTGGAAAATGAATGGATGCCCATCGATTGGAGAATGGTTAGGTAAACTGTGGTATATGAATGTTAGGGAATATTGTTCTGTAAGAAATGACCAGCAGGATGAATACAGAGAGGCTTGGAGAGACTTACATGAGCTGATGCTGAGTGAAATGAACAGAACCAAGAGATTATATACCTCAACAATACTGTATGAGGATGTATTCTGATGGAAGTGGATTTTTTCGACAAAAGAGATCTAACTCAGTTTCAGTTCATCAGTGATGGACAAAAGAAGCTACACTCAGAAAAGGAACACTGGGAAATGAGTGTAAACTGTATTTTTGTTTTTCTTCCCAGATTATTTTTACCTTCTGAATTCAACTCTTCCTGTGCAACAAGAGAACTGTTCAGTTCTGCACACACATATATATAGGATATACTATAATATATTTAGCATGTATAAGACTGCTTGCCATCTAGGGGAGGGGGTGGAGGGAGGAAAGGGAAAAGTTGGAACAGAAGTGAGTGTAAGGGATAATGTTGTAAAAAAATTACCCAGGCATATGTTCTATCAATAAAAAGTTATTTAAAAAATCATTCTCAGAGAACTTGTGTTTCTAATAAACCTTTGTAAAGTAGAATCTTTGATACAGCATCAAAAATGATCTTGCCTTCATGAAAATAACTATATACAATTTTCAATCCTAAATTTTTGATTAACTATCAAATATCCCAATCTAAAACCTCCAAAGTGAAGATACTGGAACTCTATACCCAGAACTAAGCTTTTTCCCAAACCCAGCTAGTTCACAAAGCAGGGGCTGAAGTCTACTTTCCTGGCCTGCCCAACCAGAATTCCCAGCCATGTCTCTGGGGCCCAGTCCTCCCCAGAAAATCTACCCATGGGCTACCCCATGGCCACTGGCCTCTGCTGGATGAGTCCATCCAGGCATTCTGACTCGTGGTATCCTTCCCCTTCCCCTTGTATCTTTCCTAATTCCACTAATCTTCCCAACCCCACTTCTCCTTTCAGCTAACTTTTTTAGGGTACCAAGTCCCTTTCAAGATTCAGTCTGCCAGCTAAAGACATGCCCCAACATATGGGTGCTTTCTTTTCTCCTGGCAAATGGCAAGTTCCACTAAAGAAGTTGGCCTTTCTTCCCATCACTAATCATTAAAACCCTTTCTATGCTCCCCCACTCTACCTCATATCTACCACTCCTGTTGTCCATTCTCTCCTTTTTGGGTCTTGGAACCACCTTTTGGTACCAGCCAAAACATCCTGCTCTTCTTTGTGCCCTCACATCTCCTCTCTCCATCTCTCCCTTTCTAACATGCTGTCTCCCTCTTTCTAACAACCAATCATATCAATAATCCTTAATAAATTTAGGTTTCAATATGACAATAACCCTATTTAATTAGCAATTTCACAATGTTTATGAGTGATAGTTGAATAAACATAACATAAACCATCAAAAAACTTAAGAATCATAATTTTGTCTTTTCCAATTTTAACATAATTTTAAAGTTTTTTGAAAAATCAATACTTTATCTTGTGATATTCTAACTACATGTACCACTCAGAGTATTAATTGCTTTAGCAAATCAATCTTTGTTTTTAAAATCATCTCTTTTAAAAAAATTCAAAGTTCAAAATGTAGCTATTATATAAATAACTTTGGACTAAATTTCATATGCTAATACATATGTTCAGCAGAGCTAACAAATTGTAAAGCATAACTCATAATTTTTATAAATTACTCAAACATTTTAATAACACATTTCATCTAAGTACAGGAAACATACATGTAACTTCTTGAGGTAAGTTCCCAGAAGTTTGTTTTAATAACCAATTTTTTAAACTTAAAATCAAATACAGAATTAAATTTCCAGTAGTAATGTTTCAATATCTGCACATAAATTTGTAAGATTTTGTGCTTAAATAAATTCACAATTCTAGCACATAACAGTTAATCATATAATTGTAATAGTAAGAGATTCATCATATAAAATTTAAAATTCATCTTGATATCTAAGGAGGCAACCTTAAGCTCAATATTCCTGGTGTAAATGCCAATCTTTAGAAATTGTTTCTACTTAACAAACTAGTAGATTATCAGTAAACTCATCCTTCATTGGGACCTATGTAGCTCAAACAAGTTATTCTCAGGGATAAGACCCTTACTCACAGGATAGTTTCAAGAAGCCTAACAATTGAAGAGGAATTTCAGAAAAAGACTCCATTTCCTGTCTGTTTACTTTCTATGACTGACATGCACTTTGTTCTCTTTTACTTCCCCCAGTTCAGAGCTGCCTACTCTCAGGGTTCTAGGTTTTTAAAGTGCAAACCTGATTCTGATAAGGTTTGGGGTTTTTTTGTTTTGTTTTGGCAGATATGAACTTTTAGTTCCAAGCCAAATCTCAGTTCTACAATTTTAGAAAGAAACCATTACCTTTTGATTGATTTTGTCAATCCACACAAATCTTTTACATTTTCCTCTGTGAATCAGAAAAGGCTTGAAGACAGTCACAAAATAAGTGAAAATAGAATGAAATTATTAATAAAATAATTATCAAAATGAAATAAAATAGATTTATTAATAGAATAAAATGAATTTATACATAAAATTATCACCAAACATAATTAATGAAATAAGTGAATTCATAAAATACATTAATAGATAAATTAAAATTAAAATTAATCTATAAAATAAATTCAAAATAAAACTAACCTTAAACCATTCGACCACTCATAACTAGTCATTGAGAGAAAAAACTATAAAAGGAAATCTTGAAATAATACAGTCTTTGAAAACCAATAAGGTAATACAATATAAAGAACATACCCACATAGACACATAAATTCATATAAAAACAAAAACAGAAAGAGAATGAAAGCTGGGGATTGCCACTAGGTTTTTGCTCTTCCCCCACCCCAATTCTTCCATTGGGGGCAAGAGGAAGAGAGAGTAGATTTGCTGTTTTCCAAAGTCTTGATTTGATTTGAAATCATCAACCCTCTTTCTCTCTTCCCTTTCCCTCCTCCTCTTCCTCTTTTTTTCTCCCTCTCCCTCTCCTCTTTCTCTCGCATGAGCTCATCATCCTTTCCTTTCAGCATCACCATGCATTCTTTAAGGTGCAAAACCAAAGAATATTGTGTCAGATGAATCATCCAGATGTGGGATGAATTGTCCATGCACTTTGCAGCACACAATGGAGCACAGAAGAGGCTAGCCACTGAAGACAGATAGACAGGTGCGAAAAATGCTTGCCCAGAATTGCTCTAGGATTGACATAATACATTTTGAAATGCTCCCAGGGTTTAACAGAAAAACAGCTTTGCTGATGAATGAGATGATGGTATTGATGCTGAATAGCTCCTGATTTCTTGGGTTCTCTCCTTACAAATACCTTTGTCTCCTTACTTTCTTACCAAGGGTCCAATGAGAAGATCCCTTAATTCCAAAGGATAATCCAGTACTGCCATCTATTAATTAGTAAGGTACTCTATTCCATATCCAATTTTTTTTCACTTAATGGTATATTACAAGTTGTTTTCCTTGATAGCTATAAGTTTCTTGAGGGCACAAATTGTTTTATTTTTGTCTTTGTATCCTCAACATATCAACTAGCATATAGTGGGTGCTTAATGAATGTTGATTGACTGATTGATTGCTATAAATGTGCTATAACACAGATGTACATGGTAGCTCCAAGGATTGATGTTTTGGAACAGGAACTTTAATCAGTCCATTGTCAGAACTGTAATCCACCCATTGATTGTCTTGTTAGCATACCTAAAAAGCATATTCTACTTCCTCAAGTCTCATTGTATGCCAGGTCACACAAGTGAACAAACAAATTTGTTCTTGACTAGGCCCTTCTCTGGCCCCTCTCCAACTCCTCCCTAATTTCTTCATAACTCCTTAGACTCTGCCCTTACTTACCTCCCTGTATTCTCTCAGATTTTTTTAAAAGTCCATGACATATGATACATCTTGCTTAATCATACATGATTCAGCCTTGCCTAGTCAAA
Organism: Sarcophilus harrisii; assembly: GCF_902635505.1. Lineage (NCBI taxonomy): Eukaryota > Metazoa > Chordata > Mammalia > Dasyuromorphia > Dasyuridae > Sarcophilus > Sarcophilus harrisii. The sequence goes on along the minus strand of NC_045430.1, from coordinate 253,461,004 downwards.
TTTGATTTACCCCATGAACCTTTTCATATAATAAATAGCATCCTTTGTGGCTGTGACAAGTGTCTTTCATGTGAGTCTGGCACATTTCAAACCGCTCTCCCACTTGGTACATGGATATTTGGTATATCAGCACATGTCATCTACAGGCATGATAAAGGTGCTAAAATCTGTAAGGGAAGCAAAAGGGCTGGATATTCTGGTGTTGACCTGTGAACCAGGATCAGATGAAAATAGAGACACTACCAGGTACAATTAAATATTTCAGGCCCCCAGTCTCTGTTCCTCCCTATTCCTGATCCCCATATCAAGCCCTGTACTCTCCATGTCACTAAGGCTGAATGAATCTTAGAATTTCCATTAGCCTCCTATCTCTGACCCTTTGAGGTTGCTGATTTTAACTGAACCCCTGCTTCTTCTATCCTGTATAGACTGCTTGCCTACTATATCAGCTCCACCCAACAGTTTACATTCCATTTACCTAGAAATGGCCCCAATTCCCAGTTGCTTTCTTGGATGATTTGGTTGACACTTGACCCTGACCCAACAACAGACCCTCAGAAAAAGGGGCATAAGCACTTGACACCAGGGCAGTTTTGACAAGGAGTCATTTCCAGAGGTGGAGCTGAAATATCAGTTTATTTTCCTTCATTTGGTCCAGAAGGACAGCTGTCCTTTCAGAAGCAAAGAAGAAATAGAGGCTGATGTGAGCTACTAAAGAGGCAAAGGGGACAGATAAAGGCCTCCTATTAATGAGAGAATCCCTACCTAAAATTTGAATCCCTCTGGAAATTTGCTCAATTGTAGGTAAGATTGTTCACTACATCTTGGTGAAATTACCTCATTGAATACTTAGTCAAAAGGCATTTATTAAACATTTGCTAAACATTGTACTCTTAAGAGCTTTATATACTACAAAAGGCAAAAAGGAGGGAAACAATATGCAAATAACTGTGTACATATAAGATATAGAAAAGGACTGGGAAAAAAGTAATCCCAGAGAGAAGCCTCTTGGGGTTAGGGGGCTGGACTAGGAAAATGGGACTTGAGCTAGTTCTGAGAACCACATTTTAGGAAATACAAATTGGAACATATCCAGAGAAGGACATCTAAGATAGTGAGAAGATTGGAGATCATGACCTGTGAAAATTAGTTTTAAAAAGTAGGATTATTTACCAAGAGAAAAGGAAAGATTAGGCAGAGCATTAGGATTATCATCAAATATTCAAAGAACAGTGACATAGAAAAGAGATTATATTTTTTTCCTTTGGCTCCAAAAGACAGATCTAGAAGAGATATGTACATATCACAAGTAGGCTATAAGGAAGATAGATGTGGGCTTGCAACTGCAACACAATTCCACTGGTACAGAAAAAATCCTAGATGAGGGATCTACCTCAAAAATGTAAATCTGTATTTTCTCAGCAACTTAAAGTCTTAAAGAGCTGTTTGAGAGATTAAATTTTACTTACCCAGAGTTACACCTTTATAATACAATAAATATTAACATATAAAATAGTGTTTGATAGCCCTTCACCACTGGTCATCAGTTGAAGGCTATATGACTATTTGGTAAGGTTTCAGAGAAAGGATTTCTATTCAGGACCATGCCATTGGACTAATTGGCCTCTGAGATCCTTTTCAACTTAGAAATCTTGTGATTCTGTTTGTGTGATGACTAAACAAGACATAGAATTTAATTTCATTTCCACAATATCATCCCCAAATATGTTTGTTTGCTCCTTTCCTGGCTAAGAAGCATCCTTCTTGTTCTCTGAGCTAGATCTTATCTGAACCCATCTTCCTGATATTTTTATTTCTGTTTGTACTGCTGCTGGGAAGCTGTAAAAATGACAGCCCAGGTATTTCATGTCATGATAAATTGCTTTGTTTTGTTTTTAAAAATAAATTCTGCCGTTCTGATTTTGAAATCCTCAGTCTGGGCTGTGGTTAGCTCCACCCAAATGTTATTCTGAAACTGGGGAATATGAATTTCTGTAGAAATTCTGGCAGCCAATAAGCACACTCACACTCACACACACTCCTTCCCTTTTGATAAAACTTTCCCAAAGGAAGTCAGTGAGACTGACAGACCTCTGGAAATATGGGAATTGAGGCAAGAACAGAAGAAAGGGGAAGAATTTTGCATCACAGAGAACTGCTGAAGGAGTTGGAAGGAACCTTAAAGGTCATTATATTGTTGTCATGGCTAACTCTTGATAATTCCTGGACCATATTGTGCCAATCCCAATCTTGTCCATGGGGTTTTCTTGGCAGAAAATACTGAAATGTTTTGTCATTTCTTTTGCCAGCTTATTTTATAGAAGAAGAAACTGAGGCAAACAGGGTGAAATGACTTTCCCGGGATCACACAGGTAGTAAGTGTCTAAGGCTGGATTTGAACTCAGTTCTTCTTGATTCCAGTTGCTTTATCCACCTTTATTAAGTACCCATTTATGTGCTAGGCAGTGATAATCACTGGACACACAACTAATAAAAAAGACAGTATCTACTCTCAAAGAGCTTACAATTTAATGGGGAAGGGGGGAGAAGATGACACATAAGAAAGAGGCAGGAAATAGGTTATAGAAGGAAATAGGACAAGAAGGGTCCCCTATCCTGGGGACATTTTGCTCTGTGAATTGAAACCAGGAAGAGCATCTGATGCAAAGTGGAGTGAGTTGAGTATAGTTTCTGCCCTCTATAAAGGAAGAAATTGGGTGGAGGTTGGTCCTCTGCCTTTCAATCAGAGGAGAGAGGAGGCAGAGAGAGGTGGTGTCAATCAAACTTGAGTTAGCAGCTTGGTGAGTTTAGAAGTGATCAGCTTAATCTGGAAGGGGCATCTTAATGAGAAGTTTCTATTAGACTCACTTAAATAGGTCCAATTTGTATTGGGATCTCTTAGTTCAAATTCCACATCAGATATTTACTATCTGTGAAATCATGGACAAATACTTAATCTCTCTGTGCCTCACTTTCCTCAAATGAAAAAGGAGGGGATCAAACACAAGGATCTTTGAAGTTCCTTTCCGCTTAAAGTCTGGGATCCTCTGATTCTAAGCATAAGAGACAAAAAGGAAGAAGAAATTATTTTAGATCCTTTTCTAACCCTCTACCCTTTTCTAAGTCCTAAGAGAAACCACTCCCATATATAAAGGATATGATTTCTTCCAAATTCTGGACTGAAGTCCAACTTGCTATGCCTTGGGGCAGAAAATAGAACACCTTGACAGTAAGCCAATGTGTACTGAATATCCTAGAGTGAATTTCCTGATATTTCTTAAGTGTTTACATCCCATGCTTCTTATTTGAAATGTTTTATTCTTTCATATTTGTTTCATTCCCATGGTGTTTTGAGGACACAATTTCTTCATGAAATTTTTCTGTCTGATGAAGAATTATATGTATTTCTTTGAAGCCTTTATACTTTGGTCTTAGCTTCCTTTAATTGGGGCAACCCAAGATGAGACATCTTTGTTCTTAGTGTCTTAACAATAGTAATATAAAATTGCATAGAGCCTGAGGTCAAATTCCATGACAAGGAACTCTCAGTGGCTGGTACAAATTCCTCTAGAGAAGCAGCTCTTAAACTTTTTGCCCTCAGGACCTCACTACATTGAGGACCCCCTCAGATTTTGCTTTTGTTTATGTGGTTTATATCTATCAATATTCACTCTATCAAAAATTAAGACTAATCAGATTTTTAAATATGTGTTTATTAATTCATTAAAAATAACAATAAACCCTTGGCCTGTTAACATAAATAACATATTTTTTATGAAAAATAACTATATTTTCCAAAACAAAAAAAAGATGTAGTGAGAAGAGTTGCATTTGTTTTACATATTTTTATAAATCTCTTTAATGTCTAGCTTAATGAAAGACAGCTAGATTTTCATATCTGCTTCTGCATTCAATCTGTTGTTTTGATTGAAGTGTATGAAGAAAATGACACCTCACACAGATATGAAGTTGGAAAAGGGAGGAACATTTTAAGGACAATTTAGGAAAACATCTTTGTAATACAAAAATAATTTTGACTTCAAAATGCTCAGACCACACTTTGAGAACCTCCACCCCAGAGTTTTCTTATAGAAAATAATGCATGAAATAAGTGAACCATTGGAAATCTTTTTGTTTGGGGATTTTGTTCATTTGTTTGTATTACAATATTTTTTTTGAAAAAGGAAAGTCTAGATCATAGAGAAAAGGCCAGAACTCACCTAAGCTCTCCCAAATTTCCCTCCAAAAAACTTTAAAATAATGTTTCAAAATAAATTCTGGACTAGAAGAATCAACAAACATTTTTCCAGTGAAACATTTTTCCAGCCTAAGACAAATAAAGAGAATTGGTAGGAAAGGTCCATCATACCAGTGTGAGAGGGTACCTAGGCAAGCTAGTAACAAAAGTTGGGGGCAACTGATTCAGCAGCCACAACTTCCAGAACTCTCATCCTGCAGATGGTAAGGAGCTTAGGCAACTGGTCAGAAGGAGATTACATGGTTCCTTTGCTGGCACTGGGTGTAGCATTCTGTTGCTCCATAAGTGGATCTAAATCTAAGTCATTGGTTGCAGTCCCAGAGCAAAGAGGACTACTAGCACTCTGAAGCTTGAGGCCACAGGAAAGTGGAGAACCCTGGTCACAATTCCATATTGGAAAAGAGTGTTTGTGATGACTCATAGACAAGAACATAAGCCAAGATAGTGGTAGTAAACACACTTTTCCTTATAGCATACCACTTTGGAAGAACTGAAAGCTTATAGACAGATCCAGATCACTGGATCTGAAAACAGCTGCACAAAAAACTTGAAGCTTGGAACAGTGCCCTCTCTACCCTGGGAGCAGAGTCCAGCCTCAACCTAAAGTTAAAAGTTGAGAAACAGACTGGAAAAATGAGGGAACTATAACAACAAAAAAAGAACCTGACCATAGAAAGTTACTGTGGTGACAGGGAAGATTCAAACAGAAACTCAGAAGGAAACAAATTTAAAACTCTTAAATCCAAAACCTCAAAGAAAGACATGAATTGGTTTCAGATCCCAAAAGAGATCAAAAAGGGTATTAAAAAGTCAAACGAGAGAGGCAAAGGAAATATTGGGAAAAGAAATGAGAGTGATGCAAGACAAAAAATAAAATTTTTAAGCGAGAAAAGCTTGGTTAAAAAAAAAAAAAAAAAAGACTCCAAAAAGTACTAAGAAAAAATAACACTTAAAAAACCAAAACAGGCCAAATGTAAAAGAGGCACAAAAACCATTGAAGAGAACTCCTCAAAAAGCAGTACTGGACAAATGGAAAAAAATGTCTGAAAATTCACTAAAGAAAAGAATTCCTTAAAAAAGAGACCTGACCTAATGGAAAAGGAAGAATAAAAATTCACTGAAGAAATAATCCCTTAACAATTAGAATTGAAAGAATTTTTTAAAAAAGAGATGGATCATGTAGATGGTGCAGTGGCTAGAGCATATGACAAAAAGCTCTAACTTACTATTGACTAAAGAGTTGTGAATAAAAACAACCTTGAGGTACCACTTCATACCGATCAGGTTAACTAATATGAAAGAAAAGGAAAATGACAAATGTTGGATAGGATGTGAGAAACTGAAACACTAACTGAAAACTAATGAAACACTAATTAAAACTATTGGAGTTGTGAATTGATCTAACCATTCTTGAGAGTAATTTGGACTGATGAACAAAGGACTATAAAACTATATATCTTTTGATCCAGCAATACCACTGAGTCTGTATCTCAAAGAAATATAAAACAAAAAGGACAAGGACCTATATGTGCAAAAATAGCAATTCTTTTTGTGTTGGCAAAAATGGAGAAATTGAGGGAATGTCCATCCACTGGGGAATGGTTGAACAAGTTGTGGTATATGATTGTGATGGAATACTATTGTATTATAAGAAATGATGAACAGGGTGCGCTCAAAAAAACCCAGGAAAGACTTATATGAACTGATGAAGAGAACAGAGCCAGGAGGTCATTATACACAATAATAACAATATTGTACCATGTTCAATTATGAATGGTTTAACTATCCCCAGCAATACAATAATCCAAGACAATTCCAAATAATTTATGATGAAAATGCTATCAACCTCCAGAGAAAGAACTGATGGAGGCTGAATGCAGATCAAAGCACAGTTTGTTTCTAGTTTCTTTCACAATATAAGTAATATGAAAATATGTTTTGCATGACTGCACATGTACAAATGATATCAAAATTCTCATCTTCTCAGTGAGAGAGGAAGAAAAGGAGGGAGGTAGAGAGAGAAGAAGGAAGAGAATTTGGAACTCAAACTTTTTAAAACCAAATGTTAAAAATTGTTTTTGCATATAATTGGGGAAAATAAAATAGTTTTTTAAAAAAGAAAAAAATTAGAAGTGGTCCTGTTGAATACATTTCAAATTTTCTTTTCTTGCCCTTTTCTTTGTTCTGACTTTCTGTAGGTGCCTAAAAGACATCTAGCAGCCTCAGGTCTCTCTCAGAATGCCCTCTCCACCTCTCTTGCTCTCCAAACCCTTGCTTCCTACAAAGGCTCTGAAGTTAGTCATTTGTTAAGGCCCCAGGTAGATGTTTCCTCCACCCCATAACTATTTCTGGGTTCCCAAGAGAACATAGTTCTTGAATTTAGCTATAAACTATACTACCGTTTCTCCACCCTCTATGTGCCAGAAAATCATGGAACCAGATGCCAAGGTAAAGACACAAGTATAAGAAAAGTCTCTCTTCTCTGGGAGAAGACAACATATGAAAGACAGGAGCAAAAGGAGAGATAGGGAAGGAAGATACCTGGTGCTGGGGCATAGACTAGTCTCAGACTAAGCCCACTTCCTCTCAAGGTGTTCTTATGAATTCTGAGAAAACTGGCCACTGTTGTCTAGTCAACAATTCCTTCAAGACCACCATTAAGCTCTCAATTCACTAGTTAACCCCAGTGATTCTCAAACTTCCCACATATTGTCTCCTAGGTCAAAGAATCCATGTGGTTTGTTTAAATCCAACTTGGATCTTGCTAAGTCTGGGGGAAGCTAAGGCTTGGGAATCAGCAAGGGTCTGCCAGGTTGGAGGATGGTTTCCTTCTGGCAGCACGTGTAGAGCAGTATCGGTGTTGGAGAAGGGTGCTTTCTTTAGGTAGGTGGGGGAGTGAGCCCACACAGGGCTCAATAATCATGAACAGGTGCCTGATAGCAGCACCCTGCTGTGGTGGAAAGAAGACTGACTTAGTACCACTTAAGGCCGGAGACTGTCTTTTTGCTCCCACCAGTGCTGTGGACCGCTGGACCCCTAACTTTGAATGCTGGCCATCAACCAGTATAACAATCCATATTAATTAAAAAGGGGAGCAGCTAGGTGGTGCAGTGGATAGAGCATCATCCCTGAAGTCAAGAGGACTTGAGTTCAGATCCGACCTCAGACACTCAACACTTCCTAGCTGTGTGACTCTGAGCAAGTCACTTAACTCCAATTGCCTCAGCAAAAAAAAAATAAAAAATAAAAAATTTAAAAGGGAACGTTCTCTTGAACTTGGTCAAACAACCAATGTTGTTGATGATGGGAAAGTGCTACAAAGGTTGGTGAGCAAACACCAAATTACATGTATGTAGATGCATATATTACAAGTGTGCTCTTTTGAGTCTACAAACAGCTTAGTCAGGACCCTTCTAATTCATACTACCATCTGTACAGCATCTGGGAAACTATTCTTGGTCAAAGTTTTTCTGTAATAAAAAAAGTCTTCACACTCATCCTTTGAATACAGATGGTTCTCTGGGCACTCCCATGTGGGATGACATCACAGAGGAATAGAGGGGCTATCTAGTCTAGCATTAAGCTCCATCTTCAGAAGGCAGATTCTAAGTAAAGCATGCAAGTTTGAGCCGATCCTAGGACTTTCAAGAATAAAAGTATTACAAAAACTTTCACTTTGGGAATTGTCTGAAGGTAGAAGAATGGTTTGGATCAAAGCTTAAACTGAATCAAGAAACTGAATGTGACACACCTCTCAGATTGGCTAAGATGACAGGAAAAGATAACGATAAATGTTGGAGAGGATACTGATACATTGTTGGTGGAATTGTGAATGGATCCAATCTGGAGAGTAATTTGGAACTATGCTCAAAAACTTATCAAACTGTGCCCTTTGAGGCAGCAGTGTTACTACTGGGCTTATATCCCAAAGAGATCTTAAAGGAGGGAAAGGGACCCACAAGTGCAAAAATGTTTGTGGCAGCTCTCTTTGTGTAGTGGCAAGAAACTGGAAACTGAGGGAATGCCCATTAATTGGAGAATGGCTGAATAAGTTATAGTATATGAATGCTATAGAATAATATTGTTCTGTAAGAAATGACCAGCAGGATGATTTCAGAGAAACTTGGAGAGACTTACATGAACTGATGCTGAGTGAAATAAGCAGAACCAGGAGGTAACAGTGTACATGGCAACAACAAGACTATACGATAATCAGTTCTGATGGACGGTTCTCTTTAACAATGAGAGGATTCAAACCAGTTTCAATTGTTCATTGATGAAGAGAGCCATTTACACTCAGAGAGAGGACTATGGGAACTGAGTGTGGAACACAACATAGCATTCTCACTCTCTGTGTTATTTGCTTGCATTTTGTTTTGTTTTTTCCTTCCTTCTTGATCTGATTTTTCTTGTGTAGCAAGATAACTTTATAAATATGTATACATATATTGGATTTAACATATATTTCAGCATATTTCACATGTATTGGATTACCTGTCAGCTAGTGGAGGGGATAGGGAGAAGGAGGGGAAAATTTGGAACAAAAGGGGTCAGTGTTGGAAAAATTACCTATGCATATGTTTTGTAAATAAATTAATTTTTTTTAAAAAAATGTTATCAGCATTAACTACTTCCAAAAGAAAAAGAAACTGAATGTGGGGTCCTGAAATTTTTGGCAACAGTAAAAGGTATCAAATATTCCACCAAGATTTAAGTCTTGATGTAAAAATAAACAAGCACATCTATCTCATTATTATGCAAATTTGCTTTCATCTTTAATAAATAGTGAAAATTATATGTATTCATTCCAAAGAAATGTTTTAAAATTCTTTAGAATACATATAGTTTTCACTGTTTGTTTATTCTTTAAAATTTATTATTAGTAAATGTGGGATTTGCATACCTATTTTGTATACCTATATATCCAGGATTACATGAAAAAAAGGGGTCGCAAGCGGGAAAAGCTTAACCCCTGGATTTAAGTGATCAGACATCGCATATGCAACCCTGGGAGCTTCTGGATTCTTGGTCCTTGACTTCAAGACTAAATGTGTCCAGCTGGATAGATCTTGTTCATCTACTACCCTCTGGTGGTTATCAGGTACAATAGCAACTTGAAGATGGGCTCCATTTCAACCAGTGTTTCATCCCCTTCAGAGATGAGTATGGTATGAGTATTAAGGAGAAAGGATCCCCAGGCATCTGAATTGCCAGTGCAGGTTAAACATATGTACTTGTGGAAGATTTCTCAGGGCTTACCATTTGATTTTCTTAGGACTTTGGCTAATATTTTATTTAAACATTTTTCCCCTAAGAAAATCCCTCTCTTGGTAATTCAGGCCAGTTCCAATGATCTTGTGATGAAGAGAGCCATCTACATCCAGAGAGGGGACTGTGGGGATTGAATGGAGATCACAACATAGCATTTTCTTCTTCTTTTTTTTATTATAGCTTTTTATTTACAAGATATCTGCATAGGTAATTTTTCAGCCTTGACAATTGCCAAACCTTTTGTTCCAACTTTTCCCCTCCTTTCCTCCACCCCTTTCCCCAGATGGCAGGTTGACCAATACATGTTAAATATGTTAAAGTATAAATTAAATACAATATAAGTATACATGTCCAAACCATTATTTTGCTGTACAAAAAGAATCGCAGTTTGAAATAGTATACAATTAGCCTGTGAAGGAAATCAAAAATGCAGGTGGGCAAAAATAGAGGGATTGGGAATTCTAACATAGCATCTTCACTCTTTTTCTTCTTGTTCGCTTGCATTTTGTTTTCTTTATCGTTTTTTCCTTTTTGATCTGACTTTTTCTACTGCAGCAAAATAACTGTGGAAATACATATAAAAGAATTGCACCTGTTTAACATACATTGGATTATTTGACATCTAGGGAAGGATTAGGAGGAAGAGAGGGAGAAAAACTGGAATGTAAGATTTTGCAAGGGTGAATGTTGAAATTATACATATGTTTTGAAAATAAAAATCTTTTAAAAAAAAAAAAGAAAAAGAAAATTTCTCAGATGAAACATCTAGTTTCCCTGCATTAAATTCAGTCTGTGACTCTCTTGGGTTTTTTTGTTTATTTGTTTATTTTTTCCTGAGACAATTGGGATTAAGTGACTTGCCCAGGGTTACACAGCTAGGAAGTGCTAAGTGTCTGAGGCCAAATTTCAACTCGGGCCCTCCTGACTTCAAGGCTGGTGTTCTATCCACTGTGCCATCTAGCTGCCACTGTGCTTCTCTTTGAAAATCATTAATGTACATACAGGTCCCTTTCCCTTCTTTATAATCTCTTTGGGATATAATCCCAGTAGTAACACTGCTGGATCAAAGGGTATGCACAGTTTGATAACTTTTTGAGCATAGTTCCAAACTACTCTCCAGAATGGTTGGATTCGTTCACAACTCCACCAACAATGCATCAATGTCCCAGTTTTCCCGCATCCCCTCCAACAATCATCATTATTTTTTCCTGTCATCTTAACCAATCTGACAGGTGTGTAGTGGTATCTTAGAGTTGTCTTAATTTGCATTTCTCTGATTAATAATGACTTGGAGCATCTTTTCATATGACTAGAAATAGTTTCAATTTCTTCATCTGAGAATTGTCTGTTCATATCCTTTGACCATTTTTCAATTGGAGAATTGGCACGAATGTTTGTGGCAGCCCTTTTTGTAGTGGCTAAAAACTGGAAACTGAATGGATGTCCATCAGTTGGAGAATGGCTGAATAAATTGTGGTATATGAAAATTATGGAATATTACTGTTCTGTAAGAAATGACCAACAGGATAATTTCAGAAAGGCCTGGAGAGACTTACACGAACTGATGCTGAGTGAAATGAGCAGGACCAGGAGATCATTATATACTTCAACAACAATACTATATGATGACCAGTTCTGATGGACCTGGCCATCCTCAGCAATGAGATCAACCAAATCATTTCCAATGGAGCAGTAATGAACTGAACCAGCTATGCCTCAGAAAAAGAACTCTGGGAGATGACTAAAACCATTACATTGAATTCCCAATCCCTATATTTATGCCCACCTGCATTTTTGATTTCCTTCACAAGCTAATTGTACAATATTTCAGAGTCTGATTCTTTTTGTACAGCAAAATAACATTTTGGTCATGTATACTTATTGTGTATCTAATTTATATTTTAATATATTTAACATCTACTGGTCATCCTCCCATCTAGGGGAGGGGGTGTGGGGGGGTAAGAGGTAAAAAATTGGAACAAGAGGTTTGGCAATTGTTAATGCTGTAAAGTTACCCATGTATATATCCTGTAAATAAAAGGCTATTAAATAAAAAAAAAAGAAAAAAAAAGAAAAAGAAAATCATTAGTGTACATACATTGTATTTGTAGAGAACTTGCTGTAGTTAAAGAGGCAGAGTAGTCTATAATGCAAGGTGAACTGGAACAGGATTCAAATTCCACTTCCTATCTTTGTCACTTTCAACTCAGATGGCCTCAATTAGCTCATCTATAAAAATGGCTTTCTATGTGATCTCTTTCAGTTCTAGATCTAATCTCCCCAGTCCAGATTTCTCCAGCCACAAGCTAAGCTTTAACCCTACTTCCTCTTCCCTCTCTCCTGCTTCCTTTTTTGGAACCTTCCTTTGAACCATCTCCGAGGTGAAATATTCTAGCCTCCATACCTTCTAGTCTACAACCTTCTGGTTTCCTAGTTAATTTGGTGTCTCTCTGCCAATGAGATCACAAAGGTAGAAATTAATCAGACTTGCATAAGCAGGATCCCCCATTGCGTACCCCCCACACTCGCTCTGTAAAACACATGATGTTCTTCTGAATCTTGAGGGGAACTTAGGAAAACTCACTTATACTTAATGAGAAGAATTACTTAAAATGGTGGTTACGTGACACCCACCGTGGAGGGCTGTTCTGTTTGGCTATACAGACAGTGGACTGACCAGGGGTCACAGAAGGAACTAGGTATAGAATTGATCCCAAGTCCATCCCTGCTATGGGAGGAACAGCCACTCTAGAAGCCAGGGAGGGTCATTAGCATCCCTTTTATGTGGGAAAACATTATGACTCATTCAAGGCCATAAGGGCCCTGCCAAGCACATTGCAGAGCACTTAGAGTCCTCCTGTCTCACAAAGACCTTCTAATGGATTGGTTTTGTTTAATCTGTCCAGCAGCAAATGATAAATAGATACCTCAGCATTTAAATTACTACTGGCCTTCCCTCAAGGACACTTGTATGATTCTGCAAACTAGGCAGGACCCCATTTGAAAAAGCAGTGTGGTACCACTGTATTGGGAGGCGAAGGGCCTGGCTTTGAAATCTGGGAATGTCATTTAACCTTTCTTCCAGGTGTGAGGTTTTTCTTCTTCTTCTTTTTCTTCTATAAACCAAGGGTGTTGGGCTTGAAAGAAGGAAACAAGCTTTCATTGAACATCCACCATGTGCCAGGCACTAAGCTAAGCCCTTTACAAATACCTCATTTGATCTTCACAACTGCTTTGGGAGGTAGGTACTTCTTATCTTAATTTACAGATGTGAAAACTGAGGCAGAGACTAAGTGACTTGCTGAAGGTCACACAGCCAGTCAATGTCTGAGGCCAGATTTGAACTAACAAAGATGAGTGTCCTTGCTTGACTCTAGGTCCAGCCACTTCTAAGATTCTTTCCAGTTCAAAATCTATGATCCTAAGATTGGCCAATACTTTTTGCTGGGGGCTGGACTGGAGTGCAGATACAGAGCAATCAACTGAGGATTTCATTGCAATGGGAAATTGCTATTGTTAAAATTCCCACTTGTTTTCCTCTCTCCATAGTTAAGCTGAAATAGACGTCATTCAACAGATTAAGGAACGAAGGCCTGAGATGTTGGAGTGATTTGTGAGGGTCCCTTTCAGATGAAGCTCAAGCAATGCTTTCTGCTTGAAGTCTTTTTTCAGTCCTTTCAGCTGTGTCCCCTCACTGTCTCCCTCCTCCCCCCAATCTCCTTGGATTTAACTTCTCTGTACATATGTATACTTATTAACTTCCTATTTATTTTGTATTTATTTTTATATGTACTTGCCTTCCCCTGTTAGAATTCAAGCTTCTAACAAGTAGGGCTTGTTTCATTCATTGTACTTATATTCCCAGTGTCCAGGGCAATCCCCGGCACATAGTAGGCATTTAAGTTCTTGCTGATTGGTAGGATTCTATCCCATATTCTCTGATTACAAAATCTGAGAAAGAAACAAAAAGCAAGCAAACATCAACAGAAAGAGTGAAAATGCTATGTTGTGGTTTATACTCAGTTCCCACAGTCCTCTCTCTAGGTGTAGATGGCTCTCTTCATCACTGAACAATTGGAACTGTTTGAATCATTTCAGGGTTGAAAGGAGCCACGTCCATCAGAACTGATCATCATATAGTCTTGTTGTTGTCATGTACAATGATCTCCTGGTTCTGCTCATTTCACTCATCATCAGTTCATATAAGTCTCTCCAGGTCTTTCTGAAATCAATGTATTGGTCATTTCTTATAGAACAATAATATTCCACAACATTCATATAGCATAACTTATTCAGGCATTCTCCAGCTGATGGGCATCCCTTCAGTCTCCAGTTTCTTTCCACTACAAAAAGAGCTGCCACAAATATTTTTGTACATGTGGGTCCCTTTCCCTCCTTTAATATCTCTTTGGGGTATAAGCCCAGCAGAAACACTGTTGGATCAAAGAGTGTGCACATTTTGACAGCCCTTTGGGCATAGTTCCAAATTGCTCTCCAGAATGGTTGGATCCATTCATAGTTTCACCAACAATGTATCAGTGTCCCAGTTTTCCCACATCCCCTCCAACATTCATCATTATCTTTTCCTGTTATCTTAGCCAATCTGACAGGTGTGTAGTGGTATCTCAGAGTAATCTTAATTTGCATTTCTCTGATCAATAGTAATTTGGAACACCTTTTCATATAAGTAGAAATAGTTTCAATTTCTTCATCTGAAAATTGTTCATATCCTTTGACCATTTATCAGTTGGACAATGGCTTGAATTCTTATAAATTTGAGTTAATTTTCTTTATATTTTAGAAATAAAGCCTTTAGCAGAACTTTTGAATGTAAAAATGTCTTCCCAGTTTATTGCTTCCCTTCTAATATTGTCTGCGTTAGTTTTGTTTGTACAAAACTTTTTTTAACTTATATCATCAAAATTATCTATTTTGGGATCAATACTGATTTCTAATTCTTTTTTGGTCACAAATTCCTTCTTCTCCCACAAGTCTGAAAGGTAAACTATTTTATGTTCTTCTTTGTTTATAATATCATTCTTTATGTCTAGATCATGAACCCATTTTGACCTTATCTTGGTATATGGTGTTAGGTATGAGTCAATGCCTAATTTATATCATACTAGTTTCCAATTTTCCTAGCAGTTCTTGTCAAAGAGTGAATTGTTATCCCAAAGCAGGGGTCTTTGGGTTTGCCAAACACTAGATTACTATAGTCCTTGACTATTTTATCTTGTGAACTTAACCTATTTCACTGATCAACTAGTGTATTGCTTAGCCAGTACCAAATGGTTCTGATGACCGCTGCTTTATAATATATTTTAGATCTGATATAGCTAGGCCACCTTCATTTGCTTTTTTTCCCTTGTTAATTCCCTTGAAATTCTTGATCTTTTTTTTTCTTCCAGATGAATTTTGTTGTAATTTTTTCTAGGTCAGTAAAATAGTTTCTTGAGAATTTGATTGGTGTAGCACTAAATTAATAGATTCATTTAGGGAGTTTATTATATTCACTTGACCTATTCAAGAGCACTTGATATTTTTCCAGTTGTTTAGATCTGACTTTATTTGGGTGGAAAGTGTTTTGTAGTTTTGCTCTTGTAGTTCCTGATTTTCCCTTGGCAGATAAATTCCCAAATATTTTATACTATCAACAGTGATTTTAACTGGAATTTCTCTTTGTATCTCTTGCTTGGATTTTGTTAGTGATATATAAAAATGCTGATGATTTGTGTGGATTTATTTTGTATCCTGCAACTTTGCTAAAGTTGTGGATTATTTCTAAAAGTTTTTTAGTAGATTCTCTAGGGTTCTCTATGTATACCATCATATCATCAGCAAAGAGTGATAATTTGCTTTCCTTATTACCTACTCTTAATTCCTTTAATCTCTTTTTCTTCTCATATTGCCAAAGCTATAGTATTGGTAATAGTAGGTAACCTTGTTTCACGAACCCTGATCTTATTGGAAATGGTTCCAATTAATCTCCATTATATACAATGCTTGCTGATGGTTTTAAATAGATGCTACTGACTATTTTAAGGAAAAGTCCATTTATTCCTATACTCTCTAGTGTTTTTAATAGAATGTTGGATTTTATCAAATGCCTTTTCTGCATCCATTGAGATAATTATATGGTTTTTGTTAGTTTGGTTATTGATATAGTCAATTATGCTAATAGTTTTCCTAATATTGAACCAGTCCTGCATTCCTGGTATAAATCCTACTTGGTCATGGTGCATTACCTTGGGGATGATTTTCTGTAATCTCTTTGATATTATTTTATTTAAGATTTTTACATCAATATTCATTAGGGAGATTAGTCTATAATTTTCTTTCTCTGTTTTCATCCTACCTGGTTTAGGTATCAGTACCATGTCTGTATCATAAAAGGAATTTGGTAGGAGTCCTTCATTCCCTAATTTTTTCAAATATTTTCCAAATATATAGTATTGCAGTTAATTGTTCTTTAAATGTTTGGTAGAATTCACATGTAAATCTATCTGGTCCTGGGGATTTTTTCTTAGGGTGTTGATTAATAGCTTGTTCTATTTCTTTTTCTAAAATGGGATTATTTAAGTAATTTATTTCCTCTTTTGTTAATTTGGGAAAGCTATGTTTCTATAGGTATTCCTCCATTTCACTTAGGTTATCAAATTTATTGGCACAAAGTTGGGCAAAGTAACTCCTAATTATTGCTGTAATTTCCTCTTCATTGATGGAAAGTTCTCCCTTTTCATTTTTGAGACCAACAATTTGATTTTCCTCTTTCCTTTTTCTAATCGAATTAACTAAAGGTTTATCTATTTTGTTGGTTTTTTCATAAAACCAACTTTTAGTTCTATTTATAGATTCAATTTTTTTTACTCTCAATTTTATTAATATTTCCTTTTATTTTTAGAATTTCAAGTTTGGTATTTGATTGGGAGGGGGTTAATTTGTTCTTTTTCTAGCTTTTTTAGTTTCAAGTCCAATTCATTGATTTTCTCTTTCTCTATTTTATGCAAGTAAGCATCTAGAGATATAAAATTTCCCCTTATTACCGCTTTGGCTGCATCCCACAAATTTTGGTATATTGTCTCATTATTGTCATTCTCTTGGATGAAATTATTGGGTCTATGATTTGCTGTTTCACCTATTCTTTTTTTAGGATGAGATTATTTAGTCTCCAATTACTTTTTGGTCTGTTTTCTCCTGGCCTTATATTGCATGTGATTTTTATTGTATCATGATCTGAACAAAATGCATTTACTATTTTGGCCTTTCTGCATTTGAAGTTTTTATGCCCTAACAAATGGTCAATTTTTGTATAAGTTCCATGATATAGGAACAACTGTGGGCAATCTATCTTCCAACCCCAATGCTTCACTGAATGTGGTCTCTCCAGTGAGTTCATTCCTGCTAAATCCACTGCCTTTTCTCCATGCTCATCCCTCTCTTGAGCTTTGTCTTTCCTGACACGGCTCTCGTGGCTGTCTTCATAATTCTTTACAGTCTCCTTTACTAGATCACCATCTATTGAATGTTCTACTGGCATCCATGTACTCCAAATGTTTTGTCCTGGATCCTCCTCTCTCCTTGAAGACTAATTTTATCTAACACTCATCAACCACTCCCATTGGTTCATTTATCAATGTTATGCAGAACATTACCAAATCTACACATTCAAGCTCAATTCTTCCCTGAAAATTAGTCATATATCATCAACTGATTGAAAATTATCTTCTTGTCCAAAATAGAACTCATCATCTTCCCCCTAAATCTGACTCTTCCAAACTTCCCTATTTTGATTAAGGATAACACCATTTCCCCAGTCATTCCAGTTTATAATTTAGAGTCATCCTCATCTGTAAGCATTTGCTTCCTCCCACCCCACTCCTCTGTTTCTGTTCATCCCACATTCACAGAATTTCTTGCATCTATCTCCTTCTTTCCACTCATAGACATCACCCTAGCTCATTGCCTCTTATTTGGGCTACTATAAAAGTATCCTAATTAGCCTCTTTTCCGCTTATGAACAAATGACCACACTTTTTATTAAGTACTTAGTAGGTACCAGACTGTGTCCATTATCATGCTATAGCTTTTGGAGCCACAGGTTAGAGTTGAGTGCCAGATGGACAACAACATGTTTGAGCAGCCTTGAAAAGGACTAGGAAAACTCACACCAGAGGTCCTAGTTCTCCTGAACACTCCATAAACGGGTTCCCCCACAATAAAGACCTGTGAAGGAAGATGCTATCCACACTCAAAAGAAGAATTGATCATTAGAAGTGTGTTTAGTATGGTTTTACACACACATACATGTGCATAAACACATGTCCAATGTTATCTTCTCTATAATAGAGTGGGAAGGGGAAGGAAAGGGGGAATAAAAAATGCACAACAGAGAACAAAAGAAAACTTAGAAGGAAGCACAGAAAAGCAGGATAGCTTTGAAAACAATGTATAGTATGTATTAAAGGTTTTTTAAGTAAACAATAAAATGGAAATGCATGGTTGCATATCAAATCCTCTTTATATCTTGTGCTGTATACATAGAAATGTTCTCTTTTTTGTCTTTTTGTATTTAAGTTCAAAATGAAAATTTTAAAAATGCAATGTTAATTGTTTGATTCTAGCTTCTACACCATCAGATTGCAGTGTCATTTATTATTATTATCCATTTGCAAGCATAGGAAAATAGCTCAGAGATAGGTCTTGGTGATTCTTAGCAAGATTGCTAAAATTCCCCCAGGAATAGCTACAGCTTCGTATTAGTAAAGAGGATACTGTGTACCTACTAGTGAGAACCCTGATTGCTTCCTTCCTAATTTACAAATCCGTGACAGCTGTGGAGGAGTTGATCCTCAGAGCTAAAAACAATCTATATCCATCATTCTTTACCTCCTCCCCCACCATTCATCCCATTGCAGTATTTGTGGGCAGTCTGGGATGGAGGGAGGGAGAGTTTATGGAGGAGAGCCCTTATCTAAATGGTAACCCTTCCTCTCCTGCCCCTTGTTGTTGCCTGGTGCTCCTGGGGACCTCTTGAATCAGAAAGTCACAAGAGGAAAACTTGCCCTGTTGGATTTAAATTCCAATTCAAATGGAAACTGTCAAATGAGCAGGTAAAGACTGAAGAATGATGTGTTGAATGAGGCAGTGTGGAATGAGCAGAGAGCCGGAGTGCGGCTGGGAAAAGCAGGGTCTGTGGATATGGTTAGAGAAGGATGTTGGGATAAAGGGCATTTATGGAAATGTAAGGAGAGGTGACGTGACGCTTGCTATAAACTCCAAACAAATTACAAGGAGAAGCTGCAAATTGATGGTGGAGGTGGGGAGAATTCAGAAAGCATGACTCAACGAGCCTGTCACTCTGAATAGAAGTAATTTTCTATGGCATTTCCCAGAGCTCATTTTCTCTTATTATTGGAGTGATCACACGTGATCCTTCCCTGCTTCCCCCTTCTCTTCCCCCTCCCAAGAAAGCTCATGCTGTGTCTATTCAGAATCTACATATCATCTGGTTGAAGGGCATTTTCAAGAAGATGGATTTTGCCGAGAAACCACATTTCAAAGTGGGAGTGGCTTGTCAAAGTCGGATCAAGAAGATACTTCTAAATCAATAGAGACTCCCTTTCTGACCCTGAGAAGCTGACATAGGAAAGTGTGTCTGCAAAGACGGGTTGGGGTGGGGGGAGCAAAGGAAAAATATAACAATAATAAAATAAAATAAATAACAAGAACAATATCAAGACCTGACATTTACAAAGAGCTTTCTATGGGTGGTCTCATTTGCTGTGAAGAACATCACTATGAGGAAGGTACTGCAGATTTTATCAGATTCCCTTCCAGATGAAGGAACAGATTCTAGGAAGTAAGTGACCTACCAAGGGACATACAGCACAGTGTTAGAGCTGGAACCGGAATCCAGATCTCCCTGTCTCTAAACCTAACTCTTTATCCACCATGCCATGTATATGTAATATTATTGAAAGAAGTGTCCTAGCCTTGGAGTACTGAAAGCCAGGTTCTCTTCCCAGTTCCCCCGTCCCCTCACGTATAAACGTGAACTGTTTATCCTCCCTGACTGAATTTCCTATTTTTAAAATGACGATGATAAATATCTGTCGTTATAGAGTTAGAAGCCTCAAGTAAAATCATAAGAAATTAAGCCCTATCCAGTGCCTTTTTATTTAAAAAAAAAAAAAAAAAAGTTTTATAAAAGCTTTATTTATTGTTTGCTTATTTTTGGATTAGATCTGAAATTTCATTACAAGGCAACTAGGTGGTGCCATAGTGCAGAGAGCACCTGGCCTGGCCAGTACAATTCATCTTGCTTGTTGAGTTCAAATCCAGTCTCTGACAGGTACTAGCCGTGTGATCCTGGATAAGTCACTTACTCCTGTTGGCCACAGCTTCCTCATCTGTAAAGTGAGCCGGAGAAGAAAATGAAAAACTCCGATATCTTTCCCAAGGAAACCTCAAATGAGATCATGAAGAGTGAGACACTACTGAAAATGACTGAGGGATTTCCAGTGAAGATGCTCCCTCTACCAATGCAGTTCTGTATCTTCTCTACAACTTATGTTTGAACCTGAGTTAAGTGATTTATCTAGGCTCACACAGCTAATAGGTATCAGAAAATGAACTTAAACCCAGCTCTGCAAGACTCCACTAAGCTAAAATGATTCTCTTTGCTTTTGCTTTTGTTTTTTTGTGTTATTTCCAACATGTACTGCCATTCCCATGATACTCTCCCTCATGCTACCCAGTACATAGTAAGTATTTAATAAAAGCTTGCTGCCATAACAAAGAAAAGCAATTCAAGCCAAATGACACAGGAATCACATGTGGTAGGCTTTGTGAAATTCCACACCCATTATTCCCCTCCTTTTTACAAGAAGGAAGGAAGGATGTTTCATTTATCATCTAGTGTCCTGGACCAAAATTGATCATTCGGTAGCTTCTTCCATTGGGTAGCTCCATAATACACTGGGATAAGACAGGAAGCCCAGCCAGTGTATGCAGATGTGTCCTGCTTGACCTCTGGCTGTGGCCCAGATGTTGACTAATGACAGCAGGGGGAGGGCTTGGTTGTTTGAATATGGTACCCGGCTGTATGGCATTAGCTCATCTCCCCACAAGTCACTGGCTGCCCTTGGAAACTCGATCTTCATCTAATTGTATTCTGTGTAAATGGGTGTCTGTGCATTCTTGGAAGAGGAAATATATGCAGCAGGTCAATAAAATCTGTTTTTGTTTTTGTTTTTTTTTTTATGAAAAATATATCGTAAATAGAAGTGCCTGACTCCCTTCCTCCACAAGGGCTTTAAAGCCTCAGCCCAGGTGGAATAAGAGAGAGCTGCACATTCTCATTCTGTAATTTAAGGATTCTTAATCTGGGGTTCCTACATTGATTTCAAGGGGAGAAACATCCTAATTTTCATTCCCCTCAAACTGAAATTTAGCATTTCTTTCCATTTTGAATGAAGGAAACAAAAATGATTCTGAGAAGGTGAATGAGGTTCACAAAACTGCCAAAGGGGTTCATGTTATACAAAAAGTCAAGATCTCCTGTTCTTATTCTTTTTAGATAGATGATAGATAGATAGATAGATAGATAGATAGATAGATAGATAGATATAGATAGATAGCTTTTTATTTACAAGTTATATGCATGGGTAATTTTTCAGCATTGACATTTGCAAAACCTTCTGTTCCAACTTTCCCCTACCCCCTCCCCCAGATGGCAGGCAGATCCATACATGTTAAATATGTTAAAGTATATGTTAAATACAAGTATACATATCCATACAATTATTTTGCTGCACAAGAAGAATCAGACTTTGAAATAAGGTAAAATTAACCTGTGAAGGAAATCCAAAATGCAAGCAGACAAAAACAGGGATTGAAAATGCTATGTAGTGATTCACGCTCATTTCCCAGAGTTCTTTCGCTGGGTGTGGTTGGTTCTATTCATTATTGCTGTTCTGATTCTTTATGTAACTCATGGTTCAGCATTTGGAGCTTGGAGATCACCCTGTTAAATGTTACGGAGTTCACACTAACCTCTTTAATGGAGTTCGTAATGTGCTTTATCTTGATGGGAATTTGGGGGTTGCACAGGGTTCCACCTATGGACAGGGAGTCCATCAGTGTGATGAAGATATTTGAGAAGTTGGGAGATAGTGAAGTTCTGTATGTGGGCAGCTAGCTTGGCCCTTCTCCCTAGAGAGTTTAGTGGACTTCACACTGGATAGGCTTCCAGGGCCTTTCCTAATCCATTCCTTCCGGGTAGCCAGAGTCTGGATCATTTTATGCTTCTAGATCCTCTCATGGCCACCAAGCCACTTTAGTTACAGCCTGAGCTGGGCCCTTGGAAAGAAAAGTTAAGGCAGATCCTGGAGACCTGTGATGGTCCCAGAAGAGGGATGGAGGTACCCAGAGGTACCAAAAGACCCACTCAGGCCCAGACCTAGTATATACAGTCCCTCCTCATCCATTCCTCTCTAGACACTTAAAGTTCATTTGAGCTCAATTCATGTGTCATCTCCTCCCTAAGGTCTTCCCTGATTTCACCTCCCACCTTGCTTCTTTCTTCCTCAAATTGCTTACTAATTACTTATCTATGAATAAATAATAACTTAGTGCTTTATAGAGCATTTTAACATTTGTAAAGTGACTTTCAAGGGCATATAGCACAGACCAGCAACCTAAGACCAGGCCAGTTTGGAAATTTTTTGCCAAATATTTCAGGCACAAATCGGTTGAAGACCTATTTATTAATCAAATAATTATAAGCTTTTTTTTGTTTGTTTAGAGAGAGAAAATCTAAAAGGTCAGAGGTTTGGCCTGCTTTTGAAAATTTCTCTGCATAAACCATTTCTACTTACAATCATTGGTATTCAGAAAGGCCTGGAGAGACTTACATGAACTGATGCTGAGTGAAAGGAGCAGGACCAGGAGATCATTATATACTTCAACAATACTATCTGATGATCAATTCTGATGGACCTGGCCAGCTTCAGCAATGAGATGAAACAAATCGGTTCCAATAGAGCAGTAATGAACTGAACCAGCTGCACCCAGCAAAAGAACTCTGGGAGATGACTATGAACCATTACATAGAATTCCCAATCCCTCTATTTTTGTCTGCCTGCATTTTTGATTTCCCTCACAGGCTAATTGCACAATATTTCAGAGTCAGATTCTTTTTTTGCAGCAAATTAACTGTTAAGACATGTATACTTGTATTTAATTTATACGTTAACATATTTAACATGTATTGGTCAACCTGCCATCTGGGGGAGAGGATGGGGGGAAGGAGGGGAAAAATTGGAACAAAATGTTTGGCAATTGTCAATGCAGTAAAATTATCCATGCATAGAACTTGTAAATAAAAAGCTATAATAAAAAAAATCATAGGTATTCTTAAAATCCAAAACTTGACGATGCAACAAAACATAGTCACAAAGTTAAGGTAAGTTTTAGCTCATCAGAGAGAACAGTGGTTCCTTAACTTTTGGGTTGCTGCGAACAATCATTTTTCTGAAACCATTCATTTTGTCTTTAACCACTCTCTCTAAGGATTCTTCTTTCAGCCTTGTCAGTGGTGAACTCAAGAAATAATTCTACTAATCAAGACAACTAGATGGTGCGGTAGGTGGATAGAATGTTGGGTCTGTGATCAGGAAAAGCTGAGTTCCAAACCAGCCTCAGCCACTTACTAATTGTGTGACCCTGAGCAAGTTACTTAACCTGTTTACCTCAGTTTTCTCAACTGTGAAATTACCTACCTTGTAAAAAGCACATAGCACTTGGCACACAAATGCTTATTCCCTTCCCCCAACTGAATTAATCAGAACTATTCTTCCATCTCTTAGTATGATTAATTTTAGGGCGTCCTTCCTCTCTCTTAGAATTGGTTAGGCCTTGGACATAAAAAATGACTTCAGAGCAGGACATTATTTCCTTGTCATTGTTTTATATTCAAGAGAAAATTAATTAGATCTTTCACCCAAGAGAAACCAAGATACTAAAAAGGGGATAAAAAAGGGGGAATCTAGGGAGCCTTCATGGGCTTTCAAGAGGGGATGGGCTGGACCAGTACTGATAGCCACCATGAAACCTCACCTTTGGTGATCCTGGAGGGAGGCTAATCCAAATTTTCCCATCTCCTTGTACCTCCAGCAAAAAATACAATACTTGACACACAATGAGGGCTTCACAAATGTCTGTTAATGATGATGATTATGATGTGCTCTCTTATCCTTTCCCTTATTCCCCCCCACCCCCTTCCTGCCCATCTCTCAGCTAGGAGACAGTGAGGGAGAATATGAAACAAAACAGTTCTTTATAGTTTTTCTGAGTAGCAGTAGCTGCTTATAGCATAATAACTATATAATACAGTATAATAATAACAAAATAAGTAACGTGCAGTTACTTATTTTACTTGTAAACCACCTGCCATTAACGTCAGGCTTCTGAGACTTACAAATAAGGCTGGTGGTTGAAGGAACAGATTTTACCAAATTCAGGATGGGGACTGGAGAGGACATGAGAGGCTTTCCCATTTTAGTAATTTGTAGCGTATTCTACATCATGCTCCTGAATCTATATAGAACTCGGAGGCAGCGCCCAGACATTATGAATGGAATCAATTCAGCTTGGTGGAAAGGAGAAAAGTTCAATAGCTTCCAGGCTAACGCCTTCTGGTGAGCAGCAGGAATACTTCAGCCTCTGGCAAAGTCTGTATACACACATGAATAAACTCTGACAGAGTCAACATAGCACCACCTGATGGCCAAATTATAAATATAATAATAGTCTGCTTTTCTCTAGGCTGCAAATGTGGAGTGCTGAGCTACCCCTCCGATGTTTTGCTCAAGGTCACACAGTTACTTAATGTTTAATTTCTCTGAACCTCAATTTCCACCTCTGTAAAGTGAGGTAATTGGACTAAATGGGCTCTGAAATCCCTTTTAGCTCTAAACCATCATCTTCTGATTTTTGCCATTTATCATCTGAGTTTCAAATTAACCCATGAACTTCACCTCTGTATCACTCAAGAAATTCTACCAACTCAGGGTACATATTCACGCAACTCACTCAAAATAATTATATTCTGATGCTTTGCCCACATTTATTTTTTGTTTTAAAAAGAGGAATCATTTCTTGTGCAGCAAGATAACTGTATAAAGATATACATATATTGGATTTAACAATTTCAACATATTTAACATGTATTGGACTACCTGCCATCTAGGGGAGAGGGTGGAGGGAAGGAGGAGAAAATTTGGAATAGAAGGTTTTGCAAGGGTCATTGTTGAAAAATCACCCATGAGTATGTTTTGTAAATAAAAAGCTTTAATTTAATAATAAAAAAAGGAATCAGCTTTCTTTGTCCTCCTAAACATAAACCAGAACTGCTTTCAATTACTGATACTTTTCTGTCTTAGCCTGTAGTTCTGGACAGGGATAGTTTTCCTGGAACACGGATTTCTTTATTTATCAGAGATCAGAACAGACTGCTGAAAAATGAGTGGCCAATGATGCTCACTGATACTTGTATCTTTGTGTTCTTTCTGTGTGTACCCTGAGTGGTGTATTCCTATTATCGATAAACACAGCAGAATTGACTTTAAGGATTATGTACCTGTTTTTCTGTTACTTAAAACATAAAAGTAGACTAATTTATACAATCAATGCACATATCAGCAAATATTTATTAAATACTTATTGTGTACCAGAGTACAGAGACAAAAATCAAATGTTCTCTGCATTCAAGGAGCTTATATATACCTGCCCAGGAAAACAACTTGTACACATGTAAGTAAATATATTGAATAATTCTAGTTCATATTGGAAGCATGATTCATTATCTTTAGATGTCAGAAATAGAGTCATATCTGACAGAGATCGTCATGGCTGACTAAGACTAAATTCAGACCTCATTGTGAGCTTGTGGGAAAACTCCATAGCATGTTACATACTTGTCCCCAGGAGCTATTGAGAATTTAGAAATTCTCAAAATTTCTCAAGATTTGAGCTCAAATTTTGAGCAGTTGTGGAAAGTTTCTCTTGTCCCCCTAGCTCCACATTGGCCCTGTCATTTTGAAGCACAAATACTTGACAAGTAGGAAAGCTCTTGGATTATAAACTTCCCTGTAATGAGGTACTGAGGCATGTCCCTCATGTTTTCCTTTATATCCTAAAAGAGATAACCTGAGAGCGAGGTTTCAAACACCCACCAAAACTTGTCTATCCTGTTTTTCAGTCCCTGATACTCTGTTCTGTTACTTTGCTAAGGCCAAGAAAAGACCTATAAGTATGCTACTTCCTGCTTAATGCTCCATGAATGTCTATATTATTTTGATCAAATCTTGTTAATCTCCTATGGAGAGGAACTATGTTAAATGTGCACATTTGAAAGTAAATTTTATATTTCCTGAAGGAAAAAGAAATATTCAACTAAAAGGAAGAATCTTTGCAAATCATAGTTCTATTAATGATATTTTTTGGCTTTGAAAGGAACTTTATCCATAACATTCATCTCTAGACTCATATTCAATAAATGCAGACAGATCACAGAGTGAGTTTCAAGAGAGAATCCTCCAACAAATTAATTTGAACTATGAGGATTTAACTTAAAAGGCTGTTTTGCTGAAGGTCCTACCATGTTGTAATAAATTTGTGCCAGAATCATATTTTCTCATATTTAGGATCTTGATCTGGAAAGGACTTTTGAGATCATCCCCTCCAATTTTTTCACTTTACAAATGAGAAGAATGAAGCCCATTTAGCTTAATCCTGGAGATGTGGAGTTCAAATCTCACCTTAGACACTTACTGGCTATTTAATCTCAGGCAAACCATTTAACTTCTGTTTGCCTCAGTTTTCTCATCTGTAAATTGGGGGTACTTATAGCTCCTACCTCCCAGGATTGTTTTAGGGATCAAATGGAATAATTATAAAGTGTTTAGCCCAATGCCTGGCATAAATATCAAGCACTATATAAATATTCACACAGGTAGTAAATAGCAGAGTGCCTGCCATTCTACCGTTGGCTTCTGAATCCAAAGTCTATATTTGTTCTATTAACCAGTTTCTCCTTCCTTGACATGCCCAATCAATGAATCAATGAATGAAAAAGTATTTACTAATTATTTTGTGTCATATACTGCACTGGAAAAAGATCTTGACAAATATGTAGCTAGTGCTGATTTTACTTCATCACCCCCAAATCTGTCTGGGTCCTGGGCATCAAGCAGCCTGGCACAGGACACAACTTGAGGAGGGGATCACACCCAAGAAATGCAGACATCAAACAATCATGAGCAGCTAAATCTTGCACGTACATTATTGTGACAATATTCCATCTGTCTCCTCTCTCCTTCTTCCAGAATGACAGTTTTGCTTCAGCAGTATCCCAAGGATGAATCTATAGCTTCTGCAGTGAGAGTTCTGTATTTCTCTGCTGATCAGAGGGACACCCAGCTTGAGAAGGATACCAGCAAACTCCCCTGTGTTCCTGGTCTCCATGTTGCCCTGCTCTTCTTCTTGTGTTAGGTAACCATTTGAGCCAAAGATGTTCCTGTAGAACCCCACACAAGAATTTTGTATTAATAGGGCCTCAGAAATAATTATGAGAAGTAAAAATATCAGTTATGAGGGAAGAGTCACCCTCCCCTCCATGTGGTGGGAGTCATGTGCTCTAGTTTTTCATATAGAAATAGTCTCAGAGGAAAGGATCTCATGCTGAATCATTTCTGTGAATTTCCACAGGAGCAGTCAATAAGGGAAAGAGTTAGAAATGGAATATTTAAGGCTAATATTCCAAATAAGAAGCATGGGAGTGCTAAAAGGCAGTTGGGATAACAATGCTGAATTTGCAGTTCAGAAAACTCGAGTTTGACACCCTGTCATTAGCTGTGTTAACACAGGAAATTGGCTTGCTCTCCCCTCCCGCTAGTTTCCCCACCTGTAATATGGAGTTAATCCCACCTATAGCACCCATTTCACAAGCCATTGGGGGGGGTCAAATACATTTTGACTGGTTATGTGACCGACCCTCAGTTTCCTCATAGGCAAAATATATACTAACCAGTCTATCACCCCATCTAGGATATTCTATTAATTGGCAAAATACATACTAACTAGTAGATCCCCTCATTTAAGATATTCTATTAATTATCAATCATTTGGCACATCTATCTCTTAGCAAAGGCTTTTACTAAAATGGAACAGTAAGAAAAAATAGCTAGAAAACTTTCCCCACCAAACTGGGATGTGCTCTTCCACAACTACCCCCAGCATCTGTGGGAAGAGTGAGCACCACATTTTAAGTTCGACAAGGAAACTCCCAAACTTGGGACTCCATGGCCCCCCAAGTCCTTTCTCTCCTTCAGTCTTCTCTGCAGTCCACCTGGGATTACCAAGGCTAGCTCTCTGCCAAGGCTCTGGTCCGCTGCCAGGGGTCCTGCCTCTCACAGCTCCTTCTCCCCTCCACTGAGCCTCTTGTGAAATCCTGAATTCTCCAACCAAATCCTCTCAGCGTCCATCCAGAAGCACAGCTATCTCCTCCAGCATTCTTTCAGAGAAAGAATTAGAAAGGTTAACATCCTGTAGATACATTAACACCTCATTGCCGCTCCTAACTACTCTGTTTTCTGTGATTAAATCAATGTTAGGGAGGAAGGGGACCAATGCCTGCCCCCTTCCCTTAAACTATTTCTTGGGTTTGTTTACAAAGAAAAGCCTTTAGAAACCTCAAGACTGTAGGAAAAAAGAGATGGCTATCAGCTACATTAATGAGAGGGGAGATAGGAAATTAATTCTTTGGACTTTAAAGAAAACAGCAAATCTTACTTAAGGAAAAAGAAATTGAAATTGATTTGGCCCAGAAAAAAATTGAATATAATTGATTTATAGGAGCCAGCAAAGCTGAGACTTTCCAGAAGGTTTCAGGAACCCCCTATCCACAAGCTCTTGGTCTGGGTAGCTTTTATTCCTTAAAACATCTGATCTCTTTTGCCTTGTGAAGAGGGAGGGCCCAGAGGGCTGACCTACATGTGTCACTCTCTTGTCTCCGCGGGTCCTAAGATTGATGGGGACTGTAATTGTCTAGCATAATGCTGTGGGTCTGATGCAAGACAATGAAGCCAAAGTGCCCCTGGTTTCTGCACAGTGGAGCCCAGTGACGGATAGGCTCCGATCTAATGACATGGACCAGCCACGGAAATTACTGAGGAGCTCTGAAAAAATCAGAAGCTGAGAGACAGAGACAGACTGAGGACCACATGGGAGAATGTTTCCAGGCATTGATGAGGGAAGCAAGAAGTCTTGATTTTGAAATTCATGCTCTGAAACCCATGGAGGATTCTGATAAAATGGAAATAAATTTCATATGTTATCAGATGGGAGAACGTGTTCGGAAATACATCTTACAATCCCCAGGGAAATGCTGCTACATTTTGTTTGGGGAGCCACCCCCACCGGGACTTGGGTGGATTTTATTAGTAATAAGTACCCATTGGCACTTGTGGATGAGAAAAAGATTTGAATCAATCACTAAATACTAGGAAGCTTAAAAATAAAAGCTTTCACTTAAAATTCTTTGATTTTTTTTTTATTCTTTAAAATAAAAATCTTGCTTGATTAGGGAAGAACTTTAACTTCTCCCTTCCCCCCCTTTTTTAACCTTACCCATTTCATGAGTTGGAGAGGAGAAAGTGAAGATGCAACAAAGGCATCTGTGGAAGAAGTGATTGGTTAGCAGCAAAGTCAGTTAAAGACAATCAGGTAATGCTACCTGATTCCTCCCCTCCACCCACACCTCAGTCTGAGTGTTCCTGTTCCCTCTAAGGAGTCTGCAAAGAATGCTGTCATTCTTTGGGCTCAATCCCTGAAGGAGTGGGCAGGGCTTTGAGGGCAAACAGGGAGTTTTGATCTTTTGTCAGCCTCAGGCACTAGAGCAAGAACCTCCTAATTGACTCCCAGCTTCCATTTTCCAATCTCTCCTTGACATAACTGCCAAAAAAATAAAAAATAAAATCTTCATAATGCCCGGGTCTGAACATTTGCTCTTAAGATAAAATACAAATTCCTCTTTGAGGCATTAAAGTCTTTCCCACCTTCTCAATTTTAGTGCTTTTCCCCTTTAATATTTCCTATATATTGTGTATAGAGCTTATTTTGTATTCGTTGCTTTATTGTTCTTTCCTCCATTAGATTGTAAGCTCCCTGAGGGCAAAGGGCACCTTTTCCTCTCTTTGTATACCCAGCACTTAGCACATTGCCTGGCACAGAGGTGTTGTTGTTCAGCTGTATCTGCATTTGGAGTTTTCTTGGCAAAGACCCTGGAGAGATTTGCCATTTCCTTCTCCAGCTCATTTTACAGATGAGGAAACTGAGGCAAACGATTAAGTGAGTTTCCCAGAGCCTCCCAGCTATTAAGTGTTGAGAATGCATTTGAGCTCACATCTTCCTGCCTCCAGGCCTGCTTCTCAATTCACTGGGCCATGAGCTACATATAATAGACATTAAATAAAATAGATGTATGGATGGATGGATGGATGGATGGAGGGAGGGAGGGAGGGAGGGAGGGATAGATGGAGGGAGGGATGGAAGGAAGGGTGGAAGGGTAGATGGAAGGGTGAATGGAAGCGTGCATTGATAGATGGATAAATGGATAGATGAAAGATCTTCACTTTCTGGCTCCAGGCTACTCCCATCCCATCACTAATCTTCATATAGACAATTCATTCCAAGGCAATTTGGCCTATTTGTCAAAGTCAGCTTCCCCTCTCCCAGACCTTCCCTTCTACCTGCCATGTATCTCACCTCCACTTCTTAGCATCTCTAGCTTTCATCCCAGTTCAGCTCAGATATTGCCTTCTAAGGGGAGACTAGTGGACTCACAGGCCTGTGCTGGACCACAAGCTGCTGACCAGCTCTTCCCCTTCCTCCTTCCTCACACTCCGTCTGATGAGACTGATGTTCAGCACCAAATGTTCAAATTGAAGTGAACAAATGGCACCAAATGTTGGGCTTTGGTCACGTGATGAATTCACAATGACCTTTCTCTTTTGGCAAAAGATATTTTTTAGTGAAGAGATTATAGATAATTGAAGAGGTAAAATAGGCACCAAGAGCAGTAAATATGAAATAAATTTGGGACAACATACAGTGAGCAAAGGATTTTAAAGATCAACAATGTGTGTGCATGTCTGTGTGTCTGTGTGTATATGTCTCTCTTTCTGTCTGTCTATCTTTTTCTTCTGTCTCTCCCCTTCTCTAGGTGCGTGTATGTCTCTCTGTCTCTCTTCATTTTTGTCTGTCTGTCTCTGGTCTCTCACATGAACTTCTTGCTTTTACTTCATTGTGCTTGGCACACAGTAGGTACATAATAAAAGCTTTTCGATTTGATTTGAATTAAAACTCTTCACAATGTGGCCCCAACCTTTCTTTCTAGTTTTGTTATACATTTTTCTTCTAGCACTCTGTGATCCAGCCAAACTGACCTTTCTTTCTAACACATGATCCTTCATCTCCCAGTTTCATGCCTTTGATCTGACAGTTCTCCAGAGCTGAAATACATTCCTTCTTGTTCTTGTGGTTGTTCAATCATGTCTGACTCTTCCCGACCCCATCTGGGGTTTTCTTGGCAAAGAGGATGGACTGGTTTGTCATTTCCTTCTCCTTCTCCTTTTACAGATGAGGAAACAGGCAAACACAGTTAAGAGAACTGCCCAGGATCACCCAGCTAGCAAGTGTCTGAGACCAGGTTTGAACTTGGGAAGATGAGTCCTCCTAACTATTATTCACTATGGCACCCCCTTGATGCCCCACATAAATATTAGCTATTATTATATCACAAGAGTAAGAAAAAATAATAACCAATTTCCATTAAACAACATGTTTGGGATGGAGAGAGCACATGGGACTCTTGAGAATTTTATTCCAGATTTTAGTAATGGCTTTCCTCACAACATAGAGAAAATTACCTAAAACTGAGGAGAGAGTTCTAGGATTACAATGTGAGTAACCTGATTCAAATTCAAGCTTCACTATTTATGGTGTGATTTTGGACACATAATAATACCCTTTATTTGGACCTCCATTTTCTCATCTATAAAATGAAGGCTAGATCTAGCTGACCTTGGAGTTACCTTCCAGCTCTCAAGACTGTAACCCTATGGGTTGAAGACCTGCAGGCTGGCTTTCTGCTCTGGGACATGGGGCTCCGGGCTGCTGAGATGTGAGGATGACTTAAATAGGAAGCAGCGATCTGTGGAGCATTTGAACCTCTTGCAGCAGAGCATTCCCTGATTATAAAATTTCCAAAGATTTTCTGACAGAGAAGGCTCCAGAAAAAAAAAGCCCTGAAGTGTTCTAGCATTAGCAGCACAGTTCAATAAGGACAAGAAACTTCAATGTGTGTCTCAGGTGCAGGAGGACATGGCGGGGGAAAGACAGAGGAGTTTCCCAGACCCTCCGATGGCTGCCCTTTGGACACATAGTATGACAGAAATGAAAGTCACCTGAAGATCCAACTTTCTAACTTCACAAACAGGGAAACTGAGAATCAGATTAGCAAAGGGATTGGCCCATGATCACACAAATACTAAGAAAAGTTGAGGTTTGACCTCAGAACTTTTGGTTTCCTCATCCCACGATCATGGGAGACAATGGCAAATGGCCGCCCAGCATACGTGCCCATATCAAAGCAAATGCTTTGATATATATATATATAAGTTTATCATTTATTAAAGATGGAAGCAGATTTGCATACAAATGATATGTATGTGCTTGTTTATTTTTACATTAAAAAGTAGATCTTGGAATATGTGATATTACAGGATGCAGAGGACTTCAACATTTTCCTGAGTTGATTGATAATTTAAATTTCACAACCCCCCCCCTACATTCAGTTACGTGACCCCAAGTGGGGTCAGACCCCTCCCCAATTTAAGAAGCTTTGATTTAAACAGAACTATAATAAAACTATTAGCACAGCCTTGGAGAAATATCTTCCTGAAACCATTAACTTTTTTACTCTTTCTGTCTGGTCAAGGGTAGAGAAGACAAGGCTCTTAATTGAATTAAACAAGAAGACATCCTCACTCTCCTGTCATAAACAAGCCTTAGATTCTGGGAATCAAGATTCCTCCTCGAGATGGATTATCTTCAGTTCAAGGAAGACTGACGAGGTCTTTAATTCAAGGGAGACCTAGGGGTTCAAAATAGGAAACTAATAATATTCATAATAGGATTTCACTCCTGAGGCTTTGCTGGATTGGTGTCCAAAGATATAAGAAATATCTCCCTGAGGTGGGGAGGTGAAGGGATTTAAAAGGATATAAAAGGGGGAAAATGCCAGTAAATTATTTTTAATGTAAAACCTCCTCAGAAGCCCTTGGTTCGAGGCCCAGTTCTGACACTGACTTGCTTGTGTGACTTTGAATAAATCAGTCACTTAATCTCTCCAACCCTCCATTTTCACATTTGTAAAATGAAGGTGATTATAATACTTAACACCAGTTTCTTCACCTGGCTCTAAGGGCTTCCTCCAGGGCCTGCTCCTGACTATCAGATGAGCCTGAATTTTCAAAAGCTGGGCAGCTAAGCCCATCAGTCACAGCCTATCAAGCCAGAAAAGTTAAAATGTGGCTTTCTCAATAGAACAGAACTTTTTTCTAAAGACCAACCGGCTCTAACCAGGTTGAGGTGGATTCTCTAACCAAATAAATTCTCAAATAGTTTTTATTAAACTGTGGAGATATTGCAATCTGTGTGGAAAACACAGATCCTTGTTTTGATCCAATGAGTCCAGAATTATGAACTCTTAATTAGAGTTGAGGTTGACACCTAAATGGCCCAAGCGCCACCATGTCGTAACTATTGAATTAAATCAAATCCTGTGGAAAAATTAATTTTCTGGTAGCAGGGGCAGGGATACCTTAAAGGCCTATTCATTACCTGAATGAGGCCAGGAAATCCAGCACAGAGCAAGAGATAAATCTGAAGTAAAAGGACAGATGCAGAATAGGCTCCTGGCCATGTCCCTTTATTCTCTTAGGAACACATTTAAGACTTTCCATTATACCTAGAGGCTAAAAATATGGCAATTACATGGCTGAAACCAGCCATGCTGGCCCCTGCTCCCTGAAAGCTAGATGCTACATTTCATTCCTCCCCCAGGATTCTCTAGTTCATTTAAGGGGATTAGGGGTCTCTAGGCAAAGGGCTCAGACCTCCACTGATAGTGTTCTCCCAGTCATAGGGTATGGTCCTCTGAATTCCCATTCCATTTGGCCACCAATAGTCAGATGAGCTTGTACAAGGAAATATTCACTTCAAAAGATACGATCACAAATTTACAAACTACCCCACTCTCTGGGGAGAGGAAGGGGATGAAATTCATGTTGTTGTTGTCCAATCATTTCACTTGTGTCTAACCGTTCGGCACCTTTTGCCAGATTCGTGCCAGACCACTGGATTCAGATGACCTTGGAGGAGGGAGAGGGTCTGAAGACTTTGCATAGCCCTGCTGCACTTAAATCCAATTTGCTTGCAAGGCAAGATATCCCCTTCCTGATCCCTCCGGTTTTCCTCGTGAAAGACTAACAACAACTGGAATGGTTTGCCATTTCCTCCTCCAGCCCATTTTACAGATGAGGGAACAGAGGCAAACTGGACTATATGAGTTGTCCGGGGTCATACATCTAGTAAGAATCTAAGACCAGATTTGAACTCAATGCTAAGCCTGACTCGGCCTTCTAAGTCTCCTTAGACCAGTGGTTCTCAAAGTACGGTCTAGAGAATCCTGGGGATCTCTGAAACCCTTTAAGACGGTCTACCAATTCAAAAATAGCTTTTATTTCCAATATGGTAAATGTCTGTAAATATAATCCAGATAAACAAAAACGCTTTGAAGAGATCCTCAATAATTTTTAATAGGATAAAGACACTGAAAATAAAAGTCTGAGAACCACTGCCTTAGACTGTGTCTCCTAGCTGTCTCCAAATAGAAACAGGGATCACTTAGCCCTATGCAAAGAGCCCTAAAAACTACATATTGACTTAGAATAACATGTGTTAATATTGCCTATGTTTTATTGTATAATTATCTTGTTAACTATTTCCCAACTACCTTTTAATCTGGTTTGGGAAGCACTTGGGAGCGTTCCCTTAGCATAATATGTTTGATATTTCTGCTCTAAGGCATCTAGATATTATAATGAATCGAGCAATGGAAGCCAGGAAGAACTCGATTTAATCCAGCCTCAGACACTAGCTGTTTGACTCTAGATGAGTCATTTAACCCTATTGACCATCAGTTTCCTCACCTGTAAAATGAGAAGGAAAAGGAAATGGCAAACCACTCCAGTATCTCTGCTAAGAGAACCTCAAATAAGATCACAAAGAATCGGACTCAACTGAAAATAGAGCAACAGCAACAAGAATAAAACGCACTGCAAACCTGAAAGGACTATTTCGCTTGCCTTCTCTCTTTCCTTAGTCTCAAGGACTCTGGATAAGCATATGAGATAACAGCAAAGTTTTCAAAGGTGGGGAAAGAGGGATTTGGGAGACAGAGTCATATCATCAACATTTGCGATGGTCATCTGGGAGCTTGGGAAATTTTGAGATTTCTCCTCATTTCTCTCCAAGGTGAGGTATTGGGTAGTGAGGAGAATCTTCACTGTTGCCTCAGCCTCCAGTATCCTGACTCTACAAAGGAGCCTTTCATCTTTTCCCATACATAGCTAGCTTACCCCAGCCCCACAATCCAGCTCTGTAGAACAAAAGGACTTTTCCTGTGTATGTTCTATCCTGTTTGCCTCAGTTTCCTCATCTGTAAATTGGATTGGAGGAGGAAATGGCAAACCACTCCAGTTATTGTTTATCCTTCACAAAGAAGATCAATGAGATCAGGAAAGTGATATCTTGACTTGCAGCCTAATCACAGGGATTTTTTTCCATATCTTATCTGAGATATCTGTCCAAAGGTATCTGA
Organism: Sarcophilus harrisii; assembly: GCF_902635505.1. Taxonomy (NCBI): domain Eukaryota; kingdom Metazoa; phylum Chordata; class Mammalia; order Dasyuromorphia; family Dasyuridae; genus Sarcophilus; species Sarcophilus harrisii. The sequence goes on along the minus strand of NC_045430.1, from coordinate 253,425,470 downwards.
GATTGCCCGATTTCCTTACTTTGCCCAATAGTCCTGTTCTTTCTTACTTCCCCTTCTCTCTATAGACCCTATCTTCATCCTGCTGGCTTGCCGGTCTCACTTAAGGAGAGAGTATGCAAAATATGTCATCCCTTACCTCCAAGTAAATGCCCAAATAAATGGCCTTGCTTGGTTTGGAGACAGTTTAAGCCTTTTTCAGAGACAACACTGCAACACATGGCCCAGGACCCCACCATTTTTAGCATATCCCAACACTGATATGACCCACATGGATTTAGAGCTGAAAGGGAATGTCAATATCCTCAAGTATAAGTAATTCCCTCCTCTTACAGATAAACTAAAGCTCAGATAGTTTAAGTGATCTGTCCAAGATCGGACAGTAAATAGCAGAGCAGGATTTGAACCCAAATCCCCAGATTCCAAATCCCATACCCTCTTGATTCTACTCCTACATTGCCAGAAGGTCCCTTCACTCTTACTGATGCCTACCTTCCCTTGTTAAGTACTGGGGTTGAGCTACTAAAGAATGCACGACTTCCCAACCTTCCATCCCTGGGAGGATTTCAATATGAGGTCCATAGCTATGCCAATGCTAGCTATAATTATTATCATCTGGAATCATGGTTGATTGCTAAATTGATTTTGAGTCTTTGTTCTTAAATCTTTATTTTTGCAGTGTTGTTGCTATACTGTACACTATTCTACAGAATCACTTTGCTCTGCATCAGTTCATGCAAGTCTTTCTACGTTTCTCTAAAACCCTTCCCTTTATCATTTCTCTCATCGAATAGTATTCTATTAAATTCATAAACCATAATTTGGCTGTTTCCCAGTTGGCTAATACTTTCCTATTAATAGTTTTTTTCTTTAATTTTAATGTGTTTTATTTTTCCAAAAACATGTGAAGAGAGTTTTTAACATTCATTTTTGTAAGACTTTCTGTTCCAACTTTTTCTCTCACCTCCTTTATCTCTCCTCTCCCCAAGACGGCAATAATCTGATATAGATTAAATATATGCAATGCTTTTAAACATATTTCTGTATTTGTCAGGTTGTACAAGAAAAATCAGACCAAAAAAAAAACTATGAGATAAAAAAGGTGAAAATACGAGTTGATCATCACATAACCTTGTTGTAGCTGTGCACAGTGTTCTCTTGGTTCTGCTTACTTCACTCGGCATCAGTTGATATAATTCTTTTCAAGCTTTTCTGAAATCAGCCTTAGCAATAGTTCTTTGTTTTATTTTGTTTTCTTAAGTTGAGGAATTACGAATCAGATGAAAGTGAGCCAAGGAGACTTTATCAAGCAGGGTTCTTAGCCTTCATTCAGGTCATGGGTCCCTCTGGCAGCCTGCTGAAACCTAAGGCACCTAAGGGTGCCTTCTCAGAATCATGGTTTTTGCCCACATTTTTAATTGGAGAGTATGATAAATTTCAATTCAAAGTTAATGAAAATAAAGAGGTTTTTTTTTTCCTATCCAACTTTATAGATTTCCTGAAGTCTCTCCACACACTTGTGGACTTTGGATTAAGAAATCTTGATCTGCAAATAGAACCAGGAATACATTGTACATAGTAATAGCAAGACTGTGCAATGATCAACTCTGAAAGACTTGATTCTTCTCAGCATTTCAGTGATCCAAGGCAATCCCAATAAACTTTGGATAAAAAATGTCAATTTCCCCATCTGCATATAGGTATATACTCTTTCCTCCTACCACTGACTACCAGTGAACTGACAAAGATGATGATGATGAAGATGATGGTGATAATGGTGATGGTGATGATGGCTGACATTCATCCTGGTCCCAGAGAACAGCTAGTGAAACACCTCCATTGCTTCAGAAAAACATAATACAAATATTGTTATCCTGATTTTATAGATGGAAAAATTAGAGCTCAGAGGAGAGTGATTCTTCTGCTTTTATGTATCTAATAAGCATTAGAAGTACAGTATGATGAAAAGTCACAAATTTGGAGGATGAGGATCTGGGTTCCAATACCAATTCTGAACTTAAACTTCTATAATATTTGTAAGGATCATTTCCTCTTTTTTTTTTTTTTTTTTTTTTTGCTGAAGCAATTGGGGTTAAGTGACTTGCCCAGGGTCATACAGCTAGGAAGCGTTAAGTGTCTGAAATGAGGTTTGAACTCAGGTCCTTCTGACTTCAAGACTGGTGGTCTATTTAATGTGCCCACCTAGCTGCCCCTCATTTCCTCTTTCTTGACCTCCTTATGTATAAAATAAGGGAGTTAGAAAAGATAATCATAGCGGTTCCCCCCCAACACTGAACTCTACGATCAGAAAATCAAAGTCTCTCAGTTGGAAAGAACTTCCGAAACTCTCTTATACCTGAACAATGGAAGCCACATCCTAGGATTCCATCTCTCATGTTCTTCCCATCTTTCATCTCTAAAATTTAATGATTTTTAAGTAGCAGATGGGATGAGAGAGGCTTGGCTCCTTGGCAGTTCATATCCAAAAACAAAAATTACTAAGGGTTTAATTGACCACAAATTCAATATAAGACAGTATGATGGCTGCTATGTTTAAAAAAAAAAAAAAAAAAAAAAAAAAAGCTAATGGAAGAGTAAAAAGATGTGTATGACTGTACCATAGAGTACAGAGAGTAGAGTAATATATAAGAAAATTGGGATAGGCAGGAAGCAGTTACACAGTGAAGACCTTCAAATGCCAAATAGAGGAGTTTGTGTTTGATCCTAGAGGGAATAGGGACCCACAGGAGTTTATAAATCATTATAATCAAATTGACTGTTTGCATTTTTGTTTTTCTTCCCAGGTTATTTTTTACCTTCTGAATCCAATTCTTCCTGTGCAACAGGAGAACTGTTCGGTTCTACACACATATATTGTATCTAGGATATATATTCCTAGATGACATATTCATGTCATCGGTGACATATTCAACATGTATAGGATTGCTTGCCATCTGGGGGAGGGGGTGAAAGGAGGGAGGGGAAAAGTCAAAACAGAAGTGAGTGCAAGGGATAATGTTGTAAAAAAAATTACCCTAGCATGGGTTCTGTCAATAAAAAGTTATAATAATAAAAAAAAAAGTAAAATCAAATTGAGTATTTTTGTCCATTCTCCAAGGCAGCTGCCCATTCATTTCTGAATGGTTAAGAAATTGTCCTTAATCTTATAAATTATATATTATCTTGTTCTCTGATTATTTCGTGTGTGTTTACTGTCTCCCCTAGATTGGAAAGTCCTTGATGGCTCAAAGTAGGGCTTGTATGTCAATATCCCCCAATGACACCTAGAACTATAAAAAGGTAAGAATGGGTTCTCTTGGGTCAAATGATGGAGGTAGTGGCAGTCTGACCATCTGGTTATTGTCAGCACTGATCCATCATTATCATCTCTATATCAACCACAAAAGGAGAATTTTCTGCAGGAAGGGCTGCTATACTAGTACACTATTGGTGAAGCTGTGGATTGGTCTCACTGTTGTGGAAGATGACTTGGAATTAAGGAAGAAAAGCCACAATCTTTGATCCAGAGATCCTACTACTGGGCACGTAGCCCAAGGAAATCAAAGACAGAAGAAAGGATCCCTGCAAAACACTATATTTATCGCAACACTTTTTGTGGGGCTTCCGACCAAGAGAGCAGCTTTGAGGAAAGGCAAACCATCCGGCTCCCACACCCCCACTCCAGCAAAAATCTCAAGATAGGATCAGATGGAAAAACAGTCAAAAAAAACAAGAAGCAACTACAGGAAGTGACTTCTTTCATCATGGAAATTTACAAAAAATCATCCAGAAACCCATAGGCACGAGCAAAGGGGGCCACCGAGAAAAGCCAACAGACCAAAAACTCAAGAAAAACAGGTGCAGCTTTTTAAGGCTTTGAACTCAGAAGGAGCAAGAGCAGAAAATTCCCCAGAAAAAGCCCCAGTTTAATCAGAAACCCATTGTGGATCTGGGAAGCTAGTGGGAGTGAGAGCAAGCAGTGAGGTGGGTCTGTGGTCATCGCAGCTCTCAGAGAGAGATAGACCAGTTCCTTAGGCTTTGAGATTCTTAGTACTTTATCCTATGATGCCATTGTGGACCCTAAAGATCTAGGACTCTGAATTTCAAAGACCAAAGGGTACTAACCCCAAAAGGAAGTTCAGGAACTCAGGTGACCCAGGCAAAGCTGATTATACACCTGAGTGGTGAAGGGAGAAGAACTTTAGAGGGACAGAGGACTTTTAAGGTCTCTCATGAAAAGAGCAATGCTAAATGGGAATTTTGGTGTCAGACACAAATAGAAGTGAGGGCCCCTATGGATGGCCCACATAAGCCTGTGGCCATATATTGGCTTAGTTTTACAAAGTAATGTTATCTATGTTTTATTGTAATTTATTCATTTTGTTAAATATTCCCCAATCATTTTGATCACTCTTCCCCAAAATGTTGCAAGCCAGGGGTTTCTCTGCTAAGATCTTTTTCAGTTTTGAATCCCATGATTTCAGCGTTGGGAAAGGACCTGAAATGTGCATATCATTCTCTCCTCTAGTTTGCATCTTTCCAAATAAGAATCTTTGGGATCACCTAGACTCTTTCCCTCAGTTTATGGAGGAGGACCCTGTGACATAGGGAGGGGAACAAGGTCACACAGATAGGGCTGTGAAAGTTATTCCAGACCTGGAATCTTCACTATTTCCCTCAATATCTTAACCAGACCTGAGAAGGGACTCCATACCCACAGCCCTCGTTGGAAAACCACTCAGCTGGGTAATTTTCAGCTGAGTAAGCACCAGTATCTGGACCAGGCTGAATCTGAGCCAAGGGCCATCTCCCAGGTGATCCTTTGTCTAGAGACCTATTGAGTGCCAATGTTGTCCTCCTCCCTGGACCCCCCCCACCACTTGGGGCATGGATTCTTCTGCCCAGGTAAGAGCTCAGCCCACATCCTTGTGGAGCAGACTCTAGCACTGGCCACTGCATCCTGGCCCCTGTGACATCCTGTCAGAGGGAACATTTGGAAAAGTCACCACTGCTTAGGGCCTTCTGGAGACAGTTACCTTTTCTTTCACTCCACGCTATCTTCAACAAAGCTAATGAACCAACCATGAAGATGTGTTGCACCATAGGAATCCTTTGACCTCTAAAAAGTAAACAGAGATCCTTGGATTCCAATTCCAATCTCCCTCACCACAGGCTTTCGATCAGGAGTTATTTGAATAAGATTTTTTTATATCAATCAAAGAGAGATTTTTTATTATTTTAACTTGAGCATTTAAAATATCATTAATATAAGAAGTCCTCTGAATTAAATTAATACTGGATATATCTTTACAATCTTTATAAATAAAGATTACATCTTTATTTATAGCAGGAGTCTGAAAAAAATTAAGGAGAGCCATTTCTTTACTTGTTAATTTTTTAGGGATGTATTTTCTCCTCTTCTTGCATGCTTCTTTCCCTTCAGCTCAGTCCCCGGACTCCAAATGGAACTCATCATGTTCCTTCTTTCTGCCATCCCTAGTTACTTACAGATTTATGTACCTTAAAACTATTTGCAAACTCAGTCTCTTTTCTCCTGCTTGATTTATATAAGAGCTATAGCTGGCCTAAGCAACTTATCATACATGCGTAAAGAATTGTCCAAGTGTCTAAGTCTCCATCTAGGCTGATCAGTCAGATCTCAAGCCTCAACTTTTGATCTTTTTTTTCCCACATGTCCTGGGGCACAGAATTCCTTTGGTTTATCTTTTATGTTTCCACCATCATTTTCCAGAATTTTCCTGAAAGCCTAAATGGAACCATTATCTACTAGTCTCTTTCTGTTACAGCAAAGAACTGAAAACTAAGGAGTTGCTATCAATTCAAGCATGATGAACCAATTATGATACGCGAATGAGGTGGAATAGTATTGTTCCATTAGAAATGATGACAGACCCCATTTCAGAGAAATCTGAGAAGACTTCTATGAACTGATGCAGAATGAAAGGAGTAGAAGCAGAAGAACAATTTGCATTTCAGTAACAAATTGTGAAGACGAACAACTTTTAAGGATACAAGAATTCTGAATGATCCAATGACCATCCGTGATTCCAAAGGTCCAGAGGAAACATTTCGCCCATCTCTTTACAGAAGAGCAATGGATTCCAAGAGAAGAAAGAGGCATATATATGATTTGATAGCTGATGTGGTCACTTGTTTTGCTTGACTATGCATACAAAGGTTTTGTTTTCCTTTTTTTTTTTTTTCAACTGAGTGGTGAGAAATGGGAAAAAGATAAATTTTTTTTTTTATTAATTGAAAGAAAATTAAATTTAAAAATCATTGCATGTTTGGAATGTTTTCTCCCTACCTTCATGCTTCCCTATTAATTATAGAGTATTGATTCTTGGGAGGAGAGAAATAATAAATAGTTGACATGAAAAAGAACAAAGGATGGGTAAAATAAATAGGACAGGGGACCAGAGCCAGCTCTGTGTGAGCCTGTGTATGACTTTGGTAATAAGTCTCTGACATTCTTGGTGTCAGAGTCCCCATCCATGAATGAGGAGTTAGAACAGAGGATCTGTAAAGTCCCCTTCAGTGTGTGACCATTTAACCTCTTCTCTCACAGGATTTATGAAATGGAAGATTCTCCTCCCAAGCAACTGGGACCAAAAGTAATGTGATCATCCTGGAAGTCACGCAGTAGCATATGGCACAATCAATAATTGAGTTTCATTTTCCTCTCTTGTAAAGTGTGGTCGACAAGAGTGACATTACCTACCTCACAAGAATGTTGTGAAAGGAAATAATTTGTAAATCTTGAAGCATCCTGCTCCCCACCCCCAACACAAATCACTCTGTATTTATCTTGTCTATGTCCGGTATTTACTTAACTGGCTTCCTTAAAACTCAGTGCCTCCTCCCCCTTGAAGCCTTTCCTTGTCCTCCACTGTTGGTACCTTCCAAATAATTACCTTATTGGCCATGCACAGCTCGGGGTGCCATGGTGCACAGAGCACTAGGGCTAGAGTCAGGAGGATTCATCTTCATGAATTCAAATCCAGCCTCAGACACTTCCTAGCTATGTGAACTTGGGCAGGTCATTCAACCCTGTTTTGCTGAGTTGGAGAAGGAAATAGGAAAAACACGGCAGTATCTTTATCAAGAAAACCCCAAAATGGGATCACAAAGAATCAGATATGACTGAAAAACAACTGAGCAACAACGTGTGTCACCCAATTCAGTCAACTCCATTAACTCTTTTTTCTAAGGTCAAACACAAACTTCTGTGCTAGATTTTATTAGACTGAAAAGTAGGGTCTTGTTTTTGCCTTTCTTTGTATTCCTAGTGTTTAGCCCAGTGCCTGACATATAGTAGATACTAAATAAAAGCTTGTTGGTTGACTTTTTAATTTGGAGGCAAACAGGGTAAGTGACTGAGAGTCTAAAGCCGTCTTTGAACTCAGATCCTTCTGACTCCAGGGCCAGTGTTGGATCCACTGTGTCAGCTAACTGCCTCTCTACTGGCTTTTAAAGCCCTTCACATTCTAGTGCTGACACCTTCCATCATTCCTCCTCTCTCCACCACACCCTCAGTCACTCCAAAATGCCCTTGTGCTTTTCTTCTCCATGACCTCACTCTGGAGCCTCACATGCCTGGAACACACTCCATCCTTAGAATCCTGAGCTTCCTTCAAAATCCACCTCAAACACAACGTTTACAGGAAACTTGTCCTGATTTCTCCAAGTGCAGGTGCCATCTCTCCAAAATAAACACTTAATGGCCCATCAATTGTTTAAAATTAGCAGAAGTCTTTGGAAGTGTTAGGTATCTCCCTACCTCCATCCTCACTTTGATCCCCACCCTCTTGGGTAGCCTAAATGCTGCTAACTAGTCTGGATAGAGTGGAGCAGCCAAACAGCCTTCTTCTAGGCTCAGTTTCCTAGATGACCATGGTCTAACATTTGACCTTTGCTCCTTACTTCCTCTTACTTCCTCCTTTCTGTAGGCTCTCATTTATGACAATCCAGAATGTCTTTTTTTTAAGTGAACTTGCTATATGGATATGAATTCTCCTATTTTGCATAGATAAAGCAATCTCAGCCTTAATTCTTTAGATCTGAGATGGAGAAGAAAAACTAATTGTTTTGGATCTGGACCAAAAGTTTGGTGCTGTATGGGGGTGGAACTACAGAGAGATGACTTGGAATTTTTCTAAGCTCTTGGGTCAGAGAAGACAGTTTCTTATTATGGTTCTTACAACTGTGAGATACATTCGTGAATATCTGATTTTTCACACATGTGGCTCGGCATATGGTTTCCCCAAGCAGTATAGTCTTAATTTCCTAATTAAAACCAAGTTTTGCACAGAAATGATTGTGTAACTTAATGACAGGAATGAATTGGATCCAATGCTGCTTCTCAGACTTGTGCAGTTGCTGAAAATAAATCAACATGTCTTGAGAGGGGGTGGATAGGATCCGACATTCTCTTGTCCTGCTGCTTGCCGCTCCCCGAGCTCTTCACAGCCCAAATCAGGGTGAGAGCAGAGTATAGCAGGACTGGGTGATGGACGACAGGAAGCCTGCACAGATCACGTCCTTCCTGTAAGTGTATGTGGTGCGGGAATGAAAGGAACACGTGGAAAGATGAGCTCCTGATTGCACTAGTATTTCCAACTGGGTACCTAAGAATCTGGAGACCCTCATCTTCTGTAGAGAATTCCTCCTCTATTTGGACTCTACATCGGATGCCCTCCACAACAGGGGCAAACCCTGATGGCAAGCATAGTAATGGTTTGGCTATTGCCAATCAGAAGATCAGGGAGCAAAGGTTGTTGCACCTGTCGAAGAATCTTGTATGATCTTAACACATGAATGGGGGACACTTTTTTGGAGGAGATTCTTCAAAATCAACAGCGAGAATAATGCCTACATGGAAGAGAAGGGAGTATTTAAGACTGTTAGAGAGCAGGAAGGTGTTTGGTGTTTATGGTTATCTGGTAGTATGAAGAAATTGTTCTACATTTTCAGATTTGGGAGAACTCAATGGTAAAACTGGCCAGTCAATGGATACCGTGATCAAGATCAATGGACTAAGGGCCAAGGAGAGACCAATGGAAGCTAAGAGGCACAGTGATGTAACAATGTCTATAGCTGAGGTTTCAAGATTTTCTCCCCTCGAGTTGTCTTTGTGGTAGGAGGAGAGGGAGAGAGGAGTCTTTGTTGGTCTTGATTCATAACTGGAAATGCTTTCATACCCCTATAGAGCATTTACTAGATTTGACCAGGTAAGTAAAGAGGAGGGTTGTCAGAGTCTAAATGAGACTGTTCATCTGACTTGATTTTGCTTCCAGTTTCCTCTCTCTAAAGAAAATGTAGTTCTCAGAAAACCAATCCATATTAAGTACCTGCTATGTGCAGGGCACCTGTACTAAGTGCTGAGATAAAAATATGAGGAAAAAAAGTTTCTGCTCTCATATATAAAATATGAGAATAATAAAATAAGAGAAGCTAATGAAGCTACTAAAGGAGGTGGGAAAGAGTAGAGGAGGTTATGATGAGGTAGGGGGTATGATGGTGTACAGTCAGAAAGAGTGCTATTGGGTGGAAAATGAAGAGATGGCTGGCCTGGAGCCCCTTTTAAATGGAGGCTTTGGAGAGTCCTTTGCTCTGCCTATTAGCCATCCAATAAGAGGCACAGAGGATACTGATGAGATATGGGTACCATGGCTTTTACTAGCTGTGAGACCCTGGACATTTCACTTAACACTATTTTCCTCAAATCCTCATTTTAAAAATGAAGTGGAGAAGGAAAGAGCAAACCGTTCCAGTTTTTGCCCCCCAAACTCAAAAAAACAAAAACCCATCTCAAAGAGAATCACAAAGAGTCAGCTATGACTGAACAACCACAATCTCTCAGAATAATGAGTATTCTAATAAAAATCAGGGGCATAATGGAGTCCAGTCCAAAGAAGTGTGGCCAATATCCCTTTAAGTTCTACTTTTAACTTCCTTTTGTATGTTGTCTTTCTTCATTAGATTGCAAGCTTCATGAGGGCAGAAACTTTTTTTCATATTTGTTTCTCTAGCACTAGCACAGTGTCCTACCCCATAGTAAGGCACTTTATTAATATTTTCTGACTTACTGATTGACCAGACCTATTCCTTTGCTAGAGAGAAAAACTGGAGGCAAGATCACCTGATACAATTTAGATGAACTGACCCACAGGTTGTCTCTACGAATAACATCTCTGGACTTTCAAGAACTGTCGAAACCTTTGAAAATCCAGGTAACTCCTGGGAGACACTGAATGCTAAATTCTTATCTTTGCCTATTTCAAATTCTACTCTTCTTCCATGTTTTAATTTTTCCATGAAATCTTCCTCCATTATTCTTATTTCTCATTGATCTTATTTCCTGATCTCTTATACTGCGTCTTACCATTTAATACTTGATGCACATGGTTTTATAATCTTCTTCAATTGTTTAATATGTGCAAACTATTCTCCCAGTGGATCGTAAGAGCTCTGTGAGAAGCAGGATATACCAGAAAGGATATTGGGCACTGAAGTACATTAGGTACCAGCTATGTGACCCAAGATACTTAACCTCCTTGATCATGTTACTTCACCTGTAAAATGCCAGCACTAAGATCCCAGAATTTAAAGTCAAAAGAGACTTTTGACCTTATTTTGTCCAAGCCTTTCATTTTACATGCAATATACTGTCCCTTTAAGGCTCATTGCTAAGTTAAATATATTCAGAATCCTTAGAGAAACAGTAACTCTAAGAAACAGTTTCTTAAGTAGTTACTTTCAGACTCAGGTCTGAGATAAACAGTGAGTTATTGCTGAGTTCTGAATGTGATAAACTATAGCAAACCGGGGAGATACAAACATTAAAACTATCCGATGATTTTGAGACAAATCCACTTTATCTGATTATAGCTAGAAGATAAGAATTTTATTGCTTCTCATAAACTTCTCATAAAATAATCTTAGAAAAATGAGAAAAGAAAAGTGAAAAGATAAATTTGGGGATTGCATTAGTTAAGCTCGAAACTGAAAGTGATGGACATTACAGCTGCTGTTGAGAAGTAAATCTGGCTGATCAAAGGAACAGTTTGGAAGCAGAGACTCAGAGAAGTGACCCAGTGGGTTAACTAGTTTGGCTGAGACATCATGTCTAGTGAAATGTCACTCAAGTCCAGCTAGATCAGCTCAACTTAGCAGTGAAAGCCACATTCAGCAAGCTTTTGATAGTCCTTAAGGACACCAAAGTTTACAATTCCAGAGTTGTAAATGACCTTAAACATGTGGATTTTCCTCATTCATAGGTTACCTTAACAGGATCCTGGTGTTCCCATTCTTCTCCAAAATTATTGAATCCCTTGATAGGATGATATAACCCAGATCTAGCTGTAAATTATAATGTACTTATTTTTCATACATTTGCTTTATTATATATGTGTACCTATGATAGTTTTATTATTTCTTTTGCCTTCTAAAATAAATGGTGATATTTAAGCTCTAAAGGTGACATTGTTGTTAGAGACAAATTATCTAAATAGAAACACATACATGGGGGCTCAAGACTTAGAAGAGTGAGTCTGAGAAATATATGTCCTCACAACAGGATTTCTTCAAGGATGCTGAGAAAATGTGAATTCAACCCCATTGTGGTGGTCTTTCTCTGGGAATCTAGATCTATCAAATGAGGGCAAGTTGAAATCTGAGCCAAACCAGAGAATGCATTCAGATGCATGGATATATACATATGTGTCTCTGATATGATACCCATGGATGGGAAAATGATACACAGACAAATTAAGTGACTTTCCAATGACTTATAGGCAGTTAATTAAAAGCAGAGCTGTAAGCTTCTAATTATAAAAATCAGAAGAGTTGGCTCACTAGGAGATCTCAAGTAAATCACACCCTTCTATACCTAAGTTTTCTTAGTGTTCACATGAAGATAAAGACTATGTGTTCACAACTTTATAAAACTTGAAGGTAAGAACTATACGTTATAATTCCTTATCTTTAACAATGAATGATTATAAGAATAAATGAGTGAGAAAAGAATTTAAGATCTTATAACACACAAGTACTGTGATAAGCACTGGAGAAAAAAATACTTTTAAAAGCAAGATAGTACTTGCCCTCAATATGTTTATTTTCTAATGGAAGAGAAAACACATGTTACAGAGGGATAGCCAAAGAAGAATGCTTTGATCTACGATGTTTAAACATCTCAGGATATACATGCTCATGAATACATTCCCTGTTCTGGCTCAGTCACTCCAATCTGCCTTCAATGATAGGTCTAGGTTCCCAGAGAAAGACCACCACAATGAAGCTGAATTCAGATTTTCTCAGGATCTTTGGGAAAACCCTTTTGTGAGGTCCTGCACTTCTCAGACTCACCACTCTAGATCTCAAGCCTCTTTTGCATAGATGTTTCTATTTATGTAACTTGTCTCTAACATAAAGTTGCCTTTAGCTCTTAAATAACACCATTTATGTTAAAAGGCTAAATAAATAACACACTATCAAAGGTATTCCCATATTAAAGTGTTTGATTTCCAGAAACAGTGATAGTATTGATTTCTTTATTGTTCAGGACAGGTGACAAGATCATCTGGGTAACAAGGTTTGAAAAAATGTGAAATATGGTCTATCATGAAACCAGAGAGATTTTTACTCACCAACCAAGACTTCTGAGATCTGGTGCTAGACTCCTAGTCTGTATTCAGTAAATTCTTAAATCATTGACTCTAAATTTCCTTAAGTTGCTTTGTAAAAAATTGTGATCTCTTCTCAGAAGCCCAAGCCATAGAGTGATTAATGTACAAAAATTCTTGAAGTCTGTGTGTGTTTCATGAATACTTTGGGCATGTTTTAGCTAAGAAGCCCACTTTTGTGTTTTAAGTCACTATTAATCAGAGAAATGCAAATTAAGATAACTCTGAGATACCACTACACACCTCTCAGACTGGCTAAGATGACAGGAAAAGATAATGACGAATGTTGGAGGGGATGTGGGAAAACTGGAACACTGATACATTGTTGGTAGAATTGTGAACAGATCCATCCATTCTGGAGAGCAATTTAGAACTATGCCCAAAGAGTTATCAAATTGTGCATACCCTTTGATCCAGCAGTGGTTCTACTGGGCTTATATCCCAAAAAGATCTTAAAGGAAAGAAAGAGACCCAGATGTGCAAAAATGTTTGTGGCAGCCTTTTTTGTAGTGGCTAGAAACTGAAATGGATTAGATGCCCATCAGTTGGGGAATGGTTGAATAAGTTATGGTATATGAATGTTATAGCATATTATTGTTCTATAAGAAACGACCAGCAGGATGATTTTAAAGACACCTGGAGAGACTTCAAGGAACTGATGCTGAGTGAAATGAGCAGAACCAGATCATTCATTGTACACAGCAACAACAAGATTATACAATGATCAACTCAGATGGATGTGGCTCTTTTCAACAATAAAGTGATTCAGACCAGGTCCAATGATCTTGTGATGAAGAGAGCCATCTGCACCCAGAGAGAAAACTGGGGGAATTGAGTGTGAATCACAACATAGCATTTTCACTCTTTTTGTTGTTTGCTTGCATTTTGTTTTCTTTCTCCTTTTTTTCCTTTTTGATCTGATTTTTCTTATACAGCAAGATAATTATATAAATATATATACATATATTGGATTTAACATATATTTTAACATATTTAACATGTATTAGACTACTTGCCATCTAGGTGAGGGGTTGGGGGTAAGGAAGGAAAAATTTGGAACAGAAAGTTTTACAAGGGTCAGTGTTGAAAAATTATACATGCATATGTTTTGAAAATAAAAAGCTATAATAAAAAATAAAAAGAAGCCCACTTTTTAGGTACATGACTTCCATTTGCCACTTTTAAAAATGTCCAACCTGGGAATGGAAATAAGCCATAATTCATAAGAATTTATCTAAAAAGCTCATCATGGTGGCAAAAATGGAGAAGGAAAGGGGTTTAATTAAAATAGGTAGAAGACAGGATGAGGAAGTGGAATTTAGGGACAGAAAGAGCTTAGTTTGAATCCTATGTCAGGCATTTATTAGCCATGTGACCCTGGACAAGGCTGTATACCTTACTTTCTCATCTATAAAATTACAAAGTTGAACAGATGACTTAAGTACACTTCAGGCCCTTTTGCTCCAAATGTTTGATGCTGCATATTGTATTTAACTTATATTTTAACATATTTAACATGTATTGGTCCACCTGCCATCTTGGGGAGGGGATGGGGGGAAAGGAGGGGAAAAATTGGAACAAAAGGTTTTGCAATTGTCAATGCTGAAAAATTACCCATGCATATATCTTGTAAATAAAAAGCTATAATAAAAAAAAAAAATGTTTGATGCTGGGTAAGTCACAGCCCCTCTCAGAGCTCCAGTTTTCTCATCTATAAAATGGAAACAATTATAACTATAGAAGTTATCTTCCAGGCTTGTTGTAAGGTTCCTCATGGGGAATCCCCTACAGTAGTGGAAAATATATCTAGTCCCTATTCCTATAAGATTATACAACTTGGGGCAGGTGGATGGTGTAGTGGATAGAGCACCAGCCCTGAAGTCAGGAGGACCTGGATTCAAATCTGATCTCAGACACTTAATACTTCCCAACTGTGTGACTCTGGACAAGTTACTTAACCCAATTGCCTCAGCAAAAAAATAAAATAAAAATAAATTATACAACTCCCAGAAATAATATACACATGTAAATACTTGGGGGAACACCCCTGGTAAGGTGGGAAATACCATGTGGCAGTGAAGAAGAAAATGAAAAACAGTCCTCACAGCTGGAAATCTAACACCCCCAGGCTTCACTCAGTATAAATAATAGTTATTCTGATCATATGCAGTGTCCTGGTAGTCATAACTCAGAAACAAGGAAGCATGGCCTTAGGGTGAGGATAAAGTCAGGGCTCTGTGGAAAGCAGAAAATCCATCTTTAGCTGCAGGGAGTTTCTTTCAGGAGGGATCTTTTGCCCGCATTGCAGATGTTGACAATTTGCAGTAGATGGATTTACCCAGAATAAATGGTGCATCCCCATCAACTCTGAGGGATGGAAGCAGAGTGGTGGAGGGGAGCATGAACTTTGCTTAGAATCAGGAGAATCTGAGTTCAAATCTCACTTCAAGTATTATGAGTGTGGGATAACCCCTCTGCTGCTCAGTTTCCCCTTTTATGAAACAGTCAAAGCACATGTTATCCTCCACAGGGTGGCTGGGCCAACCAGATGAGAGAATATCTGTAGAGCATTTTGAAAACATTCGAGTGCCATGTTATGCAAATGCCAGCCACGATTGCAACCACAGAAAAGTTGCCAGCTAGGAAATTTCCATTGTTGGAAAATGTGTGAGAATAAACCTTTGGAACGCAAACTGTGCTTTCACATTCATGATATTAGAGATCTGATAAGAAGAGAGGAGGGAGGGGAAAGACTAATATTTCACAAGGAGGACAATATTCTCTTAGTTTAAAACAAAACACACACACTTCAGTATGACTCCCTAGATCTAAGTTGGTAAGTATCCTCCTTGTGTTTGCAGCTGCCCTGAAGGGAGGGGAGGGAGGAGCTGGCCACTAAAATATGATCCCACTAATGCTGTGAAATCAGCAAGAGGCCTTTTGGGGGAAGAATGGGACTTCTAGCTGTAGAACAAATTCTGCGAAGAGGAACGAATTTCACCGTGCCTGCTGTTCAAGCAACAACACAATCATGGGCATTAACATAGCATTTTGCTCAGCAAGTGATTCTTTCCCCCCACTCCTCCCCAACTGCACTTTTTTTTCAGTGAAACAACTCACAAAAAAAGCCCCTTTTAATTTTACGATGTCACTAGTGCACAATCAATACACTGATGGCACAAATACGTGCCACAAAGGCCAAGATCTGGGGAGAAGTCAACTGAATTCAGTCCAAAGGCACCCAGTTTGGACAAGGATCTGACCATACAAAGACAAAAAGCAAAACTGGCCCTGCCTTCAAAGAGCTGAAGGATAGAGCTTGCACACTGAAGGGTCCAATCATTGGGCCCTTCATGACCCAATTTGGATTTGGTTTTCGGTTTGTTTGGTTTTTTGTGAGGTGATTATTGAAGTGACTTGCCCAGGATCACATATATAGTTAATGTTAAGTGTCTGAGGCCAGATTTGAGGGCAAGTCCTCCCGACTCCAGGGCCAGTGCCCTATCCACTACACCATCTGGCTGCACCCCTTTTGGGGTTTTCTTGGCAGAGATACTGGAAGGGTTCCCCCTTCCTTCTTCAGTTCATTTTACAAATGAGGAAATTGAGGCAAATAGGGTGAAATGAGTTGTACAACGTCACACAGCTAGCATGTGTCTGAGGTCAAATTTGAATTCAGGAAGATGAGTCTTATACACTCCAAGTCTGTTATTCTATCCACTGTGCCACCTAGCTATCTCCCAGCACCTAGCTTCCCCCAATAAGGGAGGTAGTGTGGGTACTTAAAAAAAACTCCACTTATTCTAAAGTCAGAGGACAGAGTTCAAATCTCACCTCTGATACTTATTATCTCTATGACCTTGGAGTTCTAGAACTTTGATCCAAAGTATGTGGGTTAAGGGAGAAGGAAAAGCAGTAATCACTGAGAGGATTTCTCCTCTTTTTCTTCCTCCTCCTCTTTTCCTTCCTCCTTTTCTTCCTCCTCCTTCTCCTCCCCTTCTTTCTACTTTTCTTCCCTCAAGTCCTCCTGATTTCAGGGCTGGTGTTTTATCCACTGTACTACTTAGCTTCCCTTCCCTTGAAGCTTCTTAAGCAAGCTGGGAAACAGCAAACTGGCAAATATCAGTGATGATAGTCAGGAGCTGGGAGAGAACCAAGGTGCCTATGATTACCCAGAAAACTTGGGGAGGAGAGTGCAATTCTAAAAGAAGTCCCCTATTGGCAATTAACGTAGTGTGACTCTCCCAGGTAAGTCTTGTTCAGAGATCAAAGGGCAGGAGGAACAGGGGCAGGGTGCTGGGCTGGTGAAGACGCAGAGCAGAACTGATTGGGTACAGTGGGTCCTGCCAGCACCTCCACTGCCAGGAAGGACAAGTAGTACCTTCGCCCACAGCTTCTATCTGTCCGAGCCTGAGGCAATACAGTAAAGCATGAGAAGTTTCTTTTTTCTAGCTATGCTTCTTAGCTTTTGTATACCCCAATGGGGACCTTGCTCCCCATTTTCAGGACCCCAAATCTTCCTATTTTCTAACTCTCCCCCCTCCCAAACTGGGAAGCATTGGCTACCAGAGTGACTCTTGGACTGAAATCTCACTCATCTCAGAATGCTAACTGTGACAGTCCAAGCATTTCAAGCCTTTTCTAATGATCTTAATTAAAGGCTGGGTCTTCAACATTAGCAGGAGGAGGGGACATAAAGCTGCTCTGTAAAAAAAAAAAAAATAATGATAATGACAAGAATAATAAAAGGTTTGGGGAAGGCAGATTGCAGGGTGTGATAGGAAGGGGCACTGGCTCTGGAGCCCTAGCTCTGCCTCTTCCTGCTTCTGTGACTTCAGGTAAGTCTTTACAACTTAGCTGGTGGTCAAGACTTTAACATTTAAGAGCACCAGGGAATTTTGGAAAGGTTCATGAACTTGGAGTCATGGGGTAAGTGTTCTGCTCTGCTACATCCTGCCTCTATGACTTCGGGCAAATCATTTTGCTCACTTTGATTTCTTTATCTATAATTTGAGAGAGTTAATCTTGGTCTTCCAGCTCTGATCAGCAGTTAAATAATACCAGAGGGAAGGCATTGGAGAGGCTAGGAAGAAAGGTCCTTTTCCCTTGATCCTGAAATCACATTAGCTTAAGACTAGCTAAAGGAAAACTTATTTAGATCATACAGGAAAGGGAATTGGGTCAAAGGGACAGTAGGATGTCCGAGTTATTCTACTCTCCCTTCTCCTGACTTTTAAAGCAGAGAATATCCTGCTAAAATATCCTCTAGAATAACTTTCCCATTTTACAGATGGGGAAATTGAGTTCTAGAGAAGTGATATCCTGAAGGTCACAAAGCTGGAACCAGAGACCAAGTTCAGGCTGCTTTGCCCTATACTACAGCCCAGTTGTACTCTCAACACATTGCTGCAAGGCTCCCAAGAAATCCTAAGTTTGCTATTTATGGTACTTCCAATGTCTCTTAGCTCCACCTCTGTTCTAGGCCATATCTCCTTCCTTCACCCTTTGTCTCTCTACAGGAGCCGGGGGAGACTCATTCTGAAATATTCTCTTGCTAGCCCAGAATGGAAGCTTAACGGCCAGTACCCTTCTGCTAAACCTTTCAGGCCTTCTTTCTCAGCTGATTGGACTCTTCCCAAGCTTTCCTTTAGAAGGGGCAGAACGTGGGCTTTCTGACTCACTCCCTACTTTTCATGGGCAGTGCTGCTTGCCTTTAACTCCCCTCCCCCCCTCCCAGTTTTCTTCTCCCATTAGATAATGAGCTCCTTGAAAGCAGAGACTGTCCTTCTTGTCCTGTGTATCCCTAGCGCATAGTAATTATTGCTGTTGTTTTTGTAGTCCTTTTTTATTTTATTTTTTAATGAATTTCAACGATGTCATGGGGTGGTATCTAGACTGCAGCATAAATGGCATTGAAAAGGCACTGAAGCATCAATCCAAATCCAAAATGGAGTATCGAATGTTTCCTTCTCAGCTCCTCCTGCTGACTATCAGAGAAAGATCAGGCTAGTAGCAAGAAGGACCTGTGTCTTTATTGTCTTCCTTTTACCAAAGCATCTTTTCCTCTGAGGGAAAATGATAAATGAACCTTCTGCCCAGGATTTCTTTAAAGAGAGTGTCTTCCTTCCTTCCATTCTATTCTCTCTAAGAGACCTGAAACCACCCACTCCCTCCCACTGTTATTGGACTTCCTTAGCTTGAAGCTTTAGGGGAAGAACTGCTCATACTAAGCTTCCAGGATATTTTTTTTAACTTCCTGCTTTTTTCAGAATCTTCAGAAACCATTTAAAGTTAGCAACAGTCCAACTTGTAGCCAAATATTTTGAACACAGAGTTAAGGGGAAGGGAAAGGAACAAACAGTTATTAAATGCCTACTGTGTGCAAGGCTCTCACTAAGCACTTTACAAATATTACCTCATTTGATCTCATTTGAAGTTAAGCAAGACACCATTGAACCTTCAACTAAGAATTCTAAGGGTCAGAGTTTTTAAGGAGCATGACTACCTATGGATTGCAAGCACTGAACCTGTTTGTGCCACACTCCTGGATATGGAGGCACGCCACATCCCATCCCTACATGCCTACAATTGTTATATTCCAAATCATTTCCTTTGCTTCTGAAAGGAAATGCATTACTTAGCTTGAGAAATCACCAGCTCCTTACAATTAGTGAAGTAGATCAATGAATTATCCTTCCCAGCAGTGAACTTCTATTACATTAAAGAAAAAATGGGCCTCTTCATCCCACTAGCAGCCCGTTTTTCTTCTCAGTGCCCTTAATATTCCCATTAAAGACTACGATAAGACACTTGGGACTCCTGGTGGCTCCTAACTGGCCATTTTCATGTGGATTCTCATTTATTAAAAGGAAGATTATTACATTAGCAGTCATTAACGCATATGTCAAGGGTGGGGTTAAATTGTCCCTACAGCTTAAGAGAAAATGCTATGGGAAGTGGGGAGTGAGTCTGTATTTCGTTGAAAAAAAGAGCAGTATTAATTGCTTAGTAGAAGATATAAAAGCTTTTTGGCTATAATATCTCTCTCCTAGATACAGGCTAAATCTAACTGCATTTTCCTGATAGGACATTTCATCCTTTTCTCAGGGTCTTGTATATAGTAGGAATCAAAATAAAGGTTTATTAAATTACATTGAATCAAATAAAATTGTTCTTTCTTGCCCCATGCATCGATGAGTTGACTGGCATCTGGCCATTGCAGCTGCTGTAAGCCCTAATCAATCCAAATTGAAGATTCTCATTTTGTCCAATAAGGGATCTCACAGAGGCTTCTAGGACAGAAGGTGTGTGTATTTTCTTTTTCCGCTCTCCCTAAACGCAAAAGCATCAAGATTGGAAGATCAAATCTTTCTTCTGTTTCATTTGATTCCAGCGGCTCTCCATTTTCTACCCAGAGAGTTAGTTTTTTGTTTTTCATATCTCTATACCAAGTAAAGAGAGAAAAAAAGCATTTGGTTCCTCACTTAGCCAACAAATGTAGGACTAGCCATTTGAAGGAGCTATTTTCTTTAAAAAAAAAAAAAATAAGTTTCTATGAAAATTAGTTATATTCTCATAATTCCATCTTATTCCAAATCCATCTCTTCCAAGAAAAATGTATGCAAAACCAAAATAGCAAAGTACATATTTTTGCTATTCAAATCCCCCCTCTATTCTCTTTATTCGTGTACATAAATGATTAGTTCACACAGATGACATATTAATGACTGGTTATATTAATGTAAAGTCCCCTCATGTGAGTGATCAGCCCTCTGCTTTTTCCTCTTTACAATTTCTCCTTTGCTGTCTTGTCTACTCTCAGCCTCCTCTATGAGACTTATAGGGCAGCTAGGAGGCACAGAGGACAGAATACTAGATTTTGAGTCAGGGATCTGAGTTCAAATCCAGCCTTAGGCACTTACAAACTGTGATCCTTGGCAAGTCATTTGACCCTGTTTGTTTCCTTTCCTCGTCTGTAAAATGAGATATAGAAAGAAATGGCAAAGTACTTCTGTATCTTTGCCAAGAAAATCTCAAACATAGTTACAGAGAGACAAACATGACTGAAACACCTGAACAACCACAAAATAACAGCCAGAAATACAGTTAGAATGGAACACACAAGTCAGCCATTCCACTGCTGGTGTTATATATATAATAAAGAATATAGTCTAGTTAATTCATCAGAATTTTTGTTCTTCTCCTGGTTTAATTTCCAGGCCAATCAAAAAGGATCTTGGATGGAGAACATCTCATAATCAAGGATGTGAGAGTAATTTAATTTTCTGAGATAATCGAGTTTTCTAGATATATACTTATTTGAGACAGTGAAACTCAAATCGATACCAGACAAAAATTAGTGAAAAGAACAGTCTCTCTTGGCTAGGTATGATGGATCATGGTCTCAACTGTTCATTAAAAGAACTCCAACCTTCTCTTGTCAGGGAGAGGCTTTCTTATCACTGTACCTTATGGGGGTAGAAAACAGGAAATGGCCCCGAAGTGCTGGAGCCCAATAATCACGAGAGAAAGTAAGCAAAGATACCTAGTAAAAACAATGCAACATATATCAAAGAAATTATTGGCAGAAAAAAACAATATAATATAATAAAAGGATATGACTTAATACAGGTACGTCATTAATGTTTATTGATAAATGGAAATCAGAGATATGAGTTGCCCAACCACCTGTTCCCTTACCATGTACCTCTACCATTATGTTCTGGTCATCCAGATTTCCTGATGGGTAGGCCCTCTATGCATGAATTCCAGTCCCACATGTTCTCTGCATGTGGACCTATCTTCACTGGCTATCATAACCTGTGGAGTGTATACCCTATCTGTGCTCAGAAGAATCATTTCTTGTCATCTCATTTGTCTTGCTGTTTGATCAAATGTCTTTCATTTTTAACCATTGTCTCTTCTGGCTGGAAAGTTGACATGTTAGTAGGAATTTGTGAACTGGAGTTTTGAGTGGGTAGTGATCTGTAAGATGCCTGAGACCTGAGATGGATTTAGGAGATTTTGTGTGAAGAGTAGCATGGGCCCAGAAACTGCACTCATAATCCACGTCTCCAAACTTGACTCATTGGCTTAGATCCGGTCTTACACTTTCCATTTTTCATCTAGTTTTACCTGATTTCCTACAGTTTTGCCATCACCTAGGACTTAATATTTCAAGAAATAAACTTATCATCTTTTCACCAAATAGATTTTCCCTCTAGATTCCCTACTTTTCCCCAATGACCTAATCTTCCACTCACCTAGACTCAAAATCTCAATCATCTTCAACTCTTCCCTCTCCCTGGTTTCTCATTTCTGATCAATCTTGCTGGTCCTTCCTTTGGTGCATTTTTTCATGCTTGAATCCCTGTTGCCAATATTGCTGTTCAGGTGTTCATACCTAATCTGTTGCTTCCCACCTAGCTTTATCTTCCACTTCATTCTGCACACTGCTATTAAATTAATCTTCCCAAAACATCATTTATCAGGACATGTTCAAAAATCTCCAATAATTCCCCATTGCCTGTGTCATAAAAACCAAAGTCAATTGATAAAGCATGTATTTTTTTTAAGTTAAAAAATGGGGGAGCTAGGGGGTGCCAAAAGTCAGGAGGACCTGGTTCAAATCTGATCTCAGACACTTAACACTTCTTAGCTGTGTGACCCTGGGCAAGTCACTTAACCCCAATTGCTGCAGCCAAAAAAAAAAAAAGTAAAAAAAGTTTTTTCTTAAAATTCCATTATGGGCCCAGCTTATCATCCCAACCTTACCATGTGCTACTCTGCTACTGCTGTCGCTATAGTATTGGTATTCACAGAGACTGGATAAGAGGAAAGCATTTTACAAATTTTAAGAACTATATAAATACAAGTTCTTATTGGTACAACAGTAGCATCTCAGGCTCTCAGCAGATGAATAATAACAGGACCATGAACTCTGCCAACATTTCCTAAATGATATAAGGGATTAGAATCTTATAAAGCCTCTGTTTTCCAGGCTCCATTAACCTATGGCCCAAGCACACCTAGGAAAATAGGAAAAGGCTCACAGGATGTTGTCAAGGACAAGACCATCACTAACCTGGTAACAGGGTTCTTATGATTCTTTACATACTGGGTTATGTCTTCTGACCTCCAACTGCTTACAAAATAGTTCACTACACCAAAATCTCCCCAGGAGGATAAATCCAACATGGAAAAATATAAACACATAAGAAAAACGTCTCTGGGTCCACTGAAGCTACATGCAAAAAGGTCTCACCTGGCTCTCTAATTCTATCATCTCCTAACAGCCCAGTCAGCTTTGCCATAGGAGGGTCTGTTTGGAAACCTTAATGCAAAAGCTCTGGGTCATTGGTTCTATTTTGGTAGTCTGGTTCCAAACCACTGTAAAAGAGAAGAGATGGCTACTCAAATCAATTGCCCTGCTTCCTATTAGTGGTCATGAGGCAGAGCCTCTGCACCCTAAAGAAAACATGTCCACAAGATTATTGAATTTTGTATTTGTAGCAGCTCATTTTGTAATGGCAAGGAGTTAGAAACGAGTAGATGCCCATCAGTTGGGGAATGATTGAATATGTTATAGTATGCAAAGATAATGAAATATTATTTTATAAGAAATGAGGAGCAGACAGATTTCAGAAAAGCCTGGAAAGACTTACATGAACTGATGCTGAATGAAGTGAACAGAACCAGGAGATCATTGTTCATAATAACACAAGATTATGGGATGATCAACCGTGATGGACTTGGTTCTTCTTAGCAATGCAGTGATTCAAGACAATTCCAATAGACTTGGGATGGCAAATACCATCTACATAATTATCTGTGATGGACTTTGCTCTTCTCAGCAATGTGGTGATTCAAGAGACTTGGAAGAGAAAATGCCATCTGCATCTGGAGAACTGTGGGGACTGAATGTGGATCAAAGCATATTATTTTCACCTTGTTTTGTTAGGTTACCTTTTCTTTCTCGTGGCCCTTTTGGTCTGATTTTTCTTTTACAACATTTGAAATATGTTGGTTTTTTTTAATTATAGAATTGGGGGACTTAGAGGGCTCTGATGATTGCTTAATAATCCCTTTCAATTAATAGATGAAGAAATCAAGATGGAGAGAGATGAAATATTCAAAGTGGTCAAGTACATTAACAGCAGAGACAAGCTTCAGACTTCACTCTTGACGCCCAGTCCAGCAACATTTCCATTCCATTACAGTGTTTGGGGTTAGGTTTTCTTTACTTAAAAGCATCACCAGGGCTGTCTAAAAGCACAGGAGTCAGGTGACCCACATCCTAATTTTGGCTCTCTTCCTAACTGATCTCAAGATAAGCCACTTCCTTTCTCTGAGATTGAACTTCCTCTTCTACGTGATGAGGAGTGGAGCTTTGACCAGAGGCGAGGCTGGAATGCAATGAAAAAGCACTGTAGAGAACCAGGATTTGAACCCCAACTCTGATAGCTATTATTTATATAGTAGTGACACTTCCCTGTCACTGAACCTCAGTTTCCTGATCTGTAAATTGAAGAAGTTAAACTGGATGATCTCTAAAGTCTTCCGTCTCTACCATTCCATGATCCTAGGAAAGGGAAATATCATATATGCAGGACCATTGATCTGATTCCAAAGGTCCATCACACTATAACATTAAAGATGTATCTTCCCCAACTCCCTCACTTCAGCTAGTGTACTCTTCAAGAAAAAATGAGATTTCTCCTATTCCTATGTTGCATCAGCCATGCTGCCTATTTTTCTATTCCTCTCCTCATAGAATACTTCAGATATTCCTATCTCCTCATCCTACCTCTTTCCTCCATCCACATTAAGCTCTTAGGAAGCCCAGTATCCAGCCCAGTGGCTGACGGGTAGTAGGTGCTTAATAAATGCTTATTGGAGTGGAATGAACTGTTTCAGAGAACTGTCAGTGTAAGGGAAAACCAGAGCCTTGTATTTATAGCCAAGCCCCTACTCCCCACCCCCAAGGAGGCTGAATTTTGTTCAAAGACCCTTAATGCAAGTGAAATCCAGAGCAATTGTCTAAACCTCAACTACCATATGCTTATGTTCATCATATTAATTTTTTTTAATTCAATAATTCACTTAAGCCATAACCTGTTTCAAGGGTAAAGATTGTATAGCTAATGTCCACAATAAGGAATAATTATCTATTGTTGGTTAGCTTATAGTTGGGTTTTTGAGAATAATGATTTAAGGGGGATTTCTTTGTCTTGATCAGATGTGGATATATTTACTAAGCCTAGATCCCAGTTATAGAAGATAAAATGGTAAAATTCAAACATAAGGGAAAAAACACTTTTGTTTATAAATAGCAGCCTCTGTAAATTAATCTGTCCTATACTTACTTGTTTACATTTTGGTTTCCACCAGTAGAATGTAAGCTCTTTGACACCAGGAACTGTTTGTCTCTCCCGTACATAATAAATGACATTTATTGTTTGTCCTTCTCTCTCGATGTCACATTTGTGACATCAAGGAAATGCTGCCATGAGATACAAGCAAATCCTCTTCCCCAAGCAGTTACCCTATCTAATTCCCTTCTATTTGCCACTTTGGGGATTTCTCCTCATCATCTGACAATTACATTAGTGCTATTTATATGGCTCCTGAAGGGCTGCACTATTTTACATGCATTATCTCTTTTTGATCATTATTCCTATTTTTCATGAGAGAAAACTAAGCTTAGCAGAGGGTAATTGACTTGCTCGACCTCATAAAAATGAGTACATTTCTGGGAAAGACCCTATCTTCAAAAGGCCAAGAAATCCGGAGCCATCTCCAGTCATCTTGATCTATATCTTTCCACTGGCCCAGAAGGCTCCAGAGGAGATAGTGAAGCTGATGGATTTGCACAGCCCTCCTTCATTTAAATCCAATCCATGACATCACCTTTCTGAGGCCATGGTCCTCTTTGAGAATAAAGGACAAACAAAAAGTTTCTGAGGCAGAATTAGACTCAGATCTTCTTCAGTCCAAGCCTGGAATTTTACACACTGTGCCCAATTCATTTTCTCTCCCAGAGATTGAATCTAAAACTATAGGGGCTTTAATAAATATTTTCTAGATTGGGTTGGATTAAAGACTAGGATTCTGACTTTTAAAAATTAGCTTTGGAAGTAAAAACATAAACTAAATGAATTCATGAATCATCCTTGTCATTCTCCTCCTCCTCCTCCAGTGTTTACTCTGACCTTGCAAGGCTTTCAAAGGTTATTTTTTCTGCCATGACTAGGTATCTCAACCTTTAAGCTTATCACAAACTGTAATTTTCAACAAATCCTGAGGCTTGATCTTTATCTACTAATGTCAGAGAATGTCCAGGAAATGAAAAATATAAACACAGCTCAATGGGTTACTGAGTACCAGGGTGTGCCAAAACAATGGCTCCCACTCCATATGGAACACTAATCAGCATAATTACATTGGGGAAAAATAGAACCAAAGGGCTTTTTTCTTTTGTCAGGGGAATAGGAAAAGAAATAGAAAAAAATATATCCTGAACCAGGAAAGGGTTGGAAAGCTTGGGTTGCAGTGACTTATTTAATTATTTATTGTTATTACCGTATGAGTGAACAAGTAAAAAGCATTTATTAAGCATTTACAAAGTGCCCAGTGCTGAGGGTACAGATGCAGAAGTGAAAACACTCTGCCCTCAAGGAAATTGGTGGTTTTTTTGTTTTTTGTCTTTTGTTTTTTGGTTTTGGTATTTTGGTTTATAAAGTTACCTGGATATAGACTAAAACCCTGGGGGAGTCAGAAGGAATCCTATGGACATCTAATCCAATCCATACTTGAAGGAATACCTTCCATATTTATCCAATTCATGCTAGATACTATGCTTCTCAGGCTAAGTGAATGAATAGCTTTCTTGTTGCTTTCAGTATTGTCTGACTCTTCATGATCCCATTTGGGGTTTTCTTGGCAAAAAAGGATTTTGCCATTTCCTTCTCCAGCACATTTTACGGATGAGGAAACTGAGACACACAGGGTAAAGTGACTTGCCCAGAGTCACACAGCTAGTAAGTATCTGAGGCCAGATTAGAACTTTTGAAGAGCATTTTCCTGATTCTAAGTTCAGTGCTCTAACCACTGAGCAACCTAGCAGCCCTGGCAGTCTTAGAATCTTCCATTTTAGATGTAAACGGACTGATAAATTCAATGGGAAAAATCACCAAGAGCAATTACTGAGATTTAAAGGGAAAGGTCTTGGACCCTCCTCACTAAGACCAACATATGGCCCCATGAAAAAAAAAAAAATAAACCCAGGCTAGCAGTCTCTGAGACAAGATTGTGATCCTGAATTTGGATGTGAAGTTGGTGTGTTGGACCAATGCTGCATAAAAATTCAGCTCGGATATACTTATGAAATGACACAGGAACAGGAAGACTCTGACTAGATCTATACGCAGCATGGCATCATGGATAGAGTATAAGACTTGGGGGTAGTTAAGTGGAGTTAGAGATGAGCAGCACAAAGCTGGAATTTCTGCTTCAGACATTTACTGACTGTGTGACACCGGGAATCACTTAATGAAGACTTTGGAGTGAGTGGCAACTGAAGTCCACAGTAGCTATGATCCCGAGGGCCTAGCCATATTGTGAGATAGCCTGAGTCCCCAGGAAATGTAGAGGGAAAGACACAGGGCACCAGCAGCCAGCACAGCACCCAGTCATACTAAGTCCTTGATAACAGTAATAGTGCATATGTGTGTGTATACATATACATATACACGTACATTTATAGAGACAGAAAGAGACAGACTCCCACACAGACTGAGAAAGAGCAAAAGAGAGAGATAGAGACAGAGACAAATAGAGAGAGACAGAGACAGAGACAGACAGAGAGACAGAGACAGAGAAACAGCACAAGAGAGGGAGAGAGAGCGAGAGCAAGAGAGAGATACATATAATATTTATATATGATGGGAGGGGGGGTTTCCTGTCTCTATGCTAATCTCTTCACAAATATCATCTTATTTGATCACCACAACATTCCTGGGAAATAGCCACTGTTATTAGCCAAATGTTATCACAATTGAAGAAACTTAGACAAATAGGGATTAACTGACTTGTCTGGTGTGGTCACTATTAAGTATCTGAGAGTAGATTTAAATTTGGATCTCAGCTGATTCCAGACTCAGTTCTCGACCCTCCACATCACCTAGCTGTCTAGGTAGTCCTATTGATTGACTGAATAGGAATCAGAGATGAATTTGGTGCAGCTTCCTAAAGGAGGTATTAGGGGGCGGGGGACCATTCCAAGTGCCTAGCAGTGTTTTGCAAATAGGCTTAATAAATATTTATTGAATTGAATTAAATGAAGTGATTATAGTTTAAATCTCATTAAGGTATATCTTTTCTCCTTTTTTCAAGCAGCTGCAGTTACATCTGCCTCACTGATTTAATCTGAGCCCTTTCAAAAGCTTGAGCTTTCATGAGTTTTCATATTTGAGGATGAACATTATCTTAGCAAGTGTCTAAGAAGTAACTAGCAGACAACTGAGTCAGGCCTGAATCCCCTTCCCTCTCCCCAGCTCCATGGGCATTTCTGCCTTTCTGGGAAATGGCAACAACACAGTGTCTCACCTCACTGTCTCTCTTTTTTTTTTTTTCAAACCTATCCTGGAAGTGAAGATGGGAGAAGAAAGAAGGGACAGAAGCTAAGGAAAACCTGCGTTCTCACTAGAGTCAGCACTGAATCTCTAGGACTTACAGGCACCTAATACTAGGTATATTGGTGGCTGGGGAGAGATATACGTATTAATTCTTTTATTTTCATTTTATGTTTTTAGTTAGCATGGTTAGTATTTTGTAACATTCATAAAAGCAAAGAATGGATGGCTTTAAGGAACAATTAAAATCAATCAGTGAGCATTTAGTAAGCACCTACTGAGTCCCAAGGGCAGCTCAGTGGCAAGATGGATAGAGCACCCAGTCTGAAGTCAGGAACTCATCTTCAAATCTATCTTGAGCTGTGTGACTCTGGAAAGTCACTTCACCTTGTTTGCCTCAGTTTCCTCATCTGCAAAATAAGCAGGAGAAGGAAATACTCCAGTACCTTTGCCAAGAAAACCCCAAATGGGGTCACAGGACTGAAATGACTCAATCATTGTGTGCCAGGTATGGTGTTAGGTACCAATAATGATATACTTGTAGCTAGGTGGGCATTGACACAGAGTCTGAACTGCTGAAAACAATTTGGAAACCAAGCTATTCCCTGAGGCAAGCAGGGAAGAGCACTGATGGGAATATAAAGGGGCTTTTTGATTTTGATTAGACCTATCATTATCCTAAGTAGGCCTTTGTTGAAGTAGTCCTAATAGGTCCAATCCTTTGCATTGACAAACTCTACCAGTTACCATCCAATCAAAAGGCCAAGATATGATGTCAACCCCTGAGGTTATATTTCCCCCATGAAATAATCTATCTGTACTTCAACACCCTCCCATAACTCTTTTTTGGGTGCTGAATCCTTTTTAGGGATACCCTGCTGTCAACAGCTTCTTGATTTGGAAATGGCTTAAGCCTACAAATTCTTTTGAGACGATCCATAACATTGGCCCAAGACCTCCATGTACTTTGGGGATCCTGTACTCTGTACCCCATCATTTGGTGAGCTGTACAGGGAGAGTCCTGGAATCCCAATATACTTTTGGTATCCAAATACCCTCTCCCAACATAGGAAGACTATGTGACCCTAGGTAAGTCACTTAATGCCAATTGCCTCAGGGGAAAAAAAAAGATATTTTCAGTTCTGTCTGATTCCTCATATGATCTCATTTGCAGTTTTCTTGATGTGGTTTGCCATTTTCTCTCCAGCTCACTTTACAGATATGAGGAAACTGAGGTAAAGAGGGTTAAGTGACTTATCCAGGGTCACACAGCTAATAAGTGTCTGAGAGCAGATTTAAACTCATAGAAATGAGTCTTCCTGACTTTGAGCCACCCAGCTGCTCCCTCTGGGAAGTTGACCCCGAGTAAGTCCCTTAATGTCTCAGTGCTCCAGACTAAAAGCTCTAAAGACTCTAAATTATTAATATCAATAAGTTATCTATAATTATGAAGAGAGAATCAATACTGGAATTTTCCTCAGACTAGAGAAATCATAGATTCAGGCAGACCCTTTCCCAAACCCTCTCCACCCTTACCCCCCAAAAAAGATGAAGGCAAGGGAATTTGAGGAGGGTTGGGACCAGAATCCAACTGGTTTGACTTTTAGTGAAGGATGCACCTTTACTACTGAAGACATTGCTTCTGGCATCAGATGATGCAGAGAGGAAGCAGAATGGGGTTAGATGCAGGTTGCCACGGCGACCAGCCTCCTCATGCTTGTGGGTAGCATCTGGGTAGCAGCCTCAAGCCAGAGGATGAGGAGAGAGCCACTTTCTCTCTGCCTCATAAGTCATCTCTACAACTCTGTCCAATGTGGCTGGAGTAGATAAAGCACGGACAGCAATCCCCTGGCCACGGCAGAAAGGGAAACACTGGACACTCCATGTAGGTCATGAAAGAACTCTTCTCATCTTCACATGTACGGGAAAAGACATGCTTGGGCCGCTCTCATTATTTTATTTTATATCGCTATCTTTCATTTTTATATCATCTACATTTTTCAATATGTAACCTCCCCCTTCCACTCCCAAAGAACTTTTCCTCATAACAGAATAAGCAAGAGAAAACATCCAGCAGTTCAACAAAGCTAACCAAAGTCTGATGCGTAGAATATTTCACACCCATAATCCCCCACCTCAGTGGAGATACTTTGTTATTCTTATTCTATATCTTGTGGCTAACTTCCTCTGCACTGTGTCTGTGCTACATTATCATTTCTCCTTCCCAGAAGCTCCCAAACTAGGGTTAAAGTATCAATAAACATTTTCCCACCTCTTCCTCAAAGCTAAGGAGAGCTTTGTCACCAGCCTCTGATGGCCAATTAACACTTTCTTTCCAATGTCCCAGTGGAATCCACAGCTGACAACTATGAGGGAAAAAAAATCTAGCTAAATGAAAGTCACCGTGCTCTTTGCAGCTTTCCTTATCTCTCCTCTCCCAAGGTGCTTCTGCTTCCTCTATTTCCTCAGCCTGTTCCCATGAGCTAGATCTTGAAGAGGCGGCTGTGGCTCATTCTACATGGAAGGAGAAAGGAATCACCTGGGACCATTGGGACCTATGGGTTTTGCCTTAGCAGGATAGGAGGAAGAAGCTACCCTAGTATTGCAGAGAGGAGGTTTCCCCATAGATAAATTACTTTTACTTCATTAAATGGATTCCTGGCATTTCTCTTTTTGTCTCTTATCTTTTTCTTTATCTTTGTGTCTCTCTGTCCCTATCTCTCCCTCTCTCCTTCCTTCTTTCCCTCCCTTCCTCCCTCTCTCTGTCTGTTTGTCTCTCTGTCTCTGTTTCTCTTTGTCTCTGTGTGTGTGTCTCTGTCTCTGCTTCTGTCTCTCTGTTTCTGTATGTCTCTTCCCCCTCTGTCTCTATCTCTCTGTTTCTATCTTGCTCTTTCTGTCTCTCTGTTTCTTTCTGTCTCTGTGTGTCTCTACTTCAGTCTCTTTATTCGGTCTCTCTTTTTCTCCCTCTCTGTCTGTCTCTGTCTCTATGTGTGTGTCTCTCTGTCTCTCTTTCTTTGTCTTTGTCTTTCTCTCTGTATATCTTTCTCTGTATCTCTGTCTCTGTGTCTTTCTGTATGTCTTTGTCTCTTTCAGTCTCTGTCTCTGTCTCTTTCTCTCCCTGTCTCTATCTCTGTCTTTGTCTCTTTCTGTCTCTCTGTATCAGGCTTTTTGTTTCTGTTTATCTCTCTCTGTCTTTGTCTCTGATTCTGTGTGGCTAACTGTCTCTGTCTCTTCGCCTCTGTCTCTCTGTGTCTGTGTTTCTGTGTGTCTCTCTGTATGTCTCTCTCTTTGTCTCCGTTTCTGTCTCTGTCTTTCTCCATCTCTATCTCTCCCTTTTTCTGTCTGTCAATTTGAACTCATCTCCACCAACTCCACATTCAGCATTCCTCCTCCTACTGCCTTCAATCCCAGCAAACAAATGACTTCCACTGACCTCTACAAAGCCACAGGGAGAGAAGTCACAGGAGGGCACGCTGGGAGGATTGCAACCAGCTTCCTCTTTGCCCGGGGCAAATATGAGTCCTGACACTAATAGTTCTCTATCCAGCCAAGCCCTAGAGAAAATCAAATGAGAACTTACTTTTAATTTTATTTTTAAGTGTTGGTCCAAAGGCCTTCCTGTCTCCACATTTGGACGCTTAACTTTTGGGGCTGTATGGGCCCTTAAGAGGAAGCAGGATCTCACTTACACTGTAATATAAGAGCAGCATTTACATAACACTTTGCATATGACACTCGAGCTTTTAGGATTTCATGGGATATCCCAACATCCCTGTGAGATACTGCAAATATTATCCCGGTTTTACAGCTCAAGAAGAAAGCCTCAGCAAGGCGCTAGGGTCATCCGATCCCCTGGCCAGAGAGACTTTTGCCCTGTGCTGTCTGCCAGCAAAGTTTCATTTGAAGATTCCGTTCTCTTCCAAACCTTTTCACATGCATAAATTTCTAGATTTTTTTTTTTTTTTTTTTTTTGGATGTTGGAAGGGACCTTTGATCTCACAAACAAGCCTTTAAATTTGGAGATTATTAGTCTCCCTTGCCAGATGAATAATGAATTTCCAAATGCCAAGGGTGAGTGATTTGATGAAATGACCTGGCTAGTTAATGTCAAAGCTATTTCTAGAAACTAGGCTAGTGAATCCTAGTCTATGGTATTTTTTTTCTACTATGTCATACTTCCTTATATAGTTTACAGGCAAGGGTGTGCTGGTTAATGTTTAACAACCAGCTCTCTAGAAAAGAGGGGAAGACATTCCAACAACATTTTTAAGTATAGTCTGCACTATTAAAATTTTCTCTCTCATTTTTCTCAGATCTCAACAATCAACAAAGCAATAAATTAAGCTCCATTTTTGTAACTCTTGTTGAAAATATAACAATTGGGTCTCTCCAATATATTTCTGAGCTGCTTTCTTCACATCCTACAGATAACTCTTTATTACACTGTACCTTGTATATTAGGTCTCATAATGGAAGTAAAGCTATGAATTCCCTGAATGAAGAATGTTCCTTTCTCTGACTCCCCAATAAGGCCTTTGATTTGATACTGACTTGGCTTCCCACCTCTGAAACTCTGCCTTTGGAGACAAACTCTGTGGAGAGGACCAATCCACACACACCTGGACTTGGCTGCCTGAAGAGAAACTTTACTGTTTGCACAGATCCTCCAAGGAAATAGGTAATGTCCCCTTCTGCACTTTCATGAAGACTAAGAACAGTTGTCAAAAGGAGACACATTGATTAGGAATTGAAGGTTAGAAGGAGAGGGGCTTGAAAGATGGAGGAGCAATGATAAGAGAGAGAGATGTAAAAGAGAAGAAGGAGCCATATAAAAGGAAACTGAGTTTTAAGGGAACAACCAGGACCTGTCCCTTGGCTGGATGCTGTAATGGTGTGGGTTCAGATGGAAGGCAGGACCCACCGAGAGAAGGAAATACTTGGCTTATAAACAATCCAGATTCTTCAGCCAGCTCAGGGCATTGCTATTCCTGGAAGACTGGAGAGGCCCTTGGGGAAAAGGAAAGATCTTTTAGAGATGAAAGAGAAGTTGTCTTGATTATCTAATGTCTTGGTGATAATCCTTTGCTCTTATTTTTTTTTTTGCTTTTTTTTTGGGGGGGGTCAAATTAAGTTTGTTCTATATTTAGAGTTTTGTTAGACAGAGTATGTCATTCTCTCTATCTCTGTATGTCTGTTTTTGTCTCTTTTCTGTGTCTCTCTGTCTGTCTCTATCCCTGTCTCTGCCTCTTTATAGCAATCTCTGTTTCTGTTTCTTTGTTTCTCTTTCTCCCTCTGTCTCTATCTCTTCCTCTCTGCCTTTGTCTCTCTATGTCTCTCTGTATCTGTCTTTTAACCTTTAAGATTCCTTAGAAGAACAAGATTCTGATATTGAGGGGGAACCTCAGAAGAGATAGGAACCAAGAAGCAATCCAATGAAACATGACAATTCTGAAAGATTTACAATGAAAATTGCTCAAAATGCCAGGCAAAGAACTGATGAAAGTTGAATGTAGAGTGTTTTTATTTAAAAAAAACAAAAACTTTCTCTATTTTCTTGTTGAGTTCTTGTTGCTGTTGGTTTGGGTTTTCTTTTGCAACATGGCTAATATGAAAATATATTTTGCATGATTGCATATGTATAATTCGTATCAAAGTGATTGCCTTCTCAAGGAGGGGGAAAAGAAAGGTGGGAAGGAATTTGAAACTCAAAAAAAAAAATACTTAATATTGCTTTTATATGTAATTCAGGAGAAAAAAGAAAAGCATTTTTTTGGGGGAGGATTTTTGCAAATCCCTCTAATCCAGGTCTGCAGTTCTCAACCCGGATTAAGTATGTATCTATGTATAAATATATACTGTCTCAGGACTTGTTTACATCTCAGAGGCGGCTGGTGGACAGTCTAGGCCTGAAGTCAGGAAGACTTTTTTCAAATATGGTTCCAGATACTTACTAGCTATGTGATCTGGATAAGTTTTTAACCCCTGTTTGCCTCTGTTTCTTCAAATATGAAATGGGAATAATAGTAGCATCTACCTCGTAATTGTTGTAAGGATCAAAGGAGATGATTATTTCCAACAGTGTTTAGCATGATACCTGGCACATAATGGATGCTATATAAATGCTTATTCCCTCCCTTCCCCTTATTAGAGATAGGAAGATTTCTCCAACCCCAGCAATAACAGTCAGAACACAAAGCACCCAGCCCAAGCTCCTTCCAATGTTGGCTGCATTTTTTGTGTGCCCATTTTTTTTATGCCAGTAAACTGAAAGGAAAGCAGAAACCATATTGCAGGAATTTAGGCAAATAATCTCTGAGAAAAAAGAAGCTAAACAAATTCTGCAGATTGTTTTTAATGATCACATTTCCTGGAAAACTATTTGGATCTTCTTTCTCTGGCTTCTTTAGCCCAATCCAAAAAGTTCTCCCATGTTTCTGTCCCTTCCCACTTGGCAAAAATCTAACATTTAGAATCTTTTTTGGTCTTGAATAACCTCTGACCCCAGATAGCACATACCACAGCCAGGGTATCTGGAATTTCAGAACACTAGCCAGGGAGTCAGGAGATGCACATCCAAATCTGCTTCTACCACTATCTTTGTGGGAATAAACGTGGGAAAATCCCACATGACTCCACATTTCCTTACATAGTCTGAAGGTCTTTGGGTCCCTTTCGGAGCTTCATTCTTTTCAAAAGTGAAATGAAAGGATTGGTGAGCACCTGACCGTGTGCATCCCATAACACTCCTGAAGAGAGATTAAAATGTAATTTGGAAATAGGTAGGAAATTAAATAAAATATAATAAAGCATAGATAATATTGCATTTTAAATTAAACCAATACACAGTCTGCAGGGACACTTATGTAAGATTAGTGGCCATTGTCCATTTAAGTTTATTTGACACCACTGGACTAGATTCATGATTCTCAGAGTACAGTCCAGAGACCCACAGGGTCCAAGATGCAAAATTATCTTCATGATAGTGCTAAGACATTTTAATTTTAAACATGAGAAATAATGGATAAAACTCACATAACCAAAAGCTCTTTGGGGTATTTAATAATTTTTAAGAGTGTAAAGGGATATTAAGCTCCTAAAATTTGAGAACCTAATAGTTTGTGGAGGATTGAGGATTCTCGTCCATCCAAGAAACTTCTATCAATCTTAACCTAAAGGTTTGATAAATGCAAGAAACAAATATTAAGATCTCCATAGACAGAATGAATAAATGAAAAAGCATTTATTTAGTACATATGATGTACCATGGGAGAGTTGTCTTGTGCAATAGTAGTACAGTAGTAGTTACATTACTTTCTCTCCACTCCCTAACATCTTTTTCCTCCTCCCCAAGTTAATAACATAAATTCATCTATGAAGTATTAGGAAATTTACATATTATTGATTTAAATGAATAAGGTCAAACTGTGATGGATTTGTTTTTCTCAACCATGTAGTGATTCAAAGCAATTCCAATAGACTTGAGATGGAAAATGCCAATCACATTTAGAAAGAGACCTATGGAGACTGGATGTGGATCAAGGTATAGTATTTTCACCTTTTTGTTTAATTTTTCTTGTGTTTCCCCACCCCCCTTTGATCCAATTTTTCTTGCATGACATGATAGGTATAGAAGTATGCTTAAAAAGTTTGCACATTAGGGACAGCTAGGTGGAACAGTTGCTAGAGCACCAGCCCTGAAGTCAGGAGGACCTGAGTTCAAATTTGAGCCTGGCTATGTGACCCTGGGCAAGTCACTTAACCCCAGTTGCCTCAGAGGGAAAAAAAAGTTTGCACATGTTCAACCTCTATTAGATTGCTAGTTGTCTTGGGGGGGGAAGGGTGCCAGGGAGGGAGAGAAAAATTTGGAACACAGGGTTGAAAACTATTTTTACATGTATTTAGAAAAATAAAATACTATTGAAAAAAAGTGACCAAGATCAGCTGCCTTCATGGCCATTGGGGCAAATTGTTCTCATCCACCCATTCTGCAGGGAGAAGTCTTCCCATTCTTGGGGTAGACACCCCTCTAACTCATTGACAGATTTACTCTCAATTTAAGTTATCCCATCTACCAAAATGGTTTAGCCCACATACCAAGACAAGTTCCCCAGTGTATAGCCCCTGCTACAGCTTCTTGGAGTCACAGCTGAGAGCTGAGGGAAGATGGACCCCAAAGGTGGATGAGCAAAGGATTTGGCAAGCCTTCACACCAGAGGTGATAGTCCTCCCTTGATAAATGCTGGTTATCTTGATGATTCAATAACAATATACTTATGTGGACTTTGTTTCATGGGGGGGGGCATGGAGAAGGGTTCCTCATGGCATGAATGGCATTCAATCTGCATTATTGGAAGAAATACCCATATGAATGGCACCATAGATATTTTGAAGTACGAATAAGTTTCCAGTTCACCTACTCTTGTCATATTTTATAGGTAGTCTTATTCCTACTTTATGGATTAGGAAACTGAGATTCATAATTGATCTGATTCAATTCCTCAGAAATTGAAAGCAAATGACTTAAGTGACTGGCTCAAAGTCTCCTGGCTGGTAAATGACAGAGACTGAAATCCAGGTTTCCTATTCCAAACTCTGTGCTCTTTCTAATTATGTCAAACAGAATGCCCAATTTTGGATCTGTACAAGTCAGACTGGGGAAAACAGGACTAAAATTAAACTAAATTACACTAAAAAACAAAACTAAAATTAATCTTTGTCCCCAAAAAAGTATTTACACAGACCGATCAATAAGGTAAACATGGGAAACACCCACTTGCCAGGCAGTTTTCAAGCACTTGTAAAAATGATTTTATATGTAAATGTTGCTGCTCAATAATGGATTTGTGTGACATTTTCCAAATTGATTTGACTGAGGAACACTCTTAAGTTGAAATACATTGATACAGTCTAGAAATACCCCTCAAGGCATCCAGAATTCTGTGGAATAAGGCAAGGCTGAGGAAAAATAAGAGCAAGATGGAGGAAATTAAGCCTGTTTTTATATTGAAAGAATGCTACATACAATTATAATTGTCTATTTAAAATGGCATTTATCAGTATAATTATGAGTACATATAAAACCAACCTTAATTTAGTAGAGAAACAACCATCCCATTGAAGGGAAAATTATATATATATATATATTTGTTCTCCATAGGACAAAAAATTCATGGGCTACCAAATAATTCCCCCCCAAATGATGTCATTTTGGGAGTAAAAAGACAAATCATATTCCATGTTATACAATTTTGTAGATTTTTACAGATCCCCTAATAACTCTCTCTCTCTCTCTCATTCAGTATCCCTGAGGAAATTTTTTGAGAACTTTAGTTGACAGAGGAAAAGCTTAGATTTAGGAAAATGGACTTGTTAACATTTAACTGGATCAGAAACAAAGCAATACATGAAATAGGCATCTGGATTGGTAATGCAGGTTATAAAATGTCAGGTTTTAAGATACTAAAACACATCTTATAGGTGTTGGGAAGAGTAATATTCCTGTTAAAAGCAGTCTGATTTTCTTGGGTTTCTTCAAGTACCATAATTTAATATCTTATCTACATAAATGAATACATGGTATTCCCATTAAATACTTCATTTGCCAAGAATGCCAAGAAAATCAATCTCCATTTATTGTGCAGAATGGATGCAATTTGGTAAATGGAAAATAAACTTTTTCTCTTTGCAGTTTAGACAGAAATAAGTTATGGGAACTACCTTGAACATGTCTTCTTCGTGTACTGAATTTAAATCCCAACAGTACTAAACTGTAGCCTAAATATGTGTTAAATACAGTAATGAGGTCAGGTTGCTTTTTGTGTTCAGACATTTAATCAACGCTATCCACAGAAAAAGGAATAGACATAATTTGTCCTTTTAAATCTCTCACTCCCCTCCTTTCTAAGATACTAAGATTCTAAGATAATGTTTATCCTAACAGAAAGGTATTGAAATTGGGTGGGATTAAGATCCATGTTGAAAAGAAATGCCCCCCCAAAAGGGAAATGCCCATTTATGCCAATTTTTAAACTTTTTTTAAAACTCAAGCCCTAAATGCTTTTTCTCCCTACTGTTCTTTTATTCTCCTTGAAAAGATAAACAATATGATATTGATTAATGTGATATCATGCAAAACATATTTCTATATTAGCCATGTTGAAAAAGAAAACACAAAAATAAAAGAAAATTAGAGAAAGTAAAAGAAGTATATTTCAATCTGCAGCCTGATTTCATCAGTCATTTCTCTGGAAAAAGATACCATTTTCCATCAAGTATTCAATGGAATTGTCTCACCAAAATATTTGTAATAGCATTTTTTGTAATGCAAAGAATTGTAAACAAAATAAATGTCTACAATTGGGGATTAGCTAAACAAATTGTGGTAGGTTAATGGAATGGAATGATTTATTTCCATGCTGTAAGAAATGATAAATATAATGAATATAGAAGAGCATGGAACAACTTATTTGAGCTGATGCAAAGTGAAGTCTCCAGAACTAGGGGTAAAATATGCACAATGACTGCAACAATGTAAATAGAAAGAACTCCACCACAAAACAATGGAAAACAAATGTTGTGAAATTATAAAAAAATAAGTATAGCTAAGTAGGGGTAGAGGAAAGAAAAGAAAAGAAAAGCACAGATTCCAGGAATAGGCAAAGGGGGAGGGGGAAAAATAAACACAGCCCCAAAGAGAAGAGTCTAAAAAATTAAAAGGAGACTATAAGACTCCTTTTTCAACTCCTTTGTAGAGATGGGAAGTACACAAGTGTGGAACGTTGCATATATTGTCAATTTTTTTAAATATAATGAGTTCTTCTGGTTTTTAGAATATCTTCTTTCTGGTTTTTTTTTTTTTTTTTTTAATGATTAATTAAGTAAGATATCTACCTGGGAGGGGAAGACAGAAAGACACAGATTGAAATTTAGGAGGATAAAAATTTTAAAATATCAATAAAATTTATTTTTTCAAAAAAATCTACTTTTGAGGGTTCTCAAAGAGTATGTTAGTGGAACACATATCATAGATGATTTGATCAAGCTGGAAAAGGATTAAGTTAGGTCCAGTGACAAACCAACCTAGATAATTCCAGAGAGTTTCACTATCAGCCTTGTTTCAGGGTGATTAATTTCTGACTGGCTATAACTCCTAAACTCTGAAGAGTAGCACAAATTACATTAGTAAAGGAAGTATTTATACCAAAGAAATTGGATATAACCCTGGGTCCAAGTCTTGGGTTATTTGTTTGTATAAGATTCACTTCAATGAATCAATCACTAAACATTTATTAAATGCTTATTATGGCCCAGGTACTGTGATAAATATTAGGGATACAAAAAGAGGCAAAAGATCAAGGATTTTACATTCTAATGGGGGAGACAACATAGAAACAAATTTGTTAAAAAAAAAAAATTCTTTACAGGATAAATTTGAATTAATTAACATAGGAAAAACACTGACATTAAAAGTCATTAGAAAAGGTTTCCAAAGAAAAATGAGAAGGAAGACAGGGAAGTTTATAGTTCAAGTGAAGCAGAGAAAACCTATAAGAGATAGCCACCAAAAAATGGCAGAGAATGAGAAGTGGAGTATATTGTTGGGGAACAACCAGGAAGCCAACATCACTAGATCAAAACGGGTACTGTTGGGGAATAAGTTGTAAGAAGACAAGAAAGGTCACAGGTGACTAGATTGTACCTTATGATGAAACATGCCCTCCAGTTCCTGATGGAGCGGTCATGAATGTGTGGGCATGGCTACTTCAAGTGTCTGTTTCACTTGATTATCCATATTTGTTACATGGGTGTTATTGTGTTTTGTTTTTTTTTCCTTTTGCAATGGGGGAAGGATAGGGAGAGAGAGAAAAAGATTTTTTTTGTTGAAAAAAATTAGTTAACTTTTCTACCCTGGAAAGACATATATGAACTGATGCTGAGTGAAGTGAGTAGAATCAAGAGAACACTATACACATTAACAACAAAATGATGTGATGATCAACTGTAATGGACTTGACACTTCTCAGTAATGTGATGATTCAAGACAATTCCCAAATATGTATAGAATTGCACGTTTTTGACATATATTGGATTACTTGCTGTCTAAGGGAAAAGGTAGGGAAAAGAAGGAGAGAAAAATCTGGAACACAAGGTTTTACAAAGGTGAATGTTGAAAACTATCTTTGATTATATTTTGAAAATAAAAATCTATTTTTAAAAAAAGATAATTCCCATACACTTGGGATGGAAAATGCCATCTGCATCCAGAGAGAGAACTATGGAGACTAAATATGGATCAAAACATAATATTTTCATCTTTTTTGTTGTTTGTTTTCTTTCTCACGGCTTTTTCCCTTTTGGTCTGATT
Organism: Sarcophilus harrisii; assembly: GCF_902635505.1. NCBI lineage: Eukaryota > Metazoa > Chordata > Mammalia > Dasyuromorphia > Dasyuridae > Sarcophilus > Sarcophilus harrisii. The sequence continues at coordinate 253,384,770 of NC_045430.1, read as the reverse complement.
TTTTTTTTTTTTTTTTTTTTTTTGTACAACATGATATATAAGGAAATATGTTCAAAAGAACTGAATTAAGGACCATGCCTGGGTGAAGAGGCAGGTCAATTCTCCAAGAGCCTCCACAGCTGTGGATCATGACACTTGAGGGAGTTGCAAGGCAGCCTTTGCTGGTGCAGGTGTTCCTTGTGGATTGGGAAATAAATTGGAGGCAAGAGGGAAGAGGAGAGATGTCAGACAACGCAACTGCCTCTTAGTCTCCTAGTATCATCATCATCCTCTCACATGAAGAGATCCATCCTACAGGTCTGAGTTACACCTCCAGCAACCACTGGCAAGTGGCTTTCTTATCACAACATTAACTCATATCAGATTACTTGCTGTCTTGGGGAGGGGGTTAGGGTTAGGGAAGAAGAGAGAAAAATTTGAAACACAAAGTTTTACAAAAATGAATGTTGAAAGCTATCTTTACATATATTTGGAAAAAATAAAATACTCCTGAGAAGAAGAAAAAAGACTTTTCTCCTTGGTAGTAAGAATGATGGCTAGATGCTTAGTGTCTTAGGAGAAAAGAGACATGGTTTTTTTCCCATCTTCAGAGAGAACACACAGTGTTCCAGTCTCTGGGAAGAAATCAGAAGAAAAAGAGAATAGACTTTGAAAGACCTCTCTGCAGCCCCACTGTTGGTTCCTCTCTCCATCTTGACGCTCTCTTCTCTGAAGGTCTCTTTCTCCTGGTTCTCTTCCCTATCTGCTTTCTCTTCTCTCTCTTTTGCTAGATCCTCCTTCAAAAAGGGACACCACAGGTGTCCCTCAAGAGCCCTCATCTCCCTCTATATTATTTCACTGGGTGATCTCATCAACTCCCTTGGATTTAATGACTATCTATGTGCTGATGATTCTAAAACCTACCCATCCTGCCCCAATCTCTCTGCTGACCTCTAATCTTCCATCTCCAGCTGTCTTTCACACATCTTAAACTGGATGTCCAATGAACATCCTAAAAGAAACATGTGCAAAACAGATTTATTTATCTTTCCCGCTAAATGCTCTCTAGGTTTTACTTCTCTATTTGTGTAGAAGGCAATACTATCCTCACAGTCCCTCAGGCCCAAAGCTTAAGGGTCCACCTGGATTTCTTACTCTCTCCCCCTCAAAATCCAAATTATGGCCAAGGGCTGTCTATTTCACCTCTGCAGCATCTCTTGAATTTGGCCCTCTGACACTGTCACCTCCTAATGCAGGCCCTCATCACCTCATAACTGAACTTTTACCGTAGTTGCTAGGACATTGAGGGAGGTGATCCAAATCATCCTCCATTCAGCTACCAAAGTTATTTTCCCAAAGTGCAGGTCCAACCATGTCACCCCAGCCCCATCCTATTCAATAAACCCCATTGGCTTCCTGTCAACTCCAAGATCAAATACAAAATCCTTTATTTTGTGCTCAAAGTCTTCATAACCCAAACCCCCTCCTACCTTTCCATTCTTCTTACACTTTACTTTTGGACACATTCCTTTTAATCCAATTACACCGGCCTCTTGGCTGTTGCACAAGCAATATACTCCATCTATCTGCTCCAGCTACCTTTTCTGGCTTTCTCACATGCCTGAAATGCTCTCTCTTCTCCCCTCTGACTACTGATTTCTCTGGCTCCATTTAATTTCCACCTAAAACCTCATCTTCTACTGATGGCTCTCCCTAATCACTTTTAACCCTAGTCTCACTTTTAATTATTAATTATTTCCTAAGTATCCTGTGTATAGCTTGCTTTGTATGTATGTTTGTTTATTCTCTTACCCATTGAGTTGGGAGCTCTTTGAGAAACTGGACTATCTTTTGCTTTTTTTTTTGTATCCCCTAAGGTAACACAGTGCCTGGCATATAATAAGTGCTCAATAAATGCAGATATATAAGAGAAAGCCCAGTGCTTCAAAATGTACCTATTTCCAGCTTGCCTTCCTAGAGTCTTTGGAGAATTTCCCTTGGTGAGAGAGAGGCTTCTTTCTCTTGTTTGAGCCATCTATCCTCCCCTTGGGAGAGCCTATGTGTATCGTCTGGCATATTCTCATCTGTATAATTTCTCTTATTTCTGTTTACTATCAGGATGGATAAATGGGTTCACTCACCATTTGTTATTTGTGATGGTCTTTATGAAATTAGCATCTGGTAAAAAGAACCAAGTCTTCAGATGGAAGTTTAAAGTACCCCTTCCTCTTTGAGAGATATTGACCAGGAAAGTAGTTTGAATCTATGAAAAAAGTCATTTTCCCTAGCTTAGTAAAATTGTGGCAGATAGGCATAATTATGGTTCAGTACCACTTTCTGAGGAGAGCAGACACAGGGGTCCTCAAACTACAGACCCCACGCCAGATGCGGCAGCTGAGGACGATTATCCCCCTCACCTAGGGCTATGAAGTTTCTTTATTTAAAGGCCCACAAAACAAAGTTTTTGTTTTTACTCTAGTCTGGCCCTCCAACAGTCTGAGGGACAGTGAATTGGCTTTTATTTAAAAAGTTTGAGGGCCCCTGCTAGCTCATGGCCTCTTCTCCTTCTCCCCTTAAGGTAGGAATCATAGTTTTCCTTGAAGAAGGGTGGGTGATTGCCAAGATTTCTATCAAAGTCTCTCCTCTAGTCACTTTTATATAAACCCAGATTTACATATGAATAACTTACATGAGCAACATAAACATACACTGCTCATAAATCCTCAAACTTTTGAAATTTTCCTGTGAGGAAATTTAAGAAATATAGTAAATAGCAGTTTAGTGAAAATACATAGAGACTCAACTATTTGTAACCCTTGTGCTCAGTGCATAGTAAATACTTAATAAATGGTTCATGCAACCAAAAAAAAAAAAAAAAGAAATGGAGACTGAAAGTGAAAATGTCATTGGAATGGGATGCTATAGATCACTTGGGGAGAAAGGAGAATCAGACGGGGAACTTAAGAAACAGATCACAAACCTGGCACAAAAATAGGATATACTGGTGATATTTGCTGGTACTTTCAGTCCAAAGCAGAAGAACTTAATAATTTCTCAAATTGTCTTAATAGTAATATTATCCATTAAAGAGTAGGGGTAGAAGCAGCTAGATGGTGCAATGGTTAGAGTGCAGACTCCTGAGTCAAGAGGACCCGAGTTGAAATCTACCTCAAATATTTAGTAGCTGTGTGACTCTGGGAAAGTCACTTAACTCATGTCGCCTAAAATTAAAAAAAAAAAATGTAGGGGAAGCACAAAAGGGAATTTACAAGGTGGATTTTACTGTCACTGGCAAATGAAATGAAGATGGTTGATCAAAATAGCTTGAGAAACAGGCTTAACTCTACCATATTAAATATATATATATGGATTTTTAACCTAGAAACCTGAAGAATTCTAGAAAGCTTATCTAACAACCTGAATGAGGTTCCAGGAAGATTGTTCCATGAAGGGTAGTTGACAGAATAGGATGTGTTTAGCTTAAAGATAATCAAAAGGAGGCATGATTGAAATCTCCAAATATCTGAATGACTGCCAGCTAGAAAGGAAGCACACTTGTTTTATGGTGTTTCTTGAAACCTGATTAGAGTCAATCAGTGAAAGCTATAAGCAGGTAGAGTTCATGTCATCATGGGTGGGGAGCAGAGGGGAGAACCCTTTCTTACCTGTAAAGCTATCTAATAGCAAAATAGTAAGCCCTTGGAAGGGTGGGGAATGAGCTCTCCTTCACTAGAGTTATTTAAGCTCAGTCTGGATGACCATCTGTCAGGGATGTTGGAGAATGGATTATTCACTAAGTGGGAGGTGGATCAAGGGACCCCTAAGGTTTTTTCCAATCTCCAAAATTCTGTCACTCCTCTCTTCCAACTGCCTGTTAGAGATTCACACAGAGGTATCCTGGAATCACTTCACTCTCAGTATGCCTAAAATGAAGCTTAACCTTTTCCTGCCAAAGTAAAAGGGGCTTAGCTTAAATTCTACCTCCTGTGTGAAATTATCAGAACTTCTCCATTTCCACAAAAACAACATTTTCCATTAAATTTTTAATTTTTTAAAATGAATAAGCAGGTATTTTATATCCCTTCTATCCCCACCTCCTATGTGAAAAAAAGAAAGTCCCTGTAACAAATATACATAATTGAGCAAAATAAATTCCTTCACAGGCCATGCCCCAAAATGCACGTCTCATCCTACATCTTGAATCCATCATCTGATGAGTGATGGATAATTTTTCAACAAATATATGGATAGATAGATAGGTAGGTAGATTGACAGCAGATAGACAGTTGTTCTTTGTTCTTGAAAAGGACCAAAAAGGACATCACTATGTTAGAGTCAAGTTACAGTGTGTCCAACTGTGGCTGAGCAGACCAATACGAGCCCTATGAATATTTGAGAGGATTCTCTAACTTTGCACATTTCACATTTCTTCTGAACTCATTCGATTCTGCTTTGTTCATAGAGCAGAGCCCCTTCTCTGATGAGGGCACGCCATGCTGGGCGGTCCTGTGCCAGAGTCTCTCATGTCAGACAACCAATTCTAAAGACACCTTGAAAATGTCCTTGTATTGCTTTTTTTGACCACCTTGTGAGTGCTTGCCCTGTGTGAGTTCTCCACAAAATAGTTTTTTCGGTAAGTGCACATTTGGCTTTCGAACAACGTGGCCGGCCCGATGGAGTTGTGCTCTCTGCAGTGGAGTTGGAATGCTGGGAAGTTTAGTTTGAGAAAGGACTTCAGTTTGGGGCATCTTATCCCACCAGGTGAGCTTCTGAATCTTCTTAAGACAATTCAAATGGAAGTGATTCTGTTTCCTGGCATGACACTGTTTCCAGGTTTCTCAGGCACACTACAATGAGGTCAGCACAAGGGCTCTGTACACCTTCAGTCTGATAGTCAGTCTAATCCCTCTCTTCTCCCATACTTTCCTTCAGAGCTTTCGAAACACCAAGCTAGCTCTGGCAATGCGTGTGGCAATCTCATTAACACTGTGGACATCCCTGGAAAGTAGACTGCCAAGGTGAGAGAACTTATCACTATTTGCTGTAACTGATGGTTCCACATATAGAAAGATATATCTAGATATCTAGATATAGATAGATAGATGGAATATTTATGAAATTATTTTCCAGTCACTAGATATAGGCTCTTGTAGTTTTCTTTAATTCTTCTTTCTCCTTAGCCTTTGGCAACCGATCAATCACCATCTCTCATTGATTCTGTTCTTTCCTCTCCTAGTTATCACCTTTGTTATTGTTCAGGCTTTTTTTCCCCATTCATGTTTGTGACCTCATTCTGGAGTTTTCTTGGCAAAGACACTGAAGTGGTTTGCCATTTCCTTCTCCAGATCATTTTACAGATGATAAAACTGAGGCAAACAGTATTAAGTGACTTGTCCAGTGTCACACAGCTAGTATTTGAGGCCCTTAGAAAGGTAAGGCTTCCTGATCCAGGATCTCACATCTGAATTATTAAACTATAGATTGAGAATGAAAAGAATCCCATCCTACATTCCCTATCTTGGGGAATGGAACATTTAGAATGATTTAAAATAAATGAATGAAATTTAATTATCAAATAAGTACCTGGCTAATGCTAAATGAGTGATATAGTCAGTCAACAAACACTTATTAAATATTATTATGTGCAGCTGGTTGACTCAGTGTATAAAGCACTAATCCTGAGGTCATGAAGTTCAAATCCAATCTCAGTCACTTATTAGCTGTGTGACACCGAGCAGGTGACAACCTCTGTCACCTCAGTTTCCTTGAGTGTAAAATCAGGATAATAAAAGCAGCTCCTATCAGAATTATTCTGAAGATCAAATGAGATAATGGCAAAACTCATAGCTTAATAGACTGCCTGACTTGCCTGTTGCCACCTGTTGGAATCTTTATAAACTGTTAAGTCATTAGAGTTGATAGAGACAATAATTATCTAATTTAGCCTGGTTCAGTATGATTGATCTGATCTTAGAAGGAGATGTTATGGGCCAGAAGAAATAAGGAACTGATAGAAACAATGCTTGTGTTCACACCTTTAGAGAGCTCATATAAGCAAGAAGCTCTTAGGGCCAGAGAGCACTCTGGGACAGACACAGGAGGACTCTGGGAGGAAGCCCACAAGCCCACCTACACTCTCGGAGGTGGAGTCAGATTCATTCACTTCATCTCACACAGCTGTGGTGGCTGGGCTCCTGCACTTCCCCCACTGAGACCAACGCTGGTCTGAAAGGCTCTCCAAAAGCTGCCCAGCCCCAGGCAAGGAGGTGCTGGCTGGAGGCTGAAGAAAGCAGAGGCAGAAGCAAGGGACAATCTGCAAGAGCTCTTGGAACCAAGCAGAGAGATAGGCCTCTGAGCTAACCGGGCCCAAGGAAAGAGATAAGAAATAAAGATCTGAACTTTTATCACTTGCCTGCATTTGGAGTAATTATTACTTTTAACTGAAACGAAGGCTGCCCCCAGAAAACCTCCCCAAGAAACCTGCTCCCAGAGAGAACCATTATTATTTTAAAGAACAAAAACACCACACCACCAGTCATATATTTATTTACATTCATAATTAACTTTTCTTTATATTTGTCTTCCCTCTCCAATTAGTTTATATAATCTTCCTGAGGGTAGAAATTGCCCATGATATGCTTCTTTTTATCATCCACAGTGCTTAACACTGCATCCTTCAAATAGCAGATGGTTCATGGATTCCTGTGATTGATCTAAAAAACACTTCATGCTCTTCTCTTTCCCTTTTTGCAGAAATTGAGGGGGAGACCCATAGGTGTAAAAAGTTGCATATTTCCTGCAGACATGTTGGTTGATTGTCTTTTCTACTGTTTTTTTTTTCTTTTTCTCTGTTACAGAGAATGGTTTATTGGCTAAGAGGATAGATTCAGAAAAGAAAGTAATGTAAAAACAATAAGATATCAATAAAAATAAAAAGCATTACATAAGGAATGAAGCAAATTATGCTTTATAGTTTGAATATTTCAATCTTTTCATAATATTTCTCCCATAGTTGAGAGAGCTTCAAGACCCATAATAGGGGACTGACAATAAGTGAAAGCCAGCCCCCTTCCATCTTCCTTAGGAACAAAACACCCACCTGGCTCTACCTCCTACATCCTGGAGCGTAAGTGGGTGGGCTATGCCAGATACAGCAATTCTGAACTGTTTCAAAATCCTTCTGTGTACTGGGAGTATGAAGTGGAGCTTCCCCCCACCCAAGTTTCCTAGCAGCCTCCTGATGCACAGCCCACATGCTCTGCTGTTGAGGGGAGAGGAGAGCTGCTCCAACAGTAATTTTATTAAGGACTGGTCATTTAAAAAGCAGGTACCCATTAACTTACTAGGCTAGCATGTGCTTTCATTGCCCTAATTGGCTTCCCCCACTGCAATGACAGAGCAGAATGGGACTTCACGTTCCTAGGCTTTAGAAAAGAAGAAAAGGGGGTTTTAGGAGGTTGCTGATGAACCTGCCTTTAGGATTCTATATGAATATGATTGAACATCAGAGACAAAAAGTCAGAAAGAAAGAAACAAAGAGATACTCACAAAGAGGCAGAGCAAAATAGATGGAAAGATTATGCTTTTTAGTGGTCTACCTAGCTTGTAAGCAGATTAAATTTATATTGGAAGAATTAAGGGATTGTTGAATTGGGGAAACTGATCCATAAAAGGAGAATCTTAAGAAAATGCAAAGATTTCAAAGGGAAAAAGAAAGAAAATGCTCTCATATTCCACCAGAACAATTGAAGTTCTAGCAGGTCTTACCACACTGGCAAGGCTTACAGTATTGATCAGGGAGGAACATTTGACTTGACTCAGGACACAGACAGACAGATGTGGGTTCATCAACAAGAAGTTGGTCATCGGAGATGAGTTTTTTGGCCACCGCCTTATGGAAAGGTTGGAAGTGCCAACCTGAATGGAATTATTAGTCTTTCTAAATGTTTCTTTTCAGATATTTTGCCATTTTTCAATGAGTGCTCTTATTAGCCCCAAAAGGCACAAAAGCAAAGCAACAAGATTTGGGGAAGTTAAGCATTCATTGAAACAAATCTAGAAGGAAGGACACCTGAATTTGTGCTGGAAAAGATCACAAAAGTTGTGCTGTCCAATCCCTTCATTGTACACATGAGTAAACTGAAATGGGGAGGGGAGGAACAGGGAAGGATAAGAAAAGGAAATGAAGAGAGAAAAAGAAGGGAGAGGAGGAGAGAGAAGAAAAGCAAAGAGGAGAGAATGGAAGGACAGGAGAGAGGAAAGGAAAGGTGAGGAGAGGAGAGGGAAGAAAAAAAGGGAAGAGGAGAAGAGAGGAAAAAAAAGAAAAAGGGGAGGAAGGGGAAAGAGACAGTAGAGGATGGGAAGAAGAGGGGAGGAAAGAAGAAAAGAAATTGAGTTAAAGGCAACTTGCCCAAAGTCACATAGGCAGTTAGTGGAGGAGAAGTGAGATTTCAGCCCAGATACTGACTCTCAATCTAGCATTTTCCACCTCAGCCCTTAGCCGAGATCTGTAGTTCCATAACCAAGGGTGTGATTCATGTCCTTCTATAGCTACAGGCCTCCCTCTAACATCAATGGAACCAGCCTGCTCATTTCTTGGGGCCTCTGTTCTCTCATCCATAAAATGACTGGGGTCAGTCTAGCTGATCTGTCTGTAAAGTCCCTTCTATGAATGTTCGTAAAACATAGTTTTGTGCTCATAAACATAGTCTTGTGACTTCCAGTCAAACAGGTTTTTACTTAATTCAGACTTGGGAGCTGAACCCTAAGAATAACATATTTCCATTTTCCTCATTAAGAAAGTTAATAATGAGTCCATTAAAAGATTCTGAAAGTTTCTTTGTGCTTACAAAAACACTTGGTTCTATGGTGCTTTCTTCACAAGCAAAATAGATCATTAACAAAAATTCTTGAGTTCATGCTCAAATAGTGATAAAACATCAGATAAGAACTTAATAAAGAAAGAAAAGAGAATCATAGATTTAGAGCTGGAGATTTTAGAGGTCATCTGGGGCAACTCCCTCTTTTCACAGATAAGGAAACTAAGACACAAAAAAGGTAAGTGACCCAGCCAAGGTCAGACACATAGAAAAGCAATAAGTAGGAAGTAAAAGAAGAAAAACCTTTAAAAAGGATTCCTACTCCTGGTTCTACCACTAACCAGTAATTATTAGTTACTATGTCATTAGTCACCTCCCTGTAATGTCTATACCATGCCATCTTTACCCTGACCACCATCTCTATCTCTGCCTCAGGAACCTTGGACTCCATATCTTGTATTCCATATCTAAATGATAGGCTCATTTTTACCTAATCTTAACAGGATCCATGCTTCCCTTCACTTCTAGACCATCTCTAGCAATGCCCTCACAACTCCAGCCTTCATCTCCACTTGTCTCTCTTCTCCCCTTTCCAGCTCCCGGTTTATCTGTTGTCTTTCCTCATTAGAATGCAAGTTCCTTGAGGGCAGGAACCGACTTCGTTTCTTATAATGATACCTCCAGTACTTAGCACAGTTCCTGGCAGATAGTAAGAATTTTATGAATGATTGTCATCTATCTATCTATCTATCTATTCATCTATAATCTATCTCTCTGTCCAGCCATCTACCCATCTATCTACCTATCCACTTATCATATAACTATCCATGCATATATCTATCCATTTTCCACCATCTATCCATCATTATTTATCTATCCATCTATATACTCTAACTGTTCATCCATCTACAATCTATATTTCATTCATCTATCTAATTATCTATTAATCTATTATCCATTTATTATCTATCTATCCATCTATCTATCTATCTGATCTTGGGCAAATAACTTCACCTCTTTAAGTCTCAGTTTTTCCCTCTATAAAATAAGAATATGTCCCCTTTCAGAGCCCTTCTACTCCTAAATTCTTTGATTCCATAAAATAATGATTTCAAGAGACACTATGCAGTTGCCTTTGGAATAAAGATATTTTATAGCAAATATTTGTAAATCAGTGTTTTTTGAGAGTGTCGAAGGAGAAATTTCACAAGGAAAGGGAAAATTCTCAAAAAAAAAAAAAAAATCCAAGGGAAAAGTTGTTTTCACATTGGTTAGTCTTTTAGTTCCTGGAATTTCTGCTGCTTAGATGTTTACATCCTGGAAGGATAGCTGTTGGGTTTTTTTTTCCCTTTTCTTTCTTTTTTTTTTTTTTTTGTGATACCAGATCTCTTTGTTTACAAAAATCAACACACTTCAAAAGAATCTTTAGTCCCAAGAATAGACACCAGAAAAGAAAATCCTAGATTCCACAAGTGTCAACACAGCAAAAATAAAAGATAGTATACATATATTTTTAAATAATAAAATCAAAACAGCTTTTCTTCTTGCCACAGCCAGTGGTTCTATTCAAATGGTTTATTAAAACACACGTATGTACAACAACAACAACACAACTTTCTATTTATAAGCTCTACAATCATATCATGTCAAGGTCACAGTGCACACTAAGAAAATGAAGGAAATATCTCCCCAACATAGGTGGAGCTTGGCAATCTTCACATCCAGTAATTGAAAATCTCAGTCTGAAAAGACGCTTAGAAAGGAAAAGTGACCAACGCTGCTTCTGGCAAAATCTGACCATTTGCAAAAGGGAGGGAAGGGTATCAATGTAGTTCCCAAAGTCATATTTGGTCACCATCTGTTTTTAAAATACAAACATCCTATCAGTGAAGTCGTAACCTATCTCAATCACTGGAAATGGATTTAGCTGACTTGTTTTGTGAACAAAATCTGTGAATATCCTTGCAGAACCATTATGGGCCCAAGGAATGATTGCACTGAAATGACCATCAACCCCGAGAGTCCAGGATCATTAGAACTGGGGAGAAATTCAAAAGTCAACTGGTCCAATGCCCTCATTTTATAGAGGAGAAAAAAGGATTTGCCTGAGATTATTAATAAAAATAGCTCCCATTTCTACGTAGATTTAAGATTTGTAAAGTACATATAATATCTCATATGACTCTCACAATAATCCTAAGATTATTATGGTTTTCATCTTTATCCCTTTTCTATGGATAACAGGAAACTGACATTCTGAGTGGTTGTCACTTGCCCATCTAGTAAATGTCTGAAGCAGGATTTGAATCTAAGACTTTCTAATACCAGGCCCAAAATGCTAACTATCATGTCATGCAGCCCTCCAAACAACTAGCAGCCTTCAAGGATTATTGACCAGCTGATTCAACAACAGGATGTTCCTCAACCCATTCCCAAATGAAGCCAATTCCCCTTTCTAAATACAAAAATGAAGTCTCACTGTCAGTCTGGATGTAGGTGTTTGGTTCTTAATAAAAACATTGTAAATATGCATGTTAATTTTTAAACAATTCCTATGCCCTCAGCTAATGCTATACTAGTATTTACACTTTGGCATCTTTTGAATCTGGCTCCTTATATCTCTTCAAACAACTATTACCTTGATTGCTTAATCAATCTCTCCTCTGGAGTATTGCAGCAACCTCCAAATTGGTCTCTCAGCCTTCCATTTCTCCCCACTGCCTGGCAAAAGATACGTACTCTAAAATGCTTGTTGATTGATTGGAGTTCCTCAACTTCTATAATCAGAAGTGAAAGTAAATGTGTATGAACATATTTTTTCAACTGTATTTTATTTTTCCAAATACATGTAAAAATAGTTTTCAACTTTTATTTTTGTAAGACTATGTCTTCCCTTCTTTCCCTTACCTCCCCCATCCCCAAGACAGCAAGCAATCTGATATAGGTTAAATATGTGCAATCCTCTGAAACCTATTTTCATATTTGTCATGTTGTAAAAGGAAAATCAGACCAAAAAGGAAAAAAACCAAGAAAGGAAAAACAAATGAACAAAAATGGTGACAATATCATGCTTTAATCCACATTCAGTTTCCATAATTCTCTCTCTGGATATGAATGGCATTTTCTGTCTGAAGTCTATTGGAATTTCATTGAATCACTGCATTGTTGAGAAGTCAAGTTCATCACAATTAATCATCACATAATCTTGTTATTATGTATAATGTTCTCTTAAAAAAACCAGCTCACTTCACAGCATCAGATAATATGTCTTTTCAGGCTTTTCTGAAATCAGCCTGCTCATCATTTCTTATAGAACAATAACATCCTTTTAACCTTCATATATCATAATTTATTCAGCTATTCCCCATCTGATGGGCATTTACTCATTTTCCAATTCTTTGCCATTACAAAAAGAGCTGCGACAAACATTTTTGCACATATGGATCCTTTTCCCTTTTTTATCTTTAGGATACAGCCCCAGTAGTGAAACTTCTGGATCAAAGGGTATGCACAGTTTTATAGCCCTTTGGGCACAGATCCAAAGTGTTCTCCAGAATGGTGGGATCATTTCACAACTCCACCAACAATGTATTAGGGTCCCAGTTTTCCCACACCCCCTCCAAAATTTATCATTATCTTTTCCTGTCATTTTAGCCAATCTGAGAGGTGTGAGGTGATACTTCAGAGAACAAAGAGACATTTCTAAATTTAATTTTCATTATTCACATTTTTCTCCATCACTTTCTCAATCCTGGACAAGTAAAGCTAATTTCCAAGGCTCCAGCGTACACTTGGCTAAAATCTGAAGTATACGAGGGAGAATTTAAATAAGAGATTTGTAATTCCACCGGTTATACCATCCCAGCTCAGAACTACAAGGGTCTTCAGAGACCATATTTCATGAGGAGGAAACAGAAACTCAGTAAGCCTGACATTTGTCCAATGGCCTGAGTGTCAGAGCCAGAATTCTAGCCCAGGTTTTCAGAATCCGGTCCTGGTAATAGGGTGTGGCTTCATTTCAAAAGGCCACTGTTAAAAACAAGCATCTGTCACCTGAGAGGGTAGGAAAGCCAGAGGGCTATCTCCTTCTCACTGACACTGGCGAGATTCTTTTGTCTATCGTTGTCACCTCAGAAATCAGAGAGAGCAGAGTCCTGAGGGAATTAGACACCAGAGAGGTACATCTTGATACTGAGGAGTAAGGATAGAAGGAAAGTTCAAGAACAAAGGACACTACCTGGGCAGGACAAGCCTGGGAGGGATAGCACCGGCCCTGTGGGCAGTCAGAGGCCAACGGGGAAGCAGCAGGGCACGGAGAGTGGTCTCTGAATTGGGGGAAGTGCAGCCCATGGCATGGGCAATGTGGCAACATCTACCTGGCTCAGGGGATGGGCAAGCTCCTTCTCCCTCCTTCCTGCCCACCCAGTCTCCATTCATTGCTCTTTGGATCTGGCTGCTTGTCTTGACTCCCCCAACTCTTTCATTTCCTTCACACTCATAGATTGGAGAACATAGATGTTTGAAAAGAAATTTCTCCAGAAAAGTAAACAAACAACTTTAATCAAAGATAAATCCACCTAAATGGGACCAGCTCTAAAGTTCATCCAAATCCCTCAGTCTGGCGTTTCAAGCCCTTCTCAATCTGGCTTCTACCCCAGTTCCCCGGGGAGCTCATATTACTGTCCTTCATACTATGTCCCAGCCAAATGGGCTTCCTCCTCTTGCCTGGACTCAGCATTCCATCTCCTGGCTCCATGATCACATACAGGTTTGACTTCATGCCTAGAATGCCTTCCCTTCTTCCTTTGAACTTTTATCTTTATTCAAGACTCAGCTCCCACACTCCCTCCTTCTCTCCTGTGGGAGGTCTTTCCTGACCACCTCCAAATTCACAGCTTTCCCAGGGAGTTTTTCAGCTTTCCCTTCTAATTACTTCATCATTCTTCCAGAATCCAGTCACCCAGCACAGAGCCTTGCTGCTGCAGAGTAAGCTCTGAATAAATTTCAATTAAATGGAATTGAATTGAGCATTTCCTCCTCCACCGGCATAGAGTGAAATTATAGAATCATATAGGAAAAGGCACTTAGGCCAACCCCTTTCCTTAAGTGATTTGTCCAGGAAAACATGGATTTTAGGTATCTGAAGCAGGAACCAAACCCAGGCCTTCCTACTACTGCTAAGTATGACATTCTATCCACCATGCCATACAAATTCATCCATATCTTCTCCTCTGTGTCATTTTTAGTTATATCTTTCCATAAATCCTCCATAAAGTATTTATCAAATCCATTAAAGATCTATTACTGGTTCTTTAAAAAAAAAAAAAAAACTGAGTGGATTTCCATCAGTTGGGGAATGGCTGAATAAGTTATAGTACATGAATAATGGAATATTTTTGTTCTATAAGAAATGATAAGCAGGCAGATTTCAGATTTCAGATCAGGAGAATGGAGAGACTTACATGAACTGATGCTAAGTGAAGTGAGTTGAACCAGCAGATCATTGTACACGGCAACAGCAAGATTTTGGGATAATCAATTCTGATAGACGTGGCTCTTTTTAACAATGAGGTGATTCAGGCCAGTTTCAGTAAACAGATGAGGAAGAGAGTCATCTACATCCAGAGAGAGGATTGTGGAGACTGTGGACCACAAGAGAACATTTTCACTTTTTGTTGTTTTATGCTTGCATTTTGTTTTCTTTTTCATTTTTTCCCTTTTTGATCTGATTTTTCTTGTACAGCACGATAATAGTGGAAATATGTATAGAAGAATTGCACATGTTTAACATGAATTGGAATACTTGCTGTCTAGAGGAGGGGGAGGGAGAAAATTTTGGAACACAAGGTTTTTCAAGGGTAAGTGTTGAAAACTATCTTGGGGGCAGCTAGGTGGTGCAGTGGATAGAGCACCAGCCTTGAAGTCAGGAGGACCTGAATTCAAATCCAATCTCAGATACTTAACACTTCCTAGCTGTGTGACCCTGGGCAAGTCACTTAAAATGGCCTCATCAATAAATACATACATACATATATACATAAACAAGCAAATAAATAAAATATTAAAAATAAATAAATAAAACTATCAGTATATATTTTGAAAATAAAAAGCTATTATTTAAAACAAACAAATAAATAAATAAATAAGGAGGGGTTGAAGTCCTTGGTGTCCTTTTGTCTTCTACCTCTAATCTCTAAACTCTCATCCCAATGAGTAGCCATATTCATCCATGTCTTTGTTGTAATTTTAAAAATTATCATTTCTGTTCCCAATATGTACCTTTAATAAATAATAATAACAAAGCTAGCATTTATAGAGAGCCTATGTGCTATACATTGTGCAAAGCATTTTACAATTATTATCTCATTTAGTCCTTCCAGCAACTCTGGAAGGTAGGTGCTGTTATGTTATTATCTCTGTGTTGCTGTTGAGGAAATGAGGCAAACAGAAGTTAAGGTCACAGAGGTCAGAGAGCTAGGAAGTATAAATATGTCCATTCCAAAAAAAAACTTCATTTAAAAAAAAAAACAAGAAAATATTATTTCAAATGACAATGGGAGGGGTAGTAAGAAAGGTAAGGACAGGAAATCCATAAAAAGAGCACCAAAAACAAATTTTACCTACTTGAGATTGGCCAAGTCCCAATTTTCCCTCATTCAATCTCACCAGTCCATTCCTCTTTAAACATACACTATCTTTGATTCTGGAATGAGGAGGGCAAATCACCTTGGAGGAGTTGGTCCTTAGCATTGCTCTAAGGAATAAGCATTTATGGCATATTAGTGGCCTTCTCCAGGGGTGAGGGAGAGAAGTTAGAACTCAAAATTTTAAAAGTAGTTTTGCATATAATAGGGAAATGTTTAATTAAATAAATAAAAATAAATTATTAAAAAGAATAAAGATTTGGATTCATTGAGGGAAAGAAGAAGACCGGGTTGGGCAACACCAGAGAAAAAGTCTCAGATACACAGACTTTCTTCCCATCCTCTATACCCACAGAAAATAAGCTCCTAGAGGACTGGCAATGTCTCATTTTTTTTTTCTTTATATCACCAGTGTTTATCACTGTGTATAACTGGCACAATAGATAGTGTCAGCTTTGGAGTCAGGAGGAGTGGAGTTCAAATATACCTCAGATATTTTGTTAATTGTATGACTCTGGCAAGTCACTTCACCATGTCTCCTCAGTATCTTCATCTGTAAAATGAGCTAGAAAAGGAAATGGCCTGTATCTGAAAACCCTAAATAGGATCAAGAAGAGTCTGAATTACTTAAAAAATAAACAAACAAGCAACTGAACAAGTGACCCACGATAGGCAATGCTTACTGGTTGGTTGATTAACTTATCAACAAATTCTAATTATATTAAGCATATCTTAATATGCTTAATCTTTATTTACCTGCTATGGAGAAATAGTAAGGTTGGAGTGATCTTCTCAGATGAATTGTAAGTGAATAAGTACTTACTAAGCAATTGCCATGGGTCAGGCATTATGTTAAGTATAGGGGATACAAAAGAAAAGCAAAAAATAAATTGTATATATATATGAAAAGTCCCTTAGGTAACTCAATTTCTAATGGAAGAGAAAATATGCAACAACTGTTAATATCATGTTAATGGAAGGGAAAAGGAGGTGAAGGTGGAAAGGAAAAACCTTACAGAAATACATATTTGAATAAAATCTCTTCTCTAATGAGAGATAATCTGGCATAATGGAGAGAGCTGGGCCCAAAGCCTGGAAAACCTGCATTTAAGTGACACCCAGATATATACTGGATCAACCTCTCTTGGCAAGTCATTAAACATTCTCACTGTTCAAGGAAACTCTAAGGCTTTGAAGCTGCCCCAAAGATACCAAAATTGGTAGAAGGCAGTTTCCTCACCTTGAAGTTCCCTGTATTAATAAAATCACAGATCCAGTCCCCTTATCACACACTGCTCGCTCCCTCAGAGAGAAACAAGCCTGTTCTCCTGTATTGACATGGGTGATCTATGCCTTCCTGGGGGATAGACTGGAATTCATTGTCACACCTTGGTGCTAAGCCTGAGTTGGACATGAATGAGCGGGCTGACTGCAGCCCAGACCTGAAAGCTGGTGCAGTTCAGGGAGGCTCAGGACAAGGTACTTGTTGGCAGTGTTGTATTTAAAGCATCTCAGAAAGAGAGCAGTCATGGCCCTAAGCAGATGGGCCAAGCAGACAGGCTTATCTTTGCCTCCACCTCTTCCACCTCATTATCCAATACCAAGAAATCCAATTAATATTGATTAAACAATTGCTTCTACTTTGGCCAGAAACCTTGAAGTCTGTCCCTTCCAGACTGATTGCTTTTTTTTTTTTTGACTAAGTGAAAAAGGCCATTCTCTGCCTCATTTCTAATCTAGTCTTAATCTTTAAATGGATATTGACTTCAGTCAAAGTGGGACTTGTTAAAGATCTTAACTTGGAAAAACTGTGTTCAAGGCCATCTCCAGTCATCCTGATCTACATCTGGCCACTGGACTCAGACAGCCAGAGAATGAGGATGGTGACTTTCCATATTCTTTCCTCACTCTAACCCAATTCACCTGATTATCATGTTATCACCTCCCTGATGTCATAGTTGTCTTTGAGAAGGACAAACAACAAGAATTAAGCACCTACCAAGTACAAGTCATATAATCCTTGCCCTTGAGAAACTGATATTCTACTATGGAAGGTCTATGTCATAGAGACAGAAAATCTATACAAGATAACTTGAGAAGAAAGAAAACATTAAGAGCCAGGAAAAATTAAAAAAAAAAAAATTAAAAAAAGCTTTCAAGAAGAGAGGAGGCACCTGAGCTGAACATTGGAAGAAGAGAAGATTTAGGAGTTTAGTCATTGGTTCTACGTATAATCTGTGACTGGACTCTCGGGATCATAGTCAGAGCTACAAAGGGCCTCAAGGGTCATTTATCTGGTCCAGCCTTTTCCTTTATGCAAGAGGGAAATGAGAGCCAAAGAGACTGAGCTGCTCATAGTCACGCAAGTAGTAAGTGTCAAATCTGGGATTTGAACCCAGGTCCTGACAATACACATGTATATGCACAAATACACATATACCTATATATACATATATAAATTATATACACATGCGTGTCTAAAATATATAATATAGATTTATGTGTATTGTACTTTGTGCATATATATGAAAAGAGAGGAGGAGGAGGAAGGGGAGAGATAAGGAGAAAGAGAGAGAGGGGAGAGAGAGAGAAAGAGAGAGAAAGAAAGAGGAGAGAGACAGGGAGAAAGAGAATGAGGAGAGAGAGAGAGAGAGAGAGAGAGAGAGAGAGAGAGAGAGAGAGAACAAACAGACAGAAGAAAGGGTGAGGAAAGGAAGGAAGTTGCATAATGAATAGAGAACTGAACTGGCCTTGGAATTTCAATTTTGCCTCAGTCACTAAAAAGTGCGACCCTAAGCAAAACACTTAACTTCTCTGACCCTCAGCTTTCTCAGCCCAAAATAAAGAGATTCAATTTTATGATATTAAAGGTCCAAGAGTTCTAAATATAAAAATTTATGTTCATATACATTTGTGTATATATTTATAGAGACAGAGAAACATAAAACAGTTTTTATGTCAGAGTATTGGACAAAGTATCATACCAAAGTTTTAAATTGGCTGAGATCCAGAAGACTATTTTAATCTTTTATGACTGTATATTATGTATATTCATTTCAGCTATATTAAATCCACCTGTGAAATGAAACCATATGATGTTCTTTTTTCTCCACTTTTGGTCCTGGGTCAGCACTATCTATATCAAGGCTGTGACATTGTTGCCTGCCTTCCTTCCCTTAATACAACCAAAAGCCCAAGCTTACTACGCCTGCTGGATCATTGTACCCAAGAGTTACTTCCCTTTTGGCAGTACATGCTCCATTCCTTCACTACTGTGACAACAAAAGATTAGTACGTTGAAATTTATACATCCTAAAAAGAAATTTCCAATCATCTAACTTAGTCTATCCAAGATTTCCTTTGATATAACAAGGCATTCTAATGTCTCACAATCAGTCCCTCTTCTTGTAGTTGACATAATTGAGCTCCAATCTTCTCTTCTGTGGAAATATAAATTGACTCTTTACCACCATTTACATCATCATAGGAGTTAAAGATGAAAGAGACTTAGATATCTATTTTTTAGTTTCAGGGTTCTTAATCTACGCCATGCAGAGGTCCTCAAACTATGACCCACGGGCCAGATGCAGCAGCTGAGGACGTTTATCCCCCTCACCGAGGGCTATGAAGTTTCTTTATTTAAAGGCCCACAAAACAAAATTTTTGTTTTTACTATAGTCAGTCCCTCCAACAGTCTGAGGGACAGTGAACTGGGCCCTATTTAAAAAGTTTGAGGACCCCTGATAGGGTCTGGAATGTGTTTTTGTTTTTGTTTTAATACCTTTAACAACTATATTTCTATGTAATTGCTTTCAATTGTTTTTCAATCCTAAATTTTATTTTATACATTTACAAACATTATTCTGAGAAGGGGCCCATAGATTTCATCAGACTGACTGTCAAAGAGGGCCATCACTCAAAAAAGGTGAAGAATCTCTGACCTCATCCAACCCATCCCTCTTGTAACAGTGCTGTTTCTACATAGTCCATTTCCCCCAGCTACCACAGTCTTGGATCCATCATTTCTAAAAGAGGGAGCTTTTACCTTATCTTACCAGGACAAGATTCCATGCCATTTCCAGGTCATTTATGCACTAGATTACTATCAAAATTCTTCCCACCCCTTCTGCTTTCTCTTCCACAAAGCTTCTCTTTGTGGATTGTTAGAATGTAAAGTCAGTGAGAATGAAGATTATCATGCTGTGATGAAGGAAAAACCCTGAGAGAGTTTCTGGGTAATGAATAATTAATTAGGCTAGCTGGTAATCAATCAATTGATGGTCAGTGGTTTCAGGAACCAAAGGAAAAAAAAAATGGAGCACCAAAATACCTTAAAAATTTTTCAAAAGGGAATACCCCTGACAAGTGAAAACTCAATCTGATTAATGGACATTTAATAAGGAAGTGGGCTAGAAGTCTTTGACTCCTTCTGCTGAGAATGTGTCTTGATCAAGATATTCAGCCACCTCCAGTAATCTAGACAAGGAATTCCATCTCCATCCAGACCACTCCAGATGTTTTTCTCCTTCAAGAGATGGATCACCCCAAGCTCTAATGGAATGGTACAAGGATAGGGGCTCTCACTATAAGAAGTCACCTGGACTGAATTCTATTTATACTCTAAACAGAAGATCTCCTGGTGTGACAAGATCCTATCCAAAATTGAAGAGCATGTACCTTGAGGGCTGTGACAATCTCATCAATCACATCTTTCAGAGACTGACTTTTTATAGAAACTGACTTTACTTTTACATTTTTGTTTGTTTATTTTGCTGAGGCAATTGGGATTAAGTGACTTGCCCAGGTCACACAGCTAGGAAGTGTTAAGTGTCTGAGGCCAAATTTGAACTCAGGTCCTCCTGACTTCAGGGCTAGTGCTCTATCCATTGTGCCACCTTGCTACCTCTGACTTTACTTTTAAATGAGAAAATAAAGGAGAAAAGCCTGGATTTCAAATGAATAATTGGCTCTTAATATAACAGTAAAATAATTTTTCTCAATCCTTACTTGTATTTTGTAGTATTTAGTGGAGTATCTAGTCCATATCAAGGGTTTAATCAATGCTTGTTCTTAATCTTTCCATCTCATCTATCTAATCTCTGTCTCTCTCTCCCCTCTTTTTTTTTTCTTTCTCTCTCTCTCCCTCTCTCCTTATCCTGTCTGTCTATTCATTTATCTATCTATCCCTCTGTCCCATCAATTCTTCCAATCATCCATGTATCCATTCAACCATCCATCCATTTACCTATCATCATGAATATAGTTAAAATACTACTGTGCTGTAAGAAAAAGGGATACTTTTAGAGAAACTGGGAACATTTATATGAACTGATGCAGAGTGAAGTGAGCTGAATCAGAAGAACAATTTATACAATAATTTATGCAATATCTGTAGAGATAATTCATTTGAAAGACTTAAAAAGTTTAATCAAGGATTCCAGAAGATTGATAATGAAGCATGTTATTCACTCCCTGTCGGAAAGACAAATGACTCAAGACTGCAGAATAATATACAGTATGTGTGTGTATATATACACACACGTATGCACATAAATATTGATGTTGCATGATTTTTGCAGGAACTGGTTTTTCTTGACCATGCATATTTGTTGCAGAGTTTTGCTTTCAATTTTTTTTTAAATACAGAGAGGAAATTAGGGAGGAGAATAACTGTTTGCTAAAATAAGTAATTAATCAGAAATTAGTTAGCCAGACTTAATTAGCTTTTAGGAATAGCTATTAATTATGGCGATATAGCTGGTATAAAATATCTACCCAAATTAAGGGCACATTATCTCACTAGTAAATATAGAGTCCAAGGGGAAATAGGTTCGAGTTTGCAGAACACATGTGGCAAAGAGGAAACCTCAGTAACTCCTAGATTCTGGTTCTGGAGTCCTTAAAATGTTCCTTTTAGGTGTACTGCCTCAAATACACTTTTCCTTCTTTTTCTAATCTGTCTTCAACTTTCAGGGTATGTGGGAAACTGAGAGAATGCAGGATGTTCATCCCACATCCAAATACTCCAATGCTTTAAAGTTCACAAAGGCCTTCTCTGGCTCTGAATCCTATTAGCTGCCTAGACATTCAAATCCCTGTGCTCTGAACCATCCACCATTTTATAGATGGCCCACTGGGCAGAGTAGTTTGTTCAACCTAGCTGAACACAATACAATGTGATGTCTCTCCAGTTCATCCTGTGCTTTTCAACTTTCTCAATTGAGCAAAGGCTTTTTCTATACTTTAAGATGGGAGATTTACCATTAATTCAGAAGTGTTCACATCTGGTTAAGGTATCAAAATATCCATTAAGTGGGGATGGGTTGATTTGATTGACTGATTAATTGAATCAAACGACTAATCTTACCAGATATGAAGAGCTGCTATTTAAAGATGATGGGAGCTGGTAGGAGTGTCCTGTGTGTCCCTCTTGAGCTGCTACAATTATGGCTTTTAAATTCAAAGAGCATGAGTTATTCACCACTGACTTGTCCTTTCCACTGGCAATGAAAAGATCCTCTGAATGAGAAGGCTGATGATACTTCTGCAATAGGAGAAGACTTGGGAATTGGAAGCTGCCTGGCAACTTCATTAACATATCTGGGAGTAGTTAAAAAAAAAAAAAAAAAAAGATTTAGTACTTCTCAGGTTGTTTCAAAGGGACTGATTATTTGGAGCTTCCTGCTAGTTTGCATTCTTGGAGTGGGTGCAGTGGACCAAGGATTTATGTGACAATATAAGCATATGGCAAAGACATTTGGAGATGAGGGACCTGTATTTCCTATGAAATATGTCTGGCAGTGGATAGATGTCACTGCAGAAATTTAAAATATATATGCCATTCTCCAAAGAGTTTTCCGCGTCTAAAAAAAAGTTTCAGTCCTGAATCTGCCATTATAATTTACATGACAGGACAAATTCTTTTCATCTCTCAAAAGTCCAAGTTTCCTCATTTATTAAATTAGATGCTTGGATTGGTGATACATAGAGTCTCTTCTATTTCTAAATCCTATAATTTTCTTAATGTTCTGGGTTTCTAATGAGTTTAAAATATTTATTTATAATTTCATTGACTGTTTCTCCATAGAAAGTTTCCCATACTGATAAAATTACAGGTCCAGCTCAAGACAGAAAGAAAGACAGACAGAGAAACAGAAAGACACAGGGACAGAGAGAGAATATGAATAAATGTGTAACTTCTTCATTCAAAAATTATTTATTGGGGCAGTTAGGTGGTACAGTGGATAGAGCACCAGCCTTGAAGTCAGGAGGCCTGAGTTAAAATCGAATCTCCCTATATGTGTGACCCTGGGCAAGTCACTTAACCCCAATTGCTTCAGCCAAAAAAAAAATCGCTTATTAATGTCCTCAGGGAGTTTACTTTTTTTTTTTTTTTTTAGCTCTTAAAAGTATATTTTTTTCCCAATTATATGTAAAGATAGTTTTCAGCATTCATTTTTGTAAGACTTTAAGTTCCAAAGTTTTCTCCCTTCCTCCTTTCCCTCCCCCCTCCCCAAGACAGCAAGCAATCTGATATAGGTTATATACATGCAAATATATTTCCACATTAGTCATTTTGTAGAAGAAGAATCAGAACATGTCTAGAAGAATTGCATGTGTTTAACCTATATTGGATTATTTGCTGTCTGAGGGAGAGGGGTGGAGGGAAGAGAGAGAGAAAAATCTGGAAACCAAGGTTTTGCAAGAGTGAATGTAGAAAACAATCTTTGCATGTATTTTGAAAATTAAAAAAGCCATTATTTAAAAAAAACAAAGAAAAATCATAAAAGAAAAACAAACATGAGAAAGAAAAAACAAAACAGGAGTAAAAATAGTATGCTTTGATCAGCATTCAGACTCCATAGTTCTTTTTCTGGATATGGACAGCATTTTCCATCACAAATCTTTTGGAATTGTCTTGAACCACTGTATTCCTAAGAATAGCTCAGTCTTTCAAAGTTGATCACTGTACAGTGTTGCTATTACTGCGTAACAATGTTCTTCTGGTTCTGCTCATTTCACTCAGCATTAGTTCATATAAGTATTTCCACATTTTCCTGAAATCCAACTGCTCATCATTTTTATAGAACAATGGTATTCTAGCACATTCACATACCACAACTTGTTCAGCCATTCCCTGATTGATGACCATTCCCACTATTTCCAATTTGCAAGTTTAACCCACCTTTCCAGAGGCATATAAGCCATGAGTCCACCAACACAACTATCTTTGGCATTTGAAAGTGCCATTAAACCTCTTTTATTAATAAAATGCTAGCATTATTAATGAAATAATTAATTACTCAGAAATTTCACGCTTTTTAAGCATCATAGATCCAACCATTCACCAAGTCCTGTCAGTCTCTCCACAGCATCTTTCTCCTTCAACTCCAAATTTCCATCCGCATAGCTGACACCCTAGTTCAGGGTCTCATCCTCTCTCACTTGGAGTATTATAATAGTTTCCTAACCAGCTATGTCACTCTACTGCTATGGAAACATCAATGGCTCCCTACTGATTCCAGGAAGAAATATAAACTCCTTTGTTAAATATTTAAAACTCTTAATGATCTGGCTCCAACTCATCTTTCTAGAATGATTTATGGTGCTTTACCTCATACAATCTGTATGATGGCCAGATCAGTCTACTTTTTATTCCTTTTATGTGTGATCTTCTATAGTTTCCTTCTTTTTAGAGACTTCCTCATGCATAGAATGTTTTCCTTCCTCATCTCTGTCTCTTCGGATTCCTAGCCCTCTGCAATACTTGCCTCAGATGTCACTTCTTTTAAAGGGTCTTTCCTGATCAATGAATAAATAGGCATTTATTAAATGCTTATTGTATCTCATTTGACAGTTTTCTCCTACCAAAACTTACTTTGTATTTCCTTTGCTTATTTATTTTGCATCTATTTATCAATGTACATGTCACATTTATCTCTCTTCCCTCTCCTAAAATATAAGCTACTTGAGAACAGGAACTAAGGAACCATTGGTTTTTAGTAATCCCAGTATTAAGCACAGTATTTGGAACATGATTTGGAACATGGAATATGTACTGATTATCTAGACTTAAGAAAGGGAGGGAGATTTTCATGGTGGCTAGAAACTGGAAATTGAATGGATGCCCACCAATTGGAGAATGGCTGAATAAATTATGGTATATGAATGTTGTGGAAATATGAATATTAAATAAATATTTAATGAATTGAATTATATTAACAGCTATTTATACCCATCAATTTTGATTGATGATTTTTAAAACTATTAAGTAATAAACAATTAGAATTAGCTCTGATTAGTTCTTCCTATGATGCCTCATTATGACTTGAATGGTGGGGGCCTTGAGTCATCAAAGACTATAGTAGCTGCTAGTAGGTCATAGTACCAAGTGAAAGAGCCCAAGGACCAGCTTGCATAGGTTAGGAGCTGTTCATCTCTTGGGAATGATGAATCCTTTTGGCCAAAGCAATTCACAAACTGTAACTAGGCTATGAAAGGATTGTTTTGCATTGGTCATAGTCTTTGATTAACCAAAGTAAGTATTAGTGAGATTGTCATAATAATAACTTTAAGAAACAAACATAAAGAGTACATTAGCATTTCTTTCAAGGATTGTTGTTATTCCATCATTTTCAATCACACCTGACTTCATAATCCCATTTGGGATTTTCTTGGCAAAGATACTAGAGTGGCTTGCCTTTTTCTTCTCTAACTAATTTTACAGATGAGAATTTAGAGGATACAAAATGTTAAATTAAAATGCTAATAGCATGCAATTTAAAAATTTGTTTTATTTAGAAGCAAGTGAATTTACTTCCTAGTTAGTAAGAATTGTTGATTAAAATACTAAGTTAACCTACTTAGGAAAAAAGATGGATCCTATGGTGGGATTTGAGAGGGTATGGAGACCAGTGGAATCAAGCTCAAATAGAGATAGGCTCCTACTACACATATTAACTCAGAAAATCAGAAATTAATAATATTGGTGCTGTATTGTATTTGTATTTTTATTGCTAAGCATTTCCCAATTAAATTTTCACCTGTTTGAGCACACTTGGAAGTGCTATAGATTTGAGGACTTGAATGACCAGCCACTTCATTTTATAAATAAGGAAACTAAGTCACAGAGAAGTTGAATAAGATGGTAAATAAGTGACCAACGTGGAATTCAAACCCAGGTACAAATACAGCATTCATTCTATGGCACTATTCTTTCTCCAGGTATAGGTCAGAGGTTCCTGAGCAAATATGACCCACTTAGTTTTTTCTAAATCTTAATTTCAAAAGCACAGAATGAAGATAATGACATTTATTTTAAAATTTATAAAAGATAATTATTATAATCCTACATAAATATTACTTTATGTAGCATTTAATTTGGAAATGTCTTGTACCACATCTTAGTAGTACAAAATAAATACTGTGTGTATGGAAAATGTATTTGAAAGTTAGTGACAATAATTGATAAAGCACAATAGAAAAAGCACTGGTTTTAGCACAACAGGACTTCAGTTCAAATACTAATAGATCTACTTCATTCTAGGTGTGAAAATCACTTTATCTTTCTAGATCTGTTTCCTTATTTTTAAAATGAAAGAGGTATGCTATATTTAATATGTATTGGTCAACCTGCCATGTGGGGGAAGGGGTGGAGGGAAGGAGGGGAAAAGTTGGAACAAATGGTCTTGCAATTGTCAATGCTGAAAAATTACCCATGTATATATCTTGTAAATAAAAAGCTATAAAAAAGAGGTATGCTAGATTATCTTTAGGGTTCCTTCTAGCTCAAAATCTATGATCCTATAATTGATTTTTCTATTACTGGATTCCTAGATCCAGATCTAGGACTGGGCTAGGATCAACTTGAACTTCCTGATGAGAACTGACTATTTAACATTCAGCATTTACACCTCAACAATTGGCAAATGGTATAAATCCAAATTTGATTTATTTTGTTGATTGTCTAGACTTTTTAAATACAACAAGCATTTTATTTTTCCAATTACAAGTAAACATAGTTTTCAATATTTATTTTTGTTATATTTTGAGTTCCAATTTTTTTGTCTCTTTCACTCCCTTATCTTCCCCCTTCCCAAGATAGCAAACAATCTGATATAGTTTACATATGTACTGATTATCTAGACTTAAGAAAGGGAGGAAGATTTTCGTGGTGGCTAGAAACTGGAAATTGAATGGATGCCCACCAATTGGAGAATGGCTGAATAAATTATGGTATATGAGTGTTGTGGAATATTATTGTTCTGTAAAAAATGCAGCAGGATGATTTCAGAGAGGCCTGGAGAGACTTACATAAACTGATGTTAAGTGAAATGAGCCAGGAGATCACTATGTACTTCAACAAGAATACTATATGAGGATCAATTCTGATGGACATGTCTCTCTTCAACAATGAGAGGATCCAAATCAGTTCCAATTGATCTGTAATGAACAGAACCAGCTACACCCAGAGAAAGAACACTGGGAAATGAGTATGAACCACAGTATAACATTTCCACTCTTTCTGTTATTATTTGCTTGCATTTTTATTATTTTTCTTCTCAGGTTATTTTTACCTTCTTTCTAAATCCTATTTTTCCTATGCAACAAGATAACTATGTATATATATATACACACACACATATATTGTATTTAACATATACTTTAATTTACTTAACATGTATAGGACTACGTGCCATTTAGGGGATCAAGTGAGAGGAAGGAGGGGAAAAGTTGGAACAGAAGTTTTTGCAAAGGTCAGTGTTGAAAAATTATCCATGCATATGTTTGGTATATAAAAAAACTATTTTAAAAAATAAAATTTAAAAAAAGAAAGGGAGGGAGAAAATGTTAATGATGTAAATTAAAAGTAAAAGTGCATTATGCTTTCTTCAGAGTTGCATATTAAACTTTGATTAGTAATCATAAAAGAAGCATTTCTTTTTAAGATCATAGATTTACAACTGGAAAAGACTTCAGATGTCTTCTGATCCAAGCATTTCTCATTTTGGGATCAGTAGAGGTTAAATGAGTGGTAGAGACAGGATTTGAATCCAGTGTCTGACCCCTAATCTAATGCTGTCTTTAATTGTAGCATTATCAACAATACAAAGATTCAACTATATTTCTCAAAACTTCAGTACAAAATCATGCTTATAAATAGTATATCCCTACTGGTGATGCCAGAGATAGCTGTTAGTTCCTATTCTTACTGTTTCACTGGGGACAGTGTATCCCCAAATGGGAATGATAAAGAACCCCACTCCTTGGAGGGGTAGGCACTGGAGACTCATACATAGGTCAAGTAGGTCTTAGAAAGAGAAGATCTAGAAACTTCCCTTTTTTTCCGACATCCTTTCTGGATCTATTACAAGGAAATTGGTGAAGAATCCTGTCAAGTTGCCACTGAATCTGTTTCTTTATCTAAATTTAACTTGTCTGTCATCATTCTCACAATTAATCATCTAGTTACATGAACCAAACCTCCCAGCATTTTCTTTAGCCTTGCAGATGGGGATATGGACAAAGCCTGGGGAGGGAGTTTCCCAAAAGGGAAAAGAACAAAACAAAACAAAAACAAACCACTGGCTATGGATAGAGAGGACATGAGTTCAAATTCTGCCTGTGATGAGCAATACTCATGTGACATGGGGAAAATCGCCCTCACTGTCTATTTCTTCATCTATAAAAAGAGGGAGTCAGTTATTTGACTGTAGGGGGCTTCTTTAGCTCTAGGTCTCTGCTTTTTTAATTATGTGACTATTCATGTGTAATTGTGAACATCTCCTCCACCTTCCTTAAACCTTTTGTGATTTTTCATTCAGGGACATCATCTATCTTCTTTACCAATTTTCCTTTCCAGACAAATGTAATCTTTATATTTCATTCCAAGTCACTCATTTCTTCTTAAGCCACTTCTAATCACCACAACTGCTAGCAGAGATTAATTGGATAACTCAGACAATGTAGTGGGTGTTCCCTGATGTGATCCCAGAAGGAACCCTCTTCTCTCTATTACATTCTGAACAAGGTGAGATATTATCTAGATTACAGAACCTTGATTTTCAGCCAGATATAAATTCCCTTAGTTTTTATTCTTTTTAGGCCTCTGTTCTGGAAGTAACATATGAACTTGACTTGTCCCTAGTTAAACTGATTTCAAATTGGATGATGATTGATGATTGATATTTCATGACTTATTAGAATTAAAGCTAATTCTTATACCTGCCCTGCCCTTGGGTATGGACTTCGAAAAGGTATTACCCCTGAACACCAAAGACCCAGAGATAGAGAAGAGAAGGGCAACTAACAGACACATGTTTAGTTACCGGGGAAAGGGTTGCATAGTTGTGCAAGTCTTTCAGAGAACCATGTGACAGATGAAGTTGACTAAGTGGAGGAGTTCCTAGACCAAATGGACCCTCTAGTAGAGATCCATGCCAAGGGACAAAACCATGACATGGAAAAGCAGCTCTGAATCTTGACTTTCTCTGGTATTCTGAATTATTTATCCTGAATGACCAGGGGAGGGAAGCAATTCTCTCTAAAGTTTAAGTGCTTTTTTTCATAGCAGATCCTTGAGGAAGTACTATAAGTGTAGTATTATTATAAATGCTTGACGAGGCTGGGTATCCACCAGAGAGATAAAGGAAGGGAAATATAGTTTCTTTTCCATTTTTTATCATCATATAAGGATTGTCTTATATCTAATTAAAATAGTAAATAATAAAAATGTTAAAATATTAGCTTGTATGGGAGCTAGGACCTTTCCCCTTTGTGATGAATACTTAAATCAAGGCGAATCCTGGGGGATGTGCTGGGGAGAGGTGCAGGGCACAAACTTCAACTGGTAGCACTTGCCAGAGAGATTCTTAGTGAGAAGGCTGCATGATTGAACCTGATCTTTGGGAACTGAGAGCTATGGTTCAGTCATGAGTTATAAAAGTATTGCTGCTACAAGTTGAAATATGCTGGATCATGCTCCTGCTATGACCCTTCTCTGCTTCCACAAACCATACAAGAAAAGTATTTATAGGTACTTCCATGCACTCATGATCTATATTTTGATTTCTTACTATTATAGCTATGAGCCATGTGACAGTCAAAATGGATACTGAAGAAGACTGGGTCAGATACTATGAAAACTCTTGACAAATCCAGCTTCAGACATTGACTTGCTATGTGACTTGAGCAAGTAACTTAATTTTGGTTTGTTTCAGTTTCCTCATCTATAAAATGGGGACAATGATAGCATTTACCTCCCAGGATTGTTGTGAGGATCACTTGAGATAACTATAGTAAAGCACTGGGTATCATTCCTGGCATATAGTAAGTACCACATGAATGTTAGCTATTGTTGTTCTTGACACAACCTTACTGGGTACATTGATCTCAAGCTTGATAAATAAGAACTCTAGCATTATTATGCAAACCATTACCTACCAAGTTCATGCCTAATTGAACTACATGTTTCTCTGTTGCTCATTGACATTAGTCCCTTTCAGAATGCCACAGTATGAAAAAAAAAAAAGAGCCCTAACGTCTTGTAAATATTGAGAGCTTAATAATTAATAGCCAGAATTACATAGGTGGAAGTGGATGCGACTCTATCTGAGGATAACAGTTCTCAGCCTCATATAGACACTGTCAGAACATCTTCCCTCTCAGGTAGCTATCCAGAGTACTGAACTACCTCTGCCTGAAGCTTTTCTTGAAAGTATTAAAAAGCTCATTTTCTACCCAGCTTGTTGATTCCACCTGCTTTGAATCTTGTCTTGTCTTTGATTATCTCTGATACCAGCATCTACCCCAATCCACACTCTACATGATCTCAACTTTTAAGCTACAAATTTGTCCCAGTCTGTATTAAACTTGTCCTGAGATGATTATGCATTGCTTGATTTCTGCTATTGTCCAATAATACTGAAGTTCATATTCCTGAGTTCGAATCTGGTTTCAGACATTCACTAGTTTGTGACTCTGGGCAAGTCACTTGTCCTGTTTGCTTTAGTTCTCCATCTGTAAAATGAGCTGGAGAAGGAAATGGCAAGCCACTCCCTCATCTCTGCCAAGAAAACCCCAAATGGAATCACAAAGATTCAGACACAACTGAATAACAAATGCTGTCTACCCAGTGCCTCAGATTAGCATCCTGGATCCCTGGATTAGTTCCCAATCCCTTAAATCTTCAGCTTGTCGGGGAGTCTAATTGTGTATCCTGCAGTGACAGTGTGGCAATAGAGAAGCATGGGGGAGCAGCCTTGCAGGATTTATTTTTAACTGCTTACCAATGTTTTTGAGATTGCTTAGGACTATGGCTTTAATTCTAGGGTGGTTGGGGGTGCTCTACCATCATGTTGTTTCTCTCTAACCACACTCTGCTTTCCAGACAGATGCACCTACTTATCTAGCTGTGAACTTTTGGTTTCCCATGTCTAAGGATTGCTTCTGCCCATAGGAGAGAACATATAAAAACTAATTTGCTATGCAGAGGATTATCTCAATTATTCAAGTCGTCTTATTACTGATGCTATGGGTCTGGTATTAACTTGTTGGCTTGTTCCTGACCTTCCCCCTGTTACCAAGACTTGCCTCTTTTTCTTTTTTGACCATTTTGCTATCCATGTGATCTTTGATAAGTCTCTGAGTCTCAGTTTTCTCTTTTTAAAATGAGGGGTTTAGGTTATAGCATATCTAAAATTCTTTCCAGTTCTTAATCCATGATTAAATCTTGTATCTTGGCTTAGTCTTCTATATTCTTCTCACCATCCATCTGTTTTATTTCAGAATTACTGCTACACCTGACCTCTGGTATGTCCGATTTCATTTTCCCAATTGTGCCTAAATCCAAATCCTACTTTCACTCTTTCATGAAATCTCCTCCTTCCCCTCTCTGCATTCTTATAGCCTTCCATGTCCCCAGAACTGCCAACCCTTCTGTTAACTTATTCCCTTAATCTTCATATGTTTCATCATCATCACAAAGTTAGCATTTAATGACCTATAAAAAGGTCAATGCTGAATACAGATTATGCTCAGCATAACACAAATTATAATGACAAGAAGACAGAAAAATCCCAGCCAAATAACTTTCAACTGAAAGGAAAGGATATTTCATACTACACTTGACTGATGATCAAAATAAATTTCACAATACTTAAATCTATTTTTAGCCCTGTGCTGGTTTTTCTTTTTCTTTTTACCCCATAATACTAACTTTGGGGAATTTCCATGGCATTACTAAAAATCAGATTTCACTGAAAGCCAGATCAGGGCAGAGTTCACATTTCAACTCAACATCAAGATTAGAGTTCAATAGCTCTGGGGCATTAGTTTCTTTTTGAGTTCTTTAAGTCAATGCCCTGTCACTCTGCTTCAGTTAGGAACAAAGTCTGGTAGAGCTGGAAGTGACTTTCCAGTTCATCAAGTCCAATATTCCTATTTTATAAATAAGAAAAACAAGACTCATAGAGGTTCTGATGAGGTCACATTGATAGTGCCAGAGCCAAAAGCTTTTGTTATTGTCTAGTCATTTCAGTTGTAGCTGAGTCTTTTTGACCCCATGGACCATAGCATGCCAGGTCCTTCTATTATCTACTATCTCTCAAAGTCTCTCCATACTCATGTTCATTGCTTCTATAACACTATCTATCCATTTTATCCTCTGCCATCTCCTCCTTTGGCTTCAATCTTTCCCAACATCAGGGATTTTTCCAGTAAGTATTATCTTCTCATTATGTAGCCAAAATATTTCAGTGAGTAGCCTGAATTCATTTCTTTAAGCATCGACTCACTTGATTTCTTTATTGTCCAAGGGACTCTCAAAAATCATCTCCAATACCTTAATTTGAAACCGTTGATTCTGTGGTGCTCAGCTTTCCTTATAGTCCAACTCTCACAGCCACACATGGCTACTGGAAAAACCTTAGCTTTGAATACATGAATGATATACCTTTGTTGACAAGGTAAACATCTCTGACTAGAGTTTGTAGATGTCTTCTGTTTAACCCACCTTAAAAAAGAAAAGAGCTGTGTTAAGCTAAGTCTGTCTACATGGGACAAGAAGATTATGTGATCATCAACTGGGAAAGAATTGGCTCTTTTCAACAATGAGGTAATTTAAACCAATTCCAATATACTTGTGATGGACAGAGGCATCTGCATCCTGAGAGAGGACTGTGGGAACTGAATGTGAATCACAACATGGTATTTTACCCTTTTGTTTTTGTTGTTACAGTTTGCTTGCTTCTTTTTTCATTCTCATTTTTCCCCTTTTGATCTGCAGCATGATAAATGTAGAAATATGAATAGAAGAACTGCACATGTTTAACCTACATTGAATTAGTTGTTGTCTAGGGCAGAAGGTGGAGAGAAAGGAGGAAGAAAAATTTGGAACATAAGATTTTACAAGGGTGAATTTTGAAAATTATCTTTGCATATATTTTGAAAATAAAAAGCTATTATAAAAATAAATAAATAAAAGTATGATAGAAATCTTTTTTAAGAAAAAAAAAGTTGTTTTTTTTTTCACATTTCTTTCTGTTTTAAGCACTATCTGAACAGCATTTAATCTTTTCTTGCTGACTTGGGGTCACCATTATGAACATGAAGCCATCAAACAGTGATGCCTTCAGAGCTTACTGAGATGGGTACAATTGCAAATTCCAGAGAGATTGCTTTACATCAGACAATTCTGCTACTTAAGTTTCTTCCCTCTGTTTTACTTGTTCCCTCCCTGTCAGTATAACAGCTTTTAGCAGCTACTCAACTCTCCTTCCCTTCCTGAGATTAACAAAAGAAATGCTTCTATTTTATGACTATGTCTACTGTGAGAAATGGATGGGCATTTTGGTTATGAAAATTAAATTGGAGAAATGAAATAAATTAGAAAACTGAAATCCACATGGACATCAAGTAATAATCAAAGATAGAATTTATCTTCCCCCAAAAGAATGTAAGCTTCTTAGGGACAGGGACTGCCTTTTGTAATCAGGGGTAGTGACCTGAGATTTGAAAAGAATAATTTGTTCTTTGCTTTTAGCCCTCCTCTGTTACCTTCTCCCTTTTAATAGAAGCTGCTTTGAGGCAGGCTGACTACATATGTAATGAGGGATAGAGATTTATGTCCTGTAACTTCTGTAATATCCAATTAATGGGAAATCAGGGGAGGGACTTGTGCTTCAGGATAGGAAATAAAATGCTGTCTTTGAAGTTTCAAAATTGTATTTACTCACCTAGACACCCATTCTTGCAAGAATATAAAATAAATCTTTCTTGCATTCATCAATGCATCAGTGGAGTTTTTGATAAAATATTTTGTTTTTTATATTAACCATGGATTTAAATTCCTCTCAGGCTACATATAAGCACATGTCTCCTGTGGCCCTATGCTTCTGTTGTAAGGTACCAAGGTTAGAGAATTCTCTTTCCATCTCTCCTGCTACCCCACCAACTAAAGAGGAACAACCCTGAAGAACAAGAACATCTTTAAAAGTTGAATTCTTCCAAAACATGACCTTTCTCAGTTTTTATATTTTCAGGCTTTACAGAAATTATCTCCTAAATGAGTGGGTGGACAAAAGGCACAAAAGTCATCCATGCCTTTAATCAAATACCTGCCAATACTTCTATGCAAGTTTCCTTGCCCTTTCATATGAAAATAAATCATTCAAAGTTTAATATCCTTAACTTCAACTACTAGATCAGAGAACTCAATCGGTCAGAGAAGCCCTAATCAAATCTCTCCTTGCATTCATAATTCATAGACCTTTTCTCCCAAAGTTTATAGCTCTGTTCATTCATTCAACAAGCATTTATTAAGTTCCTATTCTGTGGCTAACCTTGTGCTTCATGTTATGTATACAAAGATCTTCAAAAATAGCATATAGCCTCCAAGAGCTAATATTCTATTACTAGAAATAATTAAAAATTAAAACATAAAAAAATTAAAGTAAATGCCATGTATTTCGTAGGAGAGAGGTATTAGCAAAGAGGACAATCAGAATAGACTTTCTTTAGCCCAGTTTCTTAAACCGTGGGATTGATCCCATATAGGGGTCTCATAACTGAATGTAACAATTGCAAAATTATGAGTTATTATCGGTAAATGGTTGATGTGTAAACCTATTTATATTCCCATATGCCCAATGTCACATAAAAGTTTCTTAGTTAAAAGGGAATGTAAGTGGAAAAAAATTAACAAACTATGTTCTATGAGACAAGACATCTTCTTTGAGCTTTTAAAGAAACCAAGGAATCCTAGAAGCAAAGATAAGAGTGGAGCAAATACAAGAAAATATTTATACAATTAAATTCGATAGAAGTTTAACCAGTAGATATGTGTGATATTATTATGTTATCCCAGGGCTGTTTCATTTTTCAATACTGACCAACTCTTCTAGACTCCATTTCAGGTTTTCTTGCCAGAGTCCTGGAATGATTTGACTATTTCTTCTTCATCTTGAATGGGATGAACTGAGTGAAGAACTCTCATAAGAATGTGGCCTCAACCTAAGCCCTAATTGTGACTTGAGACTTTGCAATAACAAGTTGAACTATAGCTAAAAGCTGCAGATATTCAAGTTAAATACACTTACATTTTCTGCCTGCTCTGCCCATCCCTGATCTTTTCATTAGCATTTAAGTAATTTACCTAATACAGTAAAGAGTATGTTATTGACTAATATTCTTTGTCTCTAGGGTAGATTTTCATGACAGAATGGGAGTCCAGACTCCCAGGTAATGGGAAGAAGGTCCAGGAAAAATAGGGGGAGGGCTTCTGTGTTAGGGTCTATATAATCTTGTGTTTTGCAGTTTGTACTTTGCATTTCTTTACTGATGACACCTTGTCCCACACAGTTTTGGTGGCTCATCTGGAATATTTCCTGTTTGTGAGGGATCTCTTCCGTTCCAAATCTTTGGACAGGCACACTCTGGAGAGTTCTCTAGTGGTCCTTGGACTTGGAGCAGAACTCTCACCTCCAGTCAGGTGAATTCCCAAAGAGTAACACTTGGAGAAAGCAGAAACAAAAGTAAGTGGGCTAGCAAAGATAGAGGTTTAATTCAGCTCAGGAAATAACCTAGTGGAGAAACATTTACAGTCAGCATAAGTAATGCACAACCCAAGAAGACAAGAAACTTGTGAGGGGTGGGGGAAGAGACTCTAAATCCATAAGAGTACTTTCCTTTTTGACAAGAACTGGTGAGCCTTTTGAGTGCCTGGGATTGAGATTGGAAGACATTAAGTGGTTAGAGTCTATGGGAGTGATCCTATTTCCCTTTGGTAAGATACTGTCCTCCATCAAAGAGGACAAGATACTGAGTCATGGGACAGGAATAATCTAAAGTAGCTGGCTCCAAAAACCTGTCTACTGTCCCAGAAGATATCCTTTTAGGAAGAATTGAGATGAAGTACCAAAATTTAAAAGGAAGGACAAAAAGAAAATTATTAAATACTGTTATGTGGTATAAATTCTGTGAAATCTGATCCAAAGTTATTTAGATATTACCTATATTCTGAATCTTAATGTTTATCTTGCTTTCTCCCTTTAACAAAGAAATAAAAACAAGAAAATTTGCTTAGGAATACGTTTTACTTCAAAACAAATTGTACCTGAAAGATATAGAATATGTCTAAAGATAAAAAAGAAGGTATTGAGGAGTATCCCTCCAGAAGGAGGAAGGCTGGCTCTAGAATATTCAAGTTAGGTTTTACTAAAATGACATCAGTGGGAAAACTGAAATATTTACTGGTTATAATGGACGATTTGATAGGATGGGTGGAAGCTTTCCCCCAAGCTCTACTATCTTAAGACGGGCTAGTGGAATAACATTAGAACAAATTGTACCCAAGTATGCATTGGTAGAGACTAATGATTCTGATAATAGCACATGGGTTACTTTTGAGGTTTTATAAGAAATAATGGGGAGGAATTGCAAATTGAATGGCAGTTCCATACACCTGGGCATCTGCCCTCATCAGGGAAAGTGGAAAGAATGAATCAAGTTTTTAAGAAATGGATTACTAAATTAATGTTAAATATTAAATTGCATCAGGCTAAATGTTTGTTTATTACTTTGTTAAAGAATTAGAATTGTCCCCAGAAGTGATATGGGACTTTTCCTATATAAGATGGTGTTTGTTTTACTTTATTAGGGAGGAGAAAGGAAAATACCCTCTTTTGAAACAAAGGATAAAGTTTTTAAGGAATTATGTACTGGCAGTGTCCTCATTCCTTTTAGCCCTTAGAAAGCAGGATTGCTGGCCCAAACAACAACTTTGGAGTCTGCAGTTTCAAAATGACAGAGACTACAGGCCAGAGGCTGAGAACACTAGGGTTAAAGGACCCGGGGAGGAACCCCAAGAATGGACTGTTAAGGACAATTTATAACCTCTCGAATTGACTTTGCACCAGGGCAATTAGGAATGTTTTGGTGGGAGGAGAGATTAATTGTGCTTAGAGTAATTTTAACAATATTGATGTTATACCTATTATTTATAGGGATTCCTAGACTGGAGGAAGTTGAATTAACACTTTTATGAAGAAATTACTAATGTTAATTCTGATATGGTTCTTTAATGTGAAATCAGGACAGTCCCACCTATTTCTATAGTCTATATTCTACATGGGTTTTAATTGGTTGTATTGAGACATCTTGCAACTGTTCCCATTGTTTAGAGAGATTCTGAAAACAGTGGTTTATGTCTTTGTTCCTTTGAACATGGTTAAAACCTGAACATGTTTTGATATAGATTGATTATTAAGCATCTTAAAATAAAATGATTTGTGTAATGTTAATTTTAAAACCATCTACTTAGATACAAAGATAAACTGTGAACTTTCTAGGGTGAATCTCTTCCTTTTATCGATGTAAGATTATAGTCAATATTTATTTAGGGTATGTGAGCCTTGAGAGCTAAATTCACCTGAAGCTTTGATTAATGAGATTTGCTATTTGAGATAGAAATCCATTGGGACTATAGCTGATATTATTTGGAGTTTTGAATTCAGATATGATTGTTTGATGGAACATCAAGCCAGTAATCCACCATCTGAAAGAAATATACCACAAGCTACTCAGAAGAATGTGATCTTGAATTGTTACAGGTAGAGGTTAATATCTGGGCAAGAGCTGGGATGACAACCTTGGCCTCTGCTTAAAGTGGAATCCTTCTGACTCAGTTTTCCAGTGGTGTTTCTTTGAATAAGAACCCACTTGATTATTCCTCAGTCTGGCTACAAGATGGAATTGTTACTGCATACAATTACCTAAAGTCAAACTGAGCTAAGGATGCTTTATCCTGTCATGTATGTGTTCTCAGTTTGAGTCTTGAAGGGCCAGTTTTGATGTTATTATAATCATGTACTTGCTTTTTCCTCTTATAGCAAGTTTTTATTATCAAAGCAAGTGATCAGTAGAAATCATGAGCACAATTCAAGTATGTAAGATCTTACAGTTTTCAGTCTGAAAATATATGGTCATTATATCCTAAATAAGTAGGTGAGTATTTGGCTTAGCATCTATCTGTTTTGAGATGCATATATCTGTCTGTTCCTTTTAGCATTTTTGTTGTTGCTGACTTTCATGATAGGAATATTTATTTGTGAAGGGTTACCTACTCCAATGACTGGGGACCCAATGGTTGGGATGAAAGGTGACCCCCCAGATGGGAGTTGGGGATACAGAACCCCAATTTGTATGCTGAATAGGCTCATTAGACTCCAGGCCATGGTGAAAATAATTACTAATCAGAAGACAAAGGCTCTGGATTTGTTAGCTGACTAGAGGGATTGGAGATTAAGGATGGGATGGTTGAGGAAATGTATCAAGAAAGGTGTGAGAGGTCTGCAAAGGTTAATAAATAAGAGAAGGAATTGAAAGGGTTGAACTGAGTGAAGACTTCTCATAAGAATATGGCCTCAACCTAAGCTTAATTATGATTTGAGACTTTGCAATAACAAGTTGAGCTATAGCTAAAAGCTGCAGGTATTCAATTATCTTAGATAAACTTACATTCTCCTGTCCCCCGCCCCATACACACACTTTTTCATTAGCATTTAAGTAACTAATATGGCAAAGAGTGTGTTATTGACTACTATTCTTTGTCTCTGGGGTAGATTTTCATGACAGAATGGGAGTCTGGACTCCCAGTTAATGGAAAGAAAGTCCAGGGAAAGTAGGGGGAGGGGCTTCTGTGTTAGGGTCTATATAATCTTGTGTATTACAGTTTGTGCTTTGCATTCCTTTCCTGATGACACCTTGTCAGTTGGAGTTGCCCTTCCTTATGAGAATTTAATAAATCCTTTTTTGATTTTCTACTTTGAGAGTCTCTGATTTTAGTTTGGGTAAGGGTCATAGCTATCCCACAAATTTTACAGATGAGGAACAGCATGAAATAACTTGCCCAGGACTCACAGAGATAGTGTCTAAGGTCAAATTTGAACTCAGGAAGAGAAATCTTCCTTTCTCAAGACCTAATATTCTATCTACTTCTCTACTTAGTTGCTCCTATAAGGATATGTAAGTTTTAAAATATTTGAGATTTATTAGGATTGTCAAATTCTGTATGAAATAGTTTGGAGCATGATACTAATATTTAGACTATTTCATTTTATTTTGCTCATTTTAAAATGGGCAAATTCTAGGATTTGTGCCTTTATTTTAATTTATTTCAGAGATTCTATTTGTTTGTTTCAGAGATGATCAAAACCCAAAAAAGCACAGCCATAAGATTAATTATAATCTCATATTTGAACTGTAATTCTCCAAACCTGTTTAAACTGAAAGTGAAGTGTTTAGTCAAATCTAAAATTGGAATTATTTCAGATTTAGCACTAATAATAGGCTACATTATGGTAGTTAGTTTTGGGAGACATTGATTGGATCACCAAGCCATTTGATTGCCAGGACAGGAAATGTTTCCCCCTTAGAGAAAATAGCAGCATGTCATCCAAAAGACTAAGATTTAACTACATCCTAAAGAGGCTTTTCCTTATAATAGAGAGAGAAGGAGAGGGAGAGAGAGTGGGGAGAGGGGGAGAAAAGATAGATGATAGATAGATAGATAGATAGATAGATAGATACTAGATAGAAAGACTGGATAAATAGGCAGACAAGATAGATGATAGATAAATAGGTAGATAGAGAGATATGATACATTGATAAACAGACAGACTAGAGAAACATACTGTATAAATAGATAGGTAGACAAGCTAGATGAAAAATAGTAGATAGAGAGATAGAATGATATATTGATAGACTAGGTAGACATACTGGATAAATAGATAAGTAGACAAGATAGATGATGGATACATAGATACATAGGTAAATAGAAGGTTAGATTGATAGATGATAGATTAATAGATATAGATAGATGATAGATATATTGGCAGGCAAGATAGATAGATAGATAGGCAATATAGATGGCAGATCGATATAGACAGCCATGATATGATAGATATGGTAGAAAGATAGATAAACAAACATAGATAGATAGATAGGCAGACAGACAAGATGGATTATAGATACACAGACAAGATAGATAATAGACAAGAAAGATGATAAAAAGATAGACAAGATAGATTTAGACTAGATAGAAAGACAGGTGAATAAACAAATACAGTGAAACAAGTACAAATATTACCTTTTGATTTTCATTCTGTAGAACCAGCGAAAATTTTGGTCATTGTAGGTAGGATACTATTTTATAAGAGGTGCTTTCTCAAAACACACATGAAATATTTCCTTACACTGCAGTAACTCCACTTTTCTGGCATGAAGTTTTTGGCAGTCTCAGCTACTTAGGACATATCTGAGAATCTGAAAGGCTTTAAAAGAGAGACTAGCATCAAAGGAAAAACCAAAAAGTCCAGTGATCAAAATCCACCTATTTTCCCTAGTCCTCAGTCCTCATGGAAGCACACTGCCTCTTATTTTAGAGATTTTTCTGACCAGCTTTCTTACCTGTTTTCTGAAACTTTAAATCCAAAAAGTATTCGGCAGGGAAGAAAGTGGACTTTTAGAAATTAATGCAATGCAAGAAGTTTCCCATCATTTTCCTGACTGGAGTTTCACAGTGAGACAATGAAGGAAGAAGTGATAGCTCACAGTCATGGAGGATAAAACTCTCAAAAACCAGCACCCGGAGGACATTGAAGTGTCGAGGCAAATAGTCCTATATCCTACAACTAAACTCTGAGGGTATCATTGTATGATAACATGGTACAATAATGGTTGTTCACTATGACTCCAAATTATCAAGGAAAGATTATGTTATACTCAGCAAACTGTTTTCTAAGGTAGGAAGTAAATAAGACATTTTAAAAAGATTTCTAATCCTCTAATAGGACATTAATTCTTTGAAGATGGATACTATTTAATTTTTATTTTTCTATTAGCTTAGCATAATTTCTTGTACTTCACAAATATTTGTTGAATTTTTAAAATGATTTTTTTAAAAAGGATATTGACATTTAAAAAGGATGAGCACTAATCATTGAGAATTTTTATTTCCCCAATGAAGTCAGTGCAATAATAATGGATTTCTATTTTCCCCTATTGAAATCAAATCCAATATTCATAGCATCAGAGATTTTAAGATGAATGGAGACCTTAAATGTTTAATGCCAGAGAAACTGAGGCAAGACAGAGATTGGTTTTTAATCTTTTAATGTGGAGAGTTCAGACTAGCCCACTGAATGGAAGTCATGTTCAAAATCATTTGGCCCCGAGGGACTGAGGCAGGGAACTTATATAGGGTTTTTAGCTAATTAGCATTTGTAAGCAGGATACAGAAGCTGAAAAGGCAATTAGTCTAACATTTTTCAGCTATTCTCTTTACTTCAGAGAGAGAGAGAACTGAGAGAGAGGAGTCAACTTAGTATTTTACAGCCTTGGATTTTGGCTCAGTTCCTGTCAGAGAAGGGAGAAAGACCATTCTTAGATACATAGGGACTATAACTCAGGTTTTTAGGCAGGAGGCAAAATAACAATTCTATTCCAGGGTAGTTTTGGACAAGGATGGAGTCAGAGCGGTGAGCATCTGGATATTGTTTTTCTTTTCTATTCTTCATTGTGTCACATGTAAAATTCAATTTCCAGTCCTAATGGAAAGGAAGGGGAGGAGTGGCCATAATAATTTTATTCAGGGCATAACAATTGTCATCAGATTTTAACCCCTTCATTTTACAAGTGAACAAACTGAGGCTATGCCCAAAGTTATCTGGCAAGGGGTACCAAGATTCAAACCCAGGGTCCCCGACTCCAAATCCAACATGCTTTCCATGCTTTATGACTCATCTTTTTTCTAAAAACTAACTTTCCTAAATGAATTCATTGTTCCTTTAGATATTTATAACCTGCTTTGATCATCCACTTGGCAGATTACAGGCATTTTTAAAGCCCTCCACTTGACTTTCTCACCTCCTACTGATTTACTCTTAATCCAGCCCGCAGCAGTTTGGAGTTTCCTCCTGAGTCATACATCGTCTTTCTTCCCCCAGTTCCAGCTCAGCTACCCAAAAAGACTGCCTTTAAACACACTTAATTACTTCTCTGCCCACCTCTCCCAAGAAGTCATGAGCCAACTAGCCTGGGAGTCTGCAGAGTCATCCTCAAAGCCCTCATTGCTGTTCATCAGTCAAGCAGAGTTCATACTGTCGAAGATGCAGAGTTCGCATTTCATGTAAGTGTCAAGACAAGAAAAAAGAAAAAAAAATGAGCTGGTGGGCAACTCAATGAAACAGTATGGCTTTCCAGCTTTTTCCTGGTTGGGATTTCACAGTGTGGCACTGATCTTTTGTTTGAAGTCTTGTTCTGAATTCCCAGGACAGGAGACACACCCGGTCGTACCCAAACACCCTCTGAGTACAAAAACACGTTCCAAAGTCAGAAAGAAATGAATTTCTGGACCATTGGCACTTCAGAAGACCAGGGGGAGTGTCTCCGGGTCCAAGGCAGCCTGCAAGAGGGCAGTGAGAAGTAAGAGAGACCTGCTGAAGGATTTTGTTTTAGACAACTAGTTCTCTGTTGCCCTCTCTAAAACTGCATTTGATTCTTTCATACCACTGGAAACTCTTCAAAAAAGCTAGCTTCTCTAGGAGCCCATTATATTATACTAAACAGTACAGGGTTTATGGATGACTCCATAGGTTAAGAGTGATTGGAAGTGTGGTTTCTGATTCACCTAACTGTGAGTCTGAAATTTGGTCAGACTCCCTTACACTGCTCATATTCAAAGCACAATTACTTGAATTATAAGGTGTTTATACACAAAAATCAATCAATTTAAAAAAACCTTGATATTAAGCACCCTACTATGTTCTTTGTGAGAACTTTTTTGTACTATATGGCAGACTGTGTCAGGAGATGGGGATATAATGATAAAAGTGGAATAGTCCCTCCCTCTTATGGTCTAATAATAGAAATAGAAGATAGAGATATATAGAGACCTCACACACACACACACACACATATGCATATATATATATATATATATACACACACACAGAAACACGTGATAGAGCCAAAGATACACAATATATGTATATACATCTATATGTGTGTGTATTTATATGTATGTATATCATATAAAAATACACAAAGTAGTTAGAAGACTATTAAATTCAAATCTGGCCTTAAACACCAACTATGTGATTCTGGGCAAGTCATTTAACATCTATCTGCCCCAGTTCCCTCAATTGTAAAATGGGTTTCTGAGGATCAAATGATATAATATTTGTAAAGCACTTAGCACAGTCCCTGGCACATTGACAGATATTTATTTCCTTCCTTGCTCCTTGCTAGGAGAAGGAGGAGGTACTAGTATACAGGATAAGTCAAGGAACTCAGGGAAGGTTTCATGTATATACTAGCCCTTGAGATTCCCAGAAGTGTGATGAATATTCTTAGTGTTGATACTTCCCTAAGCATTATGATTCAGACATAGAATTGTCATAGAATACTGTGTTTCACTCCAGTACTTTGTAAATCCCAGGGCAT
Source organism: Sarcophilus harrisii (assembly GCF_902635505.1). Classification (NCBI taxonomy): domain Eukaryota; kingdom Metazoa; phylum Chordata; class Mammalia; order Dasyuromorphia; family Dasyuridae; genus Sarcophilus; species Sarcophilus harrisii. The sequence continues at coordinate 253,341,329 of NC_045430.1, read as the reverse complement.
TTATCATTATGGCCCCAGCCTCAGTCTCCAGATCTGCAACCAGAAATATGTCCAAGGCATTAATTGTTCTTCTGAATTTCTATAACATCCCTGCTGTTCTTTATTCCCATCCTTTTGATTGAAGACATACATGGAACCCTTTGCCAGAATCTAGGCATAAACCCTATCTTGGAGGCATCTCAATTAATCAGATTCTTTGATTCATATCCTCAACTAAGGATTGCCCTGAAAACCTCAGAATATAACTTGTGTTTAGCTCTCCTATATGCAAGCATCAAGCTAACAAGGGATAGAATGTAGAGCAGGCATATTATTACACTCCAGAAAGAATGCAGAAAGGGCTCACAGTCAAACTCATAGATAGCCAAGGAAACTTTCCCATGTGGTAAGCTTCACTTCTCTTCAGGGACCTAGGTATAGCTTACCCTAGCCACAATAGCAAAGACTCATATCCCTGTTATATTTATATTGCTGAATCCTATAGCTTCTAGTTGCTCTATAAAATGTAGTGCCTTGAATTATTTCAGTGTTGTTCATGGTAATAAAGTTTACTTTTACTGCAGTTATAAATATGTGTGCAACATTTATATTAGAGAAGATATGGGGGTGCAGAGACATGGTATATGTTTTAGGACCCCTGTCAGAATGCAAGCCCCAATAAAGCTATTTGATAGCACCTGCAGAATCGTGACTTTCCAAGTTGTCCCCCAAAATTTAGTTGTTATGGTCATTCTTAGAAAGAGAATTTAAGTCCCTTCTGAAGTGCATGAATGTTGCCCTTGTGAGAAAACTAAAAATGATAGCACTTGACATTTATATGATTCTTGTCTTTCCACAGATTCCTAAATTGCTTCATAAGATATCGGGTCAACATATGACAGAAGAATTGGACCCATAGGTATCGGGAACAGATATACCTTCAAAGGGATGAATGGTCCTGGGCAAATGAAGCTTAGAGATCATGTGATATTGGATCTCTGGGAAATGTCCAATTTGATCAATGCTTGCTGTGGCTGCAGATAGTTTCATAAAGTGCATTAAATGGACAAAAAAGTAAACTATGTCCATTATCTTTGTATCTGAGATCAGGAGAGTATTTGTAAAAGGAAGTTTGTACTGAATATAGTCATAATGCAATCTTGAAATCAGACAATCTTGATTTTATCACTATTCTGAAACTGCCACATCAGGAAGATTTTATTTAACAAGCAAAATGACAGGTATCTATTTGAAACATTATAAATATTTGACTACAGTGTATACACACTTTATCATCAAATTTAGTAATCTGAAATGAAAATAACAATATAGGAAGACAACACCACATAATTTGGATTAGATGACCCATAAGGTCCTGATGTTTTGTGAGCTGGGCAAGTGAATTGGATTTAAGTGGGGTAGGATTGGGCAAGGTCACCTGCCTCACTTTCCCCTTCAGAGCCATCTGGGTCGGTATAGATCAAGACAACTGAAGATGGCCTAGATGCAAATAGGAGACTTTAGGCTTTTTAACTTAAGGTATTTAATAGGTCTCACTTTGACTGAGATAATGCTCAATCATTGATTAAAGCTATTGCTAAACTAAGCTAATCTTACACTTAAGATTAAAGCTAGAAAAAATGAGGCAGAGAATGGCCTCTTTTACCTACATATATATATGTGTGTATGCATGTATGTATACACACAGAGGCAGAGACAGAGATGTATACATATAGTTAGATAGATAGATGTAATATTTGTATATGTGTATATATGAATATGATACCTTATGTGGATAGAGGGAAGAGAAGATAAAAAAGAAAGAAAAGAAAGGAGAAGAAAAGCAAAGAAAGGATCTGTGTTGCCCAAATGACCAGTTCCTGTTGGGTCCCCAGTGGGACAACTATGATACACCCAGAAGCTGTTTGTCCTTTGCTCTGAAAGAGGACCATGACATCAGGGAGGCAATGCCATGACATGCCAGTGAATTTTTTTTTAAAGGAGGGAGGGCTATGCTGGAGATTTTTTTCTTAAGGACCAAGTCTTAAACTCAACTCACTCTGGCTCTCATTGATTGACCAACAATGGGTCCCAGCCCAAGCCCAACTTGGTCGTTGTTTGAGCCCTGATTGGCTCAGAGTAAATATAAACAGCAATTGTTTTGGGTTTTGCCAGAAACCCTGATGTTCTTCCTCTTCCAGATTTTTTTTTTATCTAGGTAAAAGAGATCATTCTTTGCCTCATTTCTTCCCTGGTTTTAATCACTAATTGGGAATTGCCTCAGTCACACTGAGAACATAAACAAAAATAAATGTTGATTAAACAATTAATTAACAAAGTAGAGTGACCTCACCTGACTTGAGATTTTTCTTCATGAATGGCCAAAGTCTCCCACTTTATCCAGGGTCATCTTCAATCTCCCTGATCTATATCTTGTTCATTATAGCCTTTCAAATACCTGTATACTTTTCATCCTACCCATTTAAATTCAGTAAAATCTACAGACATTTACTGAGCACTTACTGTGTGTGAGGAACTTTGCTAAGCACTAGGGATATACTTAAAAAAAACAAAGATGGTCACTGCAATGGGAGAAGACAATACACAAAAAATCATCTGGAAAAAGAGCACCAGAAGGTGAGGTGGGGTGCAAGAGGAGGGAGATGGGAGGGGATGTCATGATTTTTGTGGAGACTAATTCAAGCAGAGTAGCTGTTTGAAAATGAAGAGTTAGATCTTCTATAAAGAAAGGCATTGGGAAAAGTTGGGAAAAGCGCCAACCTTCAGCCTCCAATTGGAAGACAGAGCTAAGTAAGGTGCTGAAAAAATTCAGTTCAGATATTTGTCAGTCATATCCAACTCTACATGACCTCATGTGACAGTATTCTTGGCAGAGATACTAGAGTGTTTTACCATTTCCTTTCCCAACTCATTTTATTGATGAGGAAACTGAGGCAAAGAGAGGTTAATGGTTTATCTAGGCTCAAACAGCTAGTTAAGTGTCTAAGGTCAGATTTGAACCCAGGTTTTCCAAACTCCAGACCCAGCACCACCTAGCTAAGAAGATGCTTAGTATCAAAAATTGAGTCAATCAGACATGATAAGGAGATTTCAGGTGATTCACTCATCCTGGGGTGTGGAGCAAATGGACAGGACAAAAAAGGTATTTTCTTTTTTAGAGTGGAAGCTAAATGGATCAATTGATGGAAAACAAAGTTACTAGGAAGGTTACAGCTTTGGGATCCACTCTTCAGTCCTCCGATCAGAGAGGAAAGTCAACTGAGGATGACTTGAAAAAGTGTAGAGTATCAAAACTTGTCATTTTTCATACTTCTGATGAATTTCATATGATCAGTTTATTTTAAAGGAGGTATGATGTTCATGGATACAAAACTAAGCAGAGCCTCTGATGATGAAGAAACAAAAGAAGGGATAGTTTAAGATATATTAGTTATTATAGTTTCCATAGTCCAATAACATTTTAAAACTGTGGGATACCAAGACCCTAACCCAAAATTACTACCTGGAGATCTCTCAAACTAAAGGTAGAAAGGTTTTATTAGAATCTCGAGAAGTGGGCAGTCCCTATTCCTGGTAAGTTCAAAAGGAGAGCTCAAGTTAAATAAGCAAGCACTACCCAGACCCTCCCCAAAATACCCTTATGCAAAACTTTTATTCTAGATTGGCAGTTACTTTTTCCCTTATATGGTGGGGAGGGTGATAATGGGCTGTCAAGAGATGAGGTAAGCAAGCAAAAAGTTATAATTTAAGGTCACATGACTTCTAAGAAATTGAAACTAAGGCCTAAGGCTTCACCTATTTTAGCAGATAGTCTCTGAGAAATCACATTGTTTGACCCCCCCACACACACACACACACACATATACAAAACCCAACTTATTTCTCAAAAATAAGATGCAATTCTGTCATTTTGAATTTCATTTTAAATTGAATATTGCTATCCATACTGCAATAAATGTGACAATATAGAAAATAATCTCACAACTAGACATAAATTTAAAGACTCCTTCATTTCATAGAGGGAGGCAGAGGAAAAGGGAAAAGAAGGAGAAGGATTTTAAAATCTCATCCTAAAGTCTATTCATTTCTGACCAACATTAAGACCCAGAAATGTCCTCCAAATTTATAACTTTCCAGAAAATAATCTACAGGAAATAAATGAGAATCGAGCTGTCCTTCTTTCAGTGATTATTCAGCTGAAAAGATTTGAGGGATTGAAAAATTGGAAACTCCATAGTAAAATGAGGAAACTAAAACAAAACAAAACAAATTTGTTCCAATGTGGAATTAGAAGAATAGTATCTAGACTGAGACAGGTGATAGCTGCATTATACTGCATTGAAAGACCCTATATGGAGATTGTATTCAATTCTGGGCATTACATAATAGGAAGAGCATAATCAAGTTGGAGAATATCTAGAAGAATGAAGTCTAGCCTAATCGACCAAAAGGGAATTGTCATCACAATGTGTTTCATGTTTTTTTGAATCATCAAAAAAAAAAAGGCAATATAATCCAATGCCCTCATTTTATAGATGATTGAATGAATGAAAAAACATTAATTAAACACTTGCTATGCTTTTTTCATCCATCCATCCATCCATTCATTCATCTAAAAGATGATGGCACTGGGGAAGAAATGGCAAATCATTCCAATATCTTTGCCAAGAAAAACTCCAAAAAAAGAATCATGGAGATTTAGATACTTGTAGAGGTATCTACAGTAGAGGGCTACAGAGGTAGAGGGCTACTCTCTAGTGGAGGAACTCTGGGAAAGGTATGAGACTTTTCAACCTAGAGGGAACCTGCTGACAATGTCTGGTTCGGCTCCCCATCTCTCCTAAGGGCTCTCAGTCTTCCTAAGAAGTTAGGGGGTGGTCACCACCTGTGTTGTAATTGAAGTAGAATAATACCAAGTGACAAAAGAGTCATCTACACACAATAGCAAGTTGTTTATGTGGTCCCACACCACAGTATATAGTTAGTGCATACACAGTGTTGCTTTGGTTATATAAGGGTATTAGGGTAGATAAGGGTGAGAGAATTTGGAATAAACAGACTTCATGTTTTGACCATCCACATGAGTCTTACCTCATTATTCCTCCACAGCAACAAAACACCTGGTATGTGTCAAGTAGTGATAAACTCTAGAGCTAGAAGCAAGATAGTCCACTTTCTAATGAAAGAAGAGCACGTATACAGCAGAGTTGATGCTGGAAAGAGGGAGTGGATATGACTGGAATGTACCCCCATAATCAATGGTGGCTTCTCCTGTAAACTTCATAAATACCAAATCCAGTTTAAGCAATTAAGTTAACAGTTTATTTGAAAGATTTTTTAAAATGGATTGTAAACTCAATATGATTCAACAACATACTAACATGTTTGCCAAAAACTCAAAAATGATACTAGGTTATTGTTGCAGAAGCCCAATGACAGGAAATCATAGTTCTATCATACTCCATCCTGATCAAACACATTGGCAATATGATGGTCAGTTGTGGGTATTATACTTTAGGAAGAACATTGAAAAACTGGATTGTGTTCAGAGACAGATGGCTAGAATGGTGAAGACATTGACAACCATGTTATCCAAGGACTAGTTGAAAGAATTGGAAATATTTGGCTTAGAGAAGAGAATATTTAAGGCAGACACGGTGCTTTTCTTCAAGTAAATTAAGGGTTAAATATGTAAATGGGATTAGGTTTGTTCTGTTTGGCCCCAGAGGACAGAAAGAGATTTTAGAAGGGCAGATTTCAGATCAATGAAAAGATAAACTTCTTTCTAATTATTCCTGTCTAAAACTGGAATGAAATTTCTTGTAAGGGAGTGAGTTCTCCAACACTGAAGTGCTTCCACTGGTAGGGGATATTGTCAGAGGGATTGCTGATCATGTGTGAATTAGACTAGATGATCTCTGTGGTCTCCTCTAGTCTGGAAAAGCTTTAGTCATATTGTGACAATTGAAAAAATGCAAAACTAATTTGTTTTAGAACTGGAACATAAACAAAAATGATATATACATGTTGATCAAACAATTAATAATCAAAGTAGGCTGACCTCATCTGACTTGAGATTTTTTGTCATGAAGATTTCATTTAAACAGATTTTGTTTTTTTAAGACAACAGAAAAAAATAGCATCTGCAGACATAAAATTGTTTATTATGATGTAGGATCAATACAAGCTATCTGTTTCACATTCTTTGATGTCAAATAAATGCTTTTTATCTTTCCAAAAAATCATCACAACTCCCCCAAGTTGACAAAGACAGGCATTTCTTTTGTGTGTTTCTAAGAGTCTTGGTTTTCCACCAGCCTTTTCATCTTTTAAGATTATAAAGGTATTTGTTTGACTCATGTTTACATGTGACTAACTATACATAAGTTATGAAAGTGTTTTGTTGGGAAAAACTTGAAAATTTTTTCTTCTCAAAAGTAAAATTTCCTTCTATAACTTTCAACTACAAAAAAAATTACAAAAAATCAATGTGAGTTTCTCTCAAGAGAGAAAAACATGGGAAATATTTTCAGTGGTATACTATTGAATTTGTTAATTTTCACAACCTTCCTTTGTGAAGAGCCACAGTAATAAATAAAATAAAGATAGTGCATACTTAAGCACAACCAAAAAAAAAAAAAAGTATGCAAGACAGTCTAAAAGACCTTATAAAAGAATTGCACAGAACTGTTTTGGGGGTTGTGTGCTTAAGGTTAGTTGAGATTTAGAATGATGTTGTAATACTGATGGGCTTCTTGCCAACTTTTCTAATAGGCCTGTGCCAGCAGAGGCAAGAATGCTGTTGAATTTAGAAATGTGTTATAGAAAGAACACCACTAAGCACTAATAAATGGCAAGCTTCCTTGTTAGAGTTTCAGGTCTGGTTCTCTAATCATGGATCCCACTGGAAATTGGGAGAATTAGGTTGTAAATCTCTGGAGCTGTCTACTCTGGAAATAGAACAATTCTTTACATTTGTTGCTCTTGCATTAACTGAAGTTGGACTGCTTATGAGATAGGATTCATACCTGTTCTTTAGTAGCTCATAGGTGCTTTGGTCTAGAAGCCAACTCCATCCTCCTTGGGGTCATCTGACAAGGCACACCTGTTTCTCTGTCTCTGAACAGAGACTCTGTTGATGTCTTTAATTTGGATTTGTATTTCTGAGGCTGGCCTATCCAGAAGGAAGGTGGTGTTTATTGGAGTTTCCTTGAAGACAATTAAGGCTTTGGCAGACACTGAGCCATACTAAGCAATTTGACTATCTTGGATTTCCTCAGAAATTTCCTACAATCTACAAATAATTTTTTTTTCAAATGGAAGATTTTTTTTAAAAGTAAATTTTACTTTTAATAACAATTTAATCACTATCTATGCAAATTTTGCAATATACATAGAACAAGAAAGAAAAATTTGTAAGCAATGGTAAACTTCCATTACTAATTCTGGCTATAGAAAATTATTTTCTTCCTTAGGTTAGGTTTCCATAATTTTCCCTTTTCTCCTGGGTCAGACAATTACCTTCCTCCCTTTTCTTCTGGAAGATATAGCTGCCCTTCAAATTTAGCCAAAGTAATCCTGGTTTTCATTCTTTTCCCAGCTGATTACCTAGCTCATGGTGTATCTATGTAGGAATGGTGGGAATGTAATGGGACTTTTGGTCAAAACATTTCCTAGACAGAAAAAACAACTATGGCCTGGACTTGGGAAAGAAAGTCTTGACCCCTTTGAAAATCATCAAAAATGCCTTTCTTTTTCATAAACTATTCACATAGTCTGAATAATACCTAGAATTTTAGTTAATGTTTATACTCAAAGGTTCATAGCCATTAAAACTGGAAGGGATCTTAAAGATCATCTATTCAATCCAGTTTAATAATCAATTCAAATATTAAGTCCCTAGTATGTCCAAAAACTGTTAGATATGTCAGTAGTGCTGACTTTTTGTGACCCTATTTGGAGTTTTCTTGGCCAAGATATTGGAATGTTTGCCATTTTCTTCTCCAGCTTATTTTACAGCTGAAACAAACAGGCAAGATTAAGTGACTTGCCCAGGGTCACACAGCTTAGTAAGTGTCTGAGCCTGGATTTTAGCTCAAGAAGAGGAGTATTCCTGACCTCATCTGGCACTCTATCCACTGAGCCTCCTCACAAGCCACTGCAGAACTGGGAAGAGGAGGATGGGGCCAGTATGCTTGCCTTCTCTCTTACCAAGTGTCACCTCTCAGCTCAAGGATGGGTTCATTTGTAATGGAGCTAGGTCTCTAAAAAGAGGGATCAGGCTCTTTTGTTTTCTTCCTTAAACAATAGCACTCTTTCTACCCCTTCATCAAAATTTCAAGAAAAGATATGTAACTTAGGCAAAAGACAGCTATTTATTTTCTCCACATAGAAGAAACAGCAAAAACACAAAAACTTACAAGTTCATGGTAGTATCAAAATTAACTTAAAACTATTATTATACTCTCTGGGAGTTGGATACTTACAATTGCAAAACATGAAGAACATTGAAAGACTAGACATTTCACTTTTACCTTAAATCTGCATTGCCTCCAAATTGCTTTTTTTCCTTCCCTCCCTCCTTTCCCTCCCTCCCTTCCCTCCCTCCCTTCCCTCCTTCCTTTCCTTCCCTCCTTTCCTTCCCTCCTTCCTTCTTTCCTTTTTCTGTTCTTCCTTCCTTCCCTTTCTTTCTCCTTCCTTCCTCCCTTCCCTTCTCTGTCTCTCTGTGTGTCTCTGTCTTTGTCTCTGTCTCTGTCTCTCTGTCTGTCTGGTGTCTGGCTGTCTCTCTCTTTTTCTTTTTTCAAACAATTTCATCCAGGTCTGTGTCTTCTGCCAAGACAAGATGAAAGATGAGCTCCTTCTGCTAGTGATCATCCTTCTCAAAAAGCACTATAGTAGTTGCCAGGGTTTTTTCTCCCAAATGCAGTTGCTACTAATAAAAGTCCTAGAATCCTGGACTTCTCAAACTTTTCATATTGGCTTCAAAGCTAGAAATGTCCATCTCAGGATTGTTAGTCACCCATGTTCAGGAAAGAAAAACAAGGAAGAGAAGCAGCTAAGACTTTGAAATCCAGTTTCTAGTTCATCTAGGCCACCCTAGGGAAAGGATGCTTAGCCCAGAAAGAATTACATGTCCCAGGAGAGAGATAATAAATGCTGTCTCCCCTGTAAAATCTAGAATGTGCAACTTTTCCTGGCTCAGAAGTCAGTCTTCAGTGTCCACCAGGTAATCTCTGATTTAAGGAATGACACTTTTCTGTATTGGATATTGCGCAGACTATGAAAAACAGAATGGTGTAATTAATAAAATCTTCAACTGGAACTTAGAACAGGGTTCAATTCTGCCTCTTACATGGACTAATATATTTGTGATCCCATGTTTCTATGACCCATGAAATGAACAGGTAAAGATGATACAAAGTCTGGGTCTTTATTAGGTTACATTAGACAACTAAGTGTCAAAAAGGATTAAGAAAAGTTCATATTTATTATTAAAGGTAGTATTTATTATTCAAGACTAAAAGAACTAGAAAGCACCTTAGAGGGGATTTAGCTCAAGCTTATTTTACAAGTGAGGAAACTGAGGCTTAGGAAGGTTAAATAATTTACCTAATGTTATTTAACTGGTGAAGTGGTGATCCAGGACTCACCTCAGGTCTTTTAACTCCAAATTTTTCATGCAATGACTATCCACTGTACTTGATTGTAATTAACATAATTATCTTACTTGATTTATTGTGTTATTTGTTTAGGCAGCTAAAATAGAGTAGACCTAAATTTAGGAAAACATGAGGTCAAACCCTGCCTCAAACATTTACTAACTGTGTGATCCTAATTAAGTCACTTAATCTCAGTTCCCTCATCTGTAAATTGCTTGTAATAAAAGTATCTATCTTTCAAGATTTTTGTGAGGATCAAATGACATAAAATGTGTGGAGATCTTGGGAAACTTTAAAATATTAAAAGTACTAAAGTACTAAAAGCTTTTATTATTATTATCCCCTAAATAACAATAAGCATATATATTGTTACATGTAATTTAATAATATAAATATCTAACTTAAATAACAAAAATAAATAATAATAGAGATATTTTTGCTAATGATAATGTTTATTATTATTAATAACTTATTGACAAAGACTTATTGATGAATTAATTCTTAAAACAGTCCTGTAAGAATCATGGAATCATAGATTTAGAGATGGATAGGCATTAAGATATTATTTAGTCCAATTCTCTCAATTTATAGATCAAGAAATTAAGAGGTAAAGTGACTTGCCCTGGATCATTCAGGTCACACGACAAAGATAAGATCTCAAGCCATGCTCACTGTTCACACAGCCTCCCTGAAGGATAATACAAGCAGCTTGTATAAAATTGTGTTGTAGATGAGGTTTCAATTCCCCAACCTTCTTTATTCAGGTTGGATCTTGAGACTATATGAGATACTTGAGAGTCATTGAACACAGGAAGTTGATTTTGCCCAGACTCAGCAAGAATACACAGTAAAGTACAGTGGCAAATGAGTATGTCATCAGGGTTGTGTGACTTGCATGCTCTCCGGTCCCCACTAAGTCTGAGAGGCCCTGATTATACTTAGCTGGGTCCTTTTCTGCCCTCAGGCCAGGAAGCTGTGTCAGAGAAGTTAGGGATAACCAGGATGGGAAAAGGGAGGTGAAAGATGAAAATGACTTTCAAAGAAGTTAATTGATCTGGCCCTGTCTAGGTAACTATGATATAATAGATTTTTTTCTGACTCCAAATTCAGTACTCTTTCTATTATATCCATTTTGAGAATAGTCAAGAAAACAGATATGATAGTATTACATGAGTGAACAGTCTACCAAACTACCAGTATTTATTGATCACTTAGTACATGCAATGTAATGTAGACGACATATAAAACTGTGTGATACGACAAGTCTCTCTTTTTCCTTGTTCTGATTATCCTTGTTATTCTTCCAAACAAGATTCTTTTCCTAGGCCCACTTTGAAACAGGAGGCAGGCTCCCAACTTCTCCTACGCCCTAAGTAACCACACAACCCTTGGCAAAGAGATAAAAATAACAAATATGGGGGAGCTACAAAGCTACAAGAATTCTTAAAAACTTTGTAATTAAAAAAAAATCATCAAATGTTTAAAACAAGTTCTAAACCTGAAGTCCATGAACTTTTTTTTTGGGGGGGGGGGAGAGGGAAGGGGTAGGTATTTGGGACTTGCCCAGAGTCACACAACTAGAGGCCAAATATCAAATAACTGAGGTCAGATTTGAACTCAGGTCTCCTAACTCGAGAACTTGTCCTCTATCTACTTCACATCTAGCTACTCCCATGAACTTTTTTTTTTTTTTTTTTGCTTTTAATATTTTATTAACTGTATCTTAATGTAATTAGTTTCTGTGATGACAGCATATTTTAAAATCAGCCGGAGTCAGGAATTCAGGTTAGGGGAAAATCATCAATCTTTATTCTTAGCAGAGATGAAGAAAGATCAGAGGTAGAAGGGAATCGGCAATAGCAATGTCAGTAGCTGAGTCAAGAAGTTAGCCAGACTAGAAGCCACTAGACCAGCAGCCACCAGAACCGAACCCCCAGCAATCTCTGTCAGCCTCTCTTCCTGTCTCCCTGCCTCCACCAACCAAAATCATCATTTCCTATACAACACATCAGGACTTGCACAGAGAGTGGGCGGGGGCCATTCTTTCTCCACGCATGTATATTAATAGAGTATAGTCCAATTACTATTTAGCCTCACGTGCTTGGGACCTCAGTGCATCAACTCAAGCCTCAGCCCATTACAAGTTTCTTCTTTATGAACTTTATTTTGTGAATTTAAAAACATTCGTCTGAGAAGGAGTTCATAAGGATTCTCAAACCTTGAATTAAGAACTCTTGGTTTTAAAGATAATGTTATAGGATGAGAGAGTGGGCATTGTTGACTGCTCAGCCTGAATCTCTTGGGTGTCTATATTTTGGCAGTCACTATGGATCTCTGGTATGATTCTCACCTTGACAGTTTCTGAAACTTGATTTTACCAGTCATCCACAGTGATCAATCAATTAATCGTTCCACCAATATTTATTAAATGCTAGATTTTCATTAGCCTTGTAATAAACATTAATGATATAAATAAAATTTAAAACACAAAAAGGAGCTTCCATAAGAACGTAAAACAACATATAAATAAATAGGTACATACAAGATGTACATAGACTAGATGGATGATGATTTCAGAAGGAAAGAAACTAGCAGATGGAGAGTTTGGGAAAACCTCCTACAGAAGGTTTTGAGCTGATCCTTGACAAAAGCCAGAAATTCAGAGGTAGAGGTGAAGAGAGAAGGAATTTCAGGCACAGAATGAAAATAGTGTGAGGGCCCAGAGAAGGTATACGGTATAAGAGGAGTGTATATCCCTGGACCACAGAGTCTATGGAGGGGAGTTAAGTGTGAGAGACAATCAATACCTTAATAAACATTTATTCTGTATCTCATTGCTGTATGTTTATGAGACCTGGACAATATATCAGTGCCATGATAAGATACTAAATCACTTCCATTTGAATTGTCTTAGAAAGACTCTGAAGATCACCTGACAGGCTAAGATATCGGACACTGAAGTCCATTCTTGAACTAATTGCCAAGCATTCCAACTCTACTACAAAAAGCTCAACTCCATTGGACTGGCCACATTGTTTGAATGCCAAATGTGCACTTGCCAAAAAGACTATTTTATGGAGAACTCCCACAGGGCAAGTACTCACATGGTGGTGAGAAAAAGTGATTCAAGGACTCTCTCAAGGTCTTTCTTAAGAACTTTAAAATTGATTGTCCAACACAGTGGACACCAGCATGGTGTGCCCTTGTGAGAAAAGGTGTTATGCTTTATGAGTGAAGAAACAATTGAAATAGCTCAAAAGATATGTTAGATATGCATATGAACAAAAGTTCATATGGACTATTTATGCCTGAACTGTGGTAGAGCATTCCAAGTTCAGCTTGGTCTGATCAGCCACAGTAGGAACTTGACTCTAACATAGTGATGTCATTTTGGCCCTTTTTGAGAAAGAAATACAATAACCAACCAACCAGTTCTGTATGTGCCAGACCCTGGGCTAAAATGCTGGGGACACAAAGAGGTGAGAGACAGTTTCTACCTTCGAGGAGTTTACAATTTAAAGGGGAGCAGGAACAACATGCAAATGAATTTACACAAAATAAGCTATATAAATAAGATAAGCTAAATAAGAAAAAAAAATCAACAGAGGGAAGGCCATAAAATTAAGAGGGGTTGGAGAAGGGTTCCAGTAAAAGACAGGATTTTAGATGGGGTTTAAAGGAATGCAGGGAAGACAGTAGGCTGAGTGAAGGAGGGAGATTTCCAGGTATGGAAGATAAACTAGAGAAGATGCCCAGTGCTGTATTTTAGAAAGGAAAAAGGGGACAGAATTGTGGAAAACTTTAAATCCTAAACAAGAGAATGTTATATTTAATCTTAGAGATAATAGGGAAACACCAGAGTTTATTGAATGTGTATGAGAGTCAGGGGAAGCCAAGATGATTTAATGAACCTTATCTTGAGGAAAGCCACTTTGGCAGCAGTGTAAAAAATAGACCTGAGCAGAAAAGATGAAGCAAAAACCAATTTGGCCAGTTGTGGTACTAGTTTTCACTCCCATTATCTTCCCCTTTGAATTTTTTGGGTCCAGACACACTTTATTTTCCTCCTGTTGCCCAGAGGTTGACAAAGACACGTGATCCTCCTTAGAGATCCTGATTTTTCTGGGAGAATATAGACAAAGCTTAGTGAGAGGTATTGGGTGCCCAGACTAGAGCTGTAGATATACAAGATATATAAGGTAGAAATGTCAAAAATTGGCAAAAGTGATTATATATAGATTATTATATTATATATGTGTGTATATATATATATATATTACATATAGAATGAATGAAACTGAAGAGTTGAGAAAGATGATGAGGTTTTAAACCTAGGGAAGTACAACTCACAATGATAGGAAAGTTCAGAAGAGGGGAGTATTTGGAAAGAAGGACAGTGAATTCTATTTTGGATGTGGTAAGTTTGATATGCCAATGGGATATCCAAAATGAGGTGTTGAATAAGTAGTTGAAGATGGCAGTGTTTGATCACATAAAAAAGATTTTGGAACCATCAGCATAGACAAGACAACTGAATCCATGGGAACCAATAATATCACCATATTATAGGATAAAAAGAGAAGAGAGATCAGAAAGATAGAGCCTTAGGGGACACTCAAAACAAAAGGTTGAAGATTCACCAACAGAAACTGAGAAGGAACAGTTAGACAGCTAGGGGGATGACCAAGAAAATAAGTCATGAAAACTCAGAGAGAAAAGGATGGTCAAGGTTCTGAAGAATAATTTGTGCTGACTAAATTCAAAGAGATTGATTGATAACCCAGAATGAAAGTTTATTTATTTAAAATGAGAGTTATTCTTGGCTCAAGAACTAGTACTGTCTATTGTTTGAGCATTCTTCTCCTTTAAGTGTCATATATAAAGAACAAAGATAAGGAGATACCCCAAACAAAAGCCAATTTGGTCAGTGGTAGAACTAATTTTCACCTCTATTACCTTCCCCTTTTAATTTTTCTCGTCCAGAAAAATTTTGTTTTTCTTTTGATGCTCAGTGGTATACAAAGAAACGTTGTCATCTTTAGAGATTCTGATTTTTCTGGAAGAATGCAGACAAAGCTTAGTATTGAATACCTAGATTTTCACAATGAGAGACATATACTAGATCATTCAGTCACACAGTAAAGGAATCTCAAAAATGTGGATGAGAAGCTCATTGTGCTACATGATTCTGCAGGCATTTCAATCTTGGAGCACAAGGTTTACATTCAACAAATACGTGCACTGTCAAAGGAGAGGTAAGTGACCAGAGTGATCAAGAACAAATGGACAACATCTATAGCTTTTTTTAAATATAATTTTTATAGAAAGAACATGTTAAAAATCCATCCTGACATAGTGCTATGACTAATCCTCTCCTTCATTCCTAAAGCTATGTCTGCCTATTTATATTTTCTACTGCTAATTGCTTCTTTTATTATTGTGCTGATTGCAACAAGTTCCAGGAATTTATAGGCTCATCTCAATGGAATCCTAGATTATTAAAAAGAGCTTATCCCTATAATTTATGAAGAAAAACTAAATGGATGAAAAATATCTATTGAATTGATTAGGATCTGAAGTCTGATGGGCACAAGCTAAGTGCTCCAAAATGGTGGACAAATGAATGAGTAAATACATTATTATATATTTTTAACTACTAGCATTTCCTATGGATCATCATTTGGGTATAGAATTGCAGGAATTCTTACATTCCTGAATATTTCTGAATAGCAGGAAAGAGAATAGGATAGATTGCATTTCAGAAATTACATAGAGCCTTTAATAATTCCAAATTTATTCTTGGTACAAAGAAACGTTTTTCATATAAAACTTGTATTGATGCTACATAGTTGCAAATGCTGATATACCACAATTTCAAAGAAATCAAAGCTGTAGTGATATAAAGGACAACAGTCACATAGTGTCAATTGGATGATACACATTTTTCAAGCTCCTACCATAATGCTAGACACTATGCTAAGTACTGGGGCTATAAAGGCATAAAATAGTCCCTGCCCTTAAGTTGCTAATGGGGAAAATAAAAGGAGAAGAGCAAATAGGCTGCTGCAAATGTTCAAGAAGGAACAAGGGACATACATCATTGAGAAAATGTGTGATCAGAAGAGATGTTCATGTTGTGAGATCCAAGAATGAACAAGCTAAATAAGGCTCTGGTGCTACTAAGATCTAATTGCTTTTACTTTACAGAGGCACCTACATGGGTACAGTTGATAGAGCAATGCATATTATAGCAGCAGTTATTTTCTAGTTGGGTGACCTTAGACAAGTCAGTTAACCTCTGCTTTGCTTTGGGAGGTGGTTGTGATAATAAAACCTACCTCCCAGGGTTGTTGTAAAAATCAAAGGAGATATTTGGCACTTGGCAAATGATAAGTGCTATATAAATATTGATAATTATTATTAGCTAAATCTAGGCATTGAAGATAAAGACCAATATGAAATAGTCTTTGCCCTCATGGAATATGCATTCTTCTGGGGTAGGAGAGAAACAATTTTCTCCCCTAATCTTTCCTTTTTTAAAATTAAAGCTTTTTATTTACAAAACATACGCATAGGTAATTTTTCAACATTAACCCTTGCAAAACCTTTATTCCAAATTTTCTGTCCTTTCCCCTATCCCATCTCCTAGATGGCAGATACATGTTAAATATATTAAAGTATATGTTAAATATGTTAAAGTCTATGTTAAATCCAATATAGGTATACATATTTATACAGTTATCTTGCTACACAAGAAAAAATCAGATCAAGAAGGAAGAAAACAAAAACTTTGAAAGAAAACAAAATGCAAGCAAACAACAACAGAGAGAGTGAGAATGCTATGTTGTGGTCCACACTCAGTTCCCATAGTCCTCTCTCTGGTATAGATGGCTCTCTTCATTATTGAACAATTGGAACTGGTTTGAATCATCTCATTGTTGAAGAGAGCCACGTCCATCAGAATTGATCATCGTATAATCTTGTTGCCATGCATAATGATCTCCTGGTTCTGCTTATTTCACTTAGCATCAATTCATGTCTCTCTGGGCCTCTCTGAAATCATCCTGCTGGTCATTTCTTACAGAACAATAATATTCCATAACATTCATAGACCATAACTTATTCAGTCATTCTCCAACTGATGGGCATCCACTCAATTTCCAGTTTCTAGCCCTAGAAAAAGAGCTGCCACAAACATTTTTGCACATGTAGGTCCCTTCCCCACCTTTAAGATCTCTTTGGGATATAAATCCAGTAGAAACTTTGCTGAGTCAAAGGGTATTCACAGTTTGATAACTTTTTGAGCATAGTTCCAAATTGTTTTCCAGAATGGTTGGATCCATTCACAGTTCCACCAACAATGTATCAGTGACCCAGTTTTCCCATATCCCCTCCAACATTTGTCATTATATTTTCCTGTCATCTTAGCTAATCTGACAGGTATGTAGTGGTATCTCAGAGTTGTCTTAATTTGCATTTCTCTGATCAATAGTGATTTGGAGCATCTTTTCATATGACTACAAATAGTTTCAATTTTTTTATCTGAAAATTGTCTGTTCATATCCTTTGACCATTTATCAATTGGAGAACAGCTTGAACTATTATAAATTTGAGTCAATTCTCTATATATTTTGGAAATGAGGCCTTTCTCAGAACCTTTGAATGTAAAAATGTTTTCCCAGTTTATTGCTGGGGAGGAACAATTTACATTCTCCTGGAGGAGGAGTAGAGAAAATGTTTATAAATATTAGCTCCTTGAGGACAAGGACCCTAATGTTTGTCTTTGTAGTCTAGCACCTGGCATGGGTGCCTGACCCACAGAGGATATGGAACACTTGGAGCCTGATTGAGTTTCTGATTTCTCCAACCTCTACTGACTTTCCTTTAAGTGTTCTATGGACACATGAATTCTTCTCTATGTTCTATGGGCATTTTCACACAATTTAAAACTTAATTTCATATTGTCTTAAATTAATATTCAAAGGATTTGGGATTTCTTCAGCATTGGAAACCTGAGCTAGAAATTCTTTTTACTTAGCAGACTAAGTGAATATGTTTTAGGAACTTAATTCAATAACCATTTATCAATACTTATTATGTGTTTAATATTGATAGGGGCTAAAGAGACAAAAATGAAAAGAACAAAATAACAACTCATTCATTTCCTAAAGGAGCTTACATTTTACAATATGTAGACAGATCAGTAAATACATATGTATGTATATGTGTACAAACATACAGAGGAGATACAAAATATCAGGATGAGGGAAGATCTGGGGCATTCACAAATGGCTTATTGTTGAAGGTATTTTAGTCAAGTCGAGATTACATGATAGATGTTTTGGGGAGTTGCCTAAAATACAGAAAAGTCAAGAGATATGCCCCGTTTCACATAGCTAGCACTGATTAAGAGGAATTGTATATAGAGTACCTGGCCTGGAATCAGGAAGACTCATCTTCCCTAGTTCAAATATCTCAGACACTTACCAGCTATGTGACCGTGGGCAAGTCACTTCACCCTGTTTTCCTGTTTCCTCGTCTGTAAAATGAGCTGGAGGAGCAAATGGCAAATTACTAGTGTCTTTGACAAGAAGACTCCAAATGGGATCATCAAGAGTGAGACATGACTGAACAAAAAATGATGAACAGGCCATTTATACCAGGTCTTCCTGATTCTAAACTAGAGTCTATTCACTATGCATCACTGCCATAGTAATGTATAATATCATTCTCTCTCTCTGTCTTGGGCTCTCTTTTCTCTCTCTTTCTCTGTCTCTGTCTCTCTCCAATTAGATTGCAAAATTCTATAACAGGGACAAGGAAACCAAATTTTCTAGAATGCTGATGAACAAGAGCAACATCTAAGATGGTTTCATGGATAATGCTTTATAAGGGGATTGTCATTCATTTTTTTAAAAGAGAAACTTAAGAAAATGCAGTATAAAGTTTCATTATCTCAGTTTCAGGACTATTAAAACTCAAACCAAAACTGTAATGAAGATTCAAACTTCCATAGCATTCACATTCTTAAAAAATGCTTCCCCAGCAGTCCCTTAGTCATTATACATTTCAAGAACTTTGAGCTTAGAGATGAAAAACTTGGGCAAATTTATAAACCAAGGACCAAGTTCATGCTTCTATAATGTACCGCCCAGAATGGATGAATGTAGTTAAATTCCTCCACACCTTGCCTATAACTCTGCCTTACCTAGTCTATGGTAACTATTTACAAAGGTAAGATTACAAAGTACTTTGTAACCACCAAGCATTGTAGCATTATTAACTGCCTGTGTTTTGGATAGCTTCCATTCAAGACTTATATTCTTGCTCTAGCATTGTGCACTTCAAAATGGATTCACTCATCCTCACTGAACTGATAAGACCCACACTCCTTATTCGATGGATGGAGACAATGAGATGTGCGGAAACAATGATTTGGTCAAGATTATGTCCAACATAAAATCTTGCTCAATTGAGTTTTAATCCCATTTCAACCCAATATCAAAAGAGAGTCATTGTTAGCTTTAGGGTAACGAATGTTATTTTGGATCGACTGTTAATAGCTATAAATATTTGTAAGGGTTGAAGATCTGAGAAACTTTTATGCTGAATTAAACACCCGTTTTGAAATTAGTGAGCAGCCTTAGAGAGTTATTAAATTCATTCTATTATTGTTTAGATGAAATCCTCTTTTCCTTTTTTGGGGGGATGGGTGGGAGGGTTTTTGTTGTTTGATCATCTAGAATCCCCTAAAGCCATTATGAATTGACAGATTCTCTTAGGAAGGCTGAATTTCTTCCAGATTTCTGTTGAAGACGAGTTCTCACCGGCCTCAAATCAATATTTTCTCTATAAAAATCTGTCCTTTGAGACATAAGCGATGCGAGGCTACGTGGGGGAGAATTTTAGAAGCAAGCATGACGTCAGACTTTTGTGTTCCAAACCATCTGTATCCTTTCTTAACCAGGGGGCAGGAGGGGAGGTGGCAAACGCAGATGCCGGGAAAAAAGCCATCCGCCGCCCCCTCCCCCACGCTGGCAACGGGAGCAGAAGGAAAGAGAAAGCTGTCGGTGTCTGCGGATGCTCGGGCATGATTTATCCCACGCCAGCTCCGAGGTTTTCTGCGGGGGCGAGCCGGGGACACGCCCGCACGTGGAGGAGCCCCGCGCCCTTTCCCCGCGCCCTCCGGGAGGAAGCGCGGAGCCCCGGCGCGGGCGGCACCTGCGGCCCGGCACAAAGGAGCCCCCTCTCCCGCTCACATGCTGCGCGTGTCCCGGGTCCCCTCCCCGCAGGTGACACGCGCGCGCGCTCCGGCCCTCCATAAAGAGGGGGCGCGTCCTTCCTCCCTTCTCCACCTCCACGTGCGCTGTCCGGGCACACCCCCGCGCCCCGGAGCTCCCTCTTCCACCTGCTCCTTCCCTCCGCTCCCAGGCCCGCTCCGGGGCCCAGGCACGGGGTCGCGCGCGCACGCACGACCCCTCCCCTTTTCCCTCCCCCCCCCCGGGCCTCGGTCCCCCGCTGGGGGCGGCGGGGGAGGGGGAAGAAGGTGAGCGAGCGAGGGAGCGGGAGGGCGGGCCCGGAGGCGGCGCGGCCAATCCCGGCGCCGCTTACTCTGGGCCTGTCCCCCGCGCTGGGGCCAATCGGGGCGGGCGGTGGTGGTGAGTGGCGGTGGCGGTAATGTTGTGGAGTGGAGTTGGGATGCTGCCGCCGGGGCCGGGGCATTAGGGGCAGGGCGAGCGGCCGAGGCGGCGGCGGCGGCGGGAGCTGGGGAGGAAGGAGCGGAGAAGGGACAGGGGCAGGGGCAGCAGCGGCAGGAGCAGCGGCAACGACAGCAGCAGCAGCGGGCGGCACCCTTCGGCCGCCGCCCCCGGCCCCGCGCCCCTCGGCCGCCCTCACCGGACTCTCGCCCGGTTCGCCTCTCTCGGCGGCCGGGCCGCGCCCCCTGCCCAAGCTGGCGCGGGGCGCGGAGGCGTCCTCTGGATGGTGCGCCGTGGCGGCCGTGCCCGCCATGGTATTCCTCAAACTCCGGGACCAGGTGGGTGAAGGGCAGCGGGAGGGCGGGGGCCGGGGGGCGCGCGTGTGCACGTGCACGGGCGCGCGCGCTGCGGGGGGGCCACCTGGAGGCCGCCCCGCCCCCGCGCCAGGTGGGGCCTGCTCAGTGCCCGGGGCCGGGATCCCGGGCGGGGCGGGCATCCCTGCCGGAGGCGTCCTCTGCCCGGGCCGGAGACGACCCCGGGGCCGGGGGAGACCCGTTCTTCCCGGCTTGGCTAGGAACACGTTTTCTTTGTGAACTTTAAATCGGCTCCTGCCGGGAACGGCGAGGGAGCGGCGCGGGCTGCGATGAATGGGAGCTGTCGCTCTTTGGACTGGAAACATTTGTTTAAAGGAAGAACGCTCGGCTGTTCTTCCTCCAGGATTGGCGAGCTGTGTGACCCCCGACAGAAATACCCGTGTGCCTCAGTTTACCCGCGTGTTTGCTCCTTTCCTAACTGGAAAGGTCGCTTTTGCTGGGAACTCTTGAGTGTTTTTTAAAACAAGAGCTTCGCAATATTATGCATTGAAACGTAGAATGCAATGCTGTTTGTCAGAGTATGGGTGGGAGGACGTTTGAGCCTACACATGCAAAAACTTCTGCCTCTCGGTATGTACATCCAGATGTTTAGTGCTGAAAACTGTTGCATCGAGTATGTGAAGCTTTATTTTATATCCAGCTTCGTTTCCATTGATAACTGCCTGAAATTATGTATTTTTGGTAGCAAGAGGAGGGTACCAGCTGGTGTTGACATCATCAGGGCATGACACTGAAAAAACTGCCTGCTGTCTTGGCTTGTGGGTGTGTGTTTATCAAAAGAGATGTAATCTCGTTTAAAATGTCCGTTTTTAAAAATACTTAAATTACTTGCAGGTCATTTCAATTTAAGTTGATTTCTCTCAAAAACTGTTTCTCCCATCTTTTGTAAGTTTAATGTGCATTACACTATGTAACATGCAATTCAGGTAGCCAGATTTTCTACTATTCAGCGTTCTCCAATGGTACCGCCTCATGAATACTGCCCCCCCCCCCAAGTAATTATTAAAATGTGAGGGAAGAGACTGTATTTGATTCATATAGTTTAGTACCCCTACAACCTGAATGGACTTTACAAAATCTAGTGTTTTGCTTGTGGTCTTGAGTTATTTGCATTGAGATTTCAAAAGAACAAGTGCTGAAGTCCAGTTGTACCAGCAGTTTTGTGTTTGTGAAACTGGGGGAAAAAATTATAAAAACAACATGATGGCTGAAAACATTTTAGTTTAAAAATATTTAGTGGCATTATGAGATTTTTAAATACTAAAGTTATCAAAATAAATGAAATTAAGGCATGAATGCAATTACCACATGGTTTAGAACCCACCCATTATAGGACTTCATTATATAGTCACTAATATGAATCTGGTAAACCTGCCCTCAGATTTTCTTTAGTGGATTTTGAGAAAAAAATCTAAAAATTCATTTTGATTTCTAGTGGAAAACTGTTTCCTTGAGTCATTCTTCCTGCTACAATATATATAGGTATAGATAGATGGATATAGTTGGTGCAGTGACTATCAGCGTTGGCTATAGAATTAGGAAGACCTGAGTTTAAATCCTACCTCAAACACCAGCTGTTTTCCTCACTTTCCTCATCCGTAAAATGGGAATGATCATGGTATCTACCTCGCAGCATTGTTGGTGAGGATCAAATGAGATAATATGTGCAGTGTTTTGCAAATCTTATACTTCTCTGTAAACTTATGAATAATAGAATACTATAATAGAATATATATAGAATATAATAGAATAATAGAATATTATAAATAATAGCAACTAGAAGGGATGCTGAGAGTGAAATGACTCAACCTCTTGTTTTAAACTAGTAAAGCTTAAGACTCTATGTGTCTAATATTTTAGAGTGGGAAGAATCCTTAATAACCGAGTCTAAGTGAATGTACAACTTCATTTTGTGGTGGAGAAATTAGAACAAAGTCATAGCTAAGAAATGGGCTTCTTGAGTCTTACAGACAATTTTGTCTGATCATCTGATTTAAAGAATAGTTTTGAAGTTGATGGGATTTCTGTATTCTATAAAAACTATGCTATTTACATATGAGCTTCTTAAAACAGCTGGATTCAGGTCCTACCCTTAATATCTGTAGTGTTTGGCACTTGACCTTTGGTTGCCTTGAGCATTTCTCTCCATGACTATTAAGTTGCAGAAAAGGTACCTTTGCAGAAAAGGTACCTACCTGTATAGAGAAAATTTCCCCATGAATATCAGTGAAATTACAAGTCCAGCTTTAGTCCTTGGTAGGAACCAGACCTTCTAACAAATATCAAAATAAGCTTTTTAATAAAACGGCCCTCTCTGACTTATGTAATTATGAGGGTAGGAAGCACTAGAATACAGTACTTATTTTTTGTAGGTAGGGATAAATATAGAACTGTTTCCAACTTATATACATTTTATATTAATTTCTCATCTTTTGGAGAAGTGACAATGTCTGTCCTTCCCTCCCCATTCCTCCCTTTGCAATTTCATTTAAGAATGCTCTCATTCCTTTAGGATCTTAGAGGTCATATGGTTGGATTCCCGGTTTTTGTTTTTGTTTTTTTTGTTTTTTTTATAGAGGAAACAGGTTCCAAAAGGTTCGGTGACTTGATCAAGACCAAGTGTGAACTAAAATCAATAAAATAAGTATTTATATACTGCTGTAGAGTGTTGGCATTGGTGCTAAAACTGGAAACAAAATGGTAGTTCTTGAGGATGAGTTTACAATTTGTGTATAGTATTTGCTATAGAGGAGACAAATTTTACTTAAGACTCCATTGGGTGTTAAGGAAATGGTTCTGCCTGTAATACTCGATAACTATTAGCCAGTCGTGATTCATATAGCATACTTTTATTAAAGAGAAATTTAATTTATCTAAATTTGTGGTAATCTTATTTTATAGGACTCTTCATTTTAAAAATAAATTATTTTTATTTCATATCACTTGTTTTGAGGGTCTCTTAGATGTACCTAGTTGCTGTTTAGACCATGGATTTCTATACTTTGGGGAGGGTGGGATCTAATCCTGTAATTTCATTGGTGTAGGGACCTCCCATTGAGATACTCCCTCTATTAATGCAAATTAGCACCTGTTGTGCAACAAAAGTCTGGGGCACTGAGAGGTTATGACCCAATCTGGTTGACCCATCATTCAATGTGTCTGAGGTGGCACTTGAACTTAGATCTTCCTGAGAGATGTCTTCTGTCCATTATTTAGGCCTGTCTCACTTTGGCATAAATTATTTCATATCAGGATGTTTGCTTTGGGGGAATTAAAACATTTTTTATGTTAGAGTAATCAAAGAACAGTACTTTTCTTTTTTTATATCTGTGAGTTTACTATATCTATTCTCATTTTATCTCTTTCATATGCTCAATTGTTCTGTACTACTTACATGGGTTGGGGTTTTGATGTAACTGTTGCTACTTTTGAGCACAGATAAATTAAAACTTCTTATAGGTCTTGGGGAATAGAATGCAGTTGGGTGAGAGCAACTTAATTTAGATGGAACAAAAAATATTTTAATGTGTCCATAGCTCTGTACTAAGCACTTTAGGAAGATTTTAAGGGAGGAAAAGGGAGAGGATTCTTTATCTCAAGGAATCACTTTAAATTTTAAGAGAATGCATAGAAAACAGCTGAAGAACATATTTAGGAAAAGTATCAACAGGTATTTATTTTCATTTATTGTGGACCCAGCTCCTTTGGAAGAAAAATGGTATGAATTCTACCTTCTTAAACCTTACAATTTTAAGATAACATACACCAAAGTACTAGAGATATCAATATTTTTCATATTTTATGTTCTTAATCTCTACTTAAAGAGATATTGAAGATAATTAGACAGTTTTTGCTTCTAGAATGCCCTCTGCCAGATCTCAAGGTGTTTCCAGTAGGAGGGACTAGTATAGCTGGTACTTTTCTGTCATCATTCATAAGATTCCACTGGTTTCAACACCTTTTCTTCTGTATGGTCTAAAAACTTAATAAAATTAAAAAAGTAGCTCTTTCCAAAAAAAAAAAAAGTTAGGTGCCTCTGCTTCAGATCTTATAGAAATTAATAAAAGGGAGATATTAATGTGGGCTAAAAATGGTTAGAAACATTCTGGACCAGGTAGGATTTGAACTGGGACTTGAAGGAAGAATGTGATTGGCACAATCCAGATTGATAAAGAAGAAAATTTAGAGGTATAGAGAAGAGAGAAAGGGAGATGGTGACAGTAAAACAAGAGAGGAGTGGAAGTGAAAGAAATGTTTGTGAGGTGATGGTAAGAAGTAGAAGTGAATAGAATTTTTGACAGTAGAGACTACTTTGAGAGGCAGTGAAAATAGGAAGTGGAGTAGTTAGGGTAAATAGTGCCAGATCTTGATTACTATGTCCAGGAGATTGGACTTTGTATGGTAGGCAGTAGAGAGTCATGAGTTTTAAAGATTAGTTTGTGCAAGAGAGAAAATTGAAAAAAGTTTGAGGTAGTAAGTTTAATTAGGTGACTTTTGCCAACATGGCACAAATTAACATACTGAGCACATTAAATGTATGTCTTGAGTAGAAGTGAACTCATAGTCGATCTCATATTAATATAGATTATTCACTGCATTTGCATGAATAGTTGAGTTGACTTTTAATTGGTTACCTTGCTTCCATTTTTCATCCTAACACACAGTTACCAAAATTATCTTTTTAAGATGCAGGTCTGATTGTGTCACACCCTTAAGGAAAGGCCTTAAATGACTCCCTACTGTCTGGATTTAGAGTCTCTTGAAATCTAAATCCCACCTTCTTTCCATCCTTTGTCATGCTACTTGGCTTTCTCTGCCTCCAGTCAAGCAGGCCTATTCTATTCCTTGAACAGATGCCCTATAAGCATCAAGCATCTTTGATGCACCATTCTCAAAACAGATTTCATTAACTTTTCTCCTAAATTTACCATTTCTTTTAACTTGCCTGCTTTTGTACCACCATTCTTTTAAAGACATTCACAATCTTTGCAAACTAATATTTCCAGTCTCATTCACCCTTAAATTTGGAGGGGAAGCCCAGAAGGGAGAGGCTAATGAGAAAGGTTTATTTGGTGATTGTTGAAAAAACTATTTCCCCCTTCTCTTACTTGTCATCCCATGGGGAAAGGAAAACTCCAAATCCTTATTAACATATATCAAAAACAAATTTCCCAGTTAGCTGTGTCCAAAAATATATTGCTCATTCTATGCCCTGAGTCTATCAGTTCTACTGGGATCATGAATGTTCATTGTGTTTAACAGAGTGTTTAAGAACTTTCATGGTAGTTTTTTTGTTACTGTATAAATTGCTCATTCTCTTTGTTCTGCTTATTTACTCTTTTTCAGTTTATACAAATCTTCAAAATTGTTTTTATAGGGGTAGTTATATAGTTTTATAGGTTGTAGTTATAGGGGGCAACAAGGTGGCTCACTGTTCCTGAATCGGTAAGACAAGTTTAAATCCAGTCTCAGACACTTAGTAACTATGTGACATTGCAAGTCTCTTGCATTCATTTCCTACACTTTATTCAGCCTTTCCCCACTTGTTAGGCATTCTCTCATTATCTAGCCACATTGTATATTTCTCTGCCTCCTATTCTGATTCTCTACTTTGCTAGCCTTTTTTTCTCTTTCCCAGCACCCTTCTTTGTGCTTGTTCCCGGGTGTCTTCATTTTTGGAAGCAATAAGCATGTATTAAGTACCTATTGCATTCCAAGCACTGAAGACACAAATACAGTAACGAAACTATCCCTACTCACTAGGATGTTCTACTCTAATTGGAGAGAAGGCCACATAGAAGTGTATACAGAATAAATATAAAGAAAATATAAAGTAGTTAAATACAAAGTAATTTGAGAGAAGGGAGGACAATAGCAATTGAGAGACTTTAGGAACAGCTTCATGTAGAAGATACTTGATTTGTGTCTTGAAGGAAGAGAGGGAAATCTGTGGTGTACATGAGAAAAGCCTACTTCAGATGGTGAACAGAAATGTGGGGGAGGATGATAGTCATCATCTATTTATTTGTAATTTTTTTTAAGTCAGTGAGAGTTTGAGGCCAAGTTGAGAAGGGATTTAAAAGCTAAAGAGAGTTTATATTTTATCCTGTAGTCATTAGGAAGTCACTGGAGTTGGATCTTATCGTTGATCTAGGTTTAAGGAAAATTGCTTTGATAGTGTGAAAAGTATGATCTGATAGTGAGGATCTTAAGACACACCAGGATGAGAAATTAAAAAGGCCTGAATTAAGGTAGCTAGATGAGCAGAAAGAAAGAATGGGAGTTTGAGATGTGGCGATGGGTGGGACAAGTTTTGGCAACTGATTGGACATTAGAGGGGTAGTAAGTAAGCTTGAGAAATGAAGGATAATTTGAGGTTATAAATCAGAAATCAGCGAGACTGGAAAAATTACATTGTCCTTTGACAAAAATAGATTGATGGGGGAAAAGAAAGGGTTTTAATGATGAGTTTTGTTTTGGTTTTACTGATGAGTTTTGTTTTGGACATGTTGAGTTTGAGATGGCTGAGAAACCCAGTTTGAAATATCTAGTAAGCAATTGAACTGCACATCAATGGTCATCTTTGTAGAAATGATCATTACTGAGAGTAGGAAAGGAAAAGAAAAAGTCCCAAACAGAATTTTGGGGTACACATAGTTATGGGATATGATATAGATGATAATTCAGGAAAAAAGACTTGGAGCAATTGGGCAAGAGAACTAGGAGAGAGTAGTCTGGCCAAAGTCCAGGGAAAAGGGTATCCAGAAAAGGGAGAGCGTGGTCAGTAGTGTGTAAAACACTGGTGATAACGCTGAGAAGGATGAGAACTGAGTGGAAAAACATTAGAGTTGGCAATTAAGAGGTTACTGGCCATTTTGGTGAAAGATGTTTGGGTAAAGGAGGTTGTGTAGATAATCATGGATTGAGAAATAAAAGGGGGAAGAAATATAGGTAGTGGGGGTTAGGTGTGAAGGGTTTGATTCAGTTGCTTCAATGAGCTTTCCTTTTTGTCTCCTTACTACACCTTTGTAAGTGATCTGCATTGTTGGAAATTTTACCCATATTAATGAAATTATAAATCCATTTAAATATTTTGTAATTCCAATTGGTTGTTACATTATTTAGTTGAAAGTTAAATTCCTCAAGAACAGGGAATACTTTATTTTTGTCTTACATACTCGGTACCTAACACAAAACTTTCTCTTTAGGCACCTTTAATAATACTTCTTGAATTAAAATGTACCTGTGTTACAAATTTATATACCAAGGAGTCGTATTAATGTTGTTACAATAACTTACTCTGGGAGTGGTAGATGAACATTTGGATTTGGTATATATTGGTTTTTTTTCTTCCAGCAGATTTGCCCCCCCTTTAAATTTTATAATAACATAAACACTACTTGGGTTGTAGAGAGAAGTATTCTGTGTGAAAGGAAAAGTAGGTTTGGGTTTTTGAATTATGTATATTTGGTTTTACTCAGACTGCTACCTACAATTTGGGCTAGTAGGTGACACAGTGGCTAGATAGCCAGGCCTGAAGTCAGGAAGATTCATCTTTGTGGATTCAATTATGGCCTCAGACACTTAGCTGTGTGACTGTGGGCAAGTTACTTAGTTAAGTAACTTAGTTAACTGAGTTTCCCTCAGTTTCTTCATTTGTAAAAATTAACTGGAGAAAGAAATGGCAAACTACTTCAGTATCTTTGCCAAGAAAACCCAAATAGGAGCACAAAGAGTTGGACACAGTTGAAAGGATGGAATAACAGCTACAATTCACTCTGCTAGCTATGTTTAACATAGAACATGCTCATAAGCTAGTTCATAAAACTCAAGGTTATTGTCTAGAAGGCATGGATAAGATAAATGCATAGATAACCATGATTCAAATGAGAACAAAATGCTTTGAAAAAGTAAAAGAAAATGTTAATGTACAATGTGTGTGATTCAGTTGTGGATAATTGACTATAGCAAAACTTCAAATTTATAACTTTAATTTTTTTAATTGGATTTTTGATTTCCTTGGTGCAAGGAACTCTTGAGGAAATTATTCCTCTAAAGTAGGTCGATAGTTATAGTTGTTGAAGCATCTCAATCATGTCCAACTACTGACTCCATTTAGGGTTTTCTTGGCAAGATATTAGAGATTTGCCATATCCTTCTCTAGCTTTTTTTTTAAAGAAGGGTGGGGGGAAGCAGTCTGAGTTAAGTGACTCGCCCAGGTCATAAAGCTAATCATATCTGAGATTGGATTTAAACTCCGGACCTCTTGATTCCAAGACTGATGTTCTATCCACTGTACCATCTAATTACCCTTCCTCCTTTATCTGTGGTATTGAGAATTTAATTGACTTACTTTGTATAAGCCAGTGTGTGGCATTTTAAAAACTCCTAAAGCCAGTTTTTGATCATCTAAACCTTGTTGCTTTCTAATATTGCACAACATTACTTAACAAGATTGAAGTGGTAATGTTAGACCTACTTTTTAAAAAATGTGTCCAAGTATAAAAATGACTTAAACTGATACTGCTGTAAACTATTCTAATTGTAGATTCTTAATTCATCAAATCAAGTTTTAGTGGGCCTCTAGATAACAATTTTATTAGCTACAGGTTTGAATAATTGTGGACTCAAAAGTAACATCAATTTATTTATTTTAAAATATTTTACAAATTGAATTTTTCCACAAAGCAAAAATAAAAATTTGAGTATAGACAGGCCCTGTTTGGATGATCACTAATTACAAATTAGTTGAAATGTTTGTGTAATGGTATTCAGGACTTAGGCCCCCAACATAGCGGATGTAATACAACAAGCCAAAGAATAGAATCATCAAGATTTAGAGCAAAAAAGGAACTTGCAGGTCTTCTCATTTTACAGAAAAAGAAACAGCCTTTGGAGGTGAAAGGACTCTTTCCAAGACCACCTAAGTAGGGATAGACCTCTAAAGGCATTTGGGTCATAATTAAATGGCTAGAGAGCTGGGAGCAAACATTTTAGGGGATAGACCATGAACAAAGGTGGGAGGGAGTAAGAGATGGACCCCAGTAAAACCCATCTGTGTCAGGCCCTCAAGAAATGGGGGGAAGACATGATGCAAAAATCATGGTCTGTAAGCAGGCAGCATGCAGATAACATCCCAGAGAATGGGCAGAGGGAAGGCACTGGAATTAAGGGAAAGTGGAAAGGTTTCCTATGGAAGGTAGGATCTTAGATGGGACTTGAAGCAAACCAAGGAGACCAGTAGTGTTTAGAGTGAGGACAGAATTCCAATTATGGGGGGACGACAGCCTGTGGAAAATGTCATGAGTTGAGATATGGAGGGTCTTGTTTGAGGAGTACCAGGAAATCTAGTGTCACTGGCACAGAGTATAAAATAGTAGAGACAGTAAGGTGTGGGAAGACTGGAAAGGAAGGAGGGGGTTTGGAGTTTGTTTGTAAGGGGGGAAGTCGATTATGAAGGGCTTTGAACTCCAAACAGAGGATTTTCTATTTGATCCTGGAGAAGAAAAGGAGCCTCTGGTATTTATTGTACAGGCTGGTGGTGCTGGTCTTTCCTAAACAGAGGAATGAGAGACTTGTGGGCAGGCCGACTCACTAGTAGGCAGGAAGTGAAAAGGGCCTGAAGTTTGGGGTGTGTGTCAGAGAAGAGTTGCTATGAAGGTCTTGACAACAGAATGAATATTGAGAGAAGAGAGAGAATGAATAAGCAGTCAGAGATGATCCCTAGCCTGGGTGCCTGGGAAGAAGGCTGGCGATTATCTGGATTGACTGGGCAAAGGGCTCACCTCTAGACAACCATTTTGCTCTTTTTTTCTTTCTAAAGCTTAAACTTTAATCTCATCCACAACTCTTTTTTCTAGTATGTTCCATTATAAAGAATAGATTTAATATGCTTAAAATTAAACCTATTATATTTCCATCTGAAATTGATTTCTCTATTTCTGTCACAGAGATTACTATTCCTTCAGTCAACTAAACTCAATCTTGGAGTTACCTTTCATTCATTCATTCATCTCCTTAGCTCTTTTTCCTCAATCTTTTTTTAAATCCCTCCTACTAAACTCCACGAGGACAAGGAACAAGTATTACCTAAGCCATTTATTTTCCCCAGTGCCTACCATAGATTAAATACAGCCACAGATGTTTACTAGCTGGATGATTTAAACCACTTAATCTTTATCTGCTTCGGTTTCCACAACTGTAAAATGAGGGAAATAATAGCACCTATTTCTCAGGGTTGTGAATTAAATGAGATAATATTTGTAAATTGCATTAGAACAATGCTTGGCTCACAATAGGCACTTGATAAATTCTTGTTTTTTTATTTTTAAACTGTCTGAAATTTTTAAAATATATATTTATTTCATTAAATATTTTCCAATTTCTAAACTTGCTAACATATATAAAAACTTTCTAACATTCATTTAAAAAAATCTTTCCTCTTTCACCCTTTATCCTTTGAGAAATCAAACAATTTGACACCAGTTATACAGATGAAAACATGCAAAATGTATTTCCATATTAGCCATGTTGCAAAGAAAACTATTTCTTTTTTTAAAAATCTATTTACTTAAAAAGTATCTTTTTTTCTTTTTCTACTCCACATTGTCTAGCAATGCTGAACACACAATAAATTGTTAGATGAATTCTTTTTTTTTTTCCCCTTAGGCAATTGGGGTTAAGTGATTTGTTAAGTGATTTGCCCAGTGTCACACAACTAGGAAGTATTAAGTGTCTGAAATAAGATTTGAACTCGGGGCTCCTGACTTCAGGGCTGGTGCTCTGTCCACTGCGCCACCTAGCTGCCTCTTAGATAAATTGGTTTTTAGCATTATCATGAAGATTTTTCTCAGATGCATAAAATAGAATTATCACTATAATAGTCCAGTTACTAATACTAAGAAAAGTTCTGTATAATAACTTCTTGTAAACACAGCTTCTATGCTAATGCATTTCCTCAATTGAAAAATAAGGGAGATGGGGACAGCTAGATGGCACAGTAGATAGAGCACTGGCCCTGAAGTCAGAAGGACCTGAGTTTAAATGGAGATGGGGCTCTTTGAGGATCCTTCTAGCTCTATATCTAAGATTCAGTCTTGTTAACAAATTCTATGGCAGAGCCATATGCAATTCCACTGCTTTCTGCAATTCGAGTCTACAAAATAGTTATATGGCTGGTAATTAAAATAAAATAATGTGTGTGCTTTGTATAGTCAGGGAGTAGGAGGAAGAATTGACTTTTTTTTTCTCAGGGTTTTTTATTTTAATAGTTTATTTCTTAAACTGGTGGTCTTGCTTTTGACATCTTAGACATTTTAACCAGAAGACATCTAAACTATCAAACACTTTAATAAAACAACACTTCATTAACCTGTAGACTATTTTTACCTTTCTTTGTATCTAGTGCTTAGTATATAGTAGGCACTAAATGTGCTCCAGCTAGAAAGTGAGGTAAGTGTTGGAGATAGTCATGCACCTTCTGCATTCTCTTACTGACTTGGAAGTAAGTTATTTTTTTATAGCCAATGCACATTATAGAGGTGCTGCTTTTTTTATGTTTTGAAGATTGGAAATCAGGATATTTTAGCAATGCTGTGTCTTGTGAGATTTGTTATAAAGGGATTTTTTCCCCTTACCCTTATTCTCCCTATTGGCAACTTAAGCCCTTTTCTTTTCATTTCTTGTTGGACAGAAAAACAAACTGCTTTTGCAAAGTTCAGAAAAGCAAAAATGCTTTTGCTTCAGAAAGCAAAAATGTACTTATTGTGGTTATGTTTTACATAGACTTTTAGAAATCCTCCAGCTAGGAGGAAAAAAAACAGCAGTTGTATTTTGGAGAGCAGGCAATCTTTAACCCTTGATAAAAACCCTTGATTCAGGAGATATCTTACAGTTGAGGAAATTGAGACCCCCAGAGTTGAGTTATTTATCCAGAGTCAAATAATAAAGTGTCAAGAGCTGGGATTCTAAATAAATTTGAATATTTTCTAAAGAGTGAGGGGGTGAAGAAGGGACCTCAATAGGAAGGGAGGAATAGATTTGTGACCCATAGAAAATGCCTCCTGAATCTCATAGGACATATTATGATATATGGGTTTGGAACTTAAAAGGAGCACTTGAAACAGTTTAATCACCTGCCTCCCTCAACAAGACTTCTTTCCAGCCATGGCTGCTCTTTCTGAACTCATTCACACTCCCTTACATTCTCTCTATTGTAGTGATTTTGAATGCAGGATCGTCCACATACAAACCCCATTCACTCCTTTTACTTACCTTCTGCTCCTTTACTCCCATCCCTCTCAACTTTTATCTCCTTTCTTTCAGTATATCATTCCACTCCAGATCTCTCACCTTTCCATTGTGTTTCATGAAATACTTGCTCCATAATTAGCAAGCACATTTGTTTTCATACTAAATCTTTTCCTTTTTTATTCCTTGTGGGTTTTTTTTGGCACAAAATGAAACAAGAATCTCCTGCATTTTAATTTATAACGCAGATTAGTCGTGGTGAGGAAATTGAGTGATTCTTCCCTCACTCTTCGCCCTTACCCCTACCACTTCTAGACTGTCTCCTATCATTACCCAGTAATCTCTTCTCCTTTGAGGTACATGCTTTTTGAAGTTTATTGTCCATCCAGATCAGTTCTTTGCTCAGCTGCTAAAGTAGTTTTCCTATACCTTATATTCTCTTAGTATACTCTAGTGGCTTTCTTATCCGTAGGATTAAATATGAAAACCTCTGTTTGGTATGCAAAGTATAATTGGCCCTTCCTACACTTCTAATCTTTTTACACTTTCCTCTATGTACTTCACCTCCTCTGCTCTGTGCCTTTTCATTGTCTATTGTCTAGAATGTTCTTACTCCTCACCTCTGCCTCCTGCTTCTTCAGTGTCGGCGCGTATCTTTTTTCCTGATACTACCATTCTTTTTTTCCCCAACTCCCATTGTCTTCTCTTTGAGATTACCTCCATTTTCTCTTTCTATCCCTTATGTGAACTATTTGTTAGATGTACAGTGTACATTCTAAAGTGAGACAGTGAACACTTTGGTGGCAGAGTCTGTTGGATTTGCATTTCTTTTTGTCCCTAGCATTATGTACCTTGACTGACTGTTTTCAAACTGATGAAAGAAGTATCAAAGAATCAAAGTCTTAAATGGATTTAAGATTTCTGCAGTGTGACTAACATTGTGCATTGATGATATATCATTTGAGTGGCTTTCATTCTCCGTCTTTTAATTTGAAAGCCTTAATTCCCATTTTGTGAGCCTTTTATGATTGGACTATATGATCTTGAAGGTTCCTTCTGGCTTTATATTCTATAATCCCTATTACATTTCTTTTGACATCACTTATTATGGGATAAGATTAATTCTTCAATCAGTAATGTCCAGGGAAGTAAAATATTTTGGGAATCTTGAATTTAGATCTATTTTCTCCTCCCATCATCCTAATTTTTCCTTATGCACAGATCTAATAATATGACTTCCTAGAAATCTTCAGAGGTTCCCTTTTGAAAAAATT
Source organism: Sarcophilus harrisii (assembly GCF_902635505.1). Taxonomy (NCBI): domain Eukaryota; kingdom Metazoa; phylum Chordata; class Mammalia; order Dasyuromorphia; family Dasyuridae; genus Sarcophilus; species Sarcophilus harrisii. The sequence goes on along the minus strand of NC_045430.1, from coordinate 253,307,076 downwards.
GGTTTGAGAATAGAAGGGGACATGGCATCATCACTACTTGTTTAAAAACATTTTATAGTTAAAAAAGCAGTTTTTGAAAATGAAAAAGTCAAGGAAAAAAGATGTGTGAATAAATTCAATGTGGCTTTAATGTAGAGTTCAATTCAGATTTTTTGTTAGAATTTAGTCTTTTCCCTCTTTAATTTGTCATTCACATATTTCCTGAATTGACAGTCCTAAAGTACAGGTCAGAAGATCTAACTCCCATTGCCCTTTTATCTAACTATTCCCCCAATGCAGGCTGTGCTCTAACCAAACTAACCTTTTGGCTGTTACCTGTAAGCAACATTCCTTCTGTTTCCATGACTGAAAATCAATCAACTGTACCTCTTATGTTCAGAAGTGCAGAAAGGTTGAGACAGATCAGTAGATTTGAGAATCTGCATAGAGGTGATTTAATTATCAAATCCACAGGAGATCACTGAATCAAAAGGAGTATAGAGGGTTCATGATACAACCCTGGGATATATCTATTATTTCTTAGAGGGTGTGATCTGGAAGGAGAAAGACAGAGGAGGGGTCAGAGAGGAGAACTAGCAGAGAGGGTACACTGAAAACCTAGAGAGAAAAGAATATGTAGCTGAAGATTGTGCCCAGAGGTCAAGGGGAATGAGGATTGGGAAAAGGCCATTGGATTTGGTAACTGAGATGGATTACCTACCGGTGACTTTGGAAGGTACTGTTCAGGGTATAATGATAAGGTCTGAAGTGGAATTGTAACAGGTTTAGAATGAGAGGAAAGAATTAGAAACATTTATTAAATGATTACTATGTGAAAATTACTGTGCTAAGTGCTGGAGATACAAATAGAAAAGGAAAAAGATAGTCTTTTCTTTCCTTCTTCCTCTCCATCTCTGGCATAGATTTCTTTTCCTCAAGACCATCTCTGGTATTACCTCCTCTAGGAAGCTTTTTCCTAATTCCCTATGCTGTTCTCACCCCTTCCATTATGTATTTATTTTGTATATCTCTTCTATGCATTTATCTGTCAACACCATCCCCTTAGAGTGTAATCGGCTCTTCCAGGACAGAGTTTTATTTTTGTTTTTGTGAGTTTAATGCTTGACACAGAAGAGGAATTTAGAAATATTTGATTGACCTAAAAATTATTATGACTATTTTTTATAGTTTTCCTAATTAAGAAACTTCACATGTGTGACTCGGGAAGAGGTTGAAAGTTAGTTTTCCCATTTTGGACCACGAATATGTAGCTTGCTTTTCAGGTAGATATAAAAGTACTGAACAAGAGCACAGGAAGGAAAGGCAGACATATTTTATTTTCATTGGCATATGGGACTCTTAAAGTGGCTCTGAATCCCATCCCTTTTTCTTTAGAAGATTGGTAGCTGTTATTTATTTTTCCACCAGAGGGGTCAGTTTAGGGATTGGCATCTAGCTTTCCCTCCTATCAGTTATATCTGTTTTTATGTATTTGTCCCTGGCGTAAGGATCAAATGATGCCATGTGCATGTCAGCTAATGGCTTTCTTTATCAAATATTTCTTAAATGCCTGCTATGCATAAAAACTTTGTGCTAGATTTTGGGAATACAAAGACAATAATTGCCCCTGAGGGGAGTTTGGAAGGTAGGGGAAGTAGACAGATAAGTAAATACTACCTGTACACAAAATAAATAGGGGCTAGTTTTGGAGAGGAGTGTCAAGGTGGAGGTACTACCTGGGATCAGTCTGAAGAATGTTGGAGGTTGTGCGTAATTAAATAGAGCTTGCAAGGAAATTGGGTATTCTTAAAAAAAAAAAGAGGCATGGGGGACATCCTGGGGAAAGACAGGCAAGTTGGAAGAGGGCATATGGTATGTGAGGAGGAGCAGGTTGGCCAGAAGATGGAATAGTTGAAGAGAAGTAGTCCAGGATGAGTCTGAGGAGCCTCCCTTTAAACCCTTTGTTTTAAAAGCCAGATAGAAAAGCCAGATAGTATTTTATTCTAAAGGGAGTAGGTAGCCACTAGAATTTAGTAATATTACTTAATTTCAGGAGTCCAGAATAGAGCTGGTAAAGGCCTGGAGAAATGGGGAACTTATGTTCACTTTGTTATTTTTAGAGAGCAGAAACTCTTTAGAAGAATGTATCTCCCTCCTTCCCCCCCCCCCCAAAAAAAAAAGAATATGTTGATATCTTTTTTAAAAGAATTCATTGGTTCTCCTGTTTTCCCATTAAGCAAAACCAGCCCTCATAGCAAGTAAGTTTGAGAGGATTTGAAATATATTTTTCTAATCTACTTCTGGGGTGGGGGGTATAAGGTGAGGGAAGGTACATATTTTAAATTCTTGGGTGAAGTTTGATAATAACTAGGATATAAGGGACATAGGTACTATTTAGAAGATTTTTCAGGAAAAAAGGTAAACTGTCAGTCAAGATACAATTATTTGAAACCTTCTTTGTAGCAATACAAATATATACATTCTTCATAAATAGTTATGAAGCACTTCCTATGTTCCAGGCACTGTTAAGAAGGGGCAAATAACAGTCCCTGCCCTCTATATTAGGGTGTCATGAGGTGCTATAGATGAAGGCTTCTTAAAGACAAACTGCTCCTAAACTAATCTTATTTATTTAGCGCTATACCAATCAGACTTCCCAAAAACTATTTTGATGACCTAGAAAAAATAACAACAAAGTTCATATGGAAAAACAAAAGGATAAGAATTTCAAGGGAATTAATGAAAAAAAAAAATCAAATGAAGGGTGGCCTAGCTGTACCAGATCTAAAATTATGTTATAAGGCAGCGGTTACTAAAACTATCTGGTATTGGCTAAGAAATAGACTAGTTGATCAATGGAATAGGTTAGGTTCAAAGGACAAAACAGTCAATAACTTTAATTATCTAGTGTTTGACAAACCCAAAGACCCCAGTTTTTGGGATAAGAATGCATTATTTGACAAAAATTTTTGTCTCCAATAATTTGACTCCATTTGGGATTTTCTTGGCAAAGATACTGGAGTGGTTTGTGATGTCCTTTTCAAGCTCATTTTACAGATATGGAAACCGAGGCAAACAAGATCAAGTAACTTGCCCAGTCACACAACTAGGAAATGTCTGAGGCCGGGTTTGAACTCGGGTGTTCCTGATTCAGAGCCTCAATTGGTGCCATTATAGAGGTGCTTGTATTTGTATCATCTCCATTTTGCAGATAAGAAAACTGAGGGAATAAAAAATTTAAGTCATTTGTTCAGGGTCATACAATTAGTGTCTTGAGAACAGACCTTCCAGACTCCAAACCTTGTGTGTATTGTAAAGATTATAATGTAATGACACTGATATTTATCGTGAAATTGTACAACCTTCAACATATGATCATTTCCACATATAAGAAAAAGAGAAAAAATCCGATAAAACTGAATCTCAATCATGTACAGCTTGGAATTTTTAAAAGCAAGATAATAAATTTAATGCTGCAATTCCATTATCATTGTATTTAAGACTTGGATAGACCTAGAATATATGCTTATTGAAATTGTGGATGATACAATATTAGTTAAGGTAGCTAACAAATCTGACAAGAATTGGGATCCAAAAAACTTTTGTAGGTCCTAAAACATTTTATTGTATTCCATGTGCAGAGGTTGGCAAAGGATGATTGGAGAACCACTGGCTTACCCCCTGCTTTTGTAAACCAGAATTTAATTTTTTTTTTTTTTTTTAAGATACACTAAAACTTATTTTAAAGTGTACAAACCATCCTTAGCTCACTGGTTGACTGGTTGTACAAAAGCTAATGAGGCTATAGTTTTCTGACCACTGGTATAGGTGAAAGAGCACTTAATTAGCTTGATTCAGATTCTGGCTTTGCTGCTTGTTTATTACTGGTGTAGCTTGGATTTTGATTGTACTAGGTGAGGGAAGAAGAGGTTTATTTCTTCCCATAGGGAAGAAAAGAACAGAATGGGTTGAAGACATAGAGAAGTGTGGAAGAAAATAAACATTAAGAAAATCAAAAAGGAAGTTTGGTCATTTGCAAGAGAGGTGATAACAGACGAATGGTGTAGGGCTGCGATTCAGGAGATTTGGACGATTTGTTGTGAAGACTGGAACAGTTAGTGTCAAGACATGTCATTTTGGAGGTGGAACATATAAAATGAGCTAAGAGTGAAGTGATTGTTCTGGTTGAGGATTCTTAGGATAGGTTGGGTCTGGGCTTGGACTTGTCAGTCATTGAGCTGGTGTCAGAATAGAGTAATCATTATCTAGACAAAGCCCTGGGGTGGAGGTGAGCAGGAAACAAAGTGAACATAGAGCAACATACAGTATTTTGCTTCTGCTTATTTCTGCTTTCCTTCCATGTGTCCTTTCACACAAATCTTCCTATATATCTCTGAATTTCTTATATTTTTGCACAGTAATATTCTGAAAGGCAGTATGGTTGTAATGAATCAAAGACTGACCTTGAAGTCAGAAAGACTACCATTAAAGTTTTGCCTCTGACATAGTTACACCAATGAAATGAGAAATCTCCACTCCTCCTCCAAATAGCATTTTTTAAACAGTTATTTCCTAATCAATAGATGATCACTTTGTTTCCTATTCTTTGCTAAGTTAAGTGTTGTATTTGGGTTTTCTCTAGAGGACTTTTTTTGTCTTTTTTTAAAATATTTGGTTGTTGGTTTTGTTGGTAACTGCATTAAAATTAGAGGTACCTTCATCACTGTCCTCCTTTAAGGCACATACACAACTCAGCAGAATTCTTTCCTAAATTTGGGATCCACACAGCAAAACAGAAATATTAATTAACTCTATAATAATAGAAGTAACAGGTTAGATTTACAATAAAAAATTTTTCAACAAATGAAGAGGATCAGAATTGATTAGAGAATCATAAACTCGGATTTTTTGGGATTTTTTGGCAAGGCAATTGGGGTTAAGTGACTTGCCAGAGTAACATAGCTAGTAAGCCTTAATTAAGTGTTTGAAGTTAGATTTGAACTCAGTTCCTCACTGACTCCAGGGTTGGTATTCTATCCACTGCTTCATCTAACTGCCCCTGATTCTTAGATTTGAAGGGACTTTTTTCTCAGTTTACTCTTCACTGGTTTTTCTACATGTCTGGCCATCCCCAAAGTCTCTTTTGCTGGATTCTTTTTCTGGTCATGTCCTAGGCCCTATTTGTATATACCATTTTACTTTCTGATCTCATTAGTTCCCAAGGATTCAGTGATCTAGAAGTTTCTATGCAGATAAATCTTTTTATATAATGCTAATCTCTCTTCTGAACTTTATTCTTGCATCTCTACCTATTAGACAACCACACATCCCATAGACATTTTAAACCCATATCCAAAATAGAATTTTTTTTTCCACCTAAACCCTTCCCTCTTCATAACTTCCTCACCATCCTATCAATCTTGCCAACTTGATATCATTTTTGACTCTTGACTCCCTTTCATCCTTCATGTTCAGTCATTTGACATGTCCTACTGTTTCTACCTTCCTCTGGAGCAACTAGATGGCATGGTAGATAGTTAAAAATCTAACTTCAGGTACTTAGTAGCTGTGTGACCTAGGCCACTCTTGTGGTCCAGTTGGTCACAACTGGAAAACAATTAACAGCAGTCTCTCCTCTGATAGTGCTCCCACCTGGTGTGCAAGCCCTTTTCACTTTACTCCTGGATCTATTGCAGTAGTCTTTTGGTTGATCTCTACCACAAATCTTTCACTCCATTTCATCCTCCATCCATCTGTATGTTTGACCACGCCATACTCTGGTTTTTAAAACCCTTTGTAAGATGGCCTTTTTCCATCTTTCTAGCCTTCTTACATTTTACTCACTTTTCTTTTCACCTCCACCTCCTGGCTTCCCTGGCTCTCCCTTCAAGGATCAGCTAAGATCTCATCTTTTGAAATGTTTTTCTGATTTCCCTTTGAAATGATCTTCAGTCTTGTGTGTGTGTGTGTGTGTGTGTGTGTGTGTGTATGTGTGCATGCGCAGCGTGTATGTGTGTGTGTAGATATAAATGTAGATATTTACATATCTTTGTAGAAATTTTAGATTGTGAGTGTAAAGAATATTTTTGCTTTTCTTTGTATTCCTATCTCTTAGAGCTCAGTGCCTGAAATAGTAATAACTTAAATGATGGAAGGGTTATTCGAAAGTAGGTAAATATTAAATATAACAAAACACATTTCTTTTTTCCTTTTCCTTGGAATATGAGCACAATATCAGTATTATCCAAATAGAATGGAAAAAGCTGAGGACAATTTTTTAGCTCCATTAAATTTTATAGTTACAAAGTTGAGTCATTTTTCAATAATGTACGACTCTTCCTGGCTACATTTGGGGTTTTCTTGGCAAGAATCCTGGAGTGATTTGTGATTTCCTTCTCTAGCTCATTTTATATGTGGACAGGAGCTAAGTGATTTGCCCAGGGTCACCTGGTTAGAGCATGAGGCCAGATTTGAATTTAGGAAGATGAGTGTTATTGATTCTAGGCAGTGCAGTCTTATTTATTGTACCACCTAGCTCATTCTACCGTTAAGATAACTTTGTTTAAACCAAATGACTGTTATGTAGCTGTTCTTAGGTTCCATTAATAAGAACCATAGCATTGAGATAATGGGAAATAATGGACCTCTTTCAGTTCTTGATCCACAGAGAAACATTTATAAACTAGGAAATATTCAGGAGAGGGACCCAGATAGTTGTGAATATAGAATCTATGCCATGTGTAGAACAGTTGAAAGAACAGGTACCTAAGAACTTCTTTGTTGTAAAGTATATACTCTGATTTAAACATGTTGTAAATATTTATGACCATTGTTCCTATGGTTAAAGTTTTGTTTTATATATTACTATAGAAATGATTTTTAAAAAAAATCACCATTTCAGGAAGTGTTATATTCTAGAAGTCAAAATAGATATTTGTCATTTAAAGGCATTGTCTTGTAATGATAGAGGCTGTGTTTAAAGAAACAGCAGGAGGAGAACTGAAAGTCAGAAATGGAGCCTAGAGGGGAATGAAGCTTGGCTGGCCTGGTCCCTCCCCCAAAATAGTAATTCCAAGGGAAACTCACTAATGGGAGAAGGCCACTGACATGGTGGAAGAATGTTCCAAGGTGAGAAAGTCCTTTGAGGGAGGGAGGTTCAATACCTAATACGAGGGCAAGAATTTGGTAGGAAAAAAGACTGTGGGTCAGGCACTGAACTCATTGAGGAAAGGAAGATTAATCTAGAAGGAGGTCTATAGATAACAGCCATCAGAATTGAGTTTAGGTGATGATTTTGAAAATGTATGTTATCTCTGAGGAGGAGAGGATGCTGAATGATGATGGCAGTGGTGAATGTGGTAGGAAGTATCACACCTGGTCAGAGTATAAGTGAAGGAGAGAAATCTGGAGAAGCTGGCCTGGGATAGTGGGGGCCGTTTTTCAGTGAATGCTACAAGATAAAAAGAGTATGGAGAAAAGTTTAGAATGAATGTCATCTTTTGTTAAGAGATATATTTTTGTCTGGGAAAAAAAAGTTTGTGAAAAACAAATATTGTGTGGATTAGGATCTGAAGTTATGAATACAGGGTTTCTTGAGTCAGTCAGTCTGTTAATGTGTCCATCTTGGATAGATGCTCTGGGTTGGACAAGGAGCTCATCCCATAGTTGAGGAGGAAGATGGCTAAGTCTCACTTAGGAAATCCCCTTTTATTGATTTCAGGTTGCTTGTTGATGCAGAAGGATAGCTTTTTGATGATCATAGGAGTAGTCATTATCTACAGCTTTTTAATAATAATAATACTTCCAGTAGTAGCATTGATGGCAGCATCTAGTATTTAGATAGTTCTTTGTGTGTATAACTCTCATTTGAGCCTGACAACAATCCTTAGATGTTATTTTTAATATTTTGTAGGTGAAAAGACCTGAAAGAGTGGTTAAAGTAACTTGGGTAAGATCATTTAAGCTATTAAATATTAGAGGTAGTATTTGAACTCCAGTCTTCCTAATTTCAAATCCAATACCCTGTCCACTGTTCCAACTAATAGTAATTATAAAATGCAAACTTTCCTCTCGAATATTTTAAACTCTTTGCACAAAAAAATCTTCAAATTAGCTTCCCAGCCAAATTTGATCCTTCTCATGTTCTCTGCACATGGTATTTCCCATTTCTGTGTCTTTGCAGATGCTATCCCCCATATTAGTATAAACTTCCCTCTGGACCTTGACTTCTTGGAAAACAGTTGTTTCTTTAAGCTTCAGCTCCTGTGCCCCTTTCTACCATGGTCTTTCTAGCTGTTGATCCTTCTGGAATATTAATTTCTATTTACTTTGTATATGTTGCAAATTTATTTCTCTTTGTATATGCTGTTTCTTTCTGGGACATTAGAAGTTCCTTGGGGCTTGAAGGATGGAGTGAGCCGTTTCATTTTTTTTTTTTCTTCATATGTCAAACTCCTGGAGTACAATAGGTGGTAAGTAAATGCCTGTTGGTTTGAATTGAATTGCTATCAAAATAATTGTTACTAGAGAAATATCATTTTTTTATCTCATGTTTATTTCCTATGAAGTTGGAACTAGTCCTTATCCTAATTAATCTTTAGAGTTTAGTAAATTATTTTCTGATAGATAGAAATGAACGATTTTTGTAATTGAATGAAAACGTTAGAATGCAGGCTTATCTTCTGTAGACTTCATGAAAGCATCTTCAGAATTTCTTGGTATGAATTTCTGGTATGAGGAACATGGGAGAAATTGATAGGTACTTCCTGTATTTTGAGATATTGTCATTCCCAGGTGATTTGGAAGTTTATAGTGTTTGGTGTACATTTTGATATTTGTATTTTTAATATGGGGTTTTGGGCATTAAACTTTTGAAGAATAATGGGCATTTGATCCTGGCTGTCTTAGGTACTCAATAAATGCTAAAATTTTGCAAGCTGCTGTGCCAGGTGATTTCTACTTTTTCATTACTAAATCTGTTTTGATCAGTGAGTCCAAGCTCCTTAAAAATGAACTTTTGGCAGTGACCTGACTTGACCTGACCTTGTATTGTAGGAACTGTTAACCTTTGTGTAGGGATCCTTTTTGGCAGTGTGATGAAGTCTTTTGACCCATTGGCAAAACAGCGTTTTTACACATGTTGATTAAAATATATTAGAATATAAAGGAAATGAATTATATTGAAATATAGTTGAAGTATTTTTTAAAAATAGTTCTCTGATTTTTGGGTCAAGAACTTTGCTAAAACTAACCTGTTATATATAACATGTTTTATATACATATATAGATGTGTACATATACTTAAATCTTTTGTTTTTACATATTTTAGAATGTCTTTCCCTTGTCCTTTCAGTGAAATATCCCTTATGATAAAGAATAAGAGGGGGAAAAATTTCAAAAAGAGCATATTGAAAAGCAGTCTGATATTAGTACCTTATACATCCATAATCTCCCATCTCTGTAAGGTAGACTTTCTTTCTGTCTCTCCTTTGGGACCTAGCTTGGTCTGCAATTTTTTGGCATTCAATTCTATTTACCTTGTTCTGCTTTTTAATGTTCTTGTCATCATTGTATGATAGTTTTTGTAATTATTATTTTACATTGAATCAGTTCATAAACATCTTCTATGCCTTTCTGTATTCATCATAAACATTGTTTTGATTTTAAAAGCTTTGTTTTCAAAACATATACCTAGATATTTGTCAGCATCCACTCTTGCCAAAACCTTGTTTCAAACTTTCTCCTCCTTCCCCCCTATTCCCTCCCCTAGATGACAAGCAATTCAATATATGCTCAACATGTTAGAATATATGTTAAATATTGTAATACGGACGGAAGCCACCTGACAATGGCTGCTGGAGATCGAACCCATAATGGATCTCATCTTATGATAGGACGATACATGGAGACTGAGAGGCAGTTGCTGTTCTTTGACCTCTCTGACTGAGAGGTTATTGCGTTTTCTGACCTCTCTCCTCTGCCTCCAATTTATTTCATTCCCAATCTGCAACGCCTGTGTAAGCAAAGGCTGCCCTGAAGCTCCTTCAAATACTTTGATGCACAGCTGTGGAGGCTCTCGGAGAATTCACGTGCCCCTTAACAGTTAAATCCAATATGTATAAACATATTTATACAATTCTTTTGCTGCACAAGAGAAATCGGATCAAAAAAAGAAGGTAAATAAGTAAGAAAAAATGCAAGCAGACAACATCAAAAAGTGAGAATGGTATGTGTTGTGATCCACATTCAGTTCCCACAGTCCTCTCTCTGAGTGTAGATGGCTCTCTCTTCATCACAAGATCATTGTAACTGGCATCAATCATCTCATTGGTATAAAGACTCACGTTCATTAGAATTGATTGTCGTATAATATTGATGTTGCCATGTACAATAATCTCTTGGTTCTGCTCATTTCACTTAGCATTAGTTCATGTAAGTCTAGCCAGGCCTCTCTGATCATCCTCTTGATTGTTTCTTACACCACAATTTATTCAGCCATTCTCCAATTGATGGGCATCCATTCAGTTTCCAGTCTCTAGCCACCACAAATAGGGCCGCCACAAACATTTTTGCACATGTGGGTCCCTTTCTCTCCAAGATCTCTTTGGGATATAGGCCCAATAGAAACACTGCTGGATAAAAGGGTATGCATGCATAGTTTGATACCTTTTTGAGCATAGTTCCAAATTACTCTCCAGAATGGCTGGATCTGCTGAACAATTTCTAATATTGGGCTTTGGCAGCTTTTAGTTTTTCGTGGATAGTGACCTTCTAGTGGCCACTTTGTATCATTATAGTCATTCTTGGTAGAAGGTTTTGAATGACAAGCTGAGGACTTTGGATTCTGCTGAGTTAGCATAATGATGGAAAGAACTGTAGATATGATCTAGTCTTAAGTACTTTCTTTTACCCATCACCATAATTTTGATAATGTTTTGATAATGACATTTTGAATAATTGTAATCTACTGTGATATTAAAGTATGGAATTTAGGGATATGTGAAGCTTTTAGCAAGCATTTATTCAGAACCTAGTATGTGTTACCCTAACTGTGCATGCAAAAGACCTTTTCCTGACCTAAAGGAAAAGGTGAAACAATAAGGTTTCCAATAAGGTGAAATCTGCAGAGCAGATACAGTGTAATTTTAGAGGAAAGAGTAGTTTGGGAGATCCTGAATTGAAAATCAGGAATTTCAAGAGGCAGAGTGTATTTAGAGCTGAAAGGGACTCTTAAACTCATCAAATTCAATTTTCTTGTTCTACAAAGATAATTCTGGGGCCAAGGGAGAATTTTTGGTATGTGACTTTTATAGTCACACAGCTAATAAGTATCCAAGACAGGGTTTGGAGAACATTCCAACTGTGGGAGACAGTCAATGAAAAGGCATGGAGATGGGAGATGGAAGATAGGGAGTGAAGAACAGAAAGAAAAGGATAAGCCATAGTGTAAATGGAAGTAAATAATGCGTAAAAAGGCAGATCACCTTGCTGGAGATATTATCCGAAAGGAGCCATTGGAATTTGAGTATGGGGAAATGTGGTGGTGGGTGGGGAATGGATTGGAATGGGGTGAAAGTTTAAGCAGGAAGAGTAATGTGATGCAATTCTAGGAGAGGAGAGGGAACCATGTATGAGATTGTAGAGATCGAAGATTTGGTAATTAATTAGATCAGTTTGAGTAATCAAAATTAGTATTTAGGATAACATCAAGGTTGTGAATCTAGATAATTGGAAGGTTAAATGGTGCCTTTGATAGAAATAGGGAAGATTGGTAAAAGGGGTGAATTGGGGGGGGGTGGTTGGAAATGAGTTCACTTATGTATTTCCAGAATTTCTCCCTGTGATCCTTTCTAGGCACATGCCCTATAAAACTATCCTTTATAACAAAGCTCTGTTTTTTTAAAAAGAGGAGGAAAATGAAAGAATAAACAGAAAAACCAATCAGCACATGTCAGCACATGCAGTCAATATTTCATCCTTGTGGGTCCTCCACATCTGCAGAGGCATGTGAGAGGTTTTCACACATTTTGGGGAGGTAGACCAAGTGTGTGTGTTCTTTGTAAATTTTCTGTTTTCTATTTTTGTGGTGGTCCGTTTCTACTTATATTGTTGTAGTTATTATATATGTTCTTGAAGTTCTTATTTCTTTTTGCATCAGTTGCTTGTAAGCCTTGCTGTGTTTCTAGAGCTGTCGTATTCATAACATAGTGATACTCCATTATATTCATATACCACAATTTGTTTATCCAATCCACATTGTTTCCAGTTCTTTGACACCATACAAAAAGCTGCTATAAATATTTTGGTTAAAGGATATGGATGGATATTTTAGCCACTTTACTTGCATAATACCAAATTGCTTTCCAGAATAGTTGCATTATTGTAGGTATTGTAGGTCCACAACTCCAATGTGGACTTCCTGTCTTTGGTCATCATTGTCAATTTGCTGGGTGTGAGATGTTTTGATGTACATTTCTCATATTTGTGGTTTGGAGAATCATTTCTTGATTGTCACTATTTTGTAATTCTGGTTTTCTTCATAGCATCTCCTGTGACCATGTGTAAAATCTTAAGAAGGTAGATATATAATTACATACATCTCCTTTTGTTATGTATATTTATATATATATCTCCTTTGCCAAAAATCAAATGTTAAGGTTCAGGCCACGCATTACATCTACATTGGTAAGCAGAATTCATGAATGATGGCAAGAAGTGGAATTTACATGTATAGATATATGTGCTGCTTATGAGACTCACTGGATACATTGCTGGAACAGAAATCAGGATGAGACCTGGATTTTAAATCTAGACTCAGAAACTTATTAGTTGTATGATATTGGGCAAATCATATAACTTAGACTATTTCTTTTTTTAATAAAATCCCTCCTTTTCTTTCAGGGTTGATGTGATGATACAATGGGATCATTTGTAAAGTGTATTGCAAATTTGGAAGTGCTATATAAGTGCTAGCTGTTATTAATGTGAGTAAATCACATCTTTAATTATGTTAAGAACTATTTTATCCAGATGAATAATAAACACCTATTTAGCATTTATTGTATGTCAGTCTCTGTGCTGGCAATACAAAGAGAAAAGGCTAGCCAGGCCCTACTCTCAAGCACCTCATACTCTAATTGGGAGAAATATCATCAAAGAAAATTCATCTCTAGGGGTGGGGTGAGGGAGGAGAGGTGGTTGTATACACATGTATATAGGTGTCTTTTTTGACACATGTATGGAAAGGTCTTAGGTGAGTGCAGATATGGAGTAAGGTCCAGGGACAGGTATTAATTAAGTCAGTAAGACCAAGTGACTGCACTGGGTATGTAGAGTGCCAGGAGGCAGTGCAGATAGTAAGGTCTAGTGGTCTCCTTTTCACTGAAGAGGAATCAAATTGGGACTTCCTTCTCATCCTAGGCATGTGAGCAGCAAACTGCTGTTTGGATAGGTTGGATAGGTTCTGGCTGCTTCAAGGGGAAATGCCAGAGCCGGAGGAGAGATTCTCCAGAGTGAGCCAGTTGAGGGAGGAGGATGCATAGTAGAAAGGAAAGGTTATTGGATTTATGTTTCAGAAGGATTAAGTTCTAATCCTGACTCCTGCCATTTACCAATCATTCACTTCAGAAGAGTAACTTTTTTTTTTAAATCTTCAGCACTAATTTTTGGGTGATTTGGAGTTTTTTTTGTGTGTGTGTGGGGGGGGAGTTCACCATCTTGCCTTTGACTAGTTTTTTTCTTTATTACAGTGGTGCACAACTTTTTTTTGTTTCTTTTTTTTATGACTTCTCAAAGTTACTTCAATTTCAGGGAGTTTGCACTGTCCTATAGAGTAATCAATAACAAATCCTCCAGCTAGCTTCCAAGTCCCTCTAGAATGCTTTGCTTGTTTTTTGAGAAGTAATTAGGCAGCTTTGCACCAAAATATCAGTTCTTTGTGATTCTTAACTACTGTGTTTGGTTTTTTATTTTTTTATTTTATTTATTTTTTGCTTTTCTATGACTGACCCAACTTCATTTTGAGCTTGATTGATCCTTGAAATATTTTTGTGACTTTCTTGTGCATATATCTTTGGAGTAATATCTATTTGTAAAAATCATAAAATTAGACCTGACCCCCAAAAAAGAACAAGTAAACCTATGAATGGAGTCAGATCCAGCCCATCAGACTTAATTAAACCCGTTTGTCTGATGAGAATGAAAAATGAAAAAATAATTTTAAAAAAGCAATTCACATAATAACTATATATTTACTATATGTTTAATGTACAAATCACCTTTATGTTGTACTATGTAATGGAAACATTTAAAAGGTAGTAAGTTGCAGTTTAATGTACAAATCACCTTTATGTTGTACTATGTAATGGAAATATGCTTGTTTGTTCCATAAATTAAAAATAAATTGAGACTGAGTTAACCTACTTAGTCACAATCAACTATTACTGTCACAAATGAAACTATATCCAACTGATCCTTTTCCTCTATTTCATGCACCACTATAGTACAACATGAAATTTATTGGTACATGCTTTTTTTCACTTGGGCAAAAATGCCATGGAATCTTTGTCCATTGGCAATTCAGAAAATAAGTTTTCAATCAAGCTTTTGTCATTTGAACAATAATAATTGACATTTGTTTTTATTTTCTATAGAAGGAAGGCTTTGTTTTTTAGTTTTTAGTGGTGAAGGGAAAATGACTAGTAATTATGATTTTATTAGTGTAGGGAACTCCGATCTGAAAACATGCTCTGCCAAAACAGATCTTCAAGTAGTCTATTAACTTTATATTCTTAAGGTGCTTGTCCATAGTCCCACAGGTAGCATATGTCAGAGACAGGACTTATGATTCCACAGTCAGTCTTCTCAAACATTATATAGCATTGGAGAAGGCTGGGTTGTCAAAAATAGTCACCAAGTGTAGATGTCAAAGTTTTAGATGAAAATAAAGATGAGTGCATCTGTTGACAAATTTGCATGTATAGAAGCTTGAATTGTCTCCCTCATTTGAATCCAGATATGATATTAACAGATTGGTCCTTGAAAGTTATGATTATCAACAAATTAGTAGATTTGCTTCATATTTTGCTATATAAATGTTTTCAAAGAATAAAAGCAGTTAATTGCTTTTTCAAATTGTTTTAATATTAGTAACAACTAAAACACCTTGTGATTTTTACTATTTTGTAATGGGCATTACAAATTACTAGCCTAGGTAGAAGCATCCATGTTTTTGATGATTATGACGAGTTTAGCTAAATAAGAAAATAGAATTTTATTAATGAACTATAAAATATTTTTCCTTTACACTAGTACTAATGATTTTTATTATGTTGCATTCTGCTAAATTGTAAATATATAAGACCAAAGAATTTTTAAGGAATTAAGACTGCTCTCAAATTCTATAATTATATTTACAGAGAAGTTTGTTCCTTTAATTGTAGACTTCTATGATCAAGCTATGTGAATCAGTATGTCTAATAGTACTAATGATTTTTATTATGTTGCATTCTGCTAAATTGTAAATATATAAGACCAAAGAATTTTTAAGGAATTAAGACTTGCTCTCAAATTCTATAATTATATTTACAGAGAAGTTTGTTCCTTTAATTGTAGACTTCTATGATCAAGCTATGTGAATCAGTATGTCTAGTGAGGCTAAATTGTTATGAGTTGATAAAATGCTTTTGCAACATGATATTACTGGGATAAAGCCTTGGAATTTTGATGGAGGCCCATATTCAAATTTCCCTTCAGACATTTACTAGGCATACAAAGATGGGCAAGTAATGATTTCTGAAAGCTGCAGTTTCCTGATCTGTAAAATGTGAGGATGTTATTTAATGCATCACTTGCTTCATTGTGTGATTTTAAGCAAACATCTATATAAATGTAAATATAAATATAAATATAAAGTTCTATATAAATGGGATTTGTGTGCAATCTTAAGACTGTTAAAACTCTTGAACAAGAATCTGCTTTTGTATTACCAATAAATTGGGTAACTAAATTACTTTACTTGTCATTTCTCCTTTTAGTGTTTGCTGCCCCCAAAAGGAAAAGGATTAATATTACTATCCTAACAAAATTGAATTAGCTCGCTGTGCCCCCAAGAACCAGAATTAGAAGGGATCACCTTATCCCTTCCATTATCATATGCTTGAAAAAGAATCCTCATTATTAGTTATCTGATAAATGAACGTTCAACATCTGCTTGAAGTCCTCCAATAAGGGAGAATTCAGAATTCACTACTTTCCAAAGCAGCCCTTTTTACTTAATTGGATACCTGTAATTTTTAGGAAGCTTTTCCTGATATCAAACCTTTTTTCTTTTCAGTTTTTGCAGATTATTCTGCCCATAACGTTCAAAAACTTGAAGAAAGCAGCATGTATGCTCCAAGCCTGAGATTCTATTTCCTCATTTAGTATGCACTCCAGGTATCCTATCTAAGAGAGGATGTTCAAAACAGAATACAAATACTCTGGAGGTAGTGGGACTGGGGCAAAAATCAGATAGATGATGACTTCCTCGCTCACCTGATAAAGGATATTTCATTGTGATACACTGTTGTCCACTAAACTACCATCTCTTTTTTTCCCCCCCAAAGAGTTCTCTAGCCAGTTGCCAGTCTTATATTTGTGAAACTGTTGATTTTGAATTTTTACCTTTGTCTTAATGTTTTAGCCTTTTGGGAATTTTGTGATTCCTGGCTTTCTCATCCATTGTATTAATTATAATTTCCAGCTTCGTGCGTGTTTGAGCATTTCATTTATGCCTTTATCCAAGTCAACAGCATCATATAATACAAATACAGATTTCCTGGAATACAGATTTCCTCTGGAAACTTCACCTATTTGACATTGAATCATGTGACTACTTTTTTTTAATATGACCATTCAGCTAATTCCAGATCAATATAACTGTACAACTGTCCATTGTTTTTTTTTTTAAAGTGAAATATACTTTTTACTTAAATAAAGAAACAATTTGTAACATTCTCTAATCTAGTAGTTTAGTAGTCCTGATAAAATAGGAAGGTTGGTTAGTCTGGTGGTGTGATTTGCTTCTGATGAAACCATGTACTAGACTTTTGTAATCTCTTTTCTAGGTTGGTGGTTTGTTTTTTGGGTTTTTTTAACCACCCATCTCTGCAATAATCCCTTGTAGTATTTTCTAAGGAATTGATGTCAAGCCTATTGACTTTTTGAAAGTTTGAAGACTTTATTTTCCTCTTTTTTAAGAGGATATTTGCATTCTCATCTCATGACACCTTCATTCTTTTCAGTTTTTCAAGTGCCATTACTAGTAAGGGCCTCAGCTTTGACATTTTTGTACCCAAGATGTAGTCCTTCAAATCCAGGTAATTTAAATTTGTTAAGGTCAGCTAGCTGCTCTAGCAGTTTTTCTGAGTTAGTATTTAGAATGTACTTTGAAGAAGATCTGGATTCAAATTCCATTTTTGATAATTATGGGTCCATGGCATGTCACAAAACTTTTCTGTGTCTCCTTAATTTCTTCTTCTGTAAAGTGGAGATAATAATACTTAAATGAAGTAATGCATATAAAAAGCTTTGTAAATTTTAGTGCTGCAAAATAGTTACTATATCATGATACAGTTCTAAGATTGTGAAGATTGGCATTGTTAGCTCCTCTATAGCAGGGTTGTTGTCCTTTTTTGTGTCATAAACTCCTCTGACAATCTGTTGAAACCTCTGGACTTTTTCCCAGAAGAATGTCTTAATATAATAAAACAATTGGATTATGTTGAAATGGAGTTATTTAAAATTTTAAAAAAGGTTTACAGTTGAGAATCTTTGCTCTTGTTCACTAGACAAATACCGACAAATGAATAACTATTCATTTAATTGACAGTCTGAAAACTTCCTCCTTTTCTGTTCCTTTGGCCACCATATTTAGAGAAGTCAGAAATAGCCACAGAGAACCAAATAGCATTGTATATTTTTATGACCAAATAATTCTTTATCCCTCCTACAATCCTTCTTACAATTGATTGTAGATACTTTGTTATAAACTAATCATTTGTTATTAAAAATATATGTGACTGTGTGCTTACTTTAAACTTTTCCTTAGTACCCTGTGCCCTCTGTATATCATAGCCTCAATGACAGCCAAATTTGACTACTCATCATTCCCCAGATAGATGGCGCACTCTCACCTCAGTCTACTTTCCACCCTGAAATGCCATTTTTCTCTTTAAAGCCTTCTCAGCATCATCCAGAAGACTCTCTTCTGAATTCTTACACTAGTTTCTTTGTGTGACTCTTATGCTACTTGCTACATTCTCTTTGGTATTTGCATTGTACTGTACATGTCACCAGAATGTTTTTGAATAGATGGAGAAATATGATTGATGGATCATTATGGGATGGGATCATACAGTAAGAACTACTGACACAGAGCAGTATCAAAGTTAGTATAAATTATAGAATAGTATTAAAAGTGTTGCATTTATTTCAAGGACATCTGACTTTACTTAAAAGTAAATTAAAATTCATTGCATTATGTTAGACATAATGACTTGGCTTGGCACAATTCATAGCATACTAGGTCAAATAAAGTTCTAGTCTTAAATATAAATATTTTACTGGCATACACAGTTAAATCAACCATTTCTTTAAAAGTTTTTTTGGTTTTATTTTTAAAGAGCAGATATTATGAAATCCTAGTGTGTATCACTAGAGGGCAGCAGATTCTTGGTTTTGATATTTGTGTTCTGCATATTTAGCATCAAAAATATATATTACTTTCCACCAAGGGAAAATAGTGTTTGAGTATATACCAGTCTAAATTATTTTTCAGTGATTTCTCTGCAGGCAATTCATATAGATTTATTTAGACATAATTGTACTTTTTTATATTGCCACTTTTTTTTTTTTAAAGCATAGCTATGTGTATAGAATTAAGAAATGTTAGCTTTGCATCTTATTTAATCATCTACCCAGAGTGACTCAACATTTGCCTTCCATATTTGACTCATTTTTCTTCACTACTGGATTTGAGAATTGGGTCTTCCAAAATCTAGTTTGCAATCCTTGAGGAAGTCATTCCATTCATTTTTTAAACTCCTGCAATATAGGGCTCAACCCAATTGATTAGTAGGTGAATTTGTACAAACTGATTAGGTCCATGTGTCTACAAATGATCCCTAGAACACCAGATGGTGCTTCAGCTTTAAATCTTATCCATCCACTCATATCTTTATATTTATTTGCCACCATTTGTGTACCTCTTCTCACCTCTCACCTTCCCCAAAGAAAACACCTTTCTTTGGTTATTACTCTTCTATATCTATTGGCTTTCCATATTAATGTAAGCTATGTAAGGTAAGGGAATGTCTCTTGGGAGAAAAAGTATATCCAGTTCTTGTGCATAGTAGGCATTTAAAATGTCTTTCATTCATTTGTTTCATTTTTTGTTAGCCTTTTTTTTTAATATCCAAGCCTGTGGTGTTGAGAAAGTTGACATAAGACCCCATTATATTTTTAAATGATTTCTAAATGTTATTTCTGTGAAAACATGACTTATTTTTATATGCAAAACATGGTTAATTTTTCAATGACCTTTGCAGAACCTTCTGTTCCATATTTACCCCTTCTTCCTATCCCCTCCCTTAGCCGGCAGGTAGTCCAATACATGTTAAATATATTAAAATATATGTTATATATATATATATTTATACAGTTATCTTGCTGCACAAGAAAAATCAGATCAAGAAGGAAAGAAATGAAAAACTGAGAAGGAAAACAAAATGCAAGCAAATAACAACAGAGAGTGAGAATGCTATGTTGTGTTCCACACTCTGTTCCCACAGCACTTTCTCTGAGTACAGATGGCTCTCTTCATCCCTGAACAATTGGAACTGGCCTGAATCATCTCGTTGTTGAAGAGAGTCACTTCCATTGGAATTGATCTTGTATAGTCTTCTTGTTGACGTATATAATCTCCTGGTTCTGCTTATTTCAATTAAAGAAGTTTATGTAAGTTTCTCCAGGCCTCTCTGAAATCACACTGCTGGTCGTTTCTTACAGAATAATAATATTGCATAACATTCATATACCATAATTTATTCTGCCATTCTCCAATTGATGGGCATCCATTCAATTTCCAGTTTCTTGCCACTACAAAAAGGGCTGCCACAAACATTTTTGCACATGTGGGTCCCTTTCCCTCCTTATAACTTATAATTAAACACTTTTGGGTCAAAGGGTATGCACAGTTTTATAACTTTGAGGATAGTTCCAAATTACTCTCCAGAATGGTTGGATCTGTTCAGTTCCACTAACAATGTATCAGTGTCCCAGTTTTCTCACATCCCCTCCTACATTCCTCATTATCTTTTCCTGTCATCTTAGCCAATCTGACAGGTGTGTAGTGGTATCTCAGAGTTGTCTTAATTTGCATTTCTCTGATCAATACTGATTTGGAACACTCTTTAATATGACTAGAATTAGTTTTAATTTCTTCATCTGAAAATTGTCTGTTCATATCCTTTGACAATTTATCAATTGGAGAACAGCTTGAACTATTATAAATTTGAGTCAATTCTCTATATATTTTGGAAATGAGGCCTTTATCAGAACCTTTGAATGTAAAAATGAAAAACATGATATTTCAATAATCTTAAATTATTTTCATCGTTGGTAGTCTAAACTCTTGTCACTTTCTAAAAATACTATAACTAGAAAGCTAGAAGACTGGGTTAAAATGTCTCTAACTTATAGTAGTCTCAAAAGCCATTGTCAACAAATTCTATCCTTTATTCTGGGGTTTCTCATCTGATTGGGCTTACTAAAGGTAATAATACTTCTGAATGTTCTTATTAAATAACAGTCAAAAGATAACACATCAGTTAACTCTAGTAGATTCTACCATGCTAAAAGAGCTTTGAGACAGTCAGCCAATATATAATTATTAAGTATCTATTATGTTCCAGGCACAATGTTAAGCCCTGGAGACATAAATATGAACAAGACAGGCCTTATCCTCTAGGAGGAGTAAAGTACCTTAGATTCAAAAGGCCCAGATTTCCCCCTCCATTTAGGTCCATCTCCAGTTATCCTGATTTGATGGGGGGAAATCATATACACAAAAGGAAGTTGAAAAAGAGGGAATGAAAGTGGACTAAACTAGATGAAATTTTTATCTTTTCCCCTAAGCTAAATGAATATTTCTTAGTCATAGAAGATTGGAAAAAGAGGGGAAGAGGAATATAATGTGGGGAGTGGGGGGAAGTGCTAAGGCAAAGGAAAGTATAATTTTGTGTGTAATCTCACATAATCAGAGTACACACATTTTTGTTTTGTTATATTGCTTAGGACTATTCTCTCCCTCAATCTTCCCTTCTTTTAGTCTCCCTTTTCTCCTTTTGCGTCCTATTTTCCTGTTGAATAAAAGATTTCAATATGTGTGTGTGTGTGTGTGTGTGTGTGTAATATCTTGCCTCCTTTGACCAGTGTATGTAAGAGGAGGTTGAAGTGTCAACTGTCCCCTATTTATGTAGATGATACTTATGTACCCTGATTATGTGAAATAATCTCCCCTTACGCTCAATCTCTCTTATTTCCTCTTCCTCTTGTCCAGTCTTCTGTGATCAACAAGATCACAGAATCACTCCCAGGCTATACTTTATAACCCTTCATGATAGGGGGCACATGTATCATCTCCTTATAATAAAATAGAAGCAATTTATCCATGTATAATCGTTTTGTGTGACCTATCTGTAGTTCCCTAGAACTTTAATTCTTCCTTTTTGGCTGTCTGCATTTTTTTTCCTTTGACTTGGAAACTCTGCATTTTGGCTATGTTTCTTCAAGTCTCCCCTCTGAAATATATTTACTGTGATCTAGGCAAGCTGCTTAACTTGGTGATCTCTGACAACTTTGTGACACTGTAAGAGAAGGTGCTGACCTGCATGAACTTTCCTCATTTGGGTATCTCTACGTCTGTGAAAGTACAACAGCATTCTGTGTGCTCAGCACTGTGGTGTGCTTTGAGCTGGAGATACAAAGAGGCAAAAGACAGATTATATCCTCAAGGAGCTCACTTGTACCTACTGTGCTAGCCCCCAGGATACCTCAGAATCAGCCGGAGTCAAGATAACCAAAAGTCCTTAACCTTTATTCTTGGTCTTTAGGGGTAGAAGTGAAGGGGAATGGAAGAGAATCTCTGCAAGCGCTTTCTCCCTCATCTACCACCCACTATGTGTCTCTGGATAGCTTTACTCCACCCTCAGTTCCTCCTACAATCCTCTATACACCAATTATGGAGCCAGTACGTATAGTGGAAAGGACCATTTTCCAAGCAAATGCCCATAGAGTATTGTCCAATTAGAAGTTAGCCTCAAGTGCTCAGCAGTCCCAATCTCGGTGCATAGTTCCAGCCCTCTACAATCACTGCTTAATGGGAGAAAGAAAAAAAATAAAGCAAACATACAAATATATGTAAAAGTTACATATGGCATAAATAAGAAATAATGCTTAATTGAGGGACGGCACTGGAATTAAGAGATTTAAAAGTTGTTTATAGATTGAATTTTAGTTAGGTCTTAAAGGAAGCCAAAGAAGGTGGTAGGTAGAGTTGAGGAAGAACATTCTAGGCATGGACAAAACTGGGGAGTGGGGAGACGAGGGGGACCTGTAGAAGATTGGAGTATCTGGAGGCCAATTTGATTAGAAGAGTGAGAAGCTTGGAAATAAAAAGGAGCTGGGGTATGAAGAGATTTGAATGCCATTGGAGTCGAAAGAGAGCCAACGTCATGGTCAGACCTTTAGGAAAATCACTTTGGTGACTGAAGGCAAGCTGTAATATGCTTGGAGGTTACCTAGTTAGGAAAGGATTGAGATCAGATTTGAACTTCCTGACTCAAGCTTTGGCCTCTGTCCTTTGTGCAGCTTAGCTGCCTCTCTGCCTCAGCTTTAAAATGGGGATAAAATGGGCACCTACCTCCTAAGGTCATTATGAGGATATCAAGAGGGATAGTAGACGTTATAATGCTTGCTACTCTTTCTACCTCTGTTCTTGCAGTTAAAATTTTGCAATTAAAAATTGCAAAGAACACAAAATTGTTACTTCTTTAAAGATCACGAAAGGATAATGGGATAATTATTTTTTCTTCCACATAACATCCTAGAGTGTTATTTAAACACTCTAAAGTACAGAATCCAAAAACTGACATCACAAAAAACTGAAGTGTGTGTGTGTGTGTGTGTGTGTGTGTGTGTGTGTGTATGTATGTGTATGTATGTATATACAAGTACTGAGAGCCACAGTATTTGGCAGCCAGTTAAAACTATATACACAGTTGGAAATGGGCAAGTTGACAATTCTCAGTGGGGCCCCATCATTCCATTTAAGGGTTTCAGAGTATGTTGCTTCAAAAAGGATTCACTCTGTTTTCACTGAAAAAACATTACTAAGTTGTGGGTTTATTTAGGAAAGGTATTTCACCAACTTACCAGAGTTTTAAATTTATTTACAGCTAAAATGAAAATCACTTTTTAAAAATACCTCATATTTCCCATGTTGAAACAATGGAATGAACTCTTTAAGTATAATTACTTGGTTTAAAAAAAAAAAAAGACAGAAAATACAAAAACGGCCCCCCAAACTGTTGTGAGTCATCAGTTAGGATTTTTAAATAGTTACATTCAGCATTTCTATCTCCACCCAGAAAAAACATGAATCATATTCTCTAGTGTTTCCCAAATAATAGCTACTTTGAAACGGAAGTGGTAGAGTCCTAATTTGTGTGTGAAATAAGTGATGTATACTCCCAACTGCTTTTTACTGTACACGTGGGAATTCCACAGACATTTCATTTAAGTCTTGCTTATAGGGGCAAAACACTTGGTAACTATAGCAACTTATTTTTAACTGGAAAATTTCCCCTTCAGTTTTGAGGATGTCATAACACTATACTCTGGTTTTTTCTAGCATTGAAAGACCACATTTTGTTAGATATGGGTTTCAACTAATTTTTTAGTTTTCTTTTGCTTTTGTCAGATTTTACTAATATGAGAGAAATGTGCTAGCATATAGCAAGACTGGAGACAAATTTCCCTCAGAGACAAACTCTTTTTAAGGCTGTTAAGTACATTAATGATATCAAATAGATACTTTTTAATAATAAATAAGACATGTTAGTTTATGAGAAAAGACTCATTATGAAGAAAAATTATACCATTAATGAACAAAAATATACAAGGTGAATTGTATGTATCTCAGTAAGAAGTTATTAGCTTTTAAGGATGACTGGGAAAGGCTTCCTGGAGAAAGTACAGCTTATTCAGTCAGTTGGAGTAACACATATTCATTAAAGGTTAATGGATGTTGGAGACAATGTGTTAAGCTCTAACCACACAAAATAAGGTTAAAACATACACAAACAAAAAAAAGAGAAAAGAAACTCGGTCCAAGGGATTTGGTCATTTTTCGGTTGTGTCTTTTTGTGTTCCGGATAGGGTTTTCTTGGGAAAGTTACTGGAATGATTTTGCCATGTCTTTCTCCAGTTTGCCTAGCTTCCCTAATGAGGAAAACAGCCTGCAAACAATTATAAGATACAGGATAAATTGGAGAGATAATCAATAGAGGGAAGGTATCTAGTACCCCATAATAAGGGATTACTCAAGGATTAGTGTCATCATACTCTTGAGTACATTATATTTTTAATGTACTATTATTTTATAGGAAAACTGGAAAGATAAGAGGGGACCAGATAATGAAGGGGTTTGAACAATTAACAGAAGATGTTTTATTTGATCCTATAAGTGATAGGAGTCAGTGAGTGGGAATGGAGTGTGTAACATGGTCAGATATGAGATTTAGGAAGATCAGTTTGGCAGCAAAATGAAGGACAGACTTGTTTGTGGTAGCGAGAACTAGAAGACTATTGCAATGATCCAGGCCTGAAGTGATAAAGGCTAAGTTGATAAAGATTTTGTTGGTGACATACAGAAATGTTGATGATTTATGTGCTACAACTTTGCTAAAGTTACTTGTTTCTAGTAGTGGACATACCATTACTTTCTAGTTCTTTGCTATTACAGAAAAGAGCTACTGTAGATATTTTTGTACATATTACTACCTTAGTTTCCAGTTCTTTTCCAGGCATATGCTACTACAAAAAGAGTACCTATATATACTTATTGTGTATCTAATTTATATTTTAATATATTTAACATCTACTGGTCATCCTGCCATCTAGGGGAGGGGGTGGGGGGGGTTAAGAGGTGAAAAATTGGAACAAGAGGTTTGGCAATTGTTAATGCTGTAAAGTTACCCATGTATATATCCTATATATAGCCTATAAAAGGCTATTAAATAAAAAAAAAAAAAAGAGTACCTATAAACATTTTATTTTTTAAACAATTAGACCTTTTCCTTTCTTTGAGGGATAAGTTCATAGGCTTAGTAGTAGTATTTCTGAATTAAAGGGTATGTATCATTTGCGGAATTTGGTGATGTAATTTTGTATTGTTTTCCAGAATTGACAAACCTATTCAGAACTCTGAACAATGCATTAACCTGCCAGTTTCTTTGACTTTTCATTTGATACTTGGTAAAAAGTCTAGATAATACTTAGACTGATTTTTATATAGTCCTTTAAGGTTTGCAAAGTGCTTTGCATAAGTTATTTTCTTTGATTACAACATTATTATTTCCATTTTACTGACAAGGAAACTTAAGGCATAAAACAGTTAAGTAACTTGCCCAGGATCACACAGCTAGTAAGAATCTGAAGCAGGAGGTCTTTCTGATTCCCAAATACAGCACTTTATTTACTACAAAACCTCTAATGTTACATATGTGGTGATAATGATTCCCCTGGAAGGCAGTCATGCATATGAAGTATTTGGGTTAAGTAGTTTTCATTTTTGTGAAACTTAGTAGATTTAATTTAGTCTCTTCCATTACATCATTTCTATTCTGGGTAAAATATTGGATTAGTAGATTAAGGAGAGGAAATTCTTTTCTTTGGATTTGAATATAAACTTGATATTAGTGGACATTTGTAGCCATTTTAAAGATATAGATTATTCATGTCATGGTGTATATATGTCTTTATTCTCTTACATAACTGATGTTTTTTAACCTGGCTTTATTAAGCAGTATAAATTTTTTATAGATCTTTATGATTCATACTTTAAAATAATGGTATAGAGAATGATTCATTAACTCATTTGTATGGCGCTTTAAGTTTT
Organism: Sarcophilus harrisii; assembly: GCF_902635505.1. Lineage (NCBI taxonomy): Eukaryota > Metazoa > Chordata > Mammalia > Dasyuromorphia > Dasyuridae > Sarcophilus > Sarcophilus harrisii. The sequence continues at coordinate 253,280,879 of NC_045430.1, read as the reverse complement.
AGCACTTCCTTCTATGCTTTATATACATCTTTTCATGTTTTATAAGCATAAGGTAGGTAGTTTATGTACTATTGGACCCAAAATGCTGATGAGGAGAGCTCATGATTTGATTATAAGTTCAGATTCAGGAACTCATGCCTGCTCTCTTAACCTTTGCTCTTTCTTCTAAATCCCTTTTTTCCCTTCCCCAAAGCTCATCATACAAGGGGATATGTGGAATTTATCCCTTTAATTTCCACTATCTGTCACTAAACTTGCAGTGGTAGAAAAGGAAAGATTCTGTTTTTTTTATCATAAAATAATATATTTTTTCATAATTATAACTTTTTATTGACAGAACCCATGTCTGGGTAATTTTTTCCCAGTGTTCCTTCTCTGGTGTAGCTGCTTCTGTCCATCATTGATTGAAACAGAATTAGATCTTCTCTTTGTGGAAGATATCCACTTCCATCAGAATGCATCCTCATACAGTATCGTTGTTGAGGTATATAATGATCTCCTGGTTCTGCTCATTTCATTCAGCATCAGTTCATGTAAGTCTCTCCAAGCCTCTCTGTATTCATCCTGCTGGTCATTTCTTACAGAACAATAATATTCCATAACATTCATATACCACAATTTATTCAGCCATTCTCCAATTGATGGGCATCCATTCAATTTCCAGTTTCTAGCCACTACAAACAGGGCTACCACAAACATTTTGGCACATGCAGGTCCCTTTCCCTTCTTTAGTATCTCTTTGGGATATAAGCCCAGTAGTAGCACTGCTGGATCAAAGGGTTTGATAACTTTTTGAGCATAGTTCCATGTTGCTTTCCAGAATGGCTGGATGTATTCACAGTTCCACCAACAATGTATCAGTGTCCCTGTTTTCCCACATCCCCTCCAACATTCCGCATTATTTTTCCCTGTCATAATAGCCAATCTGACAGGTATGTAATGGTATCTCAGAGTTGTCTTAATTTGCATTTCTCTGATTAATAATGACTTGGAGCATCTTTTTATATGGCTAGAATTTCAGTTTCTTCATCTCAGAATTGTCTATTCATATCCTTTGACCATTTATCAATTGAAAAGGAAAGATTCTTTAAAGAAGGTTAAGAAGAAGGTGGTTGAAATCAACGCTACAAAAATTTCCATAGTCTGAATTTAAGTTGCCCAGGAATCTATTTTCCATTAATGATATTGTTACTTTAGAAGTAAGTACCTGCCCTCCACAATGTTGTTTCACCTAAAGTAAGTACCTGCCCTCCACAATGTTGTTTCACCTAAAGTTATGTTATTGGGGAACCAATTATGATAAATGAGAATAGCTTTATAAAAAAATACTGTAATTTTTGAAATGGGAAATTCACATAACCCCAATTGCCTCAGCAAAAGAAAGAAATACAACTATTAAAATTGAGGCACTATTTGCAAGTTACTTTGGAATTCACTAGTATGTTTAAAAGTTCTTTGTAGATAGTTCTGAGAAATAGCATATAGGGGAAGACTATCTAAATGTATTTATTCAAATAGATGCATGTGTTGTGGTATTGTCCCGCTTGAGCTAATTCTTGGCAATTATCTATACCCCAATGGAATTATCTATCGTTTGTAATAAATTTATATAAAAATAGTTCTGGGTTCCATTTGTGAAACATTTGTTAGGAGCTTCATTGAGAATTAAATCGGGATAGGTTGATAGGTTTTCGGTCCTTGATTACAGTTGTGGGATCATAAAGAGATTTAGGTTTAGTCATGGACCTTAGATGATTATAAAGAAATAACATAAATTTTCTACCAATTCAATTTACAGTGGAATTAATATTCAACTAAGTGTTCATTCAACAAACATCTATGAAGTCTAGGCACTTGCTATTATAAAGGCAAAAAACCAAAAGTCCTCAAGTAGCTTATGATATAATTCGGGGTGAGAGGTAAGGAAGGAAGGACAAATAGATTGAGCATAAGTAGAGGCAGAATGCCGTGAGACACTTGAAGAGCAAGAGGAGAAATTGTTTTTAACTCAGTGGTAGTATCAGGGAGTGAGGTGGCATCTTAGTTGGGCTTGGAAAGAAAACAGGAATGTGAATGGGCCCCAAGAGGCATTTAGGTACAGGGGCTGCTGGTATGAATAGATGACATAAGAAAGAACATAATTCATTTTGGCTAGAATATGGAGTGTGGGACCACTGTAATATGCAGTAAAATAGGGCAAAGTTTGGAGTCATATTGCAGGGGGCCTTGAACACTAGTTTCTGGAACTTGACAGGCATTATAAAATACTAACTTGATCGTAGATTGCTAAATTACATGGAAGGCAGAAAGCCTTGGGAACTAGTCTTAAATGAAAAAGAATTAAGGGATGACTAATAAATTTGGGGCAGTTTGTGAGGGAGTGAAGGAGAGCCCAGACATAAGTTACATCATGTTAAAAATGGCAGGATTTAATTGATTAAATGTGTGAGTTGAGAGAAAAGAGTTAAAGATATGACTCATGATAATGTGTTTGTAGGAGGAAATGGGACAAGAGGTGGTACCATTGAAAAGGAGAAATTGTGGGAGAGGTACATATTTTAGGTGGAAGATATTACAAAACATTTCAAGTAGAGTACTGGGAGCTCGTAGGAGAGTGAGGTATAAATACTTTGGGAATCATTTGTATAGAGGTGTTAGGCAATGTATAAGCTTAAAGCGAAACCCTGGAAGACACATACTAAAACATGTATATGTGACTTTGACATTCTGAAGTTAAACATCTCATTAATTTTTGAATAAAAATTGAGGCAAATTTTGTCATTACAATTGGTTCCAATTGGTAAGCTTCTGTTGATTTGTAAGGATGAACAGTTTAGTACATCACCAGAACCCAGTTATGTTTCCTATAAAGAATATCTGTTTCATAATAGAGACAATAGACATGCTGGCATATGGATTGTATACATTTTATACTATATTTTGTACCTTGCAATGAGATTTATGAGAACTTCAGCTACCCAACTGCAAAACTTCTGCAAAAACTGCAAAACTGGGGTATTGAAGAAGTCTGAGAAATCTTTGAGCAAAAGTAAATCACAAAGCTAATGAATTTCAGTCTAGAAAGAAAGAAGTATAGCCAACCTCCACCCAGCATCTAATAAAAGCATTTGAGACTCAGGTTACTGACTTAACAAAATTGATAACATTCTTTCCCTTGGCAACTTTTAGTTTTTTGGACAACAGAGACACAATTTTGTAAGTTGAATAGGAAGTGGGGAAAGTTCCTAAAAAGGAGCATATTGATACTACTGAGAGTTGTCACCTGACAGCTAGGTTCAAGGAAATAATATAAACAGCAACTAGAATATATACCACAATAGCTTTCAAGGCATAAATATCATGCCCTGAGATATTTATATGTTTATATATATTTATATGTTTATATATATTTATATGTTACATAAATTTATATGTTTATATGTTCCGAAAATTCTCAGTTTTAAGTTTTAGTAGATTATAAGTGAAAAAGGAATGAATAAAAGCTATAAGCTTTAACTTAACTACATCCAGACTTTTGGAATACCTTGCATATGCATTATGGGCTTAAGTGGAAAGTTTAAGTAGTAGTATCAGTTCTGTTTAATAATTGAGGAAACTGAAACTGAGAAGTGATTTCATTTGCTCAAGATTGCACACTTTATCAAATTAGGAAATGCAGTCTAATTCTTCTGACAGTAGAGTTCACTGTATAATTGATGCTGATAATGATGACCCAGAGTCATCAACAAAATTGCTTTCAGTTTACTAAGAAAAGGTCTCTCTATTCATGTTGGTCTATATCTTGACACTGGACCCAGACTGCTCTAGAAGGGAAAGTGAGGCAGGTGACATTGCACAGTCCTCCCTCACTCAAATCCAATTCACTTGTATATCATGGTACTACCTCTCTGATGTCATCATGGTCCTCTTCAAGAATGAAGGACAAACGACAACTAAGAAAAGAAAGAATAATACTATGGAAAGATTTCTGTAAAAGAAAAAATGTTAAAATGATGTTTAAAAAGTTAACTGGAAAATTGACTTATCTGTAACAGTTTATTTCTGTGATGGTACTAGATAAGAGGCATTACAATTGTACTACTGTATTGGGATAGTGATTTTTTTCAAGTTTTAATAATTTGCCTCAGAAATATGACTATCGGGGCAGTAAGGTGGTGCAGTGGATAAAGTAGCAGTGCTGAAGTAAGGAGGACCTGAGTTCAAATGTGGCCTCAGATACTTAACACTTCCTAGCTGTGTCATCCTAAGTCACTTAAGCCCAATTGCCTCAGCAACAAAAGAAAGAAAGAAATATGATTATCATATCTGTTTGCAAGTTACTTTGAAATTCATTAGTATGCTTCTTTGTAGGTGGAGTCTTCCTACTTGAGTATTGTCCTGCTTGAACTAATTCTTGGCAATTATCTGTACCCCTAATGGGATTATCTACCATTTGTAATAAATTTATATAAAATAGTTCTGGGTTCCATTGGTGAAACATTTGGTAGGAGCTCCATTGAGAATTAAATTGGGATAGGTTTATAGGTTTTCAGTCCTTGATTACAGTTGTGGGATCATAAAGAGATTTAGCTTTAGTCATGGACCTTAGGTGACTTGTTTATAAAGAGGAGAATTAACAAGATCTGACAATTAGTGAAAAAGCTTTAGTCTTTATATTACATCATGCTGCCTTCCTAGTATCTGACATTCATGCACTTTCAGTGCTGCTTTATGCATTTCATTTTACCTTAATGCTAAAACCTGAGATATAGGTAGCATAAGTGTTATACTCGTTTTTACATGAAGAAATTGGAATCCAATGACTTAATTGCTCAAAGTGCTGTAAAGGTTAGTGCATATCATTCTTTTGATTAATTTTTTTAAAATCATATTTACTTTGTTAAAATTGATTTGATGTGAATGTATGGCGAAGAGTCAAAAAGAGAATACAAATTTACCAAAAGAAAATTCAGGAAGGTGTAGAGTCGTTTGAAAAAGAACTGCATTTGCAATAATGTTGAGAAAAAGAAGAAAGTAAAATGAGCAACAATGACAAATTCATTAGGACAATGTGGAGGAAAGAATACTTTTAGGCTACAGATTTACCTTATTTGAGTATAGTAATATACTCAAGAGAATAGTAATAAAAACAACTCATTAAGATTGAATTTATGATATACAAAATGCTTTGTATTTTGCGTCTTCTTAAGTATACAAGTAATATACAAGTAACATATTTTTACATGAGAAAAAATGAGAAGGGTGCACATGAAGAAAAGAAGTGTGACTGGCAAGGTTTATACAGCTAGAGACACTGAAGCTAGGACTTGGAAGGTTCAAGTATAGTGCTCCTTTCATTACTAAGTTCTAGTTAGGCAAGGAAGATGCTGAAAGAAGGATGAGTGTTAACAAAAAAAATTTTTTTGAGTAGTGTTAATTGATCTATGAAGGAAAAACAGGAATTGAATTGTGGGGGGAAATGTTTGTCCAGGATATATGAGTAATATCTTTAGCATGCTAGCTGGGAAACAATGAGTTAGATATTATGATTTTCTTGCTGAAATTGGCCATTATTGCCACAAGTATTAGTCATTGCAGTGGTGATTTCTGAGGTTCATTATTTAAAAGCTAATTAATAAATCCAAATGTCAGTAAGGTAAAAAAAATTAATTATGGAATTGTGCAAAGTATTACATTTCATAAGAATTAAAATTATATAAATACATTATATAAATTATAAATATTATAAATTTATTTTGTTTTATTCTTTTCAGGCACTAATATGTTAGGGATCATGACATAGTAATTGGACATTTAGAGAAAATTGCTGCATTATATTTTTTCAAGTTAATATTTTCCCCCCTAAAGCAAGAAATATAAAATTTCTTGTTACAAATAAGTATAGTTAAGTGGTTCCCCTCCCAAAAAAACAAAAAAAAACAAAAAACAAAAAAACAACCATTCCACATTGTCTTCCCCTTCCCCAAAAATGTTTCATTCTACATTTTTAAGCCTCTCTACCAGGAGGTGGTTGTTCCTCTGTAATAATGGTTAGTCTTCCTAAGACTTTCAGAGTTGGTTATCTTTACATTATTTTTACTATCGAAATTAATTCTTTTGATTCTACCCACTTCACTCTGCATCAGTAATACAGGTCTTTCAAGGTTTTTCTGAAACTATCCCCTCTATCATTTCTTATAAAAAAATCACATTCATATACCAAAACTTATTTAGCCATTTCTTAATTGATAGATATCCCTTCAGTTTTCAATTCTTTCATTTTTCCTTTGATGTCTGAATATAGATCTGCTGGATCTATATGCACAATATTTGGGGGGGCATTATCATAAAATGTTTACAAGACTGTCTGGTCCAGTTTACAGTTCTGCCTCAATATACTTGTTTTCCTATAGCCTTTCCAGCATTTGCCATTTTCATTTTTTGTCAGCTTTGCCAATCTGATAGATATGATGTGGAGTTTTAGGATTTTAATATGCATTTCTCTAATACTTAAAGATTTTTATTATTGTCATTCAGTAGTTTCAAGTGGTGTCCAACACATTTGAGGTTTTGTTGGCAAATATACGGCAGTCGTTTTCCATTTCCTTCTCTAAGTCCTTTGACAGATAAGGGAACTGAGGCAGATAGGGTTAATTGACTTGCTTAGAGTCACATAGCTAGGTAGTAAGTGCCTTGGAATGGAACTCCTGAAATCTTCCTAGCTCCAGGGCCAATACTCTATTCTTTATCTCCTTAGTGATTTAGGTGTTTGTTTTTTTAATATAAATATTTGATAATTTCTCTAAAAAACGCTTTACTCGAAATGTAATGCCGGAGAAACTGAGCAAGATGGAGATTAGAGAGTATTCAATAGTTTATTAAATGGAGAGACATAACTGGGATCAAATTGGATCCATGCTTTGGTCCCAGGGCTGAATGAGCAAACAGTTCTCAATGACATATATACACATGGCTCAGACACAGAGGGTAGACTGAGGCAGGGGCAGAATCAGAGTACTGAGAGTGGGAACTACACTCTGACAGGGTGACTTACACCACAGATGGAATGACATAATCGGGGAGAGGCACCCCAGACATGGGGAGAGGCATCTTGATAGACAGTATCTGACATAGCTTGGGATAGGGAGGCATTCTGATATTCTAAAATATAAGATCTTTTATCCTTATCAAGTATTCTGATAAAGAGGGAGGAGAGGTTTTGCAGGGCTGTGAAGCAGGGAAATCTAGGCAGGACTGAAACAGGATAATTGGGAAAACTGAGTCAGGACAATAAAAGAATTGTGGCATAACAGAGAAAGGTTTATTTTTATTAGGGTCAATTCTCTATATAGTTTGGAAATGAGGCCTTTATCAGAGAATAAAAAATAAAAATTCCTCCTCCCTCCCAATTTACCTGCTTTACTTTACCCGCATTATTTTAGCCGCATTATTTTATTTACATAACAACCTGTTTAATTTTATGATCAAAATTGTACATTTTATCTTCTGTGACCTTTTTCTATTTGGTCATGAATTTTTCCTCTTCATAAGGTTACGGGTAATTTGTTAATATATAATCCTTTATGTCTAAGTTGTGAACTCTTTTGGAGCTCATCTTCTAAATGATGTGAGATGTTAGTCTATACTTTGTTTATTCATCTTTTTTTTTTCTGGAATGTTTTCCAATTGTCCCAGCAATTTTTGAAAAATAGTGAATTTTTGTCCAAAGTTGGGATATTCAGTTTTATCAGATCCTAGGCTACAACACTTCCCATTTTTAGTGTATGTTATACATGATCTAATCCATTGATTAACTTCTTCTAACCACTTGTTTTGGTGACTATTGCATTGGTGTGGGTTAAAAGTTGACACTTTTTGGTCCTTTTCCTTCTGATTTTTCTCCCATTAATTTCCTTAAGATTCCTGATCTTGTAACTCAAGATTAATTTTTATTTTTCTAGCTCTATAAAATTATCCTTTGGTCATTTGATTGGTATGGAAATGAAAAAGTAAATTAATTTTGGTAGCATTGTAATTTTTATTGTATTGGTTTAGACTAAAAATGAGCAATTACTATTCAAATTAAATTTAGATTTATTTATTACTTAGATCTGTATTTGTAGAAAGAATATTTTGTTATATTTTAATATATTTAACATCTACTGGTCATCCTGCCATCTAGGGGAGGGGGTGGGGGGGGTAAGAGGTGAAAAATTGGAACAAGAGGTTTGGCAATTGTTAATGCTGTAAAATTACCCATGTATATATCATGTAAATAAAAGGCTATTAAATAAAAAAAAAAGAGAATATTTTGTATTTGTATTCATATAGTATCCAAGTACTATATCACTGTATGTCTTTAGACATACAGTCTTTTGACTTTTGGTTAGTGGTTGACCTCTTCAAGAGGTATGTTGGCATGCCATTAAGTTTGTTTAATGCTGTGTTTAATGGAGAGCCATTGAGCTTAGGGAGAGCTGTCACAAAGAGATTTGAGGCAGGGAGACTAGTTAGAAGGCTATTGAATTAGTCTAGGCAAAAGGTAATGAAATATAACCTAGGGTGTTGACTGTGCCATGGGAGAGAAGGGGATAGATATGAGAGACATGAAAGAGGAAATAAGATTGAATAATAGATTAGATCTGTGGGTGTGATCAAGATTGTTGACCTGATTGGCCTTCAGAAGGATGATAATATTAGAAGGTGAGAAGAAATGAGTTGTATTTTAGACACTGTTGAGTATTAGTTATGTTCAAGGTGTCTAAAAGGCAGTTAGTGCTGAGACAGACTTTAAGAGAGAACAAAGGATATTTATGGATCTTGGAAACATCTGCATAGAGATGATCATTGAGCCCAAGAGAGCCAGTTGTGATCATTAAAATAATATCGAGTAGAAAAGCAAGAAGACTCTTCAGTATCCAGTGATGCCTAGTGGGCATGACATGGGTGAAGAGCAAGCAAATGAGGATGACAGAGAATAGTTGGTTGAGGAGAATCAGAAGAGACAAACAGGAAAAAGGGGGTGAAGGAAGACGAAAAGAAATGTCATTAAAACTTAGAAAGAAGAGAGTAAATAAAAGGAGAAGATACTCAATAGTGTCAGATCCTGTAGAGAAGTCAAAAAGGATGAAAACTGAGAAAAGGCCGTTCAGATCGATAAGTAGATATTTGGAGAAAGCTATTTCAGTTTAATAATGAGCCTGGAAGCCAGAATGCAAAAGGTTTTAGAAGAGATATGAGAGAGGCAACAATTGTGTAGATCAATTTCTGGAGTTTAACCCCCCAAAGTGGAGGAAAAATAAAGACGATGCCTGTTAAGTATGATAATATCAAAAAGTAAGGTTTTTACTTTTTTTTTTTTTCATTCAACCAATTATTTACTTATTCATAATTCATTCATTCTATATCTAGGCAATTGGGGTTAAGTGACACAGGTCATACAGTGACACGAGTCACACAGCTAGTATTTTGTCTGAGGTCTTATTTGAACCCGGGTCCTCCTGATTCCAGGGCCTGTATTTATCCATGTGGGGTCCTCAAACTTTTTAAATAGGGGGTCAGTTCACTGTCCCTCAGACCGGAGGGCCGGACTATAGTAAAAACAAACATTTTGTTTTGTGGGCCTTTAAATAAAGAAACTTCATAGCCCTGGGTGTGGGGGATAAACGTCCGCATCTGCCACATCTGGCCCGCAGGTTGTAGTTTGAGGACCTCTGATGTATATATTTCTACATGCTAGGCACTATGCTAAGCACTTTACAATTAACTTGCTTGATCATCACAATTCTTGGAAGTAGATCCCCATTTGACAGTTGAGACTTAAGTATGTTTGTGATTAACTGAGGTTGAGTGAAGAGAAAGAGGACATAAGAGTGACCTTTTTTGGTGAAATCCTCTTAGAAGGGAGGGATGAAATGAACAAAGTGAAGTGGATTTGGAACAGTACTTTGGAGAGTGGGATATTGATTGAACCAGTTAGAGAGTGGCAAAATTATTGCCTTGCTGTAGTAAGAATCCAGTTGACAAGTAACAAGTGTTAGTGGATCCACTTAGCACTGATGCTGATTTTCCTGAGTGAAAGTGGCATATGGTGAGACAAGGTTTGATTAGCGATAAGAAGAGAGAAGAGAATGGTTCCCAGAAGGGATTAAGGTAGGAAAGTGATAGTAGAGAGTGAGAACCTAGGAAAGAACTGAAAGATGAAGGGAATAGAAGTCATAAGGAGGCTGAAAAAAAGAATTGGTGTTGTAAGGCATAAAGTAAAGTGGGTATAATAAGAAATTATGATGAGAAAGAAATTTCTGAGTTAACATGGAAATGAACCATATGTGTTGTGATAACCTTGTTAAGGATATGACCACCTTTGTGCGTAGCTGAGGTTGACGTAAAGGAATAAATGGGTCATGGGAATTGAGCAGATGAAGTTAAGACATTTGAAGAAACAGCAACCAATGTGTGTGTTCTCTAATGTGTGTGTGTGTGTGTGTGTGTGTAAAATCTCTAGTGTGAGAGCAGGAGTTGTAGAGAGAAAGATTGTGATACAGCTAGACACTGAACTGAGGAAGAAGGGAGGTTAGTGTTTGTGTGGGAGCCTGTGTGGATTGGGTGATAAATTTGGAAAGCTAAGAAGCAGTTACTGAGTGATGATGGTAAAGGGAGAGTCTGGAAGTGGCAGTGAAAAGCAAGGAGTCTTCCAGTTCCCCCTCAGGCCAAGTTGAGATATGAGTAAAAGTGCATCAAGGTGGGATCATACTAAGAGGTCAGATGTTTTGAATTAAAACTGGAAGCCCAGGTACTGAAGTCACTTCTTAAGGAAGGAGTAAAACCCGAGTACAAATTAAAATAATATGCTTGATTGAGGGACTTTAAAGGGGCAGTAAATAGAGCTTGGATCTGAACTCAGGGAGACCCGAGTTAAAATGTGATCTCAGATAACTTTACTGGTTGTATGACCCTGGGTAAGTTGCTTAATTTGTTTATCTCAATTTTCTCATCTTTCAGAATTGTGATAATTGTTTTGAGGATCAAATGAGATGATGCTTGGCATATAGGTAGTGCTGTATGTTTTCTCCCTTCCTTATTCTCTTAGTCTGTCAGCTGAACCATAAGGTAAGAACTTACTTTATTAAGGTAATACACATTCTTAAGGCTTTGCTCATATGATGTGACTGAGATCTTTAAAGTTGGAAGAAATCTTAGCTAGGTAACCTAACTTCTTTCCTTCATTTCTCTAATATGTGGAGAGGCGGCATGATATAGCTATGGCTTATGAACTGTTGTAGAGAAGAATCTTTCTGGCACTGGTAGAGGAAAAGTGCCTGTTTGCTAATATGCAGCAGTCATGGATTAAAATCAATAATAAACATACTCACGTATATATCAAAGAACAGCATTTCCAGAATTTTTTGTCATATCCTGTTTTCCCCCATATTAGACTATGAGTTTTTTGAGAACAGGGTCTTCCCTCCCTTTTTGTATCCCTAGCATTTTGCATAATGGTTGGAATATAGTAGGCACTTAATGAATATTAGGGGTAAATTTACAAGATCACAAAAGACTCATTTCTTTAAAACTATGTAAATGATTTTATTATTATTATTAAAGTGTTTATATATATACTGGCTGAAGCATTATTATTGCAGTTTTATTTGTGAAGATACTGAGATATAAGGAGATTATCTTGCTGGTACCATGCAGCTAGTAGGAAAAAAAAGTGGGAATTCTGGTTTGAAATTTCCTGCAGAATATTTGTGGTTTCATAATTATCAAAATTGTGTAAGTAACAGTAGTTTAGCCTAAGTATGTGTCTAGCTAAATATCTATGTTGTATTATATATTTGATTGTAAATTTACTCTTTATGTCTAAATCCCCAAATACTGATACCAGTTTTGCAAGGAAATAATCCATTTTTTACAATTCTGGTTAAGCATGAAAAGAGTTAAATGGCTTCTATACAGTAACATATGAAAACATTTAAGCTGTTTGGAACTGTTTACTTGCATAAAGGGATGTTAGTCAGCAGAGGCAGTACACCAGGATACCAGATTTCTTTGTGGCTTTTAGTGGAAAATGTTAAAAGCACACTCATTTTTCAGCTAAGAATTTTTTAGTTTCATCTGAATTAGTCACAGAACTGGCACGGGCATTCTAAGACTTTACAACTGGCTCTTTGGGGGGGTGGGGGGTGTAGAGGAAGTTACATCCTGAGCAGTGGCTCTGTTCTGTGGTAAGTGTAACATGTGAGCATTACTAGGCATTTTATCCTGCGGGGCTGCAGTCTGCTCTTCAGACTGGGCTCAGGCGGAATGCTGCTGTGGGGCTGATTTCTCGGGTCCTGTGGTTGATTTTTCATCTTTCTTTTTAACGATCAGTTAATTCAGAGGGGTTTGCGGCTTTTTCAAGATCATCTACTGAACACGGAAACATCTGAAATCTACTAAAAAGGCTAGCAGTGGAAGGAAACTGGATTGGCACCGACCCAGATGTTTGAATAAAAGAGTAGCCGGAAAGAAGATGCACGGAGGATTTTTTTTCCCCTGAAGGAGGACTGTATAATGGAAGCTGGATTCATGCAGAGATCAAAGAAAACACTCAAGTGATAAACTACTTTGTGGAGGAAAAGGCTGAAGCAGTGATTTGAACAGTTATTTGAGCTTCATAGCTTCTTCTCAAACCGTTGATTTGTATTTTTTTATTTTTTGCTAAGACTTTCTTGTTGTGGGTTGTTTGCTAGAGCAGCCACAGCCAACTGCTGCTTTATGGAGGAGGAATGAAGACTCTGCATTGCCTGTGCTATTGATGAAAATAGAGCTATCTGCATTTTTGTCCTTTGGGAAATCTCGATTAAACAGGCCACATTCTAATACCAAGAATCTAATCGTTGTTCCTCATAGTCTGACTCGTCGTGTGTAAATGTATTGCAGCTTTACTGTTGATGCAGAAGAGCGCGTTTATTTTTTAAACATAGAAAGAATTGTTAACCTCTGAGCTCCATGTTCTGAGTTTGTGTTGAGCACAGATGAATTTTTTCTGGAGTACATCAGCATTGAGACCAGTGAAACTCAAGAAATGAAGACTTGACAAGGTGAAGATAGAATAGTGAGATTTTTGAATTTTGTTTTCAGCTCAAAGAAAGCCAGCTATACGTGACCAAATTGACCTTGTCTGGATTGGGGATAGCTGGGATCGACTCTGTCACTGCAGTTGCTTCTCCTTTCAGTCAATACAAAGTGGTGTCATGTCACCCCAAACAATGACTTCTCTGTACTAACAAAATTCTTCTGTGAAGAGAAGTGATACTAAAGAAACATAATTTTTAGAGGGTGGTTTTTCAAATGAATTTAGATTATAACTGGGATTATTAGTTTTAAAAGGTTTTGTTTTGGTTTTTACTAATAATTTCTGTAATAAAGAGCTGGTGACTTTGAACAGACTAATAGGACTTGGCAATTTTAGAGATGTTTTAAAGCTGTGGGAGTCAATTACCACTGGAAAAACTGAAGTTTAAAATTAACTTTTAAATGCCAGCTGTAGTACACACAATGTTCCCAAGTGTGTACAGAAGAGGAAGACATACTACTTGTGATATACCAACTGTAACTTTTGCTATATAATTTGAAATATAGTGTTTTAAACGGATGAGTCGGGTGTGTATTGTTGTTTTGGAGGAGATAGAAGATGAATCTCCACCATTTGTTTCTAAATTGCCTCAGGAAAATAAATTCCTTCCATCTTCAGCTTCTGGAAATGTATTGGTAAGATGTGATAGTTTCTTAAGTAGTTTGTATTCTGGTATAGTATAAGTGATTTCTTTTTTTTTTTTTTCCATTTTAAAAAATAGACTTAATAGAATTTATATATTTTTGGTTTAGTTTGGTTTTATGTTTACCATGTCATAATGCAAAGTGAATACATTTCTGATATTCTTGGAAGATTAAAAAAAATCATTCAGATAGTATAGAAGCTACATATTTTCAGCCTTGAAAAAAAAAATTTAACCTTGTGTTTATAAAACTTTCAGTCTGATCGTAAACTGCCTGTAGCCTAATGGATAAATATATATATTTTGACTTTTAGTTCCTTTTTTCCATGTCTAGTCTATAGTTTGTGAAATTGAGGTAACAAGTAGGAATTGGCAATTCTGCCTCTTTTGGGAGAGACTGGCTACTACTAGTAATTCGGAAGGCCTGGAATTTACTGTATTAGCTTGTGTATTGTTTACATGTACAACTTTATCTCATACTGTGTTATCTTTAGCCTTGTTTTAAAAGCTGTTGTCAACTGCTTCTTTGCCTAGTAGAACATGATATCCTATCATAGATACTTATGCTGTTGATTAGGAAACTTATATTTAGACTTACACGTGTTTATGTGTGTTAATCATGTCATTCAGACATACTGTACTTGGTCTAAAAACAGGAGAACTGAATTATTTTTGTAATTTTCTAGATTGTGAACTCTTATGCTAATCAGTGGTAAAACTTTATTTCTAAACTCCCCAGCAAAATGTTTTCAAGGAGGCTTTGTTTTAATGGACCCCTAAATTGTATGGTAACTAGCTGAATGAGATAATTGGGCCTGTGTATTTTAGATTCTTTAATTGAAATAATCTTACTTATTGATAAGATTAATAGGCTAGTCTTAAAAATTCAAATTTATCTGGACTGATAAACTATTTCCTTGTAGCTAAACTATATTAATGATTTTTTTCCCAGGTGGAGCTTTTTTCTCTCTAAAGGTGATCATTTGTGCAGTTTGCAAAGATAGTATTGCTATATATTGGTTTTCAATTATTAGTGAAGTGGGAACAGAGAAAACATTCTATGATTTTTATCCTTTTTTATTCAAAAATTTAATGTCTGTTATTAGAAGCAGCAATGTTTTGTAAAGCATTTGTGGCCAAATTTTTTTATACCCCTTTTCTTTTATATTTTAGCCATCACTGGTTCAAGCTATATTTAATGGAGATCCTGATGAAGTTCGGGCACTAATATTTAAGAAAGAAGATGTTAACTTTCAGGTAATAAAAAGCAGAGTTAAATTTAGATAATGTAGATAATGTTCAAACTTGAATTGTATTTTTAAGGCTTCTCTTTTACACAGTTTTCAAGTAAAGGAAAAAAAATCATTCATCTGTGAAAATATGGTGATATATAATCATAAAAAGTAATTAATGACATAGATGTTTGTTGCAAACTTTTTTTTCCCTGAAGTTGAAATTTGAACTCTCTTCCTAGAAATGAATGTAGTTGTAAAGAGATATTGAGCACACATAAACAAATTTTCCTTTGTTTGATTATATTCTGCTACTGTTAAAAGGAGAATCATTTATAAGCTTTGTTATTGTAGTTTTTGCAAATGATCTTTCAGGACTGGAATTACTATTGTAGTTCATTTTTTAAAAGAACTTTCCAAAAATCAGTAAATTGCACTGGGCCATTAAAAATATTATTATATAGTTTTAAAAAGTTAGCAATTTATTTTAGCATAATCAGGCCCATTAATGCATTGCCACTGAAACAAGTGTTCCTCTGTAGTATTGTGAATAAAGTAGTGTCTTGCTATTTCATGTGATCTAGAAAGTAGCTCTAATAAAACTGGGGTTTATGAGTTTTGAATATTCAGCTCTAAATAAAGACTTTTTTCCCCCATTTTTGTTCCTCTTACACAATAAATGCAATAGTTATTTATTTTAAAAGCCACACAAAAACAAAAGTGTTGTCCTTTCCTTTTAAAGAATATATTCAGTTCTGGATTAGTTATATGTTATGGTTTCCTTGTTACTAACATTGGCTATAATTTTTTGCAGTCAATTAGTGAGCTTGAAAGATTTTTTGCAGAAAAAAATCGTTAATTGTATTTGTGTTTTGTGGGAATTATAACCCCTATACTTGAGGGAGAAGGGAGGAGGTGATGATCTTCCAGGTTTATGACTATATTCTAGATAATTGAGATTATGGAAGTTGAAATGGATAAATGGATAGCTTAACTTTTAAGATTCATTGATTCTTTTTATTCTCTTAGCACAGTATACCAAATATCATTTTAAAGTGCATATGATATGCTTAATAATTTTGTCCAGAGTTATCAGAGTGTGGTCATTTTGGAACTATTTAACTTATGAAAGCATATTTTTTTATTCTTTGTTGTGAAACATTCGAACTCTTGATAATCATATTTTAATAGTACTTAAATGTTAAAAGAACATCCACAAGAAAAGTGTACCTATTTTCCTTGACTAGATAAAAATTATATTTTAAGATTGATCTGTTATTTCATCAGTGTTGTTGCATAATCCCTTTTTTCCTTGCCTTCTCTCTCAAAGACCATTCAGAGAGGGTTCACTTGGGTACACTAAAGATCTTACTCTAGATCTTTGGGTACCAGTGGAGCATGCAAGCTGTTGTCTCTTGATCTTACATGACTAGCCTCATCTCCTTTTCCTGTCCTACTTTTCTCTGCTGATATACTTTATGTCACTAATATGCTATGCTCATTTGTTAAAATGGGACTTCATGTACTGTTCTTCATGTTCTTTAGAAGTTCTGGTATTCTGTTACTCATAACCATGTGGCAAGTATTAATATCAAAGTGATTTTGTTTGAAGGAGTAGATTAGGGTTGCACAAATGCAATCTTGCCCACTCTTCTCCTATCATTTATATGTTGGTTTCATTGTCCATCTGCATTGTCTTTTAAAAATTATTATTTTTAGAAATTAGCAAAAATTCCTCCTCCTGACCTCCATTTGATACTTTTAGAAGATGCTCTTACAAACATATATAGATAAGCAAAATAAATTTACACATTGTGTGTGTGTGTGTGTTTCCCATTCTGCACTTAATTTCCTCCACCTCTTTCTCTGGAGGCTGAATGGCATGTTGGTTTCATTGTTAGTTCTCAGTAATCATGCATCAGTGATCATGAAAAACTGAACATCATCTGTAAAACGAGCTGCAGAAAAAAATTGAAAACCACTCTTGTAATTTTTGTCAAGAAAATTCCAAATGGGAACTCATCGGATAGAGGGCTGGGAGTAGAGCCAGGAAGGTTTGAACTCAGATCTGGCCACAATAGCTCTGCGACTAATTTTGGGGGGCCAGTCATTTAACTTCTGTTTGCCTTAATCCATTGGGGAAGGAAATGGCAAACCAAGTATCTTAAGAAAATCCTGCCATGAGCACTACCATGCTATTATAGTCATGAAGAGTCAGATGTGACCCTTAATAGAATTCAGTGGGGACACATATTTCCCCTATTAATTCCATCTTTATTTATTCTTATGCCTGTTTTTAAATTTCAAAGTTTTTATATAGCTTGTCTTTTCAATAGGAATGCTTCAAAGTCCTCTTTCAGCCAAAGTGATTTTCAAGCACAGATCCAATTATATGAGTTACCCTACTCAATAAACTGAACTGACTCCCTAAAACTTAGTTGCAAGTTATCTTTCATATTTATTTTCCAAGGTGTTAATTTTTTTTCCATTCTTTCTTCTAAAGTTGAAATTTCTTTTCCAGTTATTTCCTCTAGAGCTCTTGTTTCATGACAAATCATGATTCTTTTTTTTTTTTTTGCTTGCTTCATCTTTTCCAAAGATTCTCTTTGAATTTTTTTTTCCAATTCATTTAGTCTTTTCTTGTTCTGGAATAGTTTTCTTCTTTGTGTTTTGAACATCCCTGTCACCATAATAATTTTGTATGTTGGGATTCTTTTTCTCTTTGCTTATTCTTCCAGGCTACTTTCTGACTTTTGGTCTTGATCTTGGTGCCTAGGTTTGTGCACTTTTGGAGGAAAGGTTGGAGCTTGTCCTGTTGCTACTTTGTTAGTTTTTTCAGTGTTTTCTTTTTCTCGAATCTCAGGTTGAGGACTACAAGCATTCAATATCTCCTGAGTGTCTTATTGATGTTCCTCTAGTCTTTCAGCAAATTCCTAATCTGACTTTGGGTCTGAGTGACAACAGACTATTGGGATCATCTACTGTCAGCCAACTATGATTTTTTTGCTGGTTTAGAATCTTAGAAGTGGAGGCTCCTCTGGTGTTGTAGTCCTGGTTTTTCTCCAGGCTTCAGAACTATACTGTTGCTGCTTGCTCCTGAATCAGCTTTGCCCTCCAGACCCTTCTTACCATTGAAGACACGGGTCCTTTTATTAACCTGTTCTGTGTTTGAACCTGAACTGGATAAAAACATAACTCCCAGTTGGTATCTTTCCCCATTCTATCTATGTCTGGGAATTCGTGCATGGTCTCTTCCTCTTGCTTTTGAACACAGTTCTGTGTCTAGAAGATTCCATGCAGCTACTCATGATCAGACCTCATCTCAGTGTCCACTGATCTTTCTGTGTCATTGTGACAACTAACCTGGGTTGGAAAAAATGACTCACTATGACTTTGTTGGTACAAGCCTCCCTTCCCTTAATTTATTATTTTTGATATTCTTTTAAAATTTTGAGTTTCAGATTATGTCCCTTCCATTTTGATACCAAATTACACATGTGCCACAATTAAAAATATTTCCATATTAGTCATATTTTTTAAAATCAAGAAAAATAGAGGAAAGTGAGACAATTATTCTTCAAATTGCACTTTCGATCCATCAGTTGTCTTTGGAGGTAGCATGAATTATCATTTGACCAATTGTTAGCCATGAAACGAGGACTATTAAACATTCAGATATAGTGATGAAGAAATAATTTGATGTAAGTGAATAAATAAAAATAAAAATTAACCTTTTCTTCTCTACAGTTTGCTTTTTGGACACATGGGTATTTGTTCTCTCTCTTTTCTTTTTGATTTCTGTCCTTCCCTCCCTCTCTCCTTCCACAGAATAATTGATGAGTACTCTTTTAAAAAAAAAAAAAAAACCTATATTATTCTAAATTGTAATCTTAAATTGGGGAGGTAGTTCTTATGTTGTCAAATTATGAAGTCATTTTTGATAAGCAACTCGTCTAAAATACTTACTTTGTTACTTAAAAACTAATATTTTACCCTACAAAAACATTCTTTCAACTCTTGATTCAAATGCGTTAAAAAAACAAGAAACAGCAGAATGATGCCATTTATAATGAAAGGCATTGAAATCACATTACATGTCAGATATGTCTAGACCTATCAAAATATCATTAAAGTGTTTGGAAAAGTTGAAAATTTTTGTTAGCATTCTTTTTTGGTGCTGAATCATAGAATGCCAAAGATTAAGAAGTGATTTTACATGTAACTGGAGTAGTCTTTCTCATTAGAATGTAAGCATTTCTTGAGGACAAGTGCTGTTTAAAAGTCTTCCGAATGTGGGTTTTTTTTTTCTGTTTGTTGTTGTTGTATGGTCCTCTTTAGACCTTAGTCATTGTTCTAGAAAGACTGGCCTATTTATGGTTCCTCAAACTCTGGTTTCTATCTTCTTTGTCTTTATACAAGTTATCCAACAAGCCTGGGAAATTTGGACCTTTTACATGGTATGTTTTCCTGGCTTCTTTCAAGAAACTCCTCAAATAGTATCTATTCTTGAGTTCTTTCCTAGACTTTCTTGTTCCTACTGTCTTGTCCTTTAGGGATTACTTTCTATCCACTCTGTACATATCTTATATGTATCTAATTATTTACATGTTGTCTTTCCCATCAAAATATAAGCACTTTGAAGACAGAGACTGAATTTTTTGTTTTATTGTTTTTTTTCTATCCCCTGTACTTAACATACTGTTTAAATGTTTCAATAAAATATTTGTTGAATTAATAAGTGAAGGTTGGACCAGTTGGAATGCATTTCATCATTGAAAGTGGCTCAAAAATTCTCATGCAGATCTTCTCCTCTTATATGGGCAAGATTGTGTTAATTTTGATTTTTAGTCTACCCAAATGGATGTGGTTTTGATGCCGTTTTCTCTGTAACTTATTATAATTTAAATAATTAGTGTTGTTGTTTTTTAAATACTAGTTAGCTGATGATTAATTTGGTCACTTCTGTTACTTAATATAATGAATATTTTACAATAATCTTTTTAGGCCTGAATAACTGGTTTTTATCTTTTGTCACCAAAAGTAAGCTTGTATGAGTTACCAGTTTATCACAGCTAATTTTATAGCCAAGATACTAACAATGGGAATTATTTGAACTTGTGTTTGTGTTCTTTATCCCTGAAGCTTAGCTATGAGTCTCTATGGGGAATCTATTGTTGCTTTTCTTCATTTGTAATTTCCCCCATATTTCAAAAATTGAGAT
Organism: Sarcophilus harrisii; assembly: GCF_902635505.1. NCBI lineage: Eukaryota > Metazoa > Chordata > Mammalia > Dasyuromorphia > Dasyuridae > Sarcophilus > Sarcophilus harrisii. The sequence goes on along the minus strand of NC_045430.1, from coordinate 253,260,663 downwards.
CAAAAGAAAGGAATACAGATTAGTTTGTGTGTTGGGCACTTTCAGAAGACTTCCATTTATTCATAGCCCTAATGAATGTTATTAAAGAAGGACTAAGGACTTGGGGATTGGAAATAAAAACAATGGAGCAGCTAGATTGCACAAGGCACAGTGCTGGGCCTGTAATCCAGTGAGGAAGACCTGAGTTCAGATGTGGCCTCATATACTTCCTAGCTGTGTGACCCTGGGCAAGCGACTTAACCTTTTTTGCCTCAGTTTCCTCATATGTCAAATAAGCCAGAGAAGGAAATAACAAATCCCTCCAGACTTCTTAGTCTCCAAACTCCAAATGGGGTCAGTAAAGTTGGATGTGATTGAGAGGCCTGAACAGTACAACATAAAGAATTATAACTAGTGAAAAAACATCTGTTATGAAAGTGCTTACATTTTATTTATTGAGGCAGACAATGTATGGTTTGATTTGGAGAGTGTGTGTGTGTACTTGTGTGTACATATAGGACAAAATAAAAATAAAGTGTAGAAATCCCTAGTTATTAAGGGAGGGTGGTAACAATTAGGGGAGGGGAATCAGGAAAAGTATCTTGTGGAAGGTATGAATTTTACTGAATTTTACAAAGGAAAAGAAGTATTTTGTGAAGCCAAAGTATGAAGAGCATGAATACTAGGGATTTTGATTTTGCTTTAGAAAGGCACTATAATGGGGGAAGGAGTGGTGTGGGTGAGTGTGCGCGCTACTGTATCTGGATCACAGAGTGCAGCAAAAACAGTAACATATAGTAAATATGGAAAGATAAAATGCAGCTAAGTTTTAGGGAGTCAGTTCAATTTATTGAGTATGATAACTCATATAATTGGATCTGTGCTTGAAAATCACTTTGGCTGATGGATGGATCCTGGGTAACAGGAAGACCAATTAGGGGGTCACTACAGTAGCTCAGGTGTAATGTGATTGAATTAAGGTGGTGACTGAAAATAGAAGAGAATGGGTGTGTGGGAGAGAAGTTGTAGGTGGCAAGAGACATTTAGAAGCAAGAGTAAAACTGATCAGGGAAGTCAGGGAAAATGACAAGTTCAGAATCTGGAAATCTAGAAGAATAGTGGCATTCTCTGTGGCCATGTCTGCCTGACAAAAGGATGCTCAGAACAGAACCTTGGGGAATCTTTGTGGTTAATCACTGTGGGATGGGGTGTGATAGAGATGATGAGGAAAAAGAAAAAAAAACAAAACCTGAGATTAAAAACCTCAGATTGTAGGATAATCAGAAGAGAGGTAGATTGTAGTGTGAGGAAAAAGCAAACAAGTAATCAACAGTACCAATAGTGCAGCATATAGGCAAAGAAGGGCAAGGACTAAGAAAATGCTATCAGATTTGGCAGTTACATCACTGATAACTTGGGAGGCTGTTTTCATTTAAATTTAAATTTAAATCATTTAAATGATGAAGATAGAATCCAGAGTTGAGTTGAGAATGCATGGGAAAAGGATGCTAAGTGGAAGCAAAGAGTTTAGACATTTTTAATTTTTTTCAGTTGACCTTGAGAAACATCAACAAAATGAACATATCTAAATACAAAGAAGAAACTCAATTATATGTATCTTTTTTTTAAAAGTACATGTAAGAGTTTAATCCATTAGTAATAACACTACCCTATTTATCTGAACTTCCTTTTGCTTTCTTCTAAATATATTTTAAATGTTTGGTTTTTTCAATTCTATTATTTGACATCATCAGTATTAATTCCCCTCACCTTCCATAACTCTTTACCACCACCATTCAAAACCTTTCTTTATAACAAATAAATATAATTAAGCAAATCAAACCCATCTGTTTGCTTTGTTGGATCTTTTTCATTCTGCCCCTCTCTGCTTGATTCATCAGTCTAATGGTAACTGCATCAGAGTTCTTAAAATTTTTTTTCTTTTTTTATTGCAACCATTGTATGAATTGTTTTCCTAGTTCTTGCTATGTATCAGTCTATGCAAGCAAACCATTTCAATTTTTATACTGTTTTCTTGGTCACATACCCCTTTATCCTATTGCCAATTTTGCCCTTGCCCAAACCATAGGACAGTTGGATTTTTTTTTTCCTTAGTAGTGTTTTATTTTACAAGTACATGTAAAGATAGTTTTCAACATTTTTCAACATTTTTGAATATTTGAGTTCCAAACATTTCCCTTTTTTTCCATCTTCCCCCATCCTCAAGGTGGCAAGCAGTATAAATACATACATGTACACTCATTTTAAATATATTTCCATATTTGTCATATCCTGAAAGAAAAATCGGAACAAAAGGGAAAAAAACCACATGAAAGAAAAAAGCATTCACATTCAGTCTCCATGCAAATGGCATTATCCATCCCAAGTCCATTGGAATTGTCTTGGATTATCAATCACATTGCTAAGTTGCTGTTAATGTGTACAATGTTCTCTTGGTTCCGCTGACTTCATTTAGCCTCATTTCACATAAGTGTATCCAGGCTGAAATCAGTCTGTTTATCATTTCTTATAGACCACATCCATTACATTCATATATCATAACTTATTTGGTCATTCCCCAATTGATAGGCATCCATTTAATTTCCAATTCCTTGCCCCTACAAAAAGAGATGCTACAAAAATCTTTGCACATGGGGGTCCTTTTCCCTTTTTTATCATCTCCCTGACATACAGATCCACACAATTTGATAATCCACTGAGCATATTTCCAAATTGCTCTCCAGAATGACTGGATCACTTCCAATTCCACTAACAATGTATTAGTGTCTATTTTCCCACACCCCTTCTATCATTATCTTTTCTTGTCATCTTAGCCAATCTAATAGGTGTGAGATTGATGTGGGAAAGATTCCTTTCTAGATTCCCACCCCCTCCTAGTTAATGTAATTACCCTTTTACTCACAAATCCTGGTCCCTTTGTATTTCCAATAGAAGATCGGGGCCTGACCCAGCCCCACTCAAATCTGAGCCAACTTTGAGGCTAACCCAAAAGCCCCTCAAGCTAAATCTCTCTTTATAAAAGGGACACCTTGGGACCCCCCTCTTTGCAGAAGTCCCAAACATGCTAGCCATGTGAGGACCCTCTGTCCAGTGCCCGCCTTATCTCTACCTTCATCTCCTTACTTCCAAACCCAATAATAAAACTCTTTTTATCAGTCTAGCTTTTGGCTGATAGATGCCTTTATTGGGGACTCGTGCCGCTACTAGACCTCATTTACCCCCGTATCCTTATGCAAAACCAAGGGGGTTGCAGGGGAGCTCCATTTGACTTCCTGTACCCCAAACCTGCCACTATACCTCAACTAAACCTTAATTTCATTTAGGTACCTCAAAACTAGACCTCAACAAGATGGTTAGTTCTCTGTAATCAGTAGTGATTTAGAACATTTTTCATATGACCAGGATAATTTGTTTCATGGTAATCATGTTGCAAATGGAGCACTGACCAAATAGGGCTACAATACTATTTCTCAGTATTTCTTAATTTTAATTTTAATCTTTAATTTTAGGGAGTAGGAAGACTTTGAGGGATATGCCTTTAATTTGTTACTTTTCATCATATGTACTATTCTCCTCTACTTTTCTTTAAATTTATAACAATACAGTAAAAAAAGATGATTGCATAAAAAACTGCAAATCTTGGACATATTCCTTGACTTGGTGAATTTTGGTTTCCTTCTTTGTCAGATAAAGCCATTGGATTATATTATATCTAAAGTCTTTCCTGGCTCCTACTCTTGTAATCCTGTGAGTTGTAGATTTGTAATATTCTATAAAATGATGTTACTAAAAATAAAAGGATGTAGGTTTATAACATCTATTTTCTTTTACAGAGACTTTTGTATATTAACAGTTTAAAAACTGCTTTGAGAAAAAGTCAACTTAGTTGTCAAAAAATGTTTTGCATTTTTATTATACACACCCGTGATTTTTATATCTATATAGTAGGCATTGTTGATAGCAATGATTTTTTTTTTATCTTTGTAGAATTTTTCAGAACTTACTGTGGCTTCTCAGGTTTCAGAGATTCCATTACCTAACATGTACTTTGAAGTCTTTCCACTTTAAGATCTGCCAGTTTGCTTTAGAGAAGTCTGGATCACTTCTATGCTATAATTGAAATAACAGTACAGTTTTAGTCAAGTGAATAATATCTGGCTTATTCTCTCTGTTGATAGTCAAATTTATGTAACATAATGATACTTAGACATAAGAAGATAAAAACCTAAGAAGGAATTGCTTTGTGAGACAAATTTTGAATTTTGACATAAAACAGATCTACCATGACATTGAGGGAAAGCAATAAAGACTCGTGTTCAAAAATCTCCTTTTTCTCACTCTCTCACATACACCAGGAAAACTACATAGAAAATAAGTTTAAGAAAATATTTATGCTTCGTTTTATTAAATGTTTAACATTAGTATTTATGTGTGTGTGTGTGTATGTAATATAATCACAACTATTATGAAAATAATTTGATTGTTTTCCAGTGGTTCTCAAAGTCTGGTCCAGAGCATCCTTGGAATCTCTGAAATCCTTTCAGAGAGTCTACAAATTCATAATTGGTTTATATTTTTAATGTGATCAATATCTATAACTATAACCCACATAAACAAAAACTCTTTGGCCAAAAATCCTCAATCATTTTTAATAGGATAAAGATATTGTAAAAAGTTTGACTTTTTGTCAACACTGGTTTATGGCTTGCTATTCCTTTTTCTTGTATTTGTGCTTTTAGCACATTTCTTTCCATTAACAGGTATAGGCATATTAGACTGACTTTTCAAACTTTTGGTCATTAGGACTAGGTCATTAGTTATAGATATAGATATATATCTATAATATATATTATAAATAATATATATTAATAGATAGGTAATAGATAATATATATATAATACATAATAATATAAGTAATAGATAATACATATCTATAATATATCATTTTAACGGATAGTCCTTAGAATGTAACATATATATAATATAATATTTTATATATATATCTGAGCCAAGAGATTCATGAATACTGCAAAATTTCAATTGTACTTGGCTCTTTATGGCGTGTACCCTACAGATAAGTTTCATCTAGCTTTTGTATAGTCATACTATTGTTGATGTCTTAATGAATTGGACTCGAGTGAGGTAGAATGTAAAAGTTGAGTTGGAAGAGAGAAATCAGGATGTCTGGCAATGGTTGGAGATGCCCTTGGAGTCTTCACTATCTGAACAAGCTCCACAGTGCTTGCTTCAATTACTTTTACTTTCATGGCCATTGAGTCAAATTATTCTCATCCCTCCATTTCTTGGGGGGAAGTTTTCATGAGTTTGTGAGTAGAGACCCCTTTTCCCCAATTCACTGATTTGATAGGTTTGAGACCTATTACTATTATTAATTTTGGTTTAGCTTCTCTGCTGAAATGGTTCTGCCCAGGTGTGGCTTTTGTGCATGCTATATAACCGCTTGGAGAGCCACAGGTGAGAATTGGACAACTGGTTAGACAAGGTGGATGAGCAGCCCTGAAAAGGATGATGGTCTAATGTCGACCAATGATGACTATAAACCAAAATAAACCCTTAATGATGGACTAAGTGACTTCTTGGTATATTCCCTCAACCCCAACTAGTAAGATAGCTGTCTGAGGAACAAAGTGCTCTGTGGGCCTGTACTTCTAAGAATATAGTGCAGAAGTCCACACCAGTGTCTTTACTGTTAATAGCCAGCCAGAGAACATAAGCTTAGAGTAAATATATTTACTGAAATAGCTTGGTAAGAAAATTTAAAAAACAAAAACATGTTTTCTGTCTTGGCTATATTTATTTGTAAAATTTAATGTGACTTTTCAGTTTTAGCAATTATGTTCAGTTTGAGACACAAGATCTTATTTCTGACACTCAGACCAAAGAAGTAATATTTTAGTTTTCAGAAATGAAATGTGAGATTTTATGAAGGGACCCCCTCAGATGGAATTCCTTGCTTTTCTGTAAATAGGTCACAAAATCTGCATTGTCCTAGATACATAAATATGTTCTCTTTGACCAAATTTCTAAAGGTCCTTATGTTCCCAATTCAATTTCTTCATAATTCATAATATTCAAAGCAGTTATAAGAGAACATTTTACATTTCTTTTGAAAATTTTTTATTCGTATCCTTTGACGGTTGATTAAAGAATGACTGATATATATGTGTGTGCACATATGTGTCTTGATGTGCATGTTTGTATTTCTTAGTTGTTTGTATATCTTGGATATCAAACCTTTTAAGGAAAAAAATTATTTAAAATTTTTCCCCATTTGACTATTTTTCTTCTGCATTAATGTTGTCTGTGTTATCTTTTCAATTTCAAATAATCGGGTTTTTTTTGTCTTTTGTAATTGCCTTTATCTCTTATCTGATTAATAACGCATCTCTTGCCCAAAGCTGTGGAAGGAATATGATCTATTTCTCTTACATTTTTACTTACAATGTAATCTATAATAGTAAGATCATATTTACACTTAGACTGGATTATGGAATTGTATAAGGTCTTCATCTAAGCCTAATATCTGCCAGACTGCTTTCTAGTTACCCCCAACATTTAAAAATATATAGTGCCTAATATTATTTTTAATGTGATGGATGAGCTTTTTTTTTTTAAACATAGTGTATTGATAGTGACAGTTCTTTATAAATCACTCATAGAGATTGATATGTTGCCTTATAACAATAAAGGAAGAAACTTTTTTACAGAAACAAGATGTTATTAATATTAATAAAGTTTGTATTGCTCTACTTGATCAGAAATTTTTTTTGTTCATTCATAGTCAGAACATAGATTTTTTTGCACTCGATTTTTTTCTAATGACATGTAAAGATGTTTTTCAGTATTAATTTAAGATTTTGAGTTCCAAATTTTTCTACCTCCTTCCCTTCACTCCCTACTCTTAGTAAGCAATTTGATGTAAGTTAAATATGTGCAATTCTTTTTAACATTTCCATATTTGTCATGTAATGACAATAATATCCAAAAAGGGAAAGGGGGGATCTATGAGACTATGCTTTGATCCACATTCTATCTCCATAGTTCTCTCTCTGGATGCAGACAGCATTTTCCATCTCACAACTATTGGAATTGTCTTGAATCACCACATTGAGAAGAGCCAAGTCCATCAACAATACAATTGATTGTCCCATAGAATTACAGTTACTGTGTACATTGTTCTGATTCAGATCACTTCACTTAGCAAGTCTTTCCAGGTTTTTCTGAAATCATTTCTTAGAGAACAATAGTCATATACCATAACTTGTTCAGCCAGTCTCTAGTCGATGGACATCCATACAATTCCACCACAAAAAGAACTGCTATGAACATTTTAGTACATGTGGTCCTTTTTCCTTTTTGATGATTCTTTGAGTTATGGACATTGTAATGATATTGTTGGATCAAAGGGTATATGCGGTTTTATAGTTCTTTGGCTATGGTGGTATATAGTTATTTCAATTCAAGTTAATAGGAATTCACTAATACCTTACTGTATGTTGATACTGTGCGCCATGCTGGGAATACAGAGACAAGCAAAAAGAGTCCTCTGCCCTCAAGGATGGGTGTACTTGCCTTATATCCAGAAAACTGTTGGGAACTCAGCAGCAAAGTCATTTTCAATGATTGTTCCAGTGTGTTGTATTGAGTACAAAAATGAGTAAAACTAAATATATTGAATTGAGTTAACTCTTTGTTCATTGTTGTCAAATGCTTATAGTATACCTTGGAAAGGGAGTTCAGAGCCATAATCAGTGAGAGAGTTGGAGGAGGGCTGTAGAATGGCAGGATTGTAGTCTTTCTGTGTTTTACAATTGTTAAAGAAATTCTTTTAAACAAAACAAAGGGTTAACATAACCAGTTAGACAAGACTGCGTTGTCTCTTATTCAAGGACTATAAATAGTTACAAAGGTGGATGAGTCCATCTACTTCTGTATCATTGCATAGTTTCCTATGTATTTTTTAATCTTTTTAAATAGAGGTTGAGGACTTTTCACACTTGGGTCCCTAGGTAGTAAGGTATTAGTTCATCAAGACATTACAAAATGATTATGGTTCCTATATTTTCCTCAGTATTTCGTCTCTTTGATACTCTTTATGGAATATCACCAAAATTTGGCTACCAAATGTCTATTTTCATTTAAATTTTGTTTCTTGCTTCCTCTTTCTTGTCTGCTAACAGTTTCTTTAGTCAGTATTTTTACTTTTGAGTCAGTTAAGTTTGTACCCTTGACTTGGGTATTATAATAGGCAATTAATTCTACAACAAAATAGGAAACTAAATTCAGTGGTGCTTATAGCGAAAATAACCCTCCCCCCCAAAAAAAAAAAGTTAATACTGAAACGTATAGAATCCTAAATTTGTCTCGTAGGTAACCTTTTCATAAGGGTCAGGATATTACAAGAGACCATAGATAATAAGCATAACTCTATAATCAGGGAGATAGAAAGAAACAGGGCAAGCATTTACTATCTATTTAAATAGCCAGTATCTTGTTCAGCTGTCTTGGATTTAGCTGCCTGTTTTGTGAGGTGATCTGTAGACAATCTAGTAATTTTTTTTAAATTATAATTTAGAGTTGAAGGGTTCTGTTATAGACCACTGCCATCAAATTGGCCAACTTGCCTTAATTACATTGAAACTTATGCATGAATCATCATCACTTTGGAATTTTTTTTTTTTTAAACTATGGTATTAGAACCTGAGATGATTCTTTCCACCATCTTTCTAGAGCAAATTTGCAGAAGTGTTTCTTTTACATCCACTTATTTTAAGTAATTATTCTAAGACATTTTTCACCCTTCTTTCCCCCTCCAGAAAGCTTTGAATAAGTGATGAAATAAAGAACAATTCTTCTAAAATTAGCAAAAAGGTTATTCAAGCCACAGTAGATAACCAGGTAAAAATAGCAAAAAAAAAAAATGTAAAGGAGGTCATCAGGGAAAATGTGATAGAAGATAAGCAAGTTGCTTGTCAGGTCATGATAGCCAGAGTATTCTGCTGCTGTCTTAATAGAAATATCAATGGACTTCTGTGAGAGTATCATAAGATAGACATGGATAGATTACAATCTGCATCTTTGGAAAGAGCTTCAATTTAATGAGATATTTGAATATTTGAGCTTAGTTTTTGTGATTTCCAAGCTGACTCTTAATTCTACTTCAAAATTTTAAGAAAAAAAATTGAAGATGGCTTCAAAAGTCACTGTTGCAGAAAACTGGGTTTAGTGCTATCCTTTGTCTCACTTTCCCAAGCTTACAAACTATAATTATATGGTTACTTGGACTGTTGCATTTTCTTTACGATAAGTCCTATGACAATTATTACAGTATTTATATTCTTTTATAGCCAAAGACCTTGTCAACAAAATTATTTATGGGTTGAATAGAGGAAACCAGTATAGTTTTCTTTTCAGCATAATTAAGGGAAAAGAAATTGAAGAGAACAGTTTATATTCCCTGTTCTAGTTACACTTTTTTCATGTTTTATAAGATTAGTTATGTTATTATTTTATTATATGTGTAATATATAATATGTAATATTATATATTAATTATAAGATTTTTATAATGTTAGGATTATATATCTAATCCTTAATACTTATGTAGGAAAGAATTTTTATCGGGAATTAAGGTACTCCTGTTATTGAAAATAAAAATTTAATTGGAAAAGAAAAGTTAGTTCTCTCCCCTTTCCCTCTCTTCCCTACCTCCTCTCCTAGACAGCAAGCAATTTGATATGTTAAATATGTGTACATTTGCTTTAGGGAATACTAAGTCCCTTTTTAGCTTTAGAATTTATAAGCATTCAATTAATTTTCATAACTATATACTTCATGGTCATGTTTGGCTTCTTCTTTACTCTAACCTCTCCGTCCTGAAATGTTTCCCTTTCTCAATAAATTAGTTCAGGATTTTCAAAATTACTTAATTGATATTTTGAACAAAGTAAACAGAAATGCTTCTCACTGAATTTCCATCTAATATACAATATACCAGGTGTTCCAAGAGTCTTGGTGCATTTTTAGGCTGGTAGTGATGTTTTATAGTTATAGATGGTCTGTCAATAACAACTCATATTTACATATTATTTTGCAATTCTTAAGGCTTGTTCAAGATGGAATCAAATCTGAAGTAGTGACAGTATCTTTTAGTACAAAGAACATTGGATTGGTGGCTAATTGAATGTAGGCTCTTTTCACTTATTATGCAAATCATTTCATGGTCCCTACTTTTCCTCACATGTAAAATGAGAGCATTGAATGATGGTTTCTAGAAGTGAATTTTTACCTAAAATCAGTATGACTTAAATTTTAAATCAGTATGACTTAAATATTAAATTTGGTGTTACTAAATTGCAAGTTCAAAGACCGAATGAAAACAATATGAAAAAGAGGTGGATCGTACATCTTTCATTATTTAGATAAAATATGAAATCGTTTCATAAGAATCTGTCCTAACTCTGTCTGATGCTTTCTGACTTTTAACTGATACACTAATATCCTTTAAATTTAAAACTTTTCTCCCCTTCTTATCATAGGACAATGAAAAGAGGACACCATTACATGCTGCTGCTTATCTGGGAGATGCAGAGATTATTGAACTACTTATTTTATCTGGTACGTTAAGCATTATTTAATAAAGATAACATTATTTAAGTTTGTATTCACTTAATATTTGCCAAAGTAGATTATAAACAAAATATTCACCATGATTTGGTTTTTCTTGTTTGTTTGCATGGGCAGAAACTAATCTTTTATTAACTTTTTTTAATTTTTATTAACTTTTTAAATTTTTTTTTAAAAATTAACTTTTTATTTAACTTTGTAAAAGCACTAAAATTAAAAGTAGAAGAAATGGTTATCCTTTTCTTTTCCCTTCCCTTCCCCTCTGTTTTTTCCTCTATCCCCTATTCTTCCTCTTGCTTGAATCACCACTGACATTAGACATTGGACAGTAGAACATTTCATATTTGACAATTTGAGCTTATGAAATTGAAAGTAGTATAGTTGATAGCACACTGAAATGATCCAGTAATCTAGTTTTCCATATATTGACTTGATGCAGAAACAGGTACTTTTGCCCTTTTCTCCTTCTTTCCACCTTCATTAGCTGTCAACTAAGTAGAATTAAGTACTGAATCCCTAGCAATGAATTTTACACACACACACACACCCTTGAAACTTGTTTCATTTCTTTCTAAAATCCTCCTTTCTCTGAAATAATGTCATTTTATAATGTCTCAATTGGAAATTTTTGTTTTATAACCATTTCCCAAGAAGATTTTTCATTTTGCTGAATAATAGTAATATGGAAGTATTCAATTTCCTTTTTTTTCCCCTGAGGCAACTGGGGTTTATGTGACTTGCCCAGGGTCATACAACTAGGAAGTGTCTGAGATCAGATTTGAATTCAAATCCTCCTGACTCGAGGCTGGTGCTCTATCCACTGCACCACCTACCTGCCCCCTCAATTTCCTTTTTAAAAGAATTTTTACATTTAAAGAATTAAACAACAAACCTTCACTTCAAAATTCACAGGTTCGTATTTTGGACTTTTTGGATATGACTTGCTTTGGTGATGAAGTCATCATTTGGTTGGAGTTTGTTTCTTCTGAATAGATAGCATCGGAACTACTTTTAGGATACATATTTTTGGGGTACATATATTAGTTTCACTATAGTTACCACAAAGAGGTTGAGATACTCACTCTAATTACTACTTTTTGAAAAGGAATCATGTATTTTTTTAATACATTTCTCTCCTTGTAATGTTCGTGTTGTTTAAATTGTTCTCAACATCAGTTCATATAAGTTTTTGGTGGGATGTATTTTAATAAGTTCCTGAGAGAAAAGTTATTCTTTGGAAGGATACACCATAATAGGTTCTCATTAAGTTTTTGTTCAGCTGTTTTGTTCAACTAATTAACTAGTTAAGAAATCATGTATAAGCAGATCTTAGATTAAAAGTTGAGAGTTCAGTTCAAGCAGAGTGACTGAAGGTAGTTAAATAGATTTAGATAGCCAATCAACACTGAATAGCCTTTCCAGACAAACACTACTACTTGTTTTATTCGCTTCTCTGAAGAAGGTGGGTAGTTATAAGCATCATGGCAACATGAAGTGGAGAAATACAGCAGAGGCAAAAACAAAAACAAACCCAAGTTTCTCAAGTGCCTGTAAGACCATAAGGCAAAATATCTCAGGAATATCTATAGATAAAACTAGAAGGAACAGAACATATATATGGGAAATAATATGCTAACATACATCTGGGTTTTTTTGTTTGTTTGTTTATTTTTGGATTCACTGCATTTGGATTTATTTTATTGAACTCATTGGTTTTTGGATCACCTAAAATCTTGATTCTCCTGAGATTTGGGTTTTCTACGGTTTGAAATTAGAATAGTACTATTGAAAAGATGTGTTTTGGACTCCATCTCAGATAGTGTATCAGATATGCAGCAATGTTTTGGATAGTTTTGTTGAATTGGTGTTTTTCCCTTCATAGAAATTGATTATCATCCCCTAAAAATTCAGTTTATGATCCACACAGAAAGTATCCTAATTAGATGAATAATGTGGCTTTTTTAATGATACAAAGTTCTGTTAAGTACTTAATTACTCTATCAATGTATATATTTTCTATTGTAGTGTGTATAGGCACTGCAGATGAACAATGATTTGTCTGCATAATTAATGGGAAGTAGATGAAAAAATTGAAATTGGAGAATTAAATAGAACTGTCAGTAATTTTAAGGTATATATCGTTTCTAAAGCATAATTTTGTTAATATAAACATCACAATAATTTCAGTATGTTTTCCCTCACATACCTAGTAAACCATCCCACATAACAAAGAGGGGAAAAAGACAATTCAGCAAAATAGAGAAATTTATGGTAGATATAAGCAGACTACAGCTTATTATCACCTACAAATTGTTAAAAGAAGTGGCTTGAAAAGCCTTTTTATAAGGCCTAAAAATGTGAGATCATTCTATGGGGAGATTGAGATAATAAATGGACATCTCGCATATGATAGAGGTAACTACCCTATCAGTTACCCTATAGAGGTAACTGAAGACAAACTATTTTGCATAGACCCATTATGGAGAAGTGTTTAGGAGATATGGACAGTGTTGTATATGTTATAAAGGATAAGAACATAGGGTTGCCATATGCATTCTTGGAGGAAATCACAAATATGTAGAAGTAGAAAATACCTAGAAACTCACATAAATGAAAAACTTTTTTTTAAAGTGTCAGTAACCCTCATTGTTAGATGAGATGAATATCCCTTTTTTTCATATTTGAAAGCCAAGGCTTAGAGAGGTTCATATTTACCCAAGAGCATCCAACTAGTGAATATTTGGGCAACAATTCATATTCAAGGTTTGTTACCACTGTTAGAGATGGGAATAGGAGTGGGACTTTTGCATAAGAAATTACAAAGAAAGTGATCTCTTTTCTGTGCATATCAGGATCTTCTCGGCTATTAATGATCTTAGAGAGTTGCTTAAAAGTACCAAAAGGTCTCAGAATCACAGATGTTCCTTTTGCCAATCCCCAATCATGAACTAGTAGACATATTGGACTGATTGTGTTTTTTGAATTTCTAGTTCTTTGTGTTAAAACAAAAAGCCCATAATAATAATTCATGCATAGTATATTATTGTTGCAAAGCATTATATTCACAATAACTGTGAAGCCGACTACAAAAAATACTGTTAAGCACTCTCTCCTTTTGGATGTTTTCTCTTCTTTGGACTTTCCTGACTGTCTCCTGCTAACCTCGGAACCAGTGTTCTTTGCTGGATCATTATCCAGATCATGATCCCTATGGTATATGTCAGTGTTTCCACAGGGCTCTTTCTTAGCCTCCCCCTTTCACTTTCTTGGGGACCTCTTTAGTTCCCATAGGTTTAATTATCATCTCTATGCTTAGGACTCCCAGAGATACATATCTAGCTCCAGTTTCTTCCCTTGCTTCACATAACCAATTGCCTATTGGACATTTTAATCTGCATATCCCAGCATTGGCTCAATTCTCAGTACATCCAAAATTAAATTCATTACCTTTCCCTTCAAACTTCCCCTTCTTTCCTACTTCTAGTATAGGTATCACAATTCTTTCAGTCTTTCAGTTTTGTAATTTTAGTTACTCAGGGCCTTGGTCTCCCTCATTTACACAAATTTTAAATGTGTAAATTTTACAATTTACACATTGCTACATTTTGCTAATTTTTTCCCCTCTGTGGCATTTCTTGTAGTCAACCTTTTTCTTTATTCTGGTAGCTTCAGTTTTGGTTCCCCTCACCTAGGTTGTCATTGCAGGTGAGTAGCCTCAGTTCCAACTTCATCTGCTCTACTGCTACTCAAATGATTTTCCTTACGACTAGATCTTTTTACTTCCTAATATTTCTGGAGTCAGACAAACTCATTTATATTTTGTCTTTATCTTTTCAGCCTCATTTTCCATCATATGAGAACATACTTTATCCCATTATATTTTATACTATTTTGTGTATTGACAAGCTATGCAGAATTTTTTTTCTTTTGTGTTAAGAAATATTGTTTGTAATATGGAAGGACCTTGGAGAGGAATACTAAGAACAATTATAAAATGAAAATGTCAGTAAAAACTTTTTTTAAAAAAATCATTTTGAGCCCATAGTTTAGGTGGAAGAGATATTATAAATGATAGCATACTCTGTATACTGTTGTTTGTCAATCACATGCTGATTTCATAGGGCCCTAAGGAGAACCTTATCTGATGTATAATCACTCAGATTATTGGACTAAATATCCACATCAAAAAAATTCTGTAGATGAAATGTATCTTTTTTTTCATAGCTTTTTATTTACGAGTTATATGCATGGGTAATTTTACAGCATTGACAATTGCCAAACCTTTTGTTCCAATTTTTCCCTCCTTCCCCTCATCCCTAACAGTCCTAACAGCCCCCCATGTCCTAACAGTTATTTTGCTGTACAAAAAGAACCAGAGTTTGAAATAGTGTACTATTAGCCTGTGAAGGAAATCAAAAATGCAGGCAGACAAAAGTATAGGGATTGGGAATTCTATGTAATGGTTCATAGTTATCTCCCGGAGTTCTTTCACTGGGTGTAGCTGGTTCAATTGAAATGTATCTTTTTTTCCCCAAACTACAGCATAGTTAAATGAGCAAATCACAGAACTGGTCTAGCAGTACCTGTATCTTGGACATGTTTGTGGATAGTGCTTTGGGCCCTGTGTTGAACAGGGAGAAGCTGACTATACTGAATTTTGGAAGATTGTGCAGTGATTTTAACAATACCAGCTTCTTCCCTGAAACAAAGGCCCATGTTTTTAAAATGAGTATAATTCCAATTACAAGATACTTTCAAGCACTAAATCTGTGATCCAGTGATGTTATAGGATCACAGATTTAGTGCTTGAAAGTACCTTGTAAACTCATTTTCAAAGGGAGTTAAAATTGAGGGGAGATAATCCTCTTTGTGTAGTCTATTTTTGTATCTTTCAAATGTACCACTATCCTTCCAGTCATTCTAATTAAACATGATATCATTCTTGATCATTCCTCACTCTCATCCTACGTAGCCATTTGATTGCTAAATAGTATCACAGTATCGCCATCATTTCTCTCTTATTCCTCTCCTTCTTACCCATCACACACATACTACTATAATTCAGTCCTCCTTTATCTCTTACATAGACTTTAACGTTCTAATTAGCATCCTTGCCTAGAAGAACTCAATGATTCTCCATTTCCAATCCTTCCTCCATATATCTTCCAAAGTGATATTCCTTAATTTTAGGTCTGATCATAGAGAAGACTATTATCTTTCTATTATCGCTAGTATTTATTCAAATTCCTCCTTTTTTGGTAATTTAAAGACCTTTACAGCTTTCCTTCACCTTATCTTTGCACCCCTCCATGTATCCTGTGATCTATTCAAAATAGTATCCTTAGTATTCCTCATTCATAATGCTTGGTGTGCCTAGCCTTTGTATTGACTGTTCTGAATGTTTGGATGCATCCCTACCTCCCTTCTATCTCATAGAGTTACAATTAAAAGATCACCCTTCCACATCAAGCCCCTTTTCTTCCTTCTCTACCTGCTGTCTTGTTCCCAGTATTCCTTGTATCAACCTATATACTGTAATGCTTATTTTACTGTAATGCTTATTTTGAAAACACAAATTTCTTCTGACAAGATTGACATATTGGGGAGCAATTTGAGCATAACCTAAATTTCTTGTTTGCTTATGTCCTGGAGTTGGAGTTGCCCTCTCCCTCATAGCCATTGACTCTGCAAGCCTGGAGCAATGGGAACAAGCTCAATAGATGCTTGAGGTTTTAGATCATTATTTAGTGTAGCATTTATGTTTTTCTTAATGTTTTACAGGTAAAACACAATGCTACCATTTTTGTTAGGTTGTTTTTTTCCCCCCAAGTATCATTGATGAATTTTTGTTCCCCATAAGCCCTTCAATTTTATTACATAAAATTTTGCATTGCAAAATGGAATACCTGTTTCATTGGGGCAACTGGGTGGTACAGTAGTTGAAGTTTTCCTGAATTTAAATCTGGCCTCAGCATATTAGCTGTGTCACTCTAGGTAAGTCACTTAACTCTGTTTTTCTTGCTTTCCTCATCTGGAACTAGAGAAGAAAATGACAAACTCCAAAAAAATTCTCTCCACTCCAGTATCTTTCCCAAGAAAACCCCAAATGAGGTCATGAAGGGTTGGATACAACTGAAAAATGATTGAACAACAAGATATTGCATTAAACCATAACTCACTCTCTCTGACTTATACACTTGACTCTTTTGGATGGTAAGTTTCAGGCTCTTTGAAAGCAATGATCTTTTCACTTTTCTTTGTGTATCTGGCATAATATCTGGCATTTGGTAGATGCTTATAAATACTTGATTGATTAGATTTATTTTACCTTATATTTGGTTCAGAGGTTGTGGCCCATATGTTAGTGGTGATGTGGGTGGTTATGTAATGGTATGACATGTGAAGAATGAAGTCTGACTCTCAAGGATGTTCCTGAAGAAAAACCTATTTTTAGTTAAATTCAGCCAGCATTCTGGAATAAGAACTCAGTATTTGACAAAAATTGCTGGGAAAACTGGAAATTAGTATGGCAGAAACTAGGCATACCAAGATAAAGTTGAAATGGTTTCATTATTTAGCTATAAAGGGTGATACTATAAGCAAATTAGGAGAACAAAGGATAGTCTTCTCAGATCTGTGGAAAAAGAAGGAATTTATAGCCAAAGAAGAGCATGATGTAAATGCAAAGTGGATAATTTGATTATATTAAATTTAAAAAAAAAGCAATGCAGCTAAGATTAGAAGGGAAACAAAACTGGGGGAAAAATTTATATTCAGTGTTTCTAATAAAGGCCTCATTTCTAAGATTTGTAGAGAATACAAACCACTCCCCAGTTGATAAATAGTCAAAGGGTAGGAACAGAGAATTATCAGATGAGGAAATTTAAAAACCATTTCTAGTCATATTTAAAAATATCCCAAATCATATTGATTAGAGAAATGCAAATTAGGACAACTCTGAAGTAACATTTCTCAGATTGGGTAAGATAATGAATTTTGGAAAGGATGTGGGAAAACTGGGACATTAATACATTGTTGGTGGAATTGTGAACTGATCCAACCATTCTGGAGAGCACTTTGAAACTATGCCCTGTTCCCAATGCTCAAAATCAAACATTTTTGCAGCAGTCCTTTTTCAAGTAGAAAGGAATTTGTGTGGAAGTTTAGCAGAATTGTACATGTTTAACCTATATTGAATTACTTGCTGTCTAGGAGAGGGAAAGGGAGAGGGGGGGAGGGCGGAGAGAGAGAGAGAAATTTGGAACAGAAAGTTTTGCGAGGGTAAATGTGCTTTGCTTGTATTTTTGAAAAATAAAAAGGTATTGTTGTTGTTAAAAAGTTAATTCAGTCAGTATTAAGTACCTCTTACAGGCATATTAGACAAAGACTAAAGGAAAACAGTCTTCTCTGCTGAAGGCCCTTACATTTCATTGAGTGATGAATATGTGCACGCTTAAGTAAACACAAAAATACACCAAGTGATGTTGGCAGGGCAGAGGACCTGACAAGCAGCTGAGCTGGGAAATACCTCCTGTAGGAGATTGGATGTATGTAATAGACCAGTCTAATAAACAGTTATCTTTAAGGAAGGTGTGATTATCTAGATAGCTAGAGCAACTGTAGTGTGATAAGAAAATATCTGTTTTGTGGCCTACATTAATAATGGTGAAAAAAGCCAGGTTTCAATACAGGTGCAACATTTTCCCCTGTGAGCTTTAAGCTAAGGAGAAACTGAAAGACTAGATATGTAGATTCAAGTCTTATTCTCTCCACCTCTTTTTTCCCCCTCTCTTTGACACTGAAAATAAGATATAGAGGAAAATAAGGAATTATCTTAACGTTTCTGGCCAGAAGCAGACTCCACGCCTCAGGAAGAGGGAGACAGTACAGAAGCGAGAGCTTTATACTTATTAGCTTGACACAGCCCCTCCCTTCGGAGTGGTCCCTTCCCTTCCTGGTTACAGTCTTCCTGAAATGCCACTATGTGTTTTCCCCTAAGTATATATAAACATGTTTCCCTCCCTCATTCATCTCATGTTCAAAAATGACAGAAAACTCCTACAGGGTGTGTCCTTTCATATTCAGTTAACCTGTTAAGCAGGTGCAATAGTGATTTGGTCAAGTCAGGTCATTGACCTCAACTATTTTGATCTGGATTGGCTATTATCTGTAGTTTGTGCTTTTCTCAAAACCAGAAGACTCTGATTGGCTGAATCTCCCTGTGCCTTCCTAGCTCCTCAATTCCTTGTTTGCTCAAGGTTCCTATTGATCACTTAATTATTCTGTAGAATCTTCCTTAACCTCTTACATTCTGAAATCCCACACTACCTCGAAGCTTGCCCCACTCTGTGGAAATGCAACTTTTCATTATTTCTCACACTTTTAACTCCCCTACCCACACCTAGCCTGATAACATGACCTAAGGCTGTTGGCCTCACTGCTTTTGGTAATGGGGCTTTAGAGAAGGGAAAGGCTAGAATTTGGCTCATGGCCCAATTTATCAGGGTGCTGGCTATATTTCCTGTGCTCTGGGAGGGACTGAAAACAATTTTATAGTTCTGGAAGATACTATTGTTGCTATTAAATTGAGATCCGTTATTTCACTAGTATAGAAAGCTTCTCTTGAGGAAACTAGCTCTTCCAATTGTGTGGAAAAGGTGAAGAACTTACAGATCAGTGACTGTTAGCTAAATTAGTTGAAGCCATAAGGCCTCAGTTTCAGCTTCTCTGGAGTGTGATTTTACATACAGCCTACATTCCATTGTCCAAAGAAGGGATTTAAAAAAAGTGCCAAAGAAGCTATACCATCACCTTATCTACTGCATTCCACTGACCAAATAGGGAAATAGAGACTTGTGTAACCAATCACAACATATAGAGGGTGGGATTTGGGTGGTTCTTTGTCTGAAATATATAAAAACTGTGAGCACTCTCAAGGGAGTGGCCCTCCTGTGAGCATCTTTACTGTCCTTTTGGCGCAGGATGGTCCACGTCTCGAGATTCTAATAAATTTTCTGAACTTGGAGCGACTCCTGAATAGTCAATTTGGGTTGGTGTCTTCATCCAGAACACAGTATAGATCTGTCTCCCATTTATTCTGTCTTTACTTTATATTAAGTAGTTATTTGCTTCTTGTCTTCCCTATTGGAGTGTAAATTCTTGGAGGGTATTGTTTTTCTTCATATCCCTTGGACTCAGCATAATACTGGCACCAGATATGTCCTTGATAAATGCTTATTAACTGACTGCAACTTATAGCCATATTTGTCCTGGAACACCTAAAAAAGTTTAAGGACTTGCCTAGTATCTTAGCCAGTATTTGTTTCAGGCAGAACTTGAAACAAGCTTATGTGACTTATATAGGCTATCCACTGTTATTATTCAGAAATGAAAAGAGAAAAAGCTTTATCTTTCCTCATTAACATTAGATCAGTGATTCTTATTTATAATTTAAACAATAGTCCAAGAATTTCACATTCTTTAATGATGCCTTAAACAGTACATAAGTGCCCAGTTATTTCACAAATATATTTTTCTTTTATGACAAAAAGCATGTGTGTATTTGTCATATTATATGACTCAAAGTCATCATGATCATATGGATAATGATTTGGGTGTTTGTGCAGCTATTACACCAGACTTTGCTTCTGACTAAGGACATTGTGTTCTTGTAGTTTCTCAATTTGTTACCCTTTTGTTTTCTAAACTACCACAAGGGCTCAATATTTAAATTTGAGCCATTTCCCAGTGAATGCTCAGGTGTATTTGCATACAGTTGATTTTCATACATTTCAGTAGAGTAACTCCCTTGTTCCATTCTGTTATTTTGTAATCATACTTCATCTGTATAATCATATGACCAAGCTCTTCTGTGCATTTGCATTTTTGTGGTGCAAATATCAATTATTATCAGTCTTGATCTCTAGTCATGTACATTACACACTATCTTGAAACCATCATGGACTCAGTATAAATGTTCTGCAGAAACAAACTTTTTAGATTCTTTTTCATTGCAGTTTTCTGCAATCTGTTTTTAAATTTAAACTGATTCTCCAATTGTGATACTTTGGCAGATATACAAATGAAATTGTTGATAGTATAGCTTAACCACCAGTTTCTGAGAATGTATAACTGGTGTGGAAGTGGTAGAGGAAAAAGAAAGTCATGGAGATTTTTGTCTGACAGAAGTTAGTTTATATGTAAGCATTATTGTGGATTTTTAAAAAATGAAACCGTTAATAGAAAAGTAAATATTTCATATTGTAACTAGCTATTCATTCTGGCTAAATCATCTGGCTAAATGTCTAAAAAATTTGAATTTCTCTCAGTGTAGAACTAGATTTAAAATTGTATGCTACAGGCAGTTAAATGGTACAGTGGTTAGAGCACCAGCCCTGAAGTCAGGAGGACCTGAATTCAAATTTGGCCTCAGACACTTAACACTTAACCCCAATTGCCTCACCAAAAACAAACAAAAAACCTCTATGGTATCGAGTCACATATTACAATCCTTTGTTTAAATAAAGTTTAACACTGAAATTTAGTTTGCATGTGATTATTATGTAAACATTTTCAAAGTTATAATATATTAAGTGCAGATAATTATAAGCATATGAAGTCTTACTGGCTTATTTTTTTAAATTATTATAGAATGTTCAACATAAAATACTAATAATTATCTTACAACTTTATATTTAGTCTTAATAATTATAACCAGAATAAAAATTTGGAGCTTATGGGGCAAAAGTTATAACTATTATGAGTAGTATATTAAATTCCCCAGGGGATCCATAATATGTTTTCTTTTTGTTATTATTGAAAAGGGTTTGAAGGATAAAACCACTAGGAATCACTTATGTAGATAAAGTTAACATGATATATATTAAGTGATTTCTATATGTAAAATAAAAGTGATAGAGCAAAATAAAGTTTGCAGGTTTGATCTTGGGACAAGAAATGTACACATATTTTGTTCAAAAATCAAGTTGATGTATAATACACAGGACACAGTGTTAAATAACAAAAGAACTCACTTTTGACTGTGGGAAATTAAGGAAATCTCTGCAAGAGTAGGTCTTTCATCATGTTTTCAGTGAGAGGACTTTATTTTAAAAGCCACAAAGTATCTTTCCATATGTAGAAGGGCAAGGAAGTAAGGGAGTTTGGTTTGGCTAGAACTTGGAATTTGTAAGGGGTGAAAAGGGAAGTCAGAGCCAGATTATGGAGGTCATTCCATATCTGGCTATAAGGAATTTGAAATTCATTCTCATTATATCTAATGATTATGTCTGTGGTTTTTCCCTGGATTTTCTGTTTTATGCTAGAAGGTTTTGTTTCTCAAATTGTTGTCAATATCAATTAACTTTTTCATTTGAGATAGTAAAAACCTTTTGTATTTCCTTCTCATTATTTTGATATAAGTGGCCTGCTAAGTGCCATGCTCCATTGAAGAAAAGGAAAAAAAAACTGGTGTCAACAAAAATTTAACTGATTTTCATGAAGTTTTTAAAAAGTAGAATATTTTAGTGGGTAACCCAAACTAAAGTGGATGATGCTGATTTGACTAAATTATTTTGTTTTTATTGTCACAGAGCCTCTTTGTCTGCACTTTTTGAAAACATCATTGCAGACCCATTTCAGCATGCAAAGATGCAGATTATAAAATGTTTCTGTGGAAGATGAAATTTGGAATTCAGATAAAAATAAGTTAAAAAATTCTTTCATAAAAAAGTTTCATAAAAAGTTTGTTATTATTCAGCTTTCTATTGAATTGTCTGCCTGGTATTAAGATTTCATTTCTTCACTCTTCATTTTTAAAAGAACTATTGAGATAATTATTGCAGATAATTATGAGTCCAGCTATCCTTTGGATTTTAGGAATCAATGTCAACATAAAGCACTATTCTGGCTGCCTCCACTTTGGAGTTATAACTTTGGGGGCATCTCTAATAGATTGATGTCTCCATTTTTTCCCCTATCATTTGTTAGTAGGATGTGAAAATTTTTCAAGAAATTCTTAATGTAGTTTGAGGAAAAGTTTGTATTTTGTGAATTTTGGGGTTAAATAATTGTGCTTCCTTGGTAGTGTGAATAGTTCCTACACTGATTTTATATTGTCTGGTTTGTCCTTAAAGGATAAAAAAGAAATATGACCCATCAGGAGGTTTCTTGATTTGACTGAAAACATGTTCAGTATTGAAAGTGAATCCACGAACTGGTGCATCCACATGAATTCTAAACTTAAACAGATGCCGTGGAAAAGATCACTTTTGCTGAAAGAAGGGAAGTTAAAGATGTTAGATTAGATTAGATTAGAAAGTATCGCCAAATTTAGAACAGTGCAGATATCCTTTATGCGCCTTTGTAGGCAGAAAGTCACCAGAAGAAAATGAGATATGCAAAGGTACTGTGGCTGAAGCTGTGAATTGTTCCAGTCAAGGGTGGGGCAGTGATGGGGTCACTAGAACTGAGAATCCCTAATGGGAGGCAAAGGAAGCAGACTAGAGAAAATGAATAGAATAAGTACAAAAGCCACTTGAAAAGACATGCTAATGAAAAGACATGGTCATGCTAATTGCACATTGCTATTGAGAACTTTATAGCATTTCTCAGTGGGGTATTACATTAAGTACAGAATCCTGTCTAGTCTTCATAGCTATCCAAATTTTGTTTTCCACTGCCTTATTACAGTGAATCATATTACAGATACCATTTAATGACAATTATAAATGGAAACAAGTAGACTTTGGTATAATGTCATAGGGATGGTGAATTAGCTGGGGAAGGTTTTATGAAGAAGTGAGTACCTTTTTTTTCTAGTGAGTTTCTTTTTAAACTGAATGAAATAGCAGAAAAGAAAAAACGACCAAAGTGGTAAGTGTGAAAGTGTAGCGAGAAGAAAGTGAATCCATCCCATTATTAAAGGAACCTTTACCCTTCTTTGTGATATCACAACCACCAGATTCTTTTCCTTTTCTGGAATCTTGTTTTATGTATGATGTATCTTTGCACTTGGTTACATAGCTATAGTCTTCCTAAGGTTACTGTAACAAACATACCTTTGAAGTAAACACTATTAATTTACATTACCAATTACAACATTGCTCCAAAGGAACTAATTGCCCCAAGATGTTACAGTTAGTAACACTGTTTAAAAACAAAAACCGTGACAAATTTTGTATATGTATATTTTTTAAACGTTTAGCAACATTATAATTGGATTTCCAAAAACAGAGCTGGGTAGGCAAGAATAGAAGAGCAAGAAAATCAATCAAGAATACTCTTGCGTGCTGTGTACCAGGCACTATGATAGCTTCTGAGATGAATATACCTAATCTAATGGGGGAGACAAACAAAATATATATATAGGATAAATTGGGAGTGGGTCCAGAGGCAAGGCAATATCATTCACAAGCATAGCATAGCAGGTGGATTTCAGCTAGACTTTGACAAAAAGCCAGGCAGTGATGAGGATGGGGAGAGTTGTAGGCTTGAGCAATGTCCAGTCAGGCAGTGTGTGAGAAACTGCCTCAAAGCCTGAAATGATATCTATTTGTAGAAATCTTTCACTTCTATGTTGAAGGTAATGAGTATATGGACAGAGTAAATAAAAATTAAATAATTTGAATAATTACATACAGGGTAGTTTGAGAGAGAGAGAGAGAGAGCACTACCTATTGGGGGGATCAGAAAAGGCATTATTTAAAAGGTCATTCTTGAACTGTATCTTGAAGGAAAAGGACTCTGAGGCGGAGGAGTAGAAGTTTGAAGTGAATTTGTGTCTGTGCAGGAAAGTCCCTTCATCTTTGTATTAATCTTACCTCCCAGCCAAGGGAATAAACTTTTTTTTTAAATTCTGAATTTTATCAATACTAAAAACCAAAATATTTCCATATATAAAATAAAATGAAGCAGCTAAATTGGCAGAGTGGATAGAGTGCTGGGCATGAAGTCAGGAGTACTCGTCTTCCTGAGTTTAAATCTAGCCTCAGACACTAGATATGTGACCTGAGCAAGTCACTTAATCCTGTTTGCCTCAGTTTACTCATCTGTAAAATTAACTAGAGAAGGAAATGTTGAGCCACTTCATTACCTTTGTCAAGAAAACCCTAAAGGAGTCATGATGACTAAAAATGAAATGAAAGAATAACACTAAAGAATGGCAAAGCATTATATGTGAAATTTATTTTGTATGGCTCACTTTTTTTTTAGTACAATTCAACATGTTACTTTCAAAGCTAATTATTTGTCTTTTCCCCTCTCAATTACTCGTGGTATGATTATGGGATTGTTTAACATTGTAGATTGAATAGTCTAAACCTGAAAGCATTTTTGAGTGAGCTCTTGCCTTTACACATGACAGATAATATTGGTGGCATTGTAGACAATCAATGGACTTCTGTTAGGTTGTATTTTTGGAAAAGTTTCATAGAACACAAGATTTTAGGTTAGAAAGTCTAGCACAACCTATTCTTTTTTTTTTTTTTTTTTTTTTCTTTAATTCTAATAGCCATTACTTTCATGATATATACATTGTAATTCTAAACAATTAATATTTCCAAACCTTTGTTCAAATTTCACCTTAAATTGCCACGCCTCCCTAAAGTGGAGGATGACAGTAGATGTTAAATATATTAAAATATATAGATCATATCAAGTATACTGACTAAAACCTATATTTTGCTGTACAAAGTTCGACTCTTAATTATTGTACAATTAACTGATGAAGGAAATCAAAATGGTGGCATCATTAGGATTGAATTCAATAAAGGTTTTAGTCATCCCTAAGTTCTTTCGGATAGATCTAGTCAATTTGCCCATTAGAAATGATTTTTGATCTTGTTGCTAGATTGCTCTTGATCCATCAGAACAGTCATCATCTAAAGTATTGTTGAAGTCATATATGATCTCCTGGTCCTGTATTTCATAGCATGTTTAAATTGTAATTAATATCTAGGCCTTTGAAATCATCCTGTTGGTATTTCTTGACATTAATATTCCATAATTTTCATATACCAATTTATTCAGCCATCTCAAACTGATGGACATCCATTCTGTTTCAAGTTTCTAGCAACACAAATTTAGGCTTGCAAAGCATTACAGACAACCTATTCTTTTCATAAATGAGTAAATTGAAAGGAGAAATAATTGCATTAAGGTCAAACACTAGGAATCAGCTATTAAGATCTGAACTTCCAATTCAATATTGCCTTTCCACAATATGTACAAATCAAATTACTTTATCCTTTAGAGACAAGAGCTATAATAGGAATTGTCTTTGTGAAACATAAACAAAGCCACCAAGACCATCGTCTTCCAAAAAATATGTATGATTCACTTGCATGTCATAAAATACAGCTTCTAATGGTTTGTGTAAATTAGTAAAAGTATATGTAAATCAATTAAGCAAGGTGAATACAAGATACAATCTCAATCAAGAGTCATGTATTCTTTTGTGCTTTTGTGCTTATTTAGTGTATGGGGCAAGATGTTAATCTAGACTTTTTTTTTTTTTTTTTGCCAAACTGTTTTTCTAACAGTTCTTTTCAAAAAGTGAATTCTCCTTTTTATTACTAATGATAGCATATTTAGCTCCAATATCTGTCTCCAAAGTCTGTATAAATAAATACAAATTATCTTAAGGTTGATAGGATGAATGGCAATACCAGATATATACAGAACCATGCTGAAGTTGATGTTAATATTTAAAATGTTGATAGATTACTTTAGAAATTATCTCAAAAGAATGGGGTGGAGAGAAGAAATGTCATGGACAGTATAAACCCCAAAAACTAATAGACTAGAAGACTGCTTTTTCATCTTTGTAAACTCTTCATAGGATGATCTACATGTATGTTGAGGTAACAGGAAAACTTCTGCAATGATTCTCTACAGCAGATTGTAACTATACAATCTCATAATTGATGTTGGGGGTGGGGCGTTGCACCAGATACTACAAAATCTTGCTGTTGGTATTTGTTTATGAAAAACAGAATGCCCCTACTAATGCTTTCCTTCCAAAAGGAATTATTCCTGCAGATGTTACAACATAAGATTCCTTTGGAAATGCAATAAAAAAAAATTAAGCTGAATTGTTCAGTGTCTTGAAGCATCAAGTGAGGCATAAAATAAGGAAATCTATGTTCCCTTAAGATGTATGCCACTGTTGCAAAGTCTAAACAAAAGGGGAAAGCATTCTAGTATCTGAGATTTTTTTTGCCTTTTTTTGTGTCATGAACCCTTCAGCAGTCTGGTGGAGCCTATTGACCACTTTTAGAATCATATTTTTAATTGCATAAAATAAAATGTGTTGAATTATAACGGAAGCCATTTATACTAAAAATTGTTATCAAAATGTTTTAGAAAAAGAAAAATCCAAAAAGGTCAACCTAAGTACCTATATAGGAAAAGCTAAAATCAATGAAAAATTCCTGTTTGGATTTTGCTATACAGCTGGAAGGGTACTTTTTGAGTTAGTACACAAGTAACTCTTTGGAAAGAGGAAATGGTGAATAATATGAACTAAAGTAGGTGGAATATGCCAAATTTTGGAGGGTCTTAAATGCCAAATAAAAGGGCATTATCCAACGGTCATTTTAGTGATCAGATCCATGAATGAATATTAGTCTGATGACAGTATGAGTGATAGTGTAGAATAAGGAGGAAATGTGGAATATGAAGTGAGAAAACCTGTCAGGAATTATAATTTCAGTAGTTCAAGTTGGTAATAGTCAGAATGAAGGAAATAATTGTTTGCCAGAAGTATTGAGAAAGGAATTGATGAGATCTGAACACGTGCTTTCTAGTAATCATTTGGCTAGTTATAGAAAAATATATTACTAAGTGCATGATACTTTAAGTGTATTTATCTAAGTTCTAAAATAATTTCACCTTGTAACTATAAATTTGTTCTTAATTCTTAACTTGATCATAATGTTTGAAACACAATCTGTTAATACTTTTGGTATAATGATTTTAAAGAAATAATAATTTTTAATTTAAAAAATTAACTTTTTTTTTTTTCTTGTTGCAGGAGCTAGAGTTAATGCCAAAGATAGCAAATGGTTGACTCCTTTACACAGAGCAGTTGCATCTTGTAGCGAGGTATGAAATGTTTTATAATTGCATAATTTTTGAAGAAATAGTTACCTTGTGGCTATACTATCGCTAGCAAAGGGCACCATAAAAACTTACTTTTCTCCACAAATGGGAAAATTTGAGTCTCTAGCATCCAGTGTAGGCAAAAGTACATCCAGATATCCTTCCCTCAACTCCTGTTATAAACAACTCATTTGATAAAGATCATTTCTCTTCTAAGGTATCTTTTATTCACAACCCTCTAGGAAACTCTCAAGCTCTGAGGCTTACTTTTGACTTATGAGACCATGTTGCTTCTGTACTATTGCTTATTATGTGTTTGGATATTCACTAATATAATTAAGTCATGATACTGAGAAAGTACCTGTAAAAATATTACAGTTACAAGAAATTTTAGTAACAAGAAGAGGTGAATTGTAACTTTCTTGTTCAAAGTACTTCAGTGATTCTTTTCCTTACTATGTCATGACTTTTCACAAATTAATTCATATTAAGTTGTGGAAAAAGCATCAAAAACCTTACACTATTACTCTGACCAATATATTATAACTTATAACATCTCAGACCTTAGCATTCTCATTGAAAAACTAGAGGTGGTTATTTAATGAATAGGTTCTAGGTCACAACAATTATGCATTCAGAGTATGATGTAGTAAAAATGTATCATAGGTTTAATGTGTGTAAGATGGTTTGTTAGTTTTAATGTGTGTAAGATGCTTTGTTAAGCATCAGGAGGCAAAAATGAAAAAACACTCCTTTCTCTTACATTTTGATTGTGAGAGTGGGGTATGCAGGAAAAAACCACACCAAAAAACATAAAACTATGAGATGGAAAATCTCTAGAATAAAATAGGTGACTTTGAGGTACAAGAGAAGCTTCATGGAGGAGTGAAGCACCTGGATAAAGGGGAAAGGAAACATTTCAGTTGTCAAGCTAAAGATGGATATGTGTTGCAGGCATCCCAAGATCATCATTGTAAGACTGAATATCTGTTAAGCCTATTGCAAATAGGACATGCAAATGAATAAAGAGTAAATGAAGGCCAAAACAGTATGTGAAAGAAAGTTTTCTCCCCCTCCTCTCCCTCTCTCCTATGTCTTTTTTCCCTCTTCTTTCCATTCTTTTCTCTTTCCTCTCTCTTCTCTCTTCATGTCTTTTCTTCTCCTCTTTCCTCTCTCTCTTCCCCATTCTCTTTCTTTAAACCTTGCCCAATGGATATCTCTTCCCCCATGTTCCTTAAGTATCTCTTACTCAACACTTTTAAAACTTAGTCTAAAAATATACTTGGTCCACTTTAGTTTTCTTCTGTGTAAAAAATGGAGATGATAGTTTTCTTCTGTGTAAAAAATGGAGATGATAATGGCATCTACCTCATGGGTTGTTGTGAACCTCAAATGAGATCATTGTTGTTAAGTGCTTGGCGCAGTGTGTTGCATACAATGGGTCCTGAATAAATGCTTATTCCACTCCTGCTTTCCTCTGAAGCTGACAGAAGACTTTCTCAAGTATGAGTCTGATCATCTGCCACTTCTACATAAGAAGCTAGTCCTCTCCAGTACCACATAGTTTTCTTCGTCTTATCGGACGACTCCTGCTGTGCCACTGGTAGCCAAATGTGATATTTATGTTTCCTTCTTGATCCCAACCTTGAAATATCTTCCTTTCCAAAGCTGAGTACAGTTTTATTAGAATTCTCTCCTTTGTCAAATTATTTTATAAATTAATTTATATGTGAATATGTTGAATCCATCAAAAGAATACATAAATTCAATAAGGGCAGCAATTTTTTTTTCCACTGTATCTTTAGCAACTAAATGCTTGTTGAATTGAATTTTAAGGAATAAAGGGAGGTAATATTAAGAAAATCAAACTTGTAGTTGAGAAATAGGTAAGAAAAACATCATTTGCTAAAGAAATTTTTACTTTTTTATTCCTATAAACAAGAAGTAACAATAAGAATTACTTTGTTTTGGGGAAGTTTCAGAGAGAAAGCTTAAGTTACTTGAATGGTTAAGTCATAGTTTTACATGATTGATCTGTCTCTACTACATCCTTAAGAGAACCTTCAATTTTTCGGGATTTGTTAAAGTTTATTAATAGTGATTTTTGTGATTATAATTCCAAATACCATTATCATTTAATCTTAATTTTCTCAGTGGATATTTGCATATTTTTAGAACTATTCTATCCTTTTCCACTAATTTTTATTTACACATATTTTTCAGGAAGCTGTCCAGGTATTGTTGAAGCATTCAGCAGATGTTAATGCTCGTGATAAAAATTGGCAAACTCCTTTACACATAGCTGCTGCAAACAAAGCTGTCCAATGTGCTGAAGCTTTGGTGCCCCTCCTAAGCAACGTAAATGTGTCTGATAGAGCTGGCAGGACAGCTTTACATCATGCAGCATTCAGTGGACATGTTGAGGTATGCAATCATTTAATAATTATTTAGTGTTTTCTAAGTTTGAATTTGAATTTCATTTTTCTTCATAGCCATAACAAAACTATCATTCCAATGGACATTTGTTTCTTAATTGTTATTATTTTAGAAGTTTTATCTTTTATCCCACAATTATAGTCAGTTAACAAATACAACTTTCAGTAACTAAATGCCAGGCTGTTATGTTGTATTTCTTTGGTTTATTTTTCCTACTATTTATCACAAGATGACAAAATTTTTTAGTTTGTAGAAAATTTAAGTAAAAATTATCAAGTCCAAGGTTACAAATTAAAAGCATTATTGAATCCATAATATTTGGGAATAATATAATGGAATAATTTTGAAATTTATAATTGTTTGTGTAGCTTAACGTAAAGCAAAGCACTGAAAATGCTTAGATGGACTTTGGGGTAGCTTGGTGGCATAATAGAGAAAGCAAAGTTCTGGGCCTGGAGTTGGGAGGATCTGACTTCAAATCCAGCCTCAAGCATTTATTAGCTGTGTTAACCTGGGCAAGTGACTTCATTTCTGTTTTACTCAGTTTCCTTACCTGTAAAATTGGGTATAACAACAGTATCTACCTACCCAGGGTGGTTATAAGGATTAAATGAGATGACTGTAAAGTGCTTAACACACAGTGCCTGGCACATTGTTGACTCTTAATAAATGCTTCTTTAGCTTACTTCCTTTAGGCATTTTACGTTTTCTTATTGAATGGGTACAAGTAGTCCAATTACTTTCTTGTGGACTCAGTAGATTTTTTTTTTTCTTACATTAAAAAAAAAAATCATGGACTCCCCAAAAAGTTGAGAACATCTCAATTTTATGCATTAATGTGAAGTTTTATTGTTTATCCCAGATGGTCAACCTGCTGCTATCCAGGGGTGCCAATATTAATGCATTTGACAAGAAAGACAGACGAGCTATTCATTGGGCAGCATATATGGGTATGTATCTATTTCATTTTTGAATTATGTTTTGTAAATTCTTGTGATTGAATGACTGAATTATTCTTGTAGAAGTTAAGGAAAAAATGAAAGAACAAAATATAGAGAATAGTTACATACAGATTACACATACCATTATTTTAAGGCTGTGTCCAGTGCTATTTGAATCTACTGATATGAAATGTTGAATATGTAGTATATATAATTCTCCCCATCATCTTGTTTTGAGATCAAGGCTCAATAATTGCTAATCCACAGATTTTATAGTCAGTCCTCAGATTTTGTGGGGATATCTTCTTAGAAAATGGCGTGAAACAATTGTTACTGTATTGAACCTAAGGGTTTAGGTTTTCAGTGACCACCAAAAATTAATCTTTTGCTAGAGGTTGCTGAAAATAGACTTTTCTGCATACATATATTTTTATAACAAAAACATTTATTCTGATAATTGTCGTTTTTCTAGGATAGTAGCCATGAAATAACCTATAAAATGCATAGCATTTTATAATAATTTTGGTAATATGCAAAACATTTTTTCTCACTAGCAATTCTCTAAATTTGTGACCTTTTATGCTACTTATCTCAATTTTAAAAACCATTTTCAGACAGTATTCACTTTTCATAACACAAGATCTACACTCTCACAAATAAAAATAAAATTCTTTTAACCTAAATGTTACCTTCCATTGGATCAGATGTCAAATGAATGTTTGAAATGAAGTTACTAAGAAAGTCACAGGAATGCTTGTCCCATGAATGTTGAAGATTAATTGTACATGAATTTTTAGCCCTTTAAATAATCAGTTATTACATGCCTCCTATGGGCAGGCTACTGTACTAAGGCATTTCATATCTGTACTTCCTAGATGAATAATGTATCATAAATATATAATTCATTCTAAGTCATATTTTTTATCTTACAAATTTATAATTATTTTTCTAAGCTGCAAAGTGACTTCAGAACTCACAAGAAATGTGATGAAAGACTAGCCTTTATTTGTTGGTCTCCTAGGTCACCAATAACTCTAATGATAATAAATAGTACAATAGCAACTTTTATATAGACTTAAAGGGTTACAAAGTGATGATATTTGACTCTCACAATAGCCTAGTGAAGTAGGAACTGTTATTCCTTATTTTATAGATAAGAAAAGTTAAGGATGACTTGGAACACAGTTAGGTAACAACTAAAGCAAGATTCCAAGTCTTACTGTCCTGTTGATCCTACCCTTGAAGCGCATTACCTTTGCTCCCTTCCTTCTGCTGCTGCCACCTGGTGTAAGCCCTCAGTCCCTTACACCTGGCCTCATAGAGTAATTTCTGATTGGCTGCATTGCTCTTCAGTCACCCCCAAGTGGCACTGTCCTTGTTATGCCCCCTCCTCAATAACATGCCTCTCAGATCAAACATAAAGTGCTCTCACTTTGGAAGTGCTTCATAACTTGGCCCCTTCTGCTTTTCTGGTCTTCTTGCATCTGACTTTCTTCACCATAAATCAGCAATCCTACGACTGACTTCTTTGTTCTTCATCACACAAGACACTCCCATTTCTGGACACTTTCCTTGGCTATCTCTCATATCTGTAATGCTCTCCTTCCTGATGTATAGTAGCTCCTGGCTTCCCTGGACTCTTTCAAGTCTCAGCTATAATACCATTTTCTGCAAGAAACCTTTCTTGACACTCCTAAATGGTAGGACAAACTGAAGAAAATTAACACATATCTTGTTTTGTATTATAGCTGTTATTGTCTCCCCCATTAAAATAGGAATTATTTTAGAGCAGAGGCTCTCTTTTTGTCTTTTTCTGTATTTCAGGTGCTTAACACAATGCTTAGCTTTGTGGGTGCTTACAAGTAAATGCTTATTGACCTGACTTCCTGATACCAAATCCACTGCACTTGACTTGAATAATTATTGCTTATTTTACTAATTAAATCCTTAATTCAACACTTGGGATCAGGAGATTGGTTTCTTTATAGTAACTTACTATAAAGTAGCTGAGGTGTATATGGTGAACTTAAAAGTGTATTGTGTGAATTTATTTATTGGGGAGAAGTGCACAAAGAATACCACTTCTCTCCTGGGGGAAGTGAGTATATGTGTGCACATTTCTGTTATGTATGTGATATATGTATGTCTATATATAGATGGTGATCCCAAATAAATGATAATGAGGAAGTGCTTTCATTATTCTATTACAGTGTAAATTAAATTAATCATAATATGCAAAACCTTTCCTGCTTCAAGACTTGATTTGGAGCTTTTGACAGAAAGGGAAGATAGAAAAGAACAATAAGCTACCTCCATTGTTCTTGTCCAGAATAAGAGTTTATGTAGCTCTGGGCCCCTGGTTTGGGGTTTTTTGGTAGGTGTGGTTGTTTCATGCTCTCTGAGATATGCTTTCCAATTATTCTGTTAATGCACATTGAGTAAAAAAACTCATAGCTCTCTTCCTCCTTTCATTTGCAAAGCAGTGAGCTAGATTAAAAATGACACAAAGTTTGTACAGGAGGAGGGGACAGAATGTGACTTCTCTGATTATGCATTCTTTGAATAATGGCAGCCCATTTGGTAAATTATACTTCTGTTTTACAAATCCAATCTTACTACAGGCTCTCCTTAACTCTTGACCATATTCTTTCATAATATATTTATTTTATGCAATTCTACCTACCACCAAGCTATTCTGTTACAATCAGTTCTTGTTCAGATCTGTATAGTGACTACTTTGTTTTCGATATGTCAAGCCTAGGCCATCAACTGGTAACTGTGGCACTGTTCTGTTTTCTTCTCTCTTCTCCACTGTTCATCAGGAATCTTTTACAGTGTTTCCTCACATATTGCAAATTATG
The DNA here is from genome assembly GCF_902635505.1 of Sarcophilus harrisii. Classification (NCBI taxonomy): domain Eukaryota; kingdom Metazoa; phylum Chordata; class Mammalia; order Dasyuromorphia; family Dasyuridae; genus Sarcophilus; species Sarcophilus harrisii. The sequence goes on along the minus strand of NC_045430.1, from coordinate 253,226,679 downwards.
TTTTGAAATGTTTTAAGGAAAATTTCTGGAAGTGTTTTCCTTCAAATAAGATGCCTGCCATAATACCGGGTCTAAATAACCCAGGAAATACTTGTTGGCATGATTTCTTCCTTAGATAAAAACATTTTTTAAATATTCTGTCTTAGTAAAACCCCATCAAACATAAACATTTCAACATATATAGGGGGCAAAAAAGCAGCATACATAAGGTTGGGGCAGCTAGGTGGTAACTGGACCTGAAAACAGAAAGACTCATCTTTCTGAGAAAGGCTTTTTGAGAAAGGCTCAAATCCAGCCTCAGAAGCTTACTAGCTATGTGAACCTAGGTAAGTCACTTGGCCCTGTTTGTTTGTTCCTCATCTGTAAAATGAATTATGAAGGAGATAGCAAACTGCTTCAGTGTCTTTGCCAAGAAAACAACCAATTAAGGTCACAAAGAGATATGACTTACTTGCGATAAGAATGAATTTCAGTTATGTGTACTGTTTGAATTTTCTCTTTGTATATATATTTTTGATAGAATTCAAATTTTGCTTGGTAGTTCTAATAAACCTTGATTGTCCTGAATATCTTCTACTCTTTTATTCATTGCTTTGACACTCCTAATAAAACTCCTTGAATTCATGGCAGTACTTTGTTCCTTGTGCCTCCAGCTGCCACAGTTTTTTAAAGTTATTGAAACAGCTATTTTTAAAATGCTTTTTGTTTTGTTTCTGTTATTTAAATACATAAATTCAGTGTTGGTGGGGATTTGTCCGTTGTTTTTTTTTTTTTTAACTAATACATTTTGTTTTTACATCACAATCATTTCTACATACATCCCTTTCCTGCCCTCTCAGTGGGTTCTTTTGTAACAAAATCTACGGTCATATCAGTTGTGGCTGATTATATACACTATGCCTTGGTCTCAATTTCCTTCCCTCTTTTCCCTTTCCCCTCCCTCTCCAATCATCCATCCTTGCAACCAAAAAAAAAAAAAAAGGAAAGAAAGAATTTTCTCAGTTCTTTCCATGCAAGACTTGTGCTGACAAGTTTAGTTCCATTTCTATATTTTATTTATTACATATATTGTTTTCTGCTTGATTCGGTTTTGTATCTCCTCAATTCTTATAACTTTTTTCCCTTTCAAATTCATTGCATTTATCTTTTCTTTTTTCTGGGGCAGCTGGTGGCACAGTAGAGTTATAGGCCTAGAATCTGGAAGACTTGAATTCATAATAGCTTGGGACACTTGCTATAGGTCCCCAGGCAAGTCACTTAACCTCTGTCTGCCTCAATTTCTTCATCTCTAAAATGGGGATGAGTAGCACCTATGTTCCAAGATAACAATATTCACTGCCGTAGTAGGTGCCATTAAAATGTTACTTATCAATATTATTATTATTTTAGTGTATTATTATTCTGTTATAACTATATACCGCAGTCTTTTAAAATATTTCCCATGTGATTGGGCATTACTTAACTTCCAGGTTTCTACTCTTATCAAAAGTGTTATTAGAATGTAAGTGCAGAAGTTTTTTCACCTTTGTCTTTACCTTCCCATTGCCTAACATAGAAACTGGTATTTAGGTTCCCAATAAATGCCCATTGTTTATTATTTATGGGATCTTTTTTCTATCTTGGGCAAAGTGAAAAAACATCTCTTATTCTCATCACTCTTATCACCAATGTTTGAGCCAATTCATTTTCATTGACGGTATAGTAGTGGATGCCTTTTCCATTGCCTTTGTAAGTAGTCATCTTTGCCACTTTGCTATATACATGGATTAGATGAAATGTTAGAGTTGGGTGATGATTATTAATGATTTTGAGTAGTCTTTCATATTAATAACTGGCAATTTTCCTTTTGAAAAATATTCATCTTTTATGTTTCTCTTCTAGGGAATGACTTGATTTTACATGTGCATTCATTCCCTGTGTATATTTTATATCTCAGACATATTTGTTGGAAAGATTATTTTCTACTAATCAATAGCTTCCCTTATAATCCTAGCTATGTAGATTTTGTTTTTGTAAAATTTTTTCAGTTTTATGTCTTATGTCTTTATGTCTTCTATGTTTTCATTGATCTTTAAATGGCAATAGGTTTAGTTAAGTATCCATCTGAAACATTGTAATATGTTGTCTGGTGACACTTATAAAAAGAACAGAAAAATTAAATACGCTATTCAGTGTGAAGAAATATAATACATATTCTAGAATGAAGCACCTCAAATTTACAACAACCCTGACTATGCCTTCTATCTATCTGCAGAGGTTTTTAATTTTTAAAAAAATTATATTTTGTTATTTTTCAATCAACAAAAACCTTCCCTCTCATTTTTCCTCCCTATCACTCCCTTTTACTGTCATCCCCCTACCTCCCAAACACACTTGAGACATAAAGAAAAACAAATCTCTTTATTTTATTTGATAGGTCTTCTCGGGTTTTTCTGAAGTTTTCTCCATCACTCTATCACTTCTTAAAATACAATATTATTCCATCATATTTATATACTATAACTTTTTCAGCCATTCCCCAATTTTTGGCAGCCCCTTTGACCAATTCAGGTGAGAGTGAAGTTGAAGTGTCAGTTTCTCCACCCTCCTCTCAACTCTCAACCCTATCAGACTGTGTTTATTAAGACTTCTGGTTGCTCACTCATTATGCAAGATAATTTTCCCTAATCTTTCTTTTCATTCTCCTTCTGTATGTTCTTCTTCCCTTCTCTCCATTCTTCTCTTAAGTTCAAGACACCAAGTAATGCAACAGAATCACTCCCAGGCCTTGCCTAATTATACTGCCTCTGTGGCCCAGGATGATAAGATTTAGAATAGACACATGTATTTGAAAGGAAGCAGTTTATCCTTTTTTAGTTCTTTATCATGTTCATAATAATGTTTTATCTTTTTTATGCTACCTCTCTTGTGTTTGAACTTAAGAATTTCTACACACTTTGGATCTTTTCATCAGGAATTCTGTGAAGTACTGTTTCATCAAAGGTTCATTTTCCCTCTATAGCATTGTACTCAGTTTTGCTGGGTAAGTTGTTTACTAAGCTCTCCTCACTACTTTATGGTGGTGTCTAACTATGACTATAACTAACTATGGTTCTTCATTTACAGGGAGTGTGGTACTTAGGAAAGGTTTTCTTCATCTTATGCCAAGTATTAATTCCTTTCCAGTTTTTTACCCCATAGTTCTCATTTCTTTGCCAGTTTTCTCTTCGTTTATTTATTTCATATTTCATTTATTAAAACATTTTAACTTTTTTTTTTAAACTTCATCTTTTTCAGGTATTTTCATTTTGACAAATTTTTTGTTTTCTCTTCTGCATTTGTTTATTATGGTGAGGCTTTTTTGTTTGTTTGTTTGCTCATTCCTGCAACCTACTTCTTATGTCAAGTTGAGGCGTGGCATAAAGATTGGTTTTGTTATTCCAGGATTTCAGGGACAGGCTAAGGGACCCAATAGCTTTCTGTGTTCCTTGAATAATCTGATTCAGGACAAAAGTTTTATTACTTTCCTTCAGGTGTAATCTCTGCAAATACCTGACCTGGAATTTTAGCAACAAAATATTTGTTACTATACTCATATCAGTTAATAGTGACAGAATTATAAGATCCCTGAATCTCTTTTGGCCTCTCCAGATTTCAGATGGGGCTAGAAGCTGAATCTGAGACCTTGCTCAGCTTCCAGAATGTGGACTACCCTGCTGCTGCTTGCTTCTGAACTTCATTTTTATTGATACTACCCAGAACCTTCCTATCTGGAAACTGTACTTTATCTCCTTTCCCTTCCCCATTTTCATGTCCTATTCTCAGTCTGCCATGAATCTGTGACCTATAACTGTTGATGAAACTGCTAGATAGCACTTATCCCATTATAGTGTCCCATTTGGGTTTGGGTGTGGCCTTGTCTGAATCTGGAACCTCCTTTTGCTTTTTGGTGCACTGCCTCTCTCCTTGGGCACTGGAGTGTTCTAGGCACAGTTTTTTTTACTTTACAGTGTTTTACTGGCCCAATCCTGCTGCCAGTGTCAGCAGACCTCTCATGTTTCCCAGTGCTGAGCTGCTCCAGACTTTTTCTGGATCTTATTAAGAATCATTCTAATGTATCTTCTAGATTTGTTTGGAAGAGTTGTGGATTCAGCTACATTGTTTCCTACTTTTTTCTTTTTTCTTTTAAATTTCTTTTTACAAAAATGTATTAATAGCCTTTTATTTTCAAAATACATGCAAAGATAATTTTCAACATTCACTGTTTTTCTCCCTCCCTTCACTCTACCCTCTTCTCCCCTAGACAGCAAGTAATTCATTATAGGTTAAACATGTGCTTCTAAGCAATTCTTCTAAACATTTTCCCACATTTATCATGCTTGCACAATTGCTTCTTACTTCTTTACTTTTTCTGGATCGTATCAAAAATCATTCTAATGTATCTTCTAGATTTGTTTGGAAGAGTTGTGGATTCAGCTACATTGTTTCCTACTTTTTTCTTTTTTCTTTTAAGTTTCTTTTTACAAAAATGTATTAATAGCCTTTTATTTTCAAAATACATGCAAAGATAATTTTCAACATTCACTGTTTTTCTCCCTCCCTTCACTCTACCCTCTTCTCCCCTAGACAGCAAGTAATTCATTATAGGTTAAACATGTGCTTCTAAGCAATTCTTCTAAACATTTTTCCACATTTATCATGCTTGCACAATTGCTTCTTACTTCTTTACTTTTTCTGGATCGTATCAAAAATCATTCTAATGTATCTTATAGATTTGTTTGGAAGAGTTGTGGATTTAGCTACATCGCTTCCTTTTTAAAAAATGTATTAATAGCCTTTTATTTTCAAAATACATGCAAAAATAATTTTCAACATTCACTCTTGCAAAACCTTGTGTTCCAAGTTTTTCTCCCTCCTTTCACTCTATCACCTCCTCCCCTAGACAGTAATTCAATATAGGTTAAACATGTACTTCTAAACAATTCTTTTAAACATTTTTCCACATTTATCATGCTGCACAATTGCATCTTACTTCTTTACTCTCTTAGTTCCACCCTCTAAGATCCTGTTGTGATGAGCAAACTACACTTTAGAATTCCATTTCCTGTGCCTGATTTTAGTGTCTTAATATTAGCCCAATTACAGAAGTTTACTAAAAATTTAAAGCTGTTGTAATTTACATTTTAAGTCATTCTTTCTCTACACAAACACACACACACACACACACACACACAGAAGGCCCAGTGAGAGATTATTTGAATAATATAAACATATTCAGCTATTGAATACTTACAGTATCATAATGACCCAGATCATTACAGGGTTTTGTAGTGACTCAAAAGATGTTGGAAAATAGATATACTTAGAAAATATATACTGGAAATAATATACTGGAAAATAGAAATACTTTCATTATTTTAAATAAAAGAATATTCCTGAAGAAGTAATAGGTTGTGGGATAGTGGGTCATAATGTGAAAAATTCACAACAGATGTTTTCATAGTTACTAGGGCCCATGGGCAAAATCAAAATGATTCAATACCAGGCTGTGAATTATGAAAACTTTTGAAAGATCAGAGGAACTAAGGGCGAGATGTGAAGAGTTAGGGAGGATACTAGCTTAGAATAAACTCACATGCACATTAGCAACTACATGATAAGACAATTGAGTATGCCTTAGATATGTGTGACTATAGGAACAGAATGGGCACTGTTAAAGTTCACATCATTCCTGATGATGGAGAAAGGATGGACTTAGAGTTCACAGCGTTCTAAATATTGAACTGGTAGGATTAAATAACTTGGAAAGTATAAGAAATCATAAATAATCATTGTTTTAAACCATTTTAGAAGGTTTGTGGATCGCAAATTAGTCATAGTAAAGGATGATTATCCATAAATTTGAAATGAATACGCATGAAAGTCATCATAGATAATAGTAGTTCTTTTATGTTTCCCTTCCCCTTCCAAACCCAATTACCTTTATTTTTTATTATTGTCCTATATATTCATTTTCTATATATGCAATGTATATGTGGATAGTGGGTAAGGGGAAACCAAAATGTATATTTATTGACTTTATACAGATAAAGACATATACAGCAATGAAAAAGATAGGACTATTTATTTTTACTTATTAATTTCAGGTCACATTGAAGTTGTGAAATTGCTTGTCGCTCATGGAGCTGAAGTCACATGTAAAGATAAGAAATCTTATACACCTCTTCATGCTGCTGCTTCTAGTGGAATGATCAGTGTCGTGAAATATCTTCTAGATCTTGGTGTTGATGTAAGTGCAGGGAAAGCTTTGAAAAGGATAGTATCTAATTTTTTATTGTCAGTGTAATATAGAAATTTTCCCCATGTTTTAATTGTTTCTTAAAGTTTATCCTTTTGTTGAACGTGTCTTCAAGTATGAAAACAACCCATTATGTTCAATTCAGTTTACTAAACATTTGCACCTACATTGTACCCTGCTAAGTTCTAAGGGCTGGGGATTTTTTAAGAAGGCAAAAATCTAGACTCTGCCCTCCATTCTAATGGATGATTTTGCAGTTTAGCTATTCAACAGGAATATAATTGAGTAGGAAGTGGGCAGTTTTACTTATGAGATAAAAAGGGTGCCCCGAAGTATTTGAGGATGAGTACCTTCAGTTGGTAGAAATTTTTCTTTTAGATGTAGTTATAAGTTCTTCACCTCTGTTTCTGCTGTAGGCTCCAGGAGATTCTATCTTCCTACTGAACAGCTTGTCGAAAAAGTTAGTTTTATTATGATTGATCCAATACCTTCTTAGAAACACCTCACTTATCCAGCAATTTCAGACATCTGAAATACAGCTGAGAACTGGAGGAAGCAAAAAACCCTTTCAAGCAAACAAGATAAGTGTTACACACTGATGCTTCTGTGATATATCCCCAAAAGAGAGCTGTTGGCTCTTTTTCCTTGTGGTAATTCTAACTTGATTATATTTTTTGAGTATAGAGCTATGTGCAGACAAAACACAGAAGTAGGAAACTAGTAAAGAGAGAGAAAGTAGTTGAAGACATGTGTGCTGACAAGTATACCCATACAATTAATTTATCTTCACATACATTTTAAAGATGCAGTCTCAGTTTAATAATAACTTTTTTCAGAAACTTCATTTGGAAAGTCATGTTTTTGAATTCTGAAGTAAAACATCCTTACATCCTTTTAGACAACATATTGATTTAATTTTATGTTTCCTTTGTAAGTTTTTTTTAATTGATGCATGCCTATTAATTTTGTTGTCGCTTTTTAACACATTTAAGATTGTTGTTTTTTTGTTTTGTTTTATTAATATGGGATATGAAATCTTTGCTTTAAGTAAACTAATGGAAATATTGCACATATTTTGTGCCTTTTTAGTGAGCATTTTGAATGGGGGGGGGTAACTGAAGTATGGCTATTATATCACAGTCTTTCTTTAAAAATGGAACTACAGAAAAGTCTGGATTTTTTTTCTTAAACTCCAATAACAAAATACTTGGGAAACTGTTCATTAGAATAATCTTTATTTTTCTTTTATTTTTTTCCACTTTATACAAGTGAATTCCATGGTGCTAAATAGAATGGACCTTCTTAAACAAAACCATTCATTTAAGAAGCATTTCTTAATTACCTACTAACTACACTATGTTAGGTGCTGGAAAAGAGGTATAGAAACTGCAAATATATATGTATATATATTTGGCAGGACCAGGAAAACATGATAATCACAACATCAATGGAAACCATACCAGGCAAAGCATTGAAATGTGCTAACAGGAGCCTTTCCATTTGGTTGAGCCAATTCTTTCTAAAAACAGTCTTTGCCTTTTTGAAAAATGCCAATTTTTAAGTCTATAAAGTATGTAGAAATTTCATTCACTTCATATGAATTGGACAAATAAAAAATATCAGATTACACTCATTTTTTTTAATGAGTTTTCCATTCTTTATATTTTTAGTTTTTAGTCCATCTGTATGTATGTATTTACACACACACATACACACAAAGAGATATGCATATAAACACGCATGCATTCATAAGCACATGCACACACATTCATACCTTCATACATACATTACTGCAAACAATCTTTTGGGAGTTCTTTAGAGAATTATTATAGAGATACCTGAATTTTCAATTTATGCCTTCAATTTGAATTGTAAATTATTTTCAAATAAATGGTTTAGTTTGAGAAATTATTAACAATAGAAAAGTGTGATTGGTAATGTTATAAGGTTTAAAACTTAGTTCATCTATATTTTATGATTTTTAATTTAATGTCCATAACTCTTCAATAAAAGTTGTAAGATTTTTTACAATCTTAATTGTAAAGAATGTGTTACTGTAATAGTTACATACAAAATTAGCATACATAGTATACAAAATAGCATACATACAAATTACATTCTCTATTCATGCTTTTCCCATCTTATGGCTTAATATAAAAAGATTGTTTTATTATTAACACATTTGTTTCCCAAGAAAATTATTTCAAAAATTGTTTATCTCAGCTCTATAGCATATTCCTTTCATAAAAGGTAATGTGTTACAGTGCATTTAAGGAGCAGAATTCTCTGCTCTACCACTGTGTGACTTGCTTATTTTTCAACATTGAATCGAATGTAAATGAGGGATGATAACTACCATCTCAGAGAGTTAGTTGTTGATCATAATTGGCAGTTCTCGATAAAGTATATAATGTTTGTTTTTTAGTTTATATTTTGGATCTCTCAGCAATCCTGTGGGATCTGGAATAGTGGCTGGCGTTTGTACAATGCTTTAAGATTTACTTGTGTTATTTGGTCCTCACAACAACGCTGTGTAAGAGAGGGAGCCATTTCATAGAAGAATGCTTAGAGAGGAAGGCACTTGTCCAAGATCACCAGCCAGTATCTCAAGTAGTCTAGTACAGGGCTTCTGAGTGGAGTGCAATGCTCCCCAAAACCTGAGTTGAGATATTACATGGATTACTGTCCCCATTTTACCTATGAAGAAACTCAGCCTTAAAAACATTCCTTTCTTTGCATTCCCCATTACAAGTACAGAAGGGACAGCCGCAGATGTGCTCACCAGCTCTCTCCTTTGTCTGATAGATGAATGAACCTAATGCTTATGGAAATACACCTCTTCATGTAGCCTGCTATAACGGACAAGATGTGGTTGTGAATGAACTTATAGATTGTGGTGCTCATGTCAATCAAACGAATGAGAAAGGGTTTACTCCCTTACACTTTGCTGCAGCATCGACGCATGGTGCCCTGTGCTTGGAGCTCCTGGTTGGAAATGGGGCTGATGTGAACATGAAGGTATGGACATTTAAATTATTTTTCAAAGTTGGTTGCTATTCATAACTTAAATATTTACATCAGAGCTGTAAATGTGTATAAAAATAGTTTCCATTTTCTATAATTGTTCACAATCATCCTTTAACTTTAACAATTTGAAAAAATTGTATCACTAAGAGGTCATTTTTTTCTTCCCTCTGGGGAAAATGCTCCCAAAACCTCAAGCACCTTGCCCACTAAATGGAATTGAATTAGCTCTGAGTAATTCAGAGATGTTCTCACTGATTGCTTCATGATTTATTTATCATACATTCATATGGTCTTGTGGCCTGCAAAAGCAACCACAAAATGAAAGTATAAATACTTGGAAAATTGATAAATCAAAGCCTAAAAACAGGAAGCACTTGGTAACAAATCTCTCTTGCCAATATACTAAATCACTATTCCTTACTGTGGTGTTTAGGATCCCTTTGAAGAAAGGAAGATATCATGAAATAATTTTGAGGATCTCATCGAGACTGAGGGAAAGGGGAAAGAAACAAGCACCTACTGTGCTTGTACCTACTGTGAGACAGGCTTTACAGATAGTTGATTTGATCTCACATCAATCCTATGAGATGTGTGCTGTGATTATCCACATTGTGTAGTGAGAAAACTGAGGCAGAATTACACAGCTAGTAGGAACCTGAGATTGGGTCTGCCTCTAGGCCCAGCCCTTTGATTTCTGTACCACTAGGTTTCTCATGGCAGAGATCACAGTGCAACGTATAGTGCCCAGGATACTGAAATCCAAGCCCTACATCTGGCACAGTGCTTCCTGCGGGGCCCTGGACAAGTCATATAATATAGTATTTTAGGCAACAATCTGAGGGTTGCAGAGATGATGCCATCCAGATGATGCTGAGCTGGTAGAGGGACGGTCTCCATCCATCAATAAAACCCCAGGTCTAATCTTTGTCTCTGTCCTGGACATTGGTTACAGTGGCTCAAAGAATGAGATAAGCTTCTCTATGGCCTTTTGTCTCTGTTCCTCTAGTGCAGATAGCTTGCTGCTACTGACTCTTCTAGTTACAGTCATGAAAAGTCACCTGGTAATCTGGTGAGTATTCTGAGTCTGAAATACTTTAAAATCCAGATGATAGTCAAGTCCAGTAACCTAGATATCAGGAAAAAAGAGTTTGGGCTGCCAAGGTTCCATGGAGGGACACAGATATTTTTTGTGGTCCATTCTGGACTGCCTTTCTCTCGAGGCTTATCCCAAAATCTTGATACAATTTCTAAAAATATTTGTTTTGCGTTACAACATAGTTGGAGTGGCTTCAACTTTTTAAATTTGCACTCTCTTTAGCCTTCGCTAAAGCCTGACTTACCTAACATAAAAGTCGATAATGACTGGCTGCTGCTTCCAAGCTTTGAGTGCATGCCTCCTGGGGAGCTGTTGTCTCACCAGTGTAACTTCTTTGGGAGCTTTTCTTTGCCTCTTAGTGGACAGTTTTATGAATGGGAATAGCCAAAAAAGTTCAGCCAGAAAAGTTTGTCTACTGACAAAAGGTTTGTCAGTAGAAAGAGTCTCACCACATGGAGGAAATCAGATTGCAAACAACTCATAATTATAATTCTTGAACTTAGCCTTTGAAAAATTAATACAATTTGAAAGCTGTATTATTTAGAGAAATTGAATGTTATTCACTGTTATGAATTCCTTCTCCTCCCACCCCTGTTTTTTTAAGATGAAATAACTTGCATTTCTTTCATTTAGAATATTTTCTGTAGGCTATGTTGCATTCTATCTAACTTCTTAAAAGCAATGATTATATTTAGATTTCATGTAACTGACAGTAAATTTTATTCAACTAATAAAATTAATATAATTTTGCATTAATGATAAAATGTAATTAATATTGTCCTTGCAATTTTAACCCTGTATATTTTGTAATTAATTTTGTAATTATTATTTTGTAATTAATTACAAATTTATATAATAATGTAATTAATTTGTATATAATGTATAATGTATATAATAATGTAATTAATTTGTAATAAGTATTTTGCAATTAATTAATTGTAATTAATATTGTCCTTGCAATTGTAATTAATATTGTCCTTGCAATTTTAACATGTATATGTTGCAAAAATAAATATTTCATAAGTTACAAGTTGAACGATAGGCTTAGTGGACCAGATAATTAAGTTTTCCCCCAGCCCCTGATTATTATATTGATTATTATAATTTTCTTTTAAATATGATAGGTTAGACATAAGATCTGTCATTGTCCTTCAAAGACTTAAATGTTTTTAAAATTTCTCAAATCTAATATCACATATAAAAACCGCTTTATTTCTTTAACATTTTACTTAGTCATCTCAATAATTAATTTATGCTTAAAATGAAATCTCAATGTTTAAACATATATTTCGTGGTGAAATCTGTACATTATTTTTTTTGAATATAGACTTTGTTGAAGTAGTTAGAATCTTGTTTTAAATCCCACATTATAGGAGTGTTTTATATAGTAATACTTCATTCATCCCTTTGGAATATGTCGAGTTTCTGATAGTTAAGTCTGCATCTAGGAAAAAGGTGTAAAAATCTGATGCTCTTATGTTCTTGTTGTGGCAAATTAGAGTCTGTGATTCCTGTTCAGTCAAGGAACTAATGTGGGTAAATTTTGTCTTACACTTGGAAATTTCTGTTCATGCTTATTCTGCTTAGTCTTTTTTACAGTGACCTGAATTGAGGACTGATTCTTTGTGTGTGCTCTTCTACTAGATTACTTTTTAATATCTTAATTGAAATCATAGTATTTCAAAGCTACACAATAATTATGCACAAAAAAAAAAATCTGGCTTCAATTCTAGCCATTGTCAATATACTTTCATATATAAAATATCTAAAAAGTAGTAGAGTAACTTCTTTTTAATTGTATTTCTTTAGAGCAAAGATGGGAAGACACCATTGCACATGACAGCAATTCATGGAAGATTCTCAAGATCACAAACCATTATCCAGAGTGGTAAAAAGTATTTTTGTTTCTGTTTTCAGATGTAGTTATAAACTGATCTTTAGAAAACAAAACAAAAACAAACAAACAAACAAAAAAACAAGCATCTCTGCATGTTACCTATTGCCATATTAAAACAGATATCTCATTGTTTAGTAGAATTTGAAGCCAAACAGCTTCAAATTCCACTAAACAATAAGAATTCTTGTGTTTCCTGTAGTTTTCATTAGGTTTTTTTTTATATTTTTCTTAATGGAATGTAGAAAGAGAAGTCATCTTAAATATCAACAGTTCCTTTTTAAGTTGATTTCTTTGTTTTAGGTTAATGGGCAATAAGCCTATTTCTTTGTCATTACTTTGATATTATTTTATTGTTGTGGGTCTTGGTGCCTTTTCTGTTTTGTATTTACTAGTTGCAATATGTTAATTCAAAATGTCATGACAGATTATTTTAAGAAAGTGATAGTCATCTTTTTTAAGTAATAGAAATATAGAACCCACTACATAATTGTTTTGAGTTAAATTGGTGTGGTCTTTAGCTATTAGCAAAAAATTGAGCTTTTTAAATAGGGTTGTTACTGAAATTATTTTAATATGAGTATTAATCTGGTTACACTTTTAGGGGGAAAGAAATGGTATTTTAGTTAATATTTGAATATCAGTATAAATTGTAAAACCATAAAATATTCCATTCTATCTGATGTAACCTGATATTCATCTATATAGATCTGACTTAGATATGTTTTATTGTAGGAGCAGAAATAGACTGTAAAGATAAGAATGGAAATACTCCTTTGCACATAGCAGCTCGATATGGCCATGAACTACTTATCAACACTCTCATTACAAGTGGTGCTGATACAGCAAAGTAAGTCATTTTCAAGTGGGATGGTATCTGCTTACACAATAAAGAATGAAATGAAACAAATCATTATAACGTATTTGATTTTTTTAAGGAAAGGTATGTTATGAGTTGGAGGAAGAAATAGTTTGCTGATTCCTCTGCTTGTTTATTGATACAATGACTTCAAATGGTTTGTCAATTAATTTGATAATATGAGATAATAAAAAAATGGATTTTTATAACTTTTTAAATGTTTTTTTTTCCAAACATGAACTTTTTATGGTTTTGTGGTCATTAACCTTGTGATTATAATAACACCTTTTCATTATTTTTAATATGGAAAGTAATAATAGGTCAATAAAAACAAGATATTTCTTTCAAAACTTTCAATTGAACATAATCGAAATGCATGTGAAAATGTAGTTTTCTTTAGTCTCAAAAGTGATGTCTATTTTTTAGTATAAGAACTATTTTTAATCCTACTTCCCTCAGAGAGTTTTAAAAAATATATTTTATTGTAATCAGTATACCATAATATCTGCTTTAGGCGGGGCATACATGGAATGTTTCCTCTCCATTTGGCAGCATTAAGTGGTTTTTCAGATTGCTGTAGGAAACTTCTTTCTTCAGGTAAGCAAATCTTGAATTTTTATATTTTTTTGTATGACAGAACTAGAACATATATTTTAAAAAAAAAACATGCTTTATTTTTAAAATAAGATGGCTGTTTATTTTGCTTGTGACTAAAGCCAGCTCTTTCCCACTATAATATTGAAGTTTTGATTTTTAAAATTGGCATTTTTAAAGAGGGAAAAGAACATCATTACACAAGTCACTGTGAACTAATAGAAAAATTCAGTATTTCTAATTGCTGCATTTGTTCACCCCAATTAGTGGACTTGGAGAAGAAAATATAGCTAAGAAGAAGTTTGAAATGTCAAATCCTTTCCCCCATTTTTAGATTTTGTTGTGTCATTGAATATATGATGAAATTCACATTCTAATAAGCTATTTCATCTTGTCGGGAGCAAGGTGAAATTTCTATCTATAATCAAGGGTATTTAGCCTGGGATCTATAGACACCCAGGATTCTCTGTATAGTTTTCAAAGAGTATATAAATTTAGATGAAGAAGAAAAAAAACCTTTGTTTTCATTAACCTCTCTAGATGGAGATAATTGATTCTTCCTGTTATTTTAATTCACGCTTTATACTTTTATATAAATGAATGTTTTTAAAAAAATTGTTTTTAAAAATATATGTATTTTATTTTTCCCTATTAGATGGAGAAACAATCTTTAACATCCATTTTATTTTTTTTATTAAAGCTTTTTATTGTGGTATATGAAAATTATGGAATATTACTGTTCTGTAAGAAATGAGCAACAGGATAATTTCAGAAAGGCCTGGAGAGACTTACATGAACTGATGTTGAGTGAAATGAGCAGGACCAGGAGATCATTATATATATATTCAACAAAATATATATGATGACCAGTTCTGATGGATCAGGCCATCTGCAACGATCAACCAAATATTTCTAATGGAGCAGTAATGAATGAACTAGCTATGCCCAGAAAAAGAACCTGGGAGATGACTAAAACCATTACATTGAATTCAATCCCTATATTTATGCAACCCATTTTTGATTTCCTTACAAGCTAATTTACAAATTTAGAGTCTGACTTTTCACAAAAAACGCTTTGGTCAGGTATAGTTATTGTGTATCTAATTTATATTTTAATATATTTAACATCCAAGGTCATCCCCGCCATCTAGGGGAGGGGTGGGGGAGGGGGAAAATTAAAAGGGTTTCAGTTTTAATGTTTAAAGTTACCCATGTATATATCCTGTAAATAAAAGGCTATTAAATTTAAAAAAAAAAAAAAAAAAGCTTTTTATTTACAAAACATATGCATGGGTAATTCTTCAACATTGACCCTTGCAAAACCTTCTGTTTCAAATTATCCCTTCCTTCCCCCATCCCCCTCCCTGGCAAGCAGTCCAATACATGTTAAATATTTACATTCATTTAAAAAAATTTTGAATTCCAAATTTTCTCTCTGCTTCCCCCATTCTTGAGACATTAAGCAATTTGATGTACGTTATACATGATCAATCATACAAAACTTATTACTATATTAATCATATTGTGATAGAAGGCACAGACCCAAAGGCAGGAAAAGCATGAAAAAATAAGATGCTTTGATCTCCATTCATCAGTTCTTTTTCTGGGGGTAGCTAGCATTTTTCATCCTTTGGAATTGTCTTAGTTTATTGTGTTATTGAGTCATTCACAATTGATCATTGTATAATATTGCCGTTGCTGTATACAATGTTCTTCTAGTTCTGTTTTTTCTGAAAGGAATTTTATTCATCATTAGTGTAGGACAGCAGTGTTTCATCACAATCATATTCCATCGCTTGGTCAGCTGTTCCTCAATCATTGGAATTCCCATCAATTTCTTGCCACCACAAAAAGAGTTAGAAAAATATTTTTGTACATATAGGTCCTTTTTTTTTTTTTTTTTTTTTTTTTTCTTTCTGTGGGATACAGACCTTGTGCTGATATTGCTGGGTCAAAAGAGTATACATACTTTTAGAGTCCTTTGGGTATAGATTCAAATTGCTCTCCAGAATAGTCGGATCAGTTCACAATTCCACCAACAGTGCACTGGTGTCCCACATTTTCCCACATCCTCCAACATTTATCACTTTACTTTTTTTTTTTAAATCATATTAGCTGCCCTGATAGGTAGGAAGTGGTCATTTGTATTTATCTAATCAATAGCGATTTAGAGCACTTCTTCATATGGGTATGGTTTTGATTTCTTCTTCCAGAAACGTCTTGTTCATGTCCTTTGACCATTTTTCAATTGGGAAATGACTTGTATTCTTATAAATTTGAATTAATTCTCTATATATTTGAGAATTGAGACCTTTGTCAAAGATGAACATTGAACAACTCTATTTCGCTAATTTCTGATGAAAACTTATTATTTCCTCCCATTATGAAAATTGACAACAAACAGTATTATGAAAAGGATGCCACCAGCTCCCCAGATTGCCAAAGTGTCTGTGATACAAAAAGCTCAAGAACTCATGTTCTATGTGGTATGTCAGAATTCATCAAACAAAAGGATGTAGATGGAACAGAATCCCATTTTCAGAGGAAAGTTTACACTGTTAATTGGAACAAGAAATCAGAAGATATTCCCAAACTAGGTCAGCCAAAGGAACCTATATTTACCCTTAAAATAGTATGATCTCTTGGAGTCAGGTAGGCATACTATAAAAGTTGTGGTCCAGAATGCTGATTAGTCAGAGCTAAAAATAAGCCCTAAGAAAGCCTTTTAATATGTTTTAAAAAAAATTAATGTACTAGATTAGGTATTGTTGTTGATTAAATTCATTACCGTTTCCTACTAACAGTTACATAAAAGCTTGAGTGAGAGTATTGTTTACTTTTGCATTTTCTTCCTATTAGCAACCAGAGGTAAAATAAAGCATTACCAAAAAAAAAAAAAAAAAGTTTTCTAGGACTTGTATGAAACCTCAAATAACAGTAATAAGTTACCATAAAATATAAAGTTCTTTCTAATTTATACATCATCAAGAAGTTATGCATCAAGCTCTGTCATTATGCTATGCATGACACTTGCATGGGAATTTTCTGGACTATTCTAACAGAACTTTGGTTTATGTTTTGTTTCACTAAATATTTAATTATTTCTTTAGGATTTGACATAGATACACCAGATGATTTTGGCAGGACTTGTCTTCATGCTGCTGCAGCTGGAGGGTATGTTTCACAAATTTATATATATTTTTTAAAAACCAACTGGTCATAGCAGTTTTTACTCCCATCACTTTTGGTAGTTGTCAGTAAATATGACATAGGAGCCAAGAAGTTACTGGAATTAAATAGAAAAAGAAAGTCAGGGGCAGCTAGTTGGTGTATGGATAGAATATCAGCTCTGAAGTCAGGAAGACCCGAGTTCAAATCTGGTATCAGTCACTTAACACTTGTGTGACTGTGGGCAAGTCAATTAATCCCAATTGCCTCAGCAAAAAAAAAAAAAAAAAAAAAAAAAAAGTCAATCAGCCAGGAAGAATGTGCTTAGGCATATTGATTCTGGTGCTATTCCTTTTTACTTTTTCCCGGAGTCAGAGAATACTCAAACACAGAAAGATTCAATTATTAAGTCAGCATCCTGTATTCTGACAGCTATAGCAGAGTGAAAAGGAAAGAATGCTAGATGAAGAGTCAAGAGGACATGGGTTTGAGAGAGAGAAGACAGTAATAAAGTCTGCCCAATTAAAATGAAGCCCATTTCTTAGTCTGAATGGACTGTTACATGTATTAATTCTGGCCTCTTGAATCCAGCAGAACAAGGTAACTTCTGATGATTGAAATCCTAGTTTCCTTAGGCTACACATCTGTATACATGTTATATAAATGGATAACTCATTCATAAATTCATATGTTGTATCTCTCTCACTGATTTCACCCTTGCCATTTCCCAAACTCATGTCAAAAGTCTCCTTTACCAAATCAGTATCTCCTCATTTTCCTGCTTCACTTAGAAGTGCCACTATTTCCCCCCACCACCATCACCATTCCTTTTTACTTCTCTTTTCTTTGATAACATACTATATTCCTCTATCAATCACTAAATTGTTTTAGTGGTTTCCTTACTTTACCTGAAATATTATAGTACTTCCTAAGTACTTGCATTTAAAATTTTTTCTTCTCTAGTCCATCCTCTGTATACTGCAAACAGCCTAGTATTCTTGAAATCAAACCCTCACCAACTCCCATGATTACGCTGGAGCCTGATTCTCTGGCAGGCTCAACATGCTTTGTCCTGCCATTTCTTCAGGCCTAAAGCAGTGCTTCTTAAAACTTTTTTTTGCCTTAAGAAATTTTTATATGACCCCAGGTATATAGGTATATAAAATAAATATATAAATCAAACATTTCATGATAATAAATCATAATTTCATGACCACCTCTCTCCTCACATTCAGTTATGTAATAATCCATAGTTATATGTGTTCTTTCTGCTTGCAGTAAAGAAAATTTGCTACTGCTATGATTCCAAGGCTGATAAGGTGGCTTAAAAGACAAGATCTGTCAAATTATCTCAGTAATTTATCAGAAAGTGGTTTTGAGGGACAGCTAAGTGGCACAGTGGATAGAGTACCAGCTCTGAAATCAGCAGGGCCTGAATTCAAATCTGTCCTTAGATACTTAACATGTCCTAGCTGTGTGACCCTGGGCAAGTCATTTAACTCCAATTGCCTCAGCCAAAAAAAAAAGGTAGTTTTGCAAGAACCTTAATCCCAAACTCACATTTCATATTTTTTTAATTGACATGAATTATAAAAGCACCTGATTAAAGGTGTATTTTAATACTCTTAACAGTCAATTCAAATTCTGCAGCTTCAGTGTAATTTTTATGTTGTAAGGCATGTAGAGTAAGAGGAGAAAAGTACAAGATATTCCCTTTGTTCTTACCAACTTATTCATCACAGCTATGTTATAACATTGTGACTTTAAAAGTTTAGATTGCACAAATTTTTAAGTTCCATTAATATGTTCCATTACTTGTTGTGGTATAAAAGGTGCTCTTTTAAAAGTATGACTTTTTTTCTGCTATTAGTTAATAATGTTTCATGTTTATAAAAATCATAGTCCTCTAATTAAGTTCAGTTTGAAAAGTATTGATTTTTGTTGTTGAAAAGGATTATCTTAAACTTTTATAAGACATTTAATTAAGCTTATTTTGATGTTACTAGGAATTTGGAGTGCCTAAATCTTCTACTTAACACTGGCTCAGACTTCAACAAAAAGGATAAATTTGGGAGGTAGGATGTAATATATTTTGTTTTGTGACTTCATTTGCTTTCCTTTTTATTTTATCCAAAAATATTGTTCATGACTTAATGTGCCACAACATGGAAACCAGAAAAGACCATCTCTAATGTTAATTAATAATTCTTCAGTGAGAAAGCAGTACTTAAGTGACATTGAGGGTATTAATGCAAATTTAAAAGTTACATCCTAATCACTCACTCTCATGTGGATAATTTAGTAAAACACATGTTTAATAACACCAACTGGATCCAAGACACACTGTATATTCAGAGACAAAAACAGAATAGTCCTTTCCTTTAAGGAAAGGACACTGAATTCTACTTTGGATCTAGAGAAAGGTGTTTAGAATAGGAGCACTGAAAGCCAGAGGAGAAGGACCTTCTGTAGAATTAGTGCCTCACCTGACCCCCAAGGCTGGGAGGCGTGAGCATCTCCAGCAGGACACACAGCCTATGTAAGCAGTGTTGTCTAGAATGTAAATGGTACGTAGCTCGGTTTATAGCACAACCTGGTGATAGAGCTTTTAAAATGTGCTAGAGCCAGATCATGTAGAGATTTTTAGAGGTTCCTTTTATCTTAGAGGCAATGAATGATCATTTTGACAGCCATGTCAAAAGAAGATTTGGGGAGAGAAAAACTGACTAGTAAAAAACTGACTAGTAAAGAGACTAGTTGGAATGCTATTATTACAATCGTCTTGTCAGGAAGAGCTTGAGATCTTCATGAGGCAGGAGGCCAAGCACAGTGGATAGAGTGCCCACAGTCAGGTCTGGAGTCAAGAAGATTCCTCTTCTTGGCTTCAAATCTGGTCTCTTCCTAGCTATGTGTCCCTGGGCAAGTCACTTAACCCTGTCTCTTTCATTTCCTCATCTGTAAAGTGAGCTGAAGAAGAAAATAGCCAACCCCTCCAGTATCCTGAACTAACTTTCTGTCAGTCTACATGACTTGCAGTCTAAATACTATCTTCTTCATGAAGGCTACTTGATTACTTTCAACTGCTAAATATTAACTTTGTATTTAGTTACTTTGAATATTTTTGTGTCACATATAGTTGCATATTTATCTACATATTTGTTGCATTCCCCATTTTTGTGTGAATTTCTTGTAAGCAGGGATTATTTGTGGCTTATATTGGAACATCCAGTGATAACTTAATAAATATTTGATTGATTGAATGACTCCCAAGGGAATCTGAGTGACTTGGAAGGATGGAAATGCCCTCAACAGGAAGAATATTTGAAGGAAGTTTTATGTTTTGGGGGAAATACATTTAATTTCATTGGACATGTTGATTTAGAAATGCCTGTTTGTCAGCCATGTGAGAATGTCCATCTGACAACTGGAGATATAAATCTGGAGCTTAGGAACAGATAAGGACTGAAATTGTAAATGTTGAAAATCATCTGCTTTTTTAGTTAAAATTGTACTTTTGATGAGGCCATAAAGAAAGAATATACAGAATGTTGTAGAACCTAGGACATACTGCTTGGGGTACCTTGAGCAGAGGGGACTGAGAAGAACCAAGTAGGAGAACCAGGAGGGTGCACAGTTAGAAAAAGCAAGGGCAGGGTCAGCAGGGTCCTCCAGTGTGAAAAAAGGCCACAGTGTTTAGCAATAATAAGGCAGGTTGCCTGGGGTTAAGAAGTTAGTAGAGAGGTTGAGAGGGCACAGATTCTCCTTCAGCTTTTTCTGTAGTAAGGAAGCTGATAGATAGTCCTCATTTTTGGAGGGGCCAGCATCAAGGGAAGATATGTAAGAGAAATAGAAAGTGATCAGCACTGGGCAAAGAGCTGGTATGTGAGAAGACACTGAGAATAGGGCTGAGGAGGGTGCAGGAAAGCTGAGTTGGACTAAGAGAATGGTCACTTCATCAGAGCCCAGAGTGCTTTGTTACTATCTTATCACCCTCTTCCAAATCCCCCCTCACTCACCTTCCCAACTTGTCATAACAAATGACAAGAGTTTCTTTAAAACTCAACAGTGGAGAAAACATTCAAAAACTTAATGTCCCTTGTTTTTTATTGATTAGGTGAAGAAGGAAGATCACAAACCAATAGGGCATGTCACCCAGTGGTGACCAGTGCTTATCCCATTTATGCATATGTGGATATGTATAAAACAATGTGTTTGGGATTCTATACTAAGGAAATAAATATAAAAGAGATTATTAGCTAATATGAGAGGAAAGCAGAAATTAAACATCTATGACTTCATGATTATTTTGAAATGTAACATAAAGCAATCTTAATTATGGATGCTAATGGAAAATTTTAATTTTATAGATTCATGTGTAGTTATGTAATGCTTTTGTAACAGATTTACCTTCTTCATTATCCTTTAATGTGACTGAAACTAAAATTAGTCTGTATTCCCCCTGAGCACACAGTTCCTGAAAGGTTATAGAGAGCAGCTGAAGAGTATTCAAGGTGCTCAAGCCTGGAATTGCCTAGGTAATTAGAGTTGACTTTATAGTAAAGGGAAATGAAGCTTATTATCCTGACAAATAAACTTACATAGGTTTGAGAACAATCAATTCCACAAAAACTCTTATTGTATGTTACCTTTGTATTTCATTTCCTTACAGTTTTATGTATTTAGAAGAGGAATATCCTCTCTTCCCTGCTCCCTAATTCTCTCCTCCTGTTCGTCTACATATGCTTCATAGAAGTTAATCTGTGTCTGCATACGGTCAGGACAGTAAAATCTGCCTTTATTTCTGAAGTTGTTTATTGGTATCTATATCTCTTTTTTAAAATGGACACGGAAGAACGCCCCTCCACTACACTGCAGCCAACTGTAATTACCAGTGCCTGTTTGCTCTTGTGGGGTCAGGAGCCAGTGTGAATGACCTGGATGAGAGAGGCTGTACCCCTCTGCACTATGCAGCCACCTCAGACACAGATGGCAAGTAAGTATGACTTTGATGATTCCTTTTGTACATCAAAGAAAGTTTTCTCTCTCGATTTCTCTTTTACACACAGGTCACACATCTAGGAAATGTTATGTGTCTGAAGTCAGATTTTAACTCGGGTTCTCCGAACTCCAAGACTGGTGCTTTCTCCACTGAGCCATCTAGCTGCCCCGAAAAAAGAATTTCAATGGTGCCAGGCTCTGTATCCCCAATGCATTCTTTCAGTGCTTCAGAAATTCGTAACGCACCAACCTTTATTTCTTTAAAGATGTAGCATCGTTTGTATTATGTACCTCTGTGTCCAAATAGGAAAAATTATTTATCTGGCAAATATTTGTTCTTAAATCATGGTTTTTCCTGCCCATTCCCACCATCTTGGTTCCATCTGCCACTTGCCATCTATCAGCTCAAATTCCAACCCATGCCATTCTGGCTGCAAACATTTCCTGTAGCCCAGCTGACCCACCTAGGAATAATGATTGCTCAGGATGAAATGAGAAGACCCTTGTTGGGGGAGCCTCATTTTATTTTAGAATTCATTATAAAGAAGGAGGGAATAAATTGAGAGATAGTCATACTTAAACCTAGATTTGGGGAAAAACAGATATCTAAAGGTTCAGAGAGACAATGAGCAATCAACAAAAAGTGCCAACTATCTATGTGCCAGAGCTGTGCTAAATGCTAGGAATACAAAAAAAAAAAGGGCAATAGGCAATCCTCGCTCTCAAAAAGGTCACAGTCTAATGGGAAAGACAAAATGCAAACAATTATGTACAGATCGGCTATATACAAGATAAATTGGAGATTATCAGTAAAGGACAGCACTAGAATTCCGGGGGATCAGGAAAGGCTTCCTTTAAACAAGGCTAGGGACTTTTTAAGTTTATCAACTTAAAAATTAGTCTGCTATATTTGGTCAAAACTTTAACTCATTTCTAAAATAATGTCTAGAACTGCAGTTGCCTAGTCAGGACCAGACAAAATCATTTCACAAGCCTTATACAGCGACTGGTTGTTCCCATCCCTGTTGTGAGAGGTAAGATTTTATCTAGGAGGTAACTAGGAGGGAGTGTTTCCTTCAAGGAACAGCAAAGAGATTGGTGTTACTAGCTCACAGAGAATATGGAGCCTGGGGAAAGGTATAAGAAGATTGGAAAGTGATAGGTATGTATTATGAATGCCAGACAGATGGTTTTAAGTTGGGTCCTAGAAAGAGATGTGATAGAGCCACTAGAGTTTATTAAACCCAGGAGATGATATGGTCAGGTTTGCACTTGAGGCAAATTATTTTGACAGCTGATTGGAGTAAAGAGAGCCTCAAAGCAGGAAAGCCTACCAGAAGGTGATGGCAGTGATCTAGACATGAGCCGATGAGAACCAGCATCATAGTGGTGACAGTGTCAGAGAAAAGGTATGGGGGAAAGGGGGCGTCTGTTTGAGAGATGTTGCTAGAATAAAAATGACAGGGCTTGATAACTGACTGAATCTAGGGGGATAGAGAAAATAAGGAGTCTTACAAGGATGGTTGTGATCCTATGTGATTAGGTGTGCCCCTCTTTGAGGTATTCTGTATTAAATTCTTATGTCTTTTCCTCTCTGAAATTTAAGAAAAAGACATCTTGTCTTTTTTGGATTTGGTTAATTTCTTTCACTGTAGGGGCAGTTAGGTGGAGCAGTGGATAGAGTGCCAGTCCTGAAGTTAGGAAGACCTGAGTTCAAATCCAGCCTCAAGATACTTAAACACTTCCTAGCTGTATGACTCTGGGCAAGTCACTTAACCCCAATTGTCTTGGGCGGGGGGGGGGGGGAGTAAGAGGGAAATTCTTTCAGTATAATGAAGAGCATTTAGTAGCAAGCATAAAGAAAGGAGAATGGTTTGCCTTAAATTGTAATAGGGAAGTTAGGAAGAGGAGAGGATTTGGGGGGGTAAAAGGGGATGAACGTGTTGAATTTAAGGTGTCAGTGGAACATCCAGTTCAAGATGTCCATGGACATGTGAGAAGAACAGGTGAGGTGTTAGACTGAATAAGTAGGTTTGAGAATCATTAGCCTAAAATTGATCCTTGGGAGCTGATTAGATCACCATTTGCCCAGTATAAAATCATCTATGAAATTAGCTATTGCTCTTGGTTGAAGATCCATTAACAAAAACTAAGCAATGTGATCAGATAAGTTGGAGAACCAGAGAGAGAAGACAGTATCAAGGGAGATAAGCGTAGGATTCCAAAATCTAAATTTCTATAGATAAATTCAGCAGAGTTGCATTCAAAATTCATTCATTTATTTGTTTATGGCAGGGCAATTGGGGTTAAGTGACTTGCCCAAGGTCACACAGCTAGTGTTAGATGTCTGAAGCCAGATTTGAACTCGGATTATTTTGAGTTCAGGACTGGTACTCTAACCACTATATCATTTAGCTGCTCTGAAAAGGATTTTTTTTTTTTTTAATCTTGATTTTTGATAAGGAGTAAAGAGAAGAAATATCTAAATAGATAGGACTAAAGTTATACATAATTTTTAAGAGTTCTATTGATTGGGGAATGATTGAACAAATTGAATATTTTATGTTTAATGGCACATTGTGGTACCATAAGAAAATGAACCTAAGGATTTCAGAGAAACATAAGAACACTTGTTTGAACTAGTTCCAAGAAGTAGAATCAAGAGAAAGATATATATAATGATTATCAATGAAAATCACAGTTCTGCCAGAGCCAAAATAGCAGCCTATCAGAAAGAAGTACAATGAGCTTCTTCCTCCTCCTACCTTATTCCCCACTCGCCCACCCCCAATGTAAAAAACATGGGGGGTGGGGTAGGGGGTTTCTAAATAGATTGAGGAAAAAGTGCCAGAATGAATTATGAAAAAATGCCCACCCCACCAAAAGGAAAGAAAGAAAGAAAGAAACACAATGAGTCATTTTTCTAGGCCAGACAGAGAGAGAGGTCCATACTAGTGAAGAATATTCTAGCACAGGGAAAAGGCTATACACTTAAGGCAAGATAAGGTCCCAGATCCTACATGGAGACTCATAATCTTGTATAGGGTATGAGAATAGGTGCCAGCTGGCTGCTGTGTCTCTTACCATGCAATCACAGGTAATCGATAGAAGGGAATAGAGGAAAGGAACTTTGCCTAAGTGGGGGTTAGCATTTTAGGGTTTAAGAAAAAGTTTAGGGCTATGTACTTAAAACCTTGGGAGCAGAGTAGGGTCTCATTTCTAACAGAGGAACAAGGAGGATAGGCATCCCAGACCAAAGGGAAGGCTATCATTCTGTCACTCTAAACCAGCAGAACTCCAGTTGGCTGTTGGTGCTTGAGTATTGCAGAAGTGTCCTGGGACTTCACATGGACAAGCTTATGGGTGTGTGACTCAGACCCAAATACAGGTCCAAGAAAATTGAAAGTTCACCTGAAAGGGACAGTAATTAGGCTTTGTCCTAAATCAAACCATTTTCCAAGTACCTAAAACTCTCAGGTTCCCACCTTGAGTTCTCACTGCATTCTAAAATATGTTCGTTATCCCAAGAAAGAAGCAGTACTACTAGTCTGGACATTCATCTGGAAGTACACAAAACCTGACTTTTTAATATTAAGTTCAAAGGCTCAAAGTACACTGAAAGAAGTAGCAAATAAAAAAAAAAAAAATCTCACCATAAAAAGCTATTGTGATAGTAAGGATGTTCAAAAGCCACATCTAAAAGAGATAAACTTTAAAATATTTACAAGACAAAACAGGCTCAATAAAAACACAACTGAGGCATAAATTCAACTAGACTTCTTAGAAAAGATAAGATTTAAACTTTTTTTTTTCAATGAAACAAAAAACCTAAATGGAAACTGGAAAAGAAACTAGAAAACTATGGAGAAGAAAGAAAGATTTGGAAAGGGAATTACCTCTTGGCCAATGAAGTATAAAACTATCAGCAATAGTTTCTCCAAAAATTAGAATCCATAAAATAGAAGCCAGTGACTTAATGAAACAACAAGAAATGTTAAGAATAACATTGCTAGAAGAATAAAAAAATATAAGAAACAAATGTAAGCTATCCCATTGTAAAACCCAAGGGACCTGGAGAACAGATCA